>NW_027175208.1:0-600000 GCF_028021215.1 Eschrichtius robustus
CCACTTCATGACAACTTAAATATCCCAGGAAAGAGAAAAATGGATAAAGAAGTTGTGGTCCTTATGTACAATGGAATATCACTCAGAAATGAAATCAATGTCATAAGGCTAGTAGAAGCAAGATGAGTGGAGTTAGGTACGACGATTCTAAGTGAAATAAGTCACACAGAAAAATACACTTATCATAAGCTATCACTTATAGAGGGAATGTAAAAACCGCTACACTTGAACTGAATTAAAAAACAGAACAGAGTCACACGTTTAGAAAACACACTATGGCTGCTTAACGGGAAAGGTGAGGTGGGGTGATGCATAAAACAAGGGTTTCAAATTCGCTCAGATACCGTTCCATACACCCAATATGTAATAGACAAGACCTACTCCTTGCTCAGTGAACTGGACTCAACATCCCCTATTCACCGCACAAGAATATATGTGACTAGTAAGAATCTTAAAACCTATGTATTGATATATGTCTGGAAGTGAGTCAAGTGGGTGTAAAGCCGCATAAACACAGCCGTGAAAAGCAGCTTAACCCCATTATAAAAATAAATTACTTTTAAAAACCCGTAAAACAAAGACAGTGAAAGAGAGAGAAATTCTTACAAAATTCGTTCAGAGGGTGTGATGCAACCTGGATTGACCATATCTACACGCACAGCTGGATGAGACATAAGGGTGGACACTCTTGGGGCTGAAAGGTTGGGTTAGGTTGGGTGAGCAAACGCAGACCCTTTAAAGTAATACTGCGTGGTACCCATCCCATGGGTCCCAAGTCTCCAGGTTCAAGGGCATCTTCCTACATCGAAAACATGCATGAGAAACTCAGAAGATGGTACACCGTGTGATTTTGAAAGGTTTCTAAAACGCACCTCATTTCTCATCTCCTTGTGCTCGGGTTCGCCATTCCAGCTACTTTACTAGCAATCTCCCTACTTGGAGAATCAGCACCTTTAACCTCCTGTTCCCTACAGGTTGCAATTTGTCCTGAGGATGAAAGGGAAGAGGGGCAACCAATGAGAGACTAGATCTAGGTGTTGGGACAGGCACAGGTCACTCTATTTTCCCATCAGGAAGAAGAATTAACCACAGGCTCAGCCTGTCCCCCAGAAGCAGAATAGGGCCTGAGGCAATACCGCGCTTTTGCGGCCAGCTCCCAAAAAATCGAGTTGAAAAATGGAGCTCAGGCACACTGCAATTCACAAACCCGCAGAGTTATAAATGATAACTCTCATCCACAAATATATTGAGGGAAGGCAACGAAGAGGATTTGAAAGCAAGGCAGAATTGCAGGAAACAGGTTTCAGGAGGTAGATTCGAATCGCCTTTAAAGCACATGAAAAGTGGCAAAACGTCGACAATGATGCCCTTGGCCAAAAAGGGCGTATGCGTTTTTTCCTGAATATATTCAGGAAAAAACGCATACGCCCTTTTTTGCCAACCAAGCAACCTGGAAATGCAAATCAGCGCTACAAAGAAGTCTCGCTTCCCATCGGTCAAAAGGGCCATGCTGCAAAAAGTGTCAAAACCAGAAATGCAGGACAGGCCATGGAGAAATGGCAGCCTTGCTACGCTGATGGGCGGGATGTAAATTGCCAACAGACACTCTGGAGAAGTGTACGGTGTGTCCTGAAACATCGAAAAAACACACCTTAGGGAGCATAGGGCACGTCCACTCATGGGCGTATAAATTGGGAAAACTAAAAATCAGCAAGACACAGGCACCCCAAAGTTTAGGGCTGCTCTGTTGACAAGAACCTCCACTTCATGACACCTTAAATATCCCAGGAAAGAGAAAAATGGATAAAGAAGTTGTGGTCCTTATGTACAATGCAATATCACTCAGACATGAAATCAATGCCATAAGGCTAGTAGAAGCAAGATGAGTGGAGTTAGGTACAACGATTCTAAGTGAAATTAGTCACACAGAAAAAGACACTTATCATAAGCTATCACTTATAGAGGGAATGTAAAAACCGCTACAGTTGAACTGAATTACAAAACAGAACAGAGTCACACGTTTAGAAAACACACTATGGCTGCTTAACGGGAAAGGTGAGGTGTGGTGATGCATAAAACAAGGGTTTCAAATTCGCTCAGATACGGATCCATACACCCAATATGTAATAGACAAGACCTACTCCTTGCTCAGTGAACTGGACTCAACACCCCCTATTCACCGCACAAGAATATATGTGACTAGTAAGAATCTTAAAACCTATGTATTGATATCTGTCTGGAAGTGAGTCAAGTGGGTGTAAAGCGGCATAAACACAGCAGTGAAAAGTAGCGAATCCCCATTTTAAATTAAATAACTTTAAAAAACCCAAAAAAATAAGACAGTGATAGAGAGAGGAAATTTTACATAATTCGTTCCTGGGCTGTGATGCAACCTTGTTTGATCATATCTAGACCCACAGCTGGATGAGAAATAAAGCTGGACACTCTTGCAGCTGAAGGACTCTTTCCCTAGTTACCAGATTGGGGAACGTAATTAGGCTGCCGCCCTCTGGCCGTTACCTGCAAAAGCAGCTTTAAAATCTGTGTTAATGGTCACTTCATATGAACAAGTACTTTAGGGCTGTAAATGAAACCTGCCCTCAAAATGTCTTGAGGGAGGTAGTGGCCAAAACTTTTCAAAATGTGACACTTACTTTAAGAAAACAATTTGAAGAACTAAGCTGTAATCACAGTTTGATAAATAAAAAGAGCATGCTTTAAAGATCAATTTCAACAGATTATGGGACACATGCAAATTCAGCCACACAGAGGTATCAGCTCGCACCTGTTAGAATAACCAGCAGCAAGCAAACTACAAACAATAAATATTGAAGGTGTTTTGGAGAAATGCATACCCTCAATTTTAAGTGGGACATAACCTGGAAAGAGCCACTAATGAGAACTGAATGGTGGTGCCTTTAAAACGTACACACTGAGCTACCATATGATACAGCAAGCCCACTCCTTGGCCTATAACATAAGGAGATAGAACTGGAAAGACACAGGCAAGCAAATGTGCATTGCAGCAGTATTACAATAACCAAGACATGGAGGCAACCAAATAGTCCATCAAGAGGTGCGTGGCCAAAGAATAACTGGTACACGTACAGATGGAATATTAGCCAGGGAAAAAAACAAAACAATGCCATTTGCAGCACTGTGTATGATTCTTGAGTTAATCAGGCAAATTGTACTAAGTCAGAAAGCAAAAGACACATATCCTATAATATCACTTATAGGTCTTAGCTAAAAATTGATACCAATGAAGATATTTCCACAGAGAAATGCAATCACAGATTCATTAAACAAACTTAGGGTTCACCAAATGGAAAGGTGTGAGGATTGGATACATTAGGATATTGGGGTTAAGATAGATATAGAAACACATGTGAAATATGTAATCACCAAAGACCTACGTAATACCAAGACAAGACTACTCAACATGGTGTCATAACCTACATGGGAAAATGATCCAAAGAAGAATAGATATATGTATATGTTTAAAAGAACCACATCTTGCACACCTAGAAGAAACAAAACATTTTAATCAAATTTGCTCTGACAAAAAATAAAAATTAAATTAAAAAAAGAACAAGAAGTAATGAGACATAAACTTAAGGGGCTTTGTGCTGGCACATTGCATTCTAATTTACAACCAGAACATGACTTCCATTAAGGCTCTGTCATCACTAATAAAGCAGCTTTATAAGCAATGTTGAAGGTAGCTTAAAAGAAGTCTCACTAATTATTGATAGTAACAAGGAAACAAAGAAAAGTAAAAATCTCACTGCAAAAAGTATACATAGGGTAAGGATAGTAGATCAAACACTGATTAAACTTCTGTAAAGAATAAAAGACAACAGTAGTATGTTTTGTTAAAAAAGAGAGGGCCCAAATAAATCTGAAATGAAAGAGATGATGTTACAACAGACACCACAGAAATACAAAGTATCCTAAGATACACACAGGGTAACTCAAGGCTCAGACTGGACAGAGCCCACTCTCCAGTCCCCTGTACATGACTTAAAGGAGCCTCAGGAACTGAGGAGGAGGTCCCTGAGGAGAGGCTCAAGATAGAATATGGTAGGCATTAACATGACTGCATTCATCTTAAACATGCCTGAACTACATTCACACGAGATGATTTTGTCCTGTATGTACATCGGCACCTATAGCCGGAACTGCAGATCTTTGGCTTCAACACCTCTACTGACAACATTAGCTTCACCTGCTGTGGACCGTCTCCTATAGGATTTCTAGAATCACAAAACATCGAAGCTTCACAGGACCCAGAGTCTGTGCGACTCCACACAGAGTCTCA
This sequence comes from Eschrichtius robustus, assembly GCF_028021215.1. NCBI lineage: Eukaryota > Metazoa > Chordata > Mammalia > Artiodactyla > Eschrichtiidae > Eschrichtius > Eschrichtius robustus. Next base: position 4,322 of record NW_027175208.1, read on the forward strand.
GAGTCTCAACTCCACTCAGATACTCCACTCTTGGAGGGCACACACAAAGTAGTGTGCACATCAGGACCCAGGGGAAGGAGCAGTGACCCCGTAGGAGAATGACCAGAACTACCTGCTACTTTTAGAGGGTCTCCTGCAGAGGCAGCTGGTGGCTGTGGCTGTGGCTCACCGTGAGGACAACAACACTGGCAGCAGAAGTTCTGGGAAATACTCCTTGGTGTGAGCCCTCCCAGAGTCCGCCATTAGCCCCACCAAGAGCAAGGTAGGCTACAGTGCTGGGTCGCCTCAGGCCAAACAACCAACAGGGAGGGAACCCAGCCCCATGCATCAGCAGACAAGCAGATTCAACTTTTTATTAAAGTTTTATTTAATCCGTAGACAAGCGGATTAAAGCTCTGCCCACCAAAGCAACACCCAGCTCTACCCACCACCAGTCCCTCCCATCAGGAAGCTTGCACAAGCCTCTAAGATAGACTCATCCACCAGAGAGCAGACAGCAGAAGCAAGAAGAACTACAATTCTGCAGCCTGTGGAAGGAAAACCACATTCACAGAAAGATAAACAAAATGAAAAGGCAGAGGACTTTATACCAGATCAAGGAACAAGATAAAACCCCAGAAAAAAAAAAACGAAATGAGGTGGAGATAGGGAACCTTCCAGAAAAAGAATTCAGAATAATGATAGTGAAGTTGAGCCAAGACCTTAGAAAAAGAAAGGAGGCAAAGATCGAGAAGACACAAGAAATGCTTAACAAAGACCTAGAAGAATTAAGGAACAAACACCTAGAAGAATTAAAGAACAAACAAACAGAGGTGAACAATGTAATAACTGAAATGAAAAATACACTAGAAGGAATCAGTAGCAGAATAACTGTGGCAGAAGAACGGATAAGTGGCCTGGAAGACAGAAAGGTGGAAATCACTGCCATGGAACAGAATAAAGAAAAAGAATGAAAATAAATGAAGACACCCCAAGAGTCCTCTGGGACAACATTAAACGCAACAACATTCGCATTATAGGGGTCCCAGAAGGAGAAGAGAGAGAGAAAGGACCCGAGAATATATTTGAAGAGATTATGGTCAAAAACTTCCCTAGCATGGGAAAAGAAATAGCCACCCAAGTCCAGAAGCACAGAGTGTCCCAGGCAGGAGAAACCAAAGGAGAAAAATGACAAGACACATAGTAATCAAATTGACAAAAATTAACGACAAAGAAAAATTATTGAAAGCAGCAAGGGAAAAATGACAAATAACATACAAGGGAAATCCCATAAGGATAACAGCTGATTTCTCAGCAGAAAATCTACAAGCCAGAAGGAAGTGGCATGATAAATTTAAAGTGATGAAAGGGAAGAACCTACAACCAAGGGTACTGCACCCTGCAAAGAGCTCATTCAGATTTGATGGAGAAATCAAAAGCCTTACAGACAAGCAAAAGCTAAGAGAATTCAGCACCATGCAACCAGCTCTACACCAAATGCTAAAAGAACTTCTCTAAGTGGGAAACACAAGAGAAGAAAAGGACCCACCAAGACAAACCCATAACAATTAAGAAAATAGTAGTAGGAACATACATATTGATAATTACCTTAAACGTGAATGCACTAAATGTTCCAACCAAAAGACATAGACTGGCTGAATGGATACAAAAACAAGACCCATATATATGCTGTCTACAAGAGACCCATTTCAGACCTAGGGACACATACAGACTGAAAGTGAGGCGATGGAAAAATATATTCTATGCTAATGAAAATCAAAAGAAAGCTGGAGTAGCAATACTCATATCAGATAAAATAGACTTTAAAATAAAGAATGTTACAAGAGACAAGGAAAGACACTACATAATGGTCAAGGGATCAATCCAAGAAGAAGATATAACAATTATAAATATATATGTACCCAACATAGGAGCACCTCAATGTATAAGGCAACTGCTAACAGCTATAAAAGAGGAAATTGACAGTAACACAATAATAGCGGGGGACTTTAACAGCTCACTTACACCAGTGGAGATCAGCCAGACAGAAAATTAATAAGGAAACACAAGCTTTAAATGACACAATAGACCAGATAGAGTTCATTGATATTTATAGGACATTCCATCCAAAAACAGCAGATTACACGTTGTTCTCAACTGCACACGGAACATTCTCCAGGATAGATCACATCTTGGGTCACAGATAAAGCCTCAGTAAATTTAAGAAAACTGAAATCATATCAAGCAGCTGTTCCGACCACAATGCTATGAGATTAGAAATCAATTACACAGAAAAAACTGTAAAAAACACAAACACATGGAGGCTAAACAATACGTTACTAAATAACCAAGAGATCACTGAAGAAATCAAAGGGGAAATCAAAAACTACCTAGAGACAAATGACAACAAAAACACGATGATCCAAAACCTATGGGATGCAGCAAAAGGAGTTCTAAGAGGGAAGTTTATAGCAATACAAGCCTACCTCAAGAAACAAGAAAAATCTCAAATAAACAATCTAACCTTACACCTAGAGGAACTAGAGAAAGAAGAACAAAACCCAAAGTTAGTAGAAGGAAAGAAATCCTAAAGATCAGAGCAGAAATAAATGAAATAGAAACAAAGAAAACGGAAGCAAAGATCATCAAAACTAAAAGCTGGTTCTTTGAGAAGATAAGCAAAAATGATCAACCTTTAGCCACACTCAAGAAAAAGAGGGAGAGGACGCAAATCAACAAAATTAGAAGTGAAAAAGGAGAAGTTACAACAGACACCACAGGAATACAAAGCATCCTAAGAGACTACTACAAGCAACTCTGTGCCAATAAAATGGACAATCTGGAAGAAATGGACAAATTCTTAGAAAGGTATAACCTTCTAAGACTGAACCAGGAAGAAATAGAAAATATGAACAAACCTATCACAAGCAATGAAATTGAAACTGTGATTAAAAATCTTCCAACAAACAAAAGTCCAGAACCAGATGGCATTACAGGTGAATTCTATCAAACATTTAGAGAAGAGCTAACACCCAACCTTCTCAAATTCTTCAAAACAATTGCAGGGGAAGGAACACTCCCAAACTCATTCTATGAGACCACCATCACCCTGATACCAAAATCAGACAGAGATACTACAAGGAAAGAAAATTATAGACCAATATCCCTGATGAATATAGATGCAAAAATCCTCAACAAAATACTAGCAAACAGAATCGAACAACACATTAAAAGGATCATACACCATGATCAAGTGGGGTTTATCCCAGGGATGCAAGGATTCTTCAATATACACAAATCAATGTGATACACCATATTAACAAATTGTAGAATAAAACCATATGGTCATCTCAATAGATGAAGGAAAAGATTTTGAGAAAATTCAACACTCATTTACGATAAAAACTCTGCAGAGTGTGGGCATAGACGGAAACTACCTCAACATAATAAAGGCCATATATGACAAACCCACAGCAAACAGCATTCTCAATGGTGAAAAACTGAAAGCGTTTCCTCTAAGATCAGGAACAAGACGAGGATGTCCACTCTCACCACTGCTATTCAACATAGTTTTGGAAGTCCTAGCCATGGCAATCAGAGAAGAAAAAGAAATAAAAGGAATACAAAACGGAAAAGAAGAAGTAAAATTGTCACTGTTTGCAGATGACATGATATCATAGATAGAGAATCTTAAAGATGCCACCAGAAAACCACTGGAGCTAATCAATGAATTTGGTAAAGTTGCAGGATACAAAATTAATGCACAGAAATTGCTTGCATTCCTATACACTAACAATGAAAGATCAGAAAGAGAAATTAAGGAAACAATCCCATTACCACTGCAACAAAAAGAATAAAATACCTAGGAATAAACCTACCTAAGGAAGTAAAAGACCTGTACTCAGAAAACTATAAGACACTGATGAAAGAAATCAAAGATGATATAAACAGATGGAGACATATACCATGTCCTTGGATTAGAAGAATCAATATTGTGAAAATGACTATACTACCCAAAGCAATCTACAGATTCAATGCAATCCCGATCAAAATACCTTTGGCATTTTCTACAGAACAAGAAAAAAAAATCTTAAAATTTGTAGGGAGACACAAAAGACCCTGGATAGCCAAAGCAGTCTTGAGGGGGAAAAAAAAAGAGCTGGAGGAATCAGACTTCCAGACTTCAGACTATATTACAAAGCTACAGTAATCAAGATAATATGGTACTGACACAAACACAGAAATATAGGTCAATAGAACAGGATAGAAAGCACAGAGATAAACCCACGTACCTGTGGTTAACTAATCTATGACAAAGGAGGCAAGGGTATACAATGGAGAAAAGACAGTGTCTTCAGTAAGTGGTGCTGGGAAAACTCGACAGCTACATGTAAAAGAATGAAATTAGTACACTCCCTAACACCATACACAAAAATAACTCAAAATGGATTAGAGACCTAAATATAAGACCAGCCACTATAAAACTCTTAGAAGAAAACATAAGCAGAACAGTCTATGACATAAATCACAGCAAGATCCTTTTTGACCCACCTCCTAGAGAAATGGAAATAAAAACAAAAATTAAAAAATGGGACCGAATGAAACATAAATTCTTTTGCACAGCAAAGGAAAACTTAAGCAAGATGAAAAGACAACCATCAGAATGGGAGAAAATATTTTCAAATGAAGCAAATGGCAAAGGATTAATCTACAAAAAGCAGCTCATGTAGCTCAATATCACAAAACCAAACAACCCAATCCAAAAATGGGCAGAAGACCTAAATAGAAATTTCTCCAAAGAAGATATACAGGTTGCCAACAAACACATGAAAGGATGCTGAGCATCACTAATCATTAGAGAAATGCAAATCAAAACTACAGTGAGGTATCACCTCACACCAGTCAGAATGGCCATCATCAAAAAATCTACCAACAGTAAATGCTGGAGAGGCATTTATTGGAGAAAAGGGAACCCTCTTGCACTGTTGGTGGGAATGTAAATTGATATAGCCACTAGGTAGAACGGTATGGGGCTTCCTTAAAAACTAAAAATAGAACTACCATACAACCCAGCAAACCCACTCCTGGACATTTACCCTGAGAAAACCATAATTCAAAAAGAGTCATGTACCACAATGTTCACTGTAGCTCTATTTACAATAGCCAGGACATGGAAGCAACCTAAGTGTCCATCAACAGATAAATGGATAAAGAAGGTGTGGCACATATATACAATGGAACATTATTCTGCCATAAAAAGAAGCGAAATTGAGTTATTTTTAGTGAGGTGGATGGATCTAGAGTCTGTCCTACAGAGTGAAGTGAGTCAGAAAGAGAAAAACAAATACCGTATGCTAACACATATATATGGAATCTAAAAAAAAAAAGTTTATGAAGAACGTAGGGGCAGGAAAGGATTAAGGACACAGACGTAGAGAAAGGACTTGAGGACATGGGGAGAGGGAAGGGTAAGCTGGGACAAAGTGAGAGAGTGGTATGGACATATATACACTACCAAATGTAAAATTGATAGCTACTGGGAAGCAGCCACATAGCACAGGGAGATCAGCTCTGTGCTTTGTGACCACCTAAAAGGGTGGGATAAGGGAGTGAGAGGGAGGTGCAAGAGGGAGGGGATATGGTGTTATATGTATACGCATAGCTGATTCACTTTTTTATACAGCAGAAACTAACACACAATTGTAAAGCAATTATACTCCAATAAAGATGTAAAAAAAAAAAAAAAAAAAAGAAAGAAAGCCCAGAGATAAACCTACACACCTATGGCACACTAATCTATGACAAAGGAGGCAAGGGTATACAATGGAGAAAAGACAGTCTCTTCAATAAGTGGTGCTGGGAAAAATGGACAGCTACATGTAAAAGAATGAAATTAGAACACTCCCTAACACCATACACAAAAAATAAACTCCAAATGGATTAGAGACCGAAATGTAAGACCGGACACTATAAAACTCTTAGAGGAAAACATAGGAAGAATACTCTTTGACATAAGTCACAGCAAGATATTTTTTGATCCACCTCCTAGAGTAATGGAATAAAAAAAAAAAAAAAAAAAAAAAAAAAAAACAAATGGGAGCAAATGAAACCTAAAAGCTTTTGCAAAGCAAAGGAAACTACAAACAAGACGAAAAGACAACCCTCAGAATGGGAGAAAATATTTGCAAACGAATCAATGGACAAAGGATTAATCTCCAATGTATATAAACAGCTCATGCAGCTCAACAGTAAAAAAACAAACAAACCAATCCAAAAATGGGCAGATGACGTAAATAGACATTTGTCCCAAGAAGACATACAGATGACCAAGAAACACATGAAAAGCTACTCAACATCACTAATTATTAGAGAAATATAAACCAAAACTACAATGAGGTATCACCTCACACGAGTTAGAATGGGCATCATCAGAAAATCTACAAACAACAAATGCTGGAGAGGGTGTGGAGAAAAGGGAACCCTCTTACACTATTTGTGGGAATGTAAATTGATACAGTCACTATGGAGAACAGTATGGAGGTTCCTTAAAAAACTAAAAATAGAATTACCATATGACCCAGCAATCCCACTACTGGCCATATACCCAGAGAAAACCATAATTCAAAAAGACATATTCACCACAATATTCATTGCAGCACTATTTACAATAGCCAGGTCATGGAAGCAACCTAAATGCCCATAGACAGACGAACGGAAAAGATGTGCTACATATATAAAATGGAATATTACTCAGCCATAAAAAGGAATGAAATTGGGTCATTTGTAGAGACGTGGATAGATCTAGAGACTGTCATACAGAGTGAAGTAAGTCAGAAAGAGAAAAACAAATATCGTATATTAACGCATACATGTAGAACCTAGAAAAATGGTAAAGATGAACTGGTTTGCAAGGCAGAAATAGAGACACAGATGTAGAGAACAAATGTATGGACACCAAGGGGGGAAAGTGGCAGGGTGGTGGTGGTGGGATGAATTGCGACCCTGGGATTGACATATATACACTTATATGTATAAAATAGATAACCAATAAGAGCCTGCTGTATAAAAAAATGAATAAAATAAATTCAAAAATTAAAAAATAAATAATACTTAAGAAAATAAAACAGAAAAAAAAGTTCTGTCCTTCCCATAGACGTATTTATATGAATGAATGATTTCCATGCTTATATCCATAAATACAAAAAGAGGAATAAAACTTACCTTGAACCAAAAAAGAAAAAAAAAAAAAAAAAACTGAACCCACTGGTCATACAGAGGAAAACCCTATCAGCGCACTTGCTCCAGTGGTAAACAATTCTTAAGTTGGTCACAGGTGGGGAATCATCTCCCATGCAGCCAGCAGCCCCCACACAAGGAGCGTCCTCATTGCAAAGCTGGGGGACCGTGAGGAGGCGTCTCTGACTAAACGTGAGCTGAGCCCCAGGCCAGCTGCTGCTGAACTTTTCCCACCGTTCCCAGGTAAAACACCTGAATGTGTGCAAAGACTAAAAACTAGAGGAAGGGGCTTGGAGTCACACCAGCGACAGCACGCAGGCCGACTTGGTGCCTGCAGGCCAGCCAGGATGGTCCTGGCCCCGGGCGCTCGTCTGGAAACTTTCCATTTCCCTGCCTGAGGTACCCCTCCTGTCCCGGCCCCCACTGCTTTTTTCCTTCCTTACCTCTGCCCGGGGAGAAATTCCAGCAGCAAGTATGGGTGACACATCCTCTTCTTTAGCAGGTGGCAGCCCGGCAACTCCTGCAGAAAGTCCAGTAGAGCCCCAGTCACAACGGGCCACTCATAGAGCCGTGGGCCCTACTGCCTCCCACCAGCCCAACCCCGAGACTGCTGACGGGGCAGAGAATATGGCGTCAGGCACAGCTGCAGAGGCTTTTGCTGCCTGGAGGGGTGTTTATATTGACCTCAACCCAGGCACACCTGGGAAGGGCTGGCCGGCCGGGTCAGGCTGCCCAGGTCAGCCAATCCTCGCCCCTCAGGGGCTCAGATTTGCAGAAAATGGGCCTTGCTGCACCGGCCAGATCCAAGGAACAGGTGTAGGGTCCCGAGAGTCAGGATAGATAAGGGGCGGCAGCCCTGGCTTGTTTTCTAATCATTTTATCTGGTCCATGAGTGGGAGACAACTTCAAGAAGACCCTCTGCTAATGAGAGGAACCCAGGAGTCAGGGAGAGGAGGGGTGGTGGGTGGAGACAGAGGCCTGGTGCCCCGGCTGCTGTGGAAGCCCCTAGAAGACCAGGCAGAGGGAGGCCGCACAGAGTGAAGCCTAGGGTCACAGACCTGTTGGAGCTGCTGTTTATTAGTTCAAGCTCTGCTCTGAGGTGCTCTGTGTCAGCTCTGAGTGACAGGTGTGCTGGGGGTGCTCTGCAATGAGGGCTATGTGCACAGTTCCTGTATGCCCAGCCCTGTCGGGGTACCTGTCCACGGGAGCTCCATATCCAGGGAGGGGCATGCCCACGAGAGCCCCGTGGGCTGCTGCGTACCTGCCCAGGTGAGCTCCATATCCTGGGAGGGGCCTGACCATGATGGCCCCATGGGCTGCTGGGTACCTGCCCAGGTGAGCTCCATATCCTGGGAGGGGCCTAACCACCACAGCCCCGTGGGCTGCTGGGTACCTGCCCAGGTGAGCTCCATATCCTGGGAGGGACCTGACCACAAGAGCCCCGTGAGCTGCTGGGGACCTGGTAGAGGACGCCAGGACAGTCAGTGAAGCCACAGAGGATATACATCTAGTAGTTCCTAATTCCTACACCCTGCTGGTCATTCTACCATCCACCAGGACATGGTATTCTGTATTAGACTTCAATGATGCCTTCTTCTGTACTCCATTCGTCCCAGAGTCACAAGAAATTTTGGCTGTGAGTGGCAGGACTCAACATACAACAAAAACAATACTGCTGGGCCGTCCTGCCCCAGGGGTTCAAAAATTCCCACACCATCTTTGGGGAAACGTTAGCTAAAGACCTAAAAAATCTACCTCTGGAGAAGGGAACCCTCCTTCAATATGCAGATGACATTCTGATCACCAGCCCGACTAAGGAGGCCTCTGAACTACCTAGCCAATAAAAGATAGAAGGTGTCCAAGAAAAAGGCTCAAATATCACAAACTAAGGTGACCTTCCTGGGCTTCATTCGCACAGAAGGTCGGAAAAGCCCACCCCAGGAAAGGGAAGAAGCCATTTGCAGCCTCACCCTTCCTGAAACTAGAAGACAGCTTAGGGGTTCCTGGGGAGACCGGGGTTTGCTGCATCTGGATCCCTAACTACAGTCTAATAGCTGGGCCTCTATATGAAACACTGAAAGGAAAAGATGATGATCCTTTTGAATAGAATCCAGAAGCGGCCTTTCAAGAATGGAAAGAGCAGTCAGTTCAGATCCTTGCCCTGGACCTCCCTAAGTTAGCTAAACCCTTTGACCTTTACATTCCTGGTCCAAGGCGAATCGCCCTTGGAGTATTAGTGCAAAAACTGGGACCACTTGAAATGGAACAATGCAAGAATGCCCTCCAGGCATTGGCCAGCCACCCCATCCGACCAGGATACTGGGGGTATCTAAAAACCTGGAAATCAGCAGCCCGCAAGGCCAGCTCCCTCCTAAGGGAAAAGGACGCCACTTGGTGATCCTAACCACCCACCATGCCCTGAAGTTGCAGGGATTGCTCCGTGGGCACAATGACCTCGAGTGAGGAGGCCCTCCAACACCAACCTCCAGAGAGAAAACCTGGAGCAATGGGCCCCCATGACGACTCGTTTGACCATCACTTGACCTGGAGCTTCTCTCAGAAAACAACAAGAGTGTGTCCCAAAAGAGCAGACTATTGCTTACAGGACTTACTGCACCCAGAGCGGAGCTAATAAACTTGGCAGGGGAACCGTAAATAACGCTGCCACCATAGAAAAGCCTACAGACACCGCGGTGACGGCGGCCAATGAGACCGGCTGTACTCCTGGCTACTTCAAAAGGCCGTTGACTGAGTGGCCGTCAAGGTCCTGGATCACCACCAGCCCTGGACTGTCTGGGAGTTGAGCAAGCAGGGCTCTGACACCTGGTGTTGTTTGTACGTTAATTAGGTGGCCTAACTGAAGAAAGTGCAGAGTACTGGTCAGAGCATCTAGGCTAGCAGGAACTGTCAGCCTAAGGGGGCCGAACCAATGTGGAGCAGGGTAAAACGGCCCACCCCCACCCCAGCGTCTCTGCACATCTCTTTCCTGGACCCTTAAAGGTCATTAGAATCTATAAAACTTCCAATGCTGGTGCTCAGGCAGACGAGCAGTGAGGGAGGAGGCCTGGGGACAATCAACCTCACCTGGAGGCTGCTTGGGAGAAGTCCTCCCCCTCGCCCCGGGTATGAGGACACCCAACTCAGCACGAAGCATTTACAGAAGAGGTGTCTGCACCCTCAGCACCCCAAGAATGAGGAATGGGACAAAAGGCAGAGGAGGGCTTTGTCACTGGCAAAGCCCATGAAAAATTCCTGGGAGATGAAAATAGAATCTGGGCAATAAAATAAAGTCTAACCATTTTTTTCCTTTGTGCTTTGTCTAATTTCACTTGCTCCTAGGTTTCCACATGCAGAGGTCCCACACCCGAAACTTCAGACCCGATTTCCTAGTGCAAAATGGCTGGGCCGACACCTCAGCTCGTGGGGCCCCGTGCAGACTCTGCGACATAGAGCCTGAGCTCCAGCCAACCCGGCCCTCGAGAGCTCCGCCCCCTCCCTCCCGCTGACGCTGCCAGGATCTCTACGCAGGGGAGCACACACTCTCACCTCTCCATTCTCTGATCATAATATAAAGTTTTCCTTTGCTTCTGAACCAAAGTCAGTCTCGATCTGTTGGCTCCAATGACACTAGGCAGGGAGACCCTTGTTGGGGCCCACTCTGCAGGATCAGTAACAGAATTTGAGAACATTGTAACTTCAAAGAACAGATGTGCAAGCCAAACTGTAATTAACATAGAGCAGTGTATAAGGCTCGTGTAAAATAAGATGTTTCTAACACTTCCATTTGATATTTCCATCACTTTATTATAAGCAAGTTCAGTTGAGGGGTTTGTCTTATTTGTCAGGTCAACAGTAGAGAAATGCAGTGATTTCTTTCCAAGGATGTACATCTAATAATCTTGGTTGAAGTTTCAACCTTGTTTTGACTGATTTTCCATTGAAAATGATACCTCTCTTTCAGCTCCTAGATTTCTGAGAAGTATAAAATCTTATATTTTTTATTACCAAAGGGGAAAGGTGGGAGGAGGGATAAATTAACAGTTTCAGATTAACATATACACACTGCTATGTATAAAATATATCATCAACAAGGAACTACTGTATAACACAGGGAACTATACTCAATATTTTGTAATGACCCCTAAGGGGAAATAATCTGAAAAACAATAGATATCTATATCGACATCATCTATCAACTACAGATAAAATGGAAACTAAAGGAGGCCGATGGTGAGCGTTTCTGAACCTGAAGACTTCAATCATCTAAAGTTCGGACTCTGCCTACGGCCCAAGTCCCTTAATGAACACACATGTACCAGTAGCTTAAAAATTCCCCAGATTGGAGTTCGGGGAGACACTGATTTGGAAAAATCCCTGGTGTTCTCCTTACATACACAGGACCTTTCCTACAGCTAAAACATGCCTGTGACACCCAGAAGATGGAACACGGTTGGATCAGGGAGATTTTGGAAAAGGCACCAAAACTCCTAATTTCCTGGTTGTCGGGTTCACACCTCCAGCCTTTTTCCTTAAAATCTCCCCACCTGAGGATGTCAGCACCTTCAACATCCAGTTGCACAAAATTTGGAATTTTTCGAAAGGAAGAAGGGGAAGGAGGAGAAACAAGGAGAGCCAAGCCCTAGATGTTCGGACAGGCACATGTCACTCTAATTTCCAATCAGGAAGAAGAATTAAGCAAAGGCTTAGCCTGCCACCGGGAACCAGAGTAGGGCCAGAAGCAAACCAGCGGTTCTGCGGACAGCTCCCAAAAAAGCGAGTTGAAAAATGGAGCTCAGGGGCACTGCAATTCACAAACCTGCAGAGTTATAAATTATAACTATCGTCCAAAACTATATTGAGGGAAGGCAATGAACAGGATTGGAAAGCAAGGCAGAATTGCAGGAAACAGATTTCAGGAGTTAGATTCGAATAGCCCCTAAAGCACATGAAAAGCGGCCAAAAGTCGACAACGATGCACATGGCCAAAAAGAGCATATGTGTTTTTTTCTGAATAAATTCAGGAAAAAACGCATAGGCCCTTTTTGGCCAACCAAGCAAGCCGGAAATGCAATGCAGCACTACAAAGAAGTCTCACTTCCCATCGGTCAAAAGGGCCTTCCTAAAAAAGTGTAAAAAAAATACAGGAGAGGCCAGGGAGGAAAGGGAGCATTGTTACACTGATGGTCGGGATGTAAATTGCCAATGGCGACTCTGGAGAACGGTACGGTGTTTCCTAAAACATCTAAAAAACACAGCTAGAGAGAAAGGGGCACATCCATTCATGGGCGTATAAATTGGAAAAATTAAAATCAACAAGACACAGGCACCCCAAAGTTTAGCGCTGCTCTGGTTACAAGAACCTCCACTTGTGTACATCTTAAATATCCCAGGGATGAGAAAAATGGTAAAGAAGTTGTGGTACTTATGTACAATGGAATATCACTCAGCCATGAAATCAATATCATAAGGCTAGTAGCAGCATGATGAGTGGATTTAGGTACGACGATTCTAAGTGAAATAAGTCACACAGAAAAAGACACTTATCATAATATATCACTTATAGAGGGAATGTAAAAACCGTTACCCTTAAACTGAATTACAAAACAGAACAGAGTCACCCATTTTAAAAACACACTATGGCTGCTTAACGGGAAAGGTGAGGAGGGGTGATGCATAAAACAAGGGTTTCAAATTAGCTCAGATACCGTTCCATAAACCCAATATGTAGTAGACAAGACCTACTCCTTGCTCAGTGAACTGGACTCAACACCCCCTATTCAGCGCACAAGAATATATCTGAGTAGTAAGAATCTGAAAAACTATGTATTGATCTCTCTCTGGAAGAGAGTCAAGTGAGTGTAAAGCGGCATAAACACAGCCGTGAAAAGCAGCTAAAACCCATTTTAAAAATAAATTACTTTTAAAAACCCGTAAAACAAAGACAGTGTAAGAGAGAGTAATTTTACAAAATTCGTTCAGGGGCTGTGATGCAACCTGGATTGACCATATCTAGACCCACAGCTGGATGAGACATAAGGGTGGACACTCTTGGGGCTGAGAGGTTTGGTGAGGTTGGGTGAGCAAACGCTGACCCTTTAAAGTAATACTGCGTGGTCCCCATCCCATGGGTCCCAAATCTCCAGGTTCAAGGGCATCTTCCTACATCGAAAACATGCATGAGTAACTCAGATCATGGTACACCGTCTGATCGGGAAAGGTTTCTGAAACGCACCACATTTCTCATCTCCTTGTGCTCGGGTTTGCCATTCCAGCTTCTTAACTAGTAATCTCCCTACATGGAGAAACAGCACCTTTAAGCTCCTGTTCCATACAGGTTGCAATTTGTCCTGAGGATGAACGGGAAGAGGGGCAACCAATGAGAGACTAGATCTAGGTGTTGGGACAGGCACAGGTCACTCTATTTTCCCATCAGGAAGAAGAAATAACCACAGGCTCAGCCTGCCGCCCGGAACCAGAATAGGGCCTGAGGCAATCCCGCACTTCTGCGGCCAGCTCCCAAAAAAGCCAGTTGAAAAATGGAGCACATGGGCACTGCAATTCACAAACCTGCAGAGTTATAAATGATAACTCTCGTCCACAAATATATTGAGGGAAGGCAACGAAGAGGATTTGAAAGCAAGGCAGAACTGCAGGAAACACATTTCAGGAGGTAGATTCGAATCGCCTTTAAAGCACATGAAAAGCGGCAAAACGTCGACAATGATGCCCTTGGCCAAAAAGGGCGTATGCGTTTTTTCCTGAATATATTCAGGAAAAAACGCATACGCCCTTTTTGGCCAACCAAGCAACCTGGAAAGGCAAATCAGCGCTAAAATGAAGTCTCGCTTCCGATCCGTCAAAAGGGCCCTGCTGAAAAAAGTGTCAAAACCACAAATGCAGGACAGGCCAAGGAGAAATGGGAGCCTTGCCGCGCTGATGGGCGGTATGTAAATTGCCAACAGCCACTCTGGAGAAGTGTACGGTGTGTCCTGAAACATCGAAAAAACACAGCTTAGGGAGCATAGGGCACTTCCACTCATGGGCGTATAAATTGGGAAAACTAAAAATCAGCAAGACACAGGCACCCCAAAGTTTAGGGCTGCTCTGTTTGCAAGAACCTCCACTTCATGACACCTTAAATATCCCAGGAAAGATAAAAATGGATAAAGAAGTTGTGGTCCTTATGTACAATGGAATATCACTCCGACATGATATCAATGTCATAATACTAGTAGCAGCATGATGAGTGGATTTAGGTACGACGACTCTAAGTGAAATAAGTCACACAGAAAAAGACACTTATCGTAAGCTATCACTTATAGAGGGAATGTAAAAACCGCTACACTTGAACTGAATTACAAAAGAGAACAGAGTCACACGTTTAGAAAACACACTATGGCTGCTTAACGGGAAAGGTGAGGTGGGGTGATGCATAAAACAAGGGTTTCAAATTAGCACAGATACCGTTACATACACCCAATATGTAATAGACAAGACCTACTCCTTGCTCAGTGAACTGGACTCAACACCCCCTATTCACCGCACAAGTATATATCTGACTAGTAAGAATCTTAAAACCTATGTATTGATATTTCTCTGGAAGTGTGTCAAGTGGGTGTAAAGCCGCATAAACACAGCCGTGAAAAGCAGCTAAACCCCATTATAAAAATAAATTACTTGTAAAAACCCGTAAAACAAAGACAGTGAAAGAGAGAGAAGTTCTTACACAATTCGTTCAGGGGCCGTGATGCAACATGGATTGACCAATTCTAGACCAACAGGTGGATGAGACCTAAGGGTGGACACTCTTGGGGCTGACAGGTTTGGTGAGGTTGGGTGAGCAAATGCAGACCCTTTAAAGTAATACTGCGTGGTACCCATCCCATGGGTCCCAAATCTCAGGTTTCAAGGGCATCTTCCTGCATCGAAAACATGCATGAGAAACCCAGAAGATGGTACACCGTGTGATCGGGAAAGGTTTCTAAAACGCACCTCATTTCTCACCTCCTTGTGCTCGGGTTCGCCATTCCAGCTACTTTACTAGCAATCTCCCTTCTTGGAGAATCAGCACCTTTACCCTCCTGTTCTGTACAGGTTGCAATTTGTCCTGAGGATGAACGGGAAGAGGAGCAACCAATGAGAGACTAGATCTAGGTGTTGGGACAGGCACAGGTCACTCTATTTTCCCATCAGGAAGAAGAATTAACCACAGGCTCAGCCTACCGCCCGGAACCAGAATAGGGCCTGAGGCAATCCCGTGCTTCTGCGGCCAGCTCCCAAAAAAGCCAGTTGAAAAATGGAGCACATGGGCACTGCAATTCACAAACCTGCAGAGTTATAAATGATAACTCTCGTCCACAAATATATTGAGGGAAGGCAACGAAGAGGATTTGAAAGCAAGGCAGAATTGCAGGAAACTGGTTTCAGGAGGTAGATTCGAATCGCCTTTAAAGCACATGAAATGTGGCAAAACGTCGACAACGATGCCCTTGGCCAAAAAGGGCGTATGCGTTTTTTCCTGAATATATTCAGGAAAAAACGCATACGCCCTTTTTGGCCCACCAAGCAACCTGGAAAGGTAAATCAGCGCTACAAAGAAGTCTCGCTTCCCATCGGTCAAAAGGGCCATGCTGGAAAAACTGTCAAAACCACAAAAGCAGGACAGGCCATTGAGAAATGGAAGCCTTGCTACACTGATGGGCGGGATGTAAATTGCCAGCAACCACTCTGGAGAAGTGTACGGTGTGGCCTGAAACATCGAAAAAACACAGCTTAGGGAGCATAGGGCACTTCCACTCATGGGCGTATAAATTGGGAAAATTAAAAATCAGCAAGAGACAGGCACCCCAAAGTTTAGGGCTGCTCTGTTGACAAGAACCTCCACTTCATGACACCTTAAATATTCCAGGAAAGAGAAAAATGGATAAAGAAGTTGTGGTCCTTATGTACAATGGAATATCACTCAGCCATGAAATCAATGTCTTAAGGCTAGTAGCATCATGATGAGTGGATTTAGGTACGACGACTCTAAGTGAAATAAGTCACACAGAAAAAGACACTTATCATAAGCTATCACTTATAGAGGGAATGTAAAAACTGCTACACTTGAACTGAATTACAAAAGAGAACAGAGTCACACGTTTAGAAATCACACTATGGCTGCTTAACGGGAAAGATGAGGTGGTGTGATGCATAAAACAAGGGTTTCAAATTAGATCAGATACCGTTCCATACACCCAATATGTAATAGACAAGACCTACTCCTTGCTCAGTGAACTGGACTCAACACCCCCTATTCACCGCACAAGTATATATCTGACTAGTGAGAATCTTAAAACCTATGTATTGATATCCCTCTGGAAGTGTGTCAAGTGGGTGTAAAGCCGCATAAACACAGCCGTGAAAAGCAGCTAAACCCCATTATAAAAATAAATTACTTGTAGAAACCCGTAAAACAAAGACAGTGAAAGAGAGAGAAATTCTTACACAATTCGTTCAGGGGCTGTGATGCAACCTGGATTGAAAATATCTAGACCCACAGTTGGATGAGACCTAAGGGTGGACTCTCTTGGGGCTGACAGGTTTGGTGAGGTTGGGTGAGCAAACACAGACCCTTTAAGGTAATACTGCGTGGTACCCATCCCATGGGTCCCAAATCTCCAGTTTTAAGGGCATCTTCCTGCATTGAAAATATGCATGAGAAACCCAGAAGATGGTACACCATGTGATCGGGAAAGGTTTCTAAAAGGCACCTCATTTCTCATCTCCTTGTGCTCGGGTTCACCATTCCAGCTACTTTACTAGCAATCTCCCTACTTGGAGAATCAACACCTTTAACCTCCTGATCTGTACAGGTTGCAATTTATCCTGAGGATGAACGGGAAGAGGGGCAACCAATGAGAGACTAGATGTAGGTGTTGGAACAGGCACAGGTCACTCTATTTTCCCATCAGGAAGAAGAATTAAGCACAGGCTCAGCCTGCCGCCGGGAAGCAGAATAGTGCCTGAGGCAATCCCGCGCTTCTGTGGCCAGCTCCGAAAAAAGCCAGTTGAAAAATGGAGCACATGGGCACTGCAATTCACAAACCTGCAGAGTTATAAATGATAACTCTCGTCCACAAATATATTGAGGGAAGGCAACGAAGAGGATTTGAAAGCAAGGCAGAGTTGCAGGAAACAGGTTTCAGGAGGTAGATTCGAATCGCCTTTAAAGCACATGAAAAGCGGCAAGACGTCGACAATGATGCCCTTGGCCAAAAAGGGCGTATGCGTTTTTTCCTGAATATATTCAGGAAAAAACGCATACGCCCTTTTTGGCCAACCAAGCAACCTGGAAAGGCAAATCAGCGCTACAAAGAAGTCTCGCTTCCCATCGGTCAAAAGGGCCATGCTGAAAAAAGTGTCAAAACCACAAATGCAGGACAGGCCATGGAGAAATAGGAGCCTTGCTACGCTGATGGGCGGGATGTAAATTGCCAACAGCCACTCTGGAGAAGTGTACGGTGTGTCCTGAAACATCGAAAAAACACAGCTTAGGGAGCATAGGGCACTTCCACTCATGGGCGTATAAATTGGGAAAACTAAAAATCAGCAAGACACAGGCACCCCAAAATTTACGGCTGCTCTGTTGACAAGAACCTCCACTTCATGACACCTTAAATATCCCAGGAAAGAGAAAAATGGATAAAGAAGTTGTGGTCCTTATGTACAATGGAATATCACTCAGCCATGAAATCAATGTCTTAAGGCTAGTAGCAGCATGATGAGTGGATTTAGGTACGACGACTCTAAGTGAAATAAGTCACACAGAAAAAGACACATATCAAAAGATATTACTTATAGAGGGATGTAAAAACCGCTACACTTGAACTGAATTACAAATCAGAACAGAGTCACCCATTTTGAAAACACACTATGGCTGCTTAACGGGAAATGTGAGGTGGGGAGATGCATAAAACAAGGGTTTCAAATTAGCTCTGATACCGTTCCATACACCCAATATGTAATAGAGAAGACCTACACCTTGCTCAGTGAATTGGACTCAACACCCCGTATTCACCGCACAAGAATATAACTGACTAGTGAGAATCTTAAAACCTATGTATTGATATCTCTCTGGAAGTGAGTCAAGAGGGTGTAAAGCTGCATAAACACAGCCGTGAAAAGCAGCTAAACCCCATTATAAAAATAAATTATTTTTAAAAACGCATGAAACAAAGACAGTAAAAGAGAGAGAAATTCTTACAAAATTCATTCAGGGGCTGTGACGCAACCTGGGTTGACCATATCTAGCCCCACAGCTGGATGAGACATAAGGGTGGACACTCTTGGGGCTGAGAAGTTTGGTGAGGTTGGGTGAGCCATCGCAGACCCTTTAAAGTAATACTGCGTGGTACCCATCCCATGGGTCCCAAATCTCTAGGTTCAAGGGCATCTTCCTACATCGAAAACTTGCATGAGGAACCCAGAAGATGGTACAGCGTGTGAATTTGAAAGGTTTCTAAAACGCACCTCATTTCTCATCTCCTTGTGCTCGGGTTCGCCATTCCAGCTACTTTACTAGCAATCTCCCTACTTGGAGAATCAGCACCTTTAACCTCCTGTTCCCTACAGGTTGCAATTTGTCCTGAGGATGAACGGGAAGAGGGGCAACCAATGAGAGACTAGATCTAGCTGTTGGGACAGGCACAGGTCACTCTATTTTCCCATCAGGAAGAAGAATTAACCACAGGCTCAGCCTGCCGCCCGGAACCAGTATAGGGCCTGAGGCAATCCCGCGCTTCTGCGGCCAGCTCTCAAAAAAGACAGTTGAAAAATGGAGCTCAGGGACACTGCAATTCACAAACCCGCAGAGTTATAAGTGATAACTCTCATCCACAGATATATTGAGGGAAGGCAACGAAGAGGATTTGAAAGCAAGGCAGAATTGCAGGAAACCGATTTCAGGAGGTAGATTCGAATCGCCTTTAAGGCACATGAAAAGCGGCAAAACGTGGACAATGATGCCCTTGGCCAAAAAGGGCGTATGCGTTTTTTCCTGAATATATTCAGGAAAAAACGCATACGCCCTTTTTGGCCAACCAAGCAACCTGGAAAGGCAAATCAGCGCTACAAAGAAGTCTCGCTTCCCATAGGCCAAAAGGGACATGCTGCAAAAAGTGTCAAAACCAGAAATGCAGGACAGGCCATGGAGAAATGGCAGCCTTGCTACGCTGATGGGCGGGATGTAAATTGCCAACAGCCACTCTGGAGAAGTGTACGGTGTGTCCTGAAACATCGAAAAAACACAGCTTAGGGAGCATAGGGCACGTCCACTCATGGGCGTATAAATTCGGAAAACTAAAAATGAGCAAGACACAGGCACCCCAAAGTTTGGGGCTGCTCTGTTGACAAGAACCTCCACTTCATGACACCTTAAATATCCCAGGAAAGAGAAAAATGGATAAAAAAGTTGTGGTCCTTATGTACAATGGAATATCACTCAGACATGAAATCAATGTCATAAGGCTAGTAGAAGCAAGATGAGTGGACTTAGGTACGACGATTCTAAGTGAAATAAGTCACACAGAGAAAGACACTTATCATAAGCTATCACTTATAGAGGGAATGTAAAAACCGCTACACTTGAACTGAATTACAAAACAGAACAGAGTCACACGTTTAGAAAACACACTATGGCTGCTTAACGGGAAAGGTGAGGTGGGGTGATGCATAAAACAAGGGGTTCAAATTTGCTCAGATACCGTTCCATACACCCAATATGTAATAGACAAGACCTACTCCTTGCTCCGTGAACTGGACTCAACACCCCCTATTCACCGCACAAGAATATATGTGACTAGTAACAATCTTAAAACCTATGTATTGATATCTGTCTGGAAGTGAGTCAAGTGGGTGTAAATCCGCATAAACAAAGCCGTGAAAAGCAGCTAAACCCCATTATAAAAATAAATTACCTTTAAAAACCCGTAAAACAAAGACAGTGAAAGAGAGAGAAATTCTTACAAAATTCGTTCAGAGGCTGTGATGCCACCTGGATTGACCATATCTAGACCCACAGCTGGATGAGACATAAGGGTGGACACTCTTGGGGCTGAGAGTTTGGGTGAGCAAACGCAGACCCTTTAAAGTAATACTGCGTGATCCCCATCCCATGGGTCCCAAATCTTCAGGTTCAAGGGCATCTTCCTACATCGAAAACATGCATGAGAAACTCAGAAGATGGTACACCGTGTGATTTTGAAAGGTTTCTAAAACACACCCCATTTCTCATCTCCTTGTGCTCGGGTTCGCCTTTCCAGCTACTTTACTAGCAATCAACTTACTTGGAGAATCAGCACCTTTAACCTCCTGTTCCCTACAGGTTGCAATTTGTCCTGAGGATGAACGGGAAGAGGGGCAACCAATGAGAGACTAGATCTAGCTGTTGGGACAGGCACAGGTCACTCTATTTTCCCATCAGGAAGAAGAATTAACCACAGGCTCAGCCTGCCGCCCGGAACCAGTATAGGGCCTGAGGCAATCCCGCGCTTCTGCGGCCAGCTCTCAAAAAAGACAGTTGAAAAATGGAGCTCAGGGACACTGCAATTCACAAACCCGCAGAGTTATAAGTGATAACTCTCATCCACAGATATATTGAGGGAAGGCAACGAAGAGGATTTGAAAGCAAGGCAGAATTGCAGGAAACCGATTTCAGGAGGTAGATTCGAATCGCCTTTAAGGCACATGAAAAGCGGCAAAACGTGGACAATGATGCCCTTGGCCAAAAAGGGCGTATGCGTTTTTTCCTGAATATATTCAGGAAAAAACGCATACGCCCTTTTTGGCCAACCAAGCAACCTGGAAAGGCAAATCAGCGCTACAAAGAAGTCTCGCTTCCCATAGGCCAAAAGGGACATGCTGCAAAAAGTGTCAAAACCAGAAATGCAGGACAGGCCATGGAGAAATGGCAGCCTTGCTACGCTGATGGGCGGGATGTAAATTGCCAACAGCCACTCTGGAGAAGTGTACGGTGTGTCCTGAAACATCGAAAAAACACAGCTTAGGGAGCATAGGGCACGTCCACTCATGGGCGTATAAATTCGGAAAACTAAAAATGAGCAAGACACAGGCACCCCAAAGTTTGGGGCTGCTCTGTTGACAAGAACCTCCACTTCATGACACCTTAAATATCCCAGGAAAGAGAAAAATGGATAAAAAAGTTGTGGTCCTTATGTACAATGGAATATCACTCAGACATGAAATCAATGTCATAAGGCTAGTAGAAGCAAGATGAGTGGACTTAGGTACGACGATTCTAAGTGAAATAAGTCACACAGAGAAAGACACTTATCATAAGCTATCACTTATAGAGGGAATGTAAAAACCGCTACACTTGAACTGAATTACAAAACAGAACAGAGTCACACGTTTAGAAAACACACTATGGCTGCTTAACGGGAAAGGTGAGGTGGGGTGATGCATAAAACAAGGGGTTCAAATTTGCTCAGATACCGTTCCATACACCCAATATGTAATAGACAAGACCTACTCCTTGCTCCGTGAACTGGACTCAACACCCCCTATTCACCGCACAAGAATATATGTGACTAGTAACAATCTTAAAACCTATGTATTGATATCTGTCTGGAAGTGAGTCAAGTGGGTGTAAATCCGCATAAACAAAGCCGTGAAAAGCAGCTAAACCCCATTATAAAAATAAATTACCTTTAAAAACCCGTAAAACAAAGACAGTGAAAGAGAGAGAAATTCTTACAAAATTCGTTCAGAGGCTGTGATGCCACCTGGATTGACCATATCTAGACCCACAGCTGGATGAGACATAAGGGTGGACACTCTTGGGGCTGAGAGTTTGGGTGAGCAAACGCAGACCCTTTAAAGTAATACTGCGTGATCCCCATCCCATGGGTCCCAAATCTTCAGGTTCAAGGGCATCTTCCTACATCGAAAACATGCATGAGAAACTCAGAAGATGGTACACCGTGTGATTTTGAAAGGTTTCTAAAACACACCCCATTTCTCATCTCCTTGTGCTCGGGTTCGCCTTTCCAGCTACTTTACTAGCAATCAACTTACTTGGAGAATCAGCACCTTTAACCTCCTGTTCCCTACAGGTTGCAATTTGTCCTGAGGATGAACGGGAAGAGGGGCAACCAATGAGAGACTAGATCTAGGTGTTGGGACAGGCACAGGTCACTCTATTTTCCCAACAGGAAGAAGAATTAATCACAGGCTCAGCCTGCCGCCCAGAAGCACAATAGGGCCTGAGGCAATCCCGCGCTTTTGCGGCCAGCTCCCAAAAAAGCGAGTTGAAAAATGGAGCTCAGGGACACTGCAATTCACAAACCCGCAGAGTTATAAATGATAACTCTCATCCACAGATATATTGAGGGAAGGCAACGAAGAGGATTTGAAAGCAAGGCAGAATTGCAGGAAACAGATTTCAGGAGGTAGATTCGAATCGCCTGTAAAGCACATGAAAAGCGGCAAAACTTCGACAATGATGCCCTTGGCCAAAAAGGGCGTATGCGTTTTTTCCTGAATATATTCAGGAAAAAACGCATACGCCCTTTTTGGCCAACCAAGCAACCTGGAAAGGCAAATCAGCGCTACAAAGAAGTCTCGCTTCCCATCGGTCAAAAGGGCCATGCTGCAAAAAGTGTCAAAACCAGAAATGCAGGACAGGCCATGGAGAAATGGCAGCCTTGCTACGCTGATGAGCGGGATGTAAGTTGCCAACAGCCACTCTGGAGAAGTGTACGGTGTGTCCTGAAACATCGAAAAAACACAGCTTAGGGAGCATAGGGCACGTCCACTCATGGGCGTATAAATTGGGAAAACTAAAAATCAGCAAGACACAGGCACCCGAAAGTTTAGGGCTGCTCTGTTGACAAGAACCTCCACTTCATGACACCTTAAATATCCCAGGAAAGAGAAAAATGGATAAAGAAGTTGTGGTCCTTATGTACAATGCAATATCACTCAGACATGAAATCAATGTCATAAGGCTAGTAGAAGCAAGATGAGTGGACTTAGGTACGACGATTCTAAGTGAAATAAGTCACACAGAAAAAGACACTTATCATAAGCTATCACTTATAGAGGGAATGTAAAAACCGCTACACTTGAACTGAATTACAGAACAGAACAGAATCACACGTTTAGAAAACACACTATGGCTGCTTAACGGGAAAGGTGAGGTGGGGTGATGCATAAAACAAGGGGTTCAAATTCGCTCAGATACCGTTCCATACACCCAATATGTAATAGACAAGACCTACTCCTTGCTCAGTGAACTGGACTCAACACCCCCTATTCACCGCACAAGAATATATGTGACTAGTAACAATCTTAAAACCTATGTATTGATATCTGTCTGGAAGTGAGTCAAGTGGGTGTAAATCCGCATAAACACAGCCGTGAAAAGCAGCTAAACCCCATTATAAAAATAAATTACTTTTAAAAACCCGTAAAACAAAGACAGTGAAAGAGAGAGAAATTCTTACAAAATTCGTTCAGAGGCTGTGATGCAACCAGGATTGACCATATCTACACGCACAGCTGGATGAGACATAAGGGTGGACACTCTTGGGGCTGAAAGGTTGGGTTAGGTTGGGTGAGCAAACGCAGACCCTTTAAAGTAATACTGCGTGGTACCCATCCCATGGGTCCCAAGTCTCCAGGTTCAAGGGCATCTTCCTACATCGAAAACATGCATGAGAAACTCAGAAGATGGTACACCGTGTGATTTTGAAAGGTTTCTAAAACGCACCTCATTTCTCATCTCCTTGTGCTCGGGTTCGCCATTCCAGCTACTTTACTAGCAATCTCCCTACTTGGAGAATCAGCACCTTTAACCTCCTGTTCCCTACAGGTTGCAATTTGTCCTGAGGATGAACGGGAAGAGGGGCAACCAATGAGAGACTAGATCTAGCTGTTGGGACAGGCACAGGTCACTCTATTTTCCCATCAGGAAGAAGAATTAACCACAGGCTCAGCCTGCTGCCAGGAACCAGAATAGGGCCTGAGGCAATCCCGTGCTTTTGCGGCCAGCTCTCAAAAAAGACAGTTGAAAAATGGAGCTCAGGGACACTGCAATTCACAAACCCGCAGAGTTATAAGTGATAACTCTCATCCACAAATATATTGAGGGAAGTCAACGAAGAGGATTTGAAAGCAAGGCAGAATTGCAGGAAACCGATTTCAGGAGGTAGATTCGAATCGCCTTTAAGGCACATGAAAAGCGGCAAAACGTGGACAATGATGCCCTTGGCCAAAAAGGGCGTATGCGTTTTTTCCTGAATATATTCAGGAAAAAACGCATACGCCCTTTTTGGCCAACCAAGCAACATGGAAAGGCAAATCAGCGCTAAAAAGAAGTCTCGCATCCCATGGGTCAAAAGGGCCATGCTGCAAAAAGTGTCAAAACCAGAAATGCAGGACAGGCCATGGAGAAATGGCAGCCTTGCTACGCTGATGGGCGGGATGTAAATTGCCAACAGCCACTCTGGAGAAATGTACGGTGTGTCCTGAAACATCGAAAAAACACAGCTTAGTGAGCATAGGGCACGTCCACTCATGGGCGTATAAATTGGGAAAACTAAAAATCAGCAAGACACAGGCACCCCAAAGTTTGGGGCTGCTCTGTTGACAAGAACCTCCACTTCATGACACCTTAAATACCCCAGGAAAGAGAAAAATGGATAAAAAAGTTGTGGTCCTTATGTACAATGGAATATCACTCAGACATGAAATCAATGTCATAAGGCTAGTAGAAGCAAGATGAGTGGACTTAGGTACGACGATTCTAAGTGAAATATGTCACACAGAAAAAGACACTTATCATAAGCTATCACTTATAGAGGGAATGTAAAAACCGCTACACTTGAACTGAATTACAAAACAGAACAGAGTCACACGTTTAGAAAACACACTATGGCTGCTTAACGGGAAAGGTGAGGTGGGGTGATGCATAAAACAAGGGGTTCAAATTTGCTCAGATACCGTTCCATACACCCAATATGTAATAGACAAGACCTACTCCTTGCTCCGTGAACTGGACTCAACACCCCCTATTCACCGCACAAGAATATATGTGACTAGTAACAATCTTAAAACCTATGTATTGATATCTGTCTGGAAGTGAGTCAAGTGGGTGTAAATCCACATAAACACAGTCGTGAAAAGCAGCTAAACCCCATTATAAAAATAAATTACCTTTAAAAACCCGTAAAACAAAGACAGTGAAAGAGAGAGAAATTCTTACAAAATTCGTTCAGAGGCTGTGATGCCACCTGGATTGACCATATCTAGACCCACAGCTGGATGAGACATAAGGGTGGACACTCTTGGGGCTGAGAGTTTGGGTGAGCAAACGCAGACCCTTTAAAGTAATACTGCGTGATCCCCATCCCATGGGTCCCAAGTCTCCAGGTTCAAGGGCATCTTCCTACATCGAAAACTTGCATGAGGAACCCAGAAGAAGGTACACCGTGTGATTTTGAAAGGTTTCTAAAACGCACCTCATTTCTCATCTCCTTGTGCTCGGGTTCGCCATTCCAGCTACTTCACTAGCAATCTCCCTACTTGGAGAATCAGCACCTTTAACCTCCTGTTCTGTACAGGTTGCAATTTGTCCTGAGGATGAACGGGAAGAGGGGCAACCAATGAGAGACTAGATCTAGGTGTTGGGACAGGCACAGGTCACTCTATTTTCCCATTAGGAAAAAGAATTAACCACAGGCTCACCCTGCCGCCGGGAACCAGAATAGGGCCTGAGGCAATCCCGTGCTTTTGCGGCCAGCTCCCAAACAAGACAGTTGAAAAATGGAGCTCAGGGGCACTGCCATTCACAAACCTGCTGAGTTATAAATGATAACTCTCGTCCACAAATATATTGAGGGAAGGCAACAAAGAGGATTTGAAAGCAAGGCAGAATTGCAGGAAACAGGTTTCAGGAGGTAGATTCGAATCGCCTTTAAAGCACATGAAAAGCGGCAAAACGTCGACAATGATGCCCTTGGCCAAAAAGGGCGTATGCGTTTTTTCCTGAATATATTCAGGAAAAAACGCATACGCCCTTTTTGGCCAACCAAGCAACCTGGAAAGGCAAATCAGTGCTACAAAGAAGTCTCGCTTCCCATCGGTCAAAAGGGTCATGCTGCAAAAAGTGTCAAAACCAGAAATGCAGGACAGGCCATGGAGAAATGGCAGCCTTGCTACGCTGATGGGCGGGATGTTAATTGCCAACAGCCACTCTGGAGAAGTGTACGGTGTGTCCTGAAACATCGAAAAAACACAGCTTAGGGAGCATAGGGCACGTCCACTCATGGGCGTATAAATTGGGAAAACTAAAAATCAGCAAGACACAGGCACCCCAAAATTTAGGGCTGCTCTGTTTACAAGAACCTCCACTTCATGACACCTTAAATATCCCAGGAAAGAGAAAAATGGATAAAAAAGTTGTGGTCCTTATGTACAATGGAATATCACTCAGACATGAAATCAATGTCATAAGGCTAGTAGAAGCAAGATGAGTGGACTTAGGTACGACGATTCTAAGTGAAATAAGTCACACAGAAAAAGACACTTATCATAAGCTATCACTTATAGAGGGAATGTAAAAACCGCTACACTTGAACTGAATTACAAAACAGAACAGAGTCACACGTTTAGAAAACACACTATGGCTGCTTAACGGGAAAGGTGAGGTGGGGTGATGCATAAAACAAGGGTTTCAAATTCGCTCAGATACCGTTCCATACACCCAATATGTAATACACAAGACCTACTCCTTGCTCAGTGAACTGGACTCAACACCCCCTATTCACCGCACAAGAATATATGTGACTAGTAAGAATCTTAAAACCTATGTATTGATATCTGTCTGGAAGTGAGTCAAGTGGGTGTAAAGCCGCATAAACACAGCCGTGAAAGGCAGCTAAACCCCATTATAAAAATAAATTACTTTTAAAAACCCGTAAAACAAAGACAGTGAAAGAGAGAGAAATTCTTACAAAATTCGTTCAGAGGCTGTGATGCAACCTGGATTGACCATATCTACACGCACAGCTGGATGAGACATAAGGGTGGACAATCTTGGGGCTGAAAGGTTGGGTTAGGTTGGGTGAGCAAACGCAGACCCTTCAAAGTAATACTGCGTGGTACCCATCCCATGGGTCCCAAGTCTCCAGGGTCAAGGGCATCTTCCTACATCGAAAACATGCATGAGAAACTCAGAAGATGGTACACCGTGTGATTTTGAAAGGTTTCTAAAACGCACCTCATTTCTCATCTCCTTGTGCTCGGGTTCGCCATTCCAGCTACTTTACTAGCAATCTCCCTACTTGGAGAATCAGCACCTTTAACCTCCTGTTCCCTACAGGTTGCAATTTGTCCTGAGGATGAACGGGAAGAGGGGGAACCAATGAGAGACTAGATCTAGCTGTTGGGACAGGCACAGGTCACTCTATTTTCCCATCAGGAAGAAGAATTAACCACAGGCTCAGCCTGCTGCCAGGAACCAGAATAGGGCCTGAGGCAATCCCGTGCTTTTGCGGCCAGCTCTCAAAAAAGACAGTTGAAAAATGGAGATCAGGGACACTGCAATTCACAAACCCGCAGAGTTATAAGTGATAACTCTCATCCACAGATATATTGAGGGAAGGCAACGAAGAGGATTTGAAAGCAAGGCAGAATTGCAGGAAACAGATTTCAGGAGGTAGATTCGAATCGCCTTTAAGGCACATGAAAAGCGGCAAAACGTCGACAATGATGCCCTTGGCCAAAAAGGGCGTATGCGTTTTTTCCTGAATATATTCAGGAAAAAACGCATACGCCCTTTTTGGCCAACCAAGCAACCTGGAAAGGCAAATCAGCACTAAAAAGAAGTCTCGCTTCCCATCGGCCAAAAGGGACATGCTGCAAAAAGTGTCAAAACCAGAAATGCAGGACAGGCCATGGAGAAATGGCAGGCTTGCTACGCTGATGGGCGGGATGTTAATTGCCAACAGCCACTCTGGAGAAGTGTACGGTGTGTCCTGAAACATCGAAAAAACACAGCTTAGTGAGCATAGGGCACGTCCACTCATGGGCGTATAAATTGGGAAAACTAAAAATGAGCAAGACACAGGCACCCCAAAGTTTGGGGCTGCTCTGTTGACAAGAACCTCCACTTCATGACACCTTAAATATCCCAGGAAAGAGAAAAATGGATAAAAAAGTTGTGTTCCTTATGTACAATGGAATATCACTCAGACATGAAATCAATGTCATAAGGCTAGTAGAAGCAAGATGAGTGGACTTAGGTACGACGATTCTAAGTGAAATAAGTCACACAGAAAAAGACACTTATCATAAGCTATCACTTATAGAGGGAATGTAAAAACCGCTACACTTGAACTGAATTACAAAACAGAACAGAGTCACACGTTTAGAAAACACACTATGGCTGCTTAACGGGAAAGGTGAGGTGGGGTGATGCATAAAACAAGGGTTTCAAATTCGCTCAGATACCGTTCCATACACCCAATATGTAATAGACAAGACCTACTCCTTGCTCAGTGAACTGGACTCAACACCCCCTATTCACCGCACAAGAATATATGTGACTAGTAAGAATCTTAAAACCTATGTATTGATATCTGTCTGGAAGTGAGTCAAGTGTGTGTAAAGCCGCATAAACACAGCCGTGAAAGGCAGCTAAACCCCATTATAAAAGTAAATTACTTTTAAAAACCCGTAAAACAAAGACAGTGAAAGAGAGAGAAATTCTTACAAAATTCGTTCAGAGGCTGTGATGCAACCTGGATTGACCATATCTACACGCACAGCTGGATGAGACATAAGGGTGGACAATCTTGGGGCTGAAAGGTTGGGTTAGGTTGGGTGAGCAAACGCAGACCCTTCAAAGTAATACTGCGTGGTACCCATCCCATGGGTCCCAAGTCTCCAGGGTCAAGGGCATCTTCCTGCATCGAAAACATGCATGAGAAACTCAGAAGATGGTACACCGTGTGATTTTGAAAGGTTTCTAAAACGCACCTCATTTCTCATCTCCTTGTGCTCGGGTTCGCCATTCCAGCTACTTTACTAGCAATCTCCCTACTTGGAGAGTCAGCACCTTTAACCTCCTGTTCCCTACAGGTTGCAATTTGTCCTGAGGATGAACGGGAAGAGGGGGAACCAATGAGAGACTAGATCTAGCTGTTGGGACAGGCACAGGTCACTCTATTTTCCCATCAGGAAGAAGAATTAACCACAGGCTCAGCCTGCTGCCAGGAACCAGAATAGGGCCTGAGGCAATCCCGTGCTTTTGCGGCCAGCTCTCAAAAAAGACAGTTGAAAAATGGAGCTCAGGGACACTGCAATTCACAAACCCGCAGAGTTATAAGTGATAACTCTCATCCACAGATATATTGAGGGAAGGCAACGAAGAGGATTTGAAAGCAAGGCAGAATTGCAGGAAACAGATTTCAGGAGGTAGATTCGAATCGCCTTTAAGGCACATGAAAAGCGGCAAAACGTCGACAATGATGCCCTTGGCCAAAAAGGGCGTATGCGTTTTTTCCTGAATATATTCAGGAAAAAACGCATACGCCCTTTTTGGCCAACCAAGCAACCTGGAAAGGCAAATCAGCACTAAAAAGAAGTCTCGCTTCCCATCGGCCAAAAGGGACATGCTGCAAAATGTGTCAAAACCAGAAATGCAGGACAGGCCATGGAGAAATGGCAGGCTTGCTACGCTGATGGGCGGGATGTTAATTGCCAACAGCCACTCTGGAGAAGTGTACGGTGTGTCCTGAAACATCGAAAAAACACAGCTTAGTGAGCATAGGGCACGTCCACTCCTGGGCGTATAAATTGGGAAAACTAAAAATGAGCAAGACACAGGCACCCCAAAGTTTGGGGCTGCTCTGTTGACAAGAACCTCCACTTCATGACACCTTAAATATCCCAGGAAAGAGAAAAATGGATAAAAAAGTTGTGGTCCTTATGTACAATGGAATATCACTCAGACATGAAATCAATGTCATAAGGCTAGTAGAAGCAAGATGAGTGGACTTAGGTACGACGATTCTAAGTGAAATAAGTCACACAGAAAAAGACACTTATCATAAGCTATCACTTATAGAGGGAATGTAAAAACCGCTACACTTGAACTGAATTACAAAACAGAACAGAGTCACACGTTTAGAAAACACACTATGGCTGCTTAACGGGAAAGGTGAGGTGGGGTGATGCATAAAACAAGGGTTTCAAATTCGCTCAGATACCGTTCCATACACCCAATATGTAATAGACAAGACCTACTCCTTGCTAAGTGAACTGGACTCAACACCCCCTATTCACCGCACAAGAATATATATGACTAGTAACAATCTTAAAACCTATGTATTGATATCTGTCTGGAAGTGAGTCAAGTGGGTGTAAAGCCGCATAAACACAGCCGTGAAAAGCAGCTAACCCCATTATAAAAATAAATTACTTTTAAAAACCCGTAAAACAAAGACAGTGAAAGAGAGAGAAATTCTTACAAAATTCGTTCAGGGGCTGAGATGCAACCTGGATTGACCATATCTAGACCCACAGCTGGATGAGACATAAGGGTGGACACTCTTGGGGCTGAGAGGTTGGGTGAGCAAACGCAGACCCTTTAAAGTAATACTGCGTGGTACCCATCCCATGGGTCCCAAATCTCCAGGTTAAAGGGCATCTTCCTACATCGAAAACATGCATGAGAAACTCAGAAGATGGTACACCGTGTGATTTTGAAAGGTTTCTAAAACACACCGCATTTCTCATCTCCTTGTGCTCGGGTTCGCCTTTCCAGCTACTTTACTAGCAATCAACTTACTTGGAGAATCAGCACCTTTAAGCTCCTGTTCCCTACAGGTTGCAATTTGTCCTGAGGATGAACGGGAAGAGGTGCAACCAATGAGAGACTAGATCTAGGTGTTGGGACAGGCACAGGTCACTCTATTTTCCCATCAGGAAGAAGAATTAACCACAGGCTCAGCCTGCCGCCGGGAACCAGAATAGGGCCTGAGGAAATCCCGTGCTTTTGCGGCCAGCTCCCAAACAAGACAGTTGAAAAATGGAGCTCAGGTGCACTGCCATTCACAAACCTGCTGAGTTATAAATGATAACTCTCGTCCACAAATATATTGAGGGAAGGCAACGAAGAGGATTTGAAAGCAAGGCAGAATTGCAGGAAACAGGTTTCAGGAGGTAGATTCGAATCGCCTTTAAAGCACAGGAAAAGCGGCAAAACGTCGACAATGATGCCCTTGGCCAAAAAGGGCGTATGCGTTTTTTCCTGAATATATTCAGGAAAAAACGCATACGCCCTTTTTGGCCAACCAAGCAACCTGGAAAGGCAAAACAGTGCTACAAAGTAGTCTCGCTTCCCATCGGTCAAAAGGGTCATGCTGCAAAAATTGTCAAAACCAGAAATGCAGGACAGGCCATGGAGAAATGGCAGCCTTGCTACGCTGATGGGCGGGATGTTAATTGCCAACAGCCACTCTGGAGAAGTGTACGGTGTGTCCTGAAACATCGAAAAAACACAGCTTAGGGAGCATAGGGCACGTCCACTCATGGGCGTATAAATTGGGAAAACTAAAAATCAGCAAAACACAGGCACCCCAAAGTTAAGGGCTGCTCTGTTGACAAGAACCTCCACTTCATGATAAATTAAATATACCAGGAAAGAGAAAAATGGATAAAGAAGTTGTGGTCCTTATGTACAATGGAATATCACTCAGACATGTAATCAATGTCATAAGGCTAGTAGAAGCAAGATGAGTGGACTTAGGTACGACGTTTCTAAGTGAAATAAGTCACACAGAAAAAGACACTTATCATAAGCTATCACTTATAGAGGGAATGTAAAAACCGCTACACTTGAACTGAATTACAAAACAGAACAGAGTCACACGTTTAGAAAACACACTATGGCTGCTTAACGGGAAAGGTGAGGTGGGGTGATGCATAAAACAAGGGTTTCAAATTCGCTCAGATACCGTTCCATACACCCAATATGTAATAGACAAGACCTACTCCTTGCTCCGTGAACTGGACTCAACACCCCCTATTCACCGCACAAGAATATATGTGACTAGTAAGAATCTTAAAACCTATGTATTAATATCTGTCTGGAAGTGATTCAAGTGGGTGTAAAGCCGCATAAACACAGCCGTGAAAAGCAGCTAAACCCCATTATAAAACTAAATTACTTTTAAAAATCCGTAAAACAAAGACAGTGAAAGAGAGAGAAATTCTTACAAAATTCGTTCAGAGGCTGTGATGCAACCTGGATTGACCATATATACACGCACAGCTGGATGAGACATAAGGGTGGACACTCTTGGGGCTGAAAGGTTGGGTTAGGTTGGGTGAGCAAATGCAGACCCTTTAAAGTAATACTGCGTGGTACCCATCCCATGGGTCCCAAGTCTCCAGGTTCAAGGGCATCTTCCTACATCGAAAACATGCATGAGAAACTCAGAAGATGGTACACCGTGTGATTTTGAAAGGTTTCTAAAACGCACCTCATTTCTCATCTCCTTGTGCTCGGTTTCGCCATTCCAGCTAATTTACTAGCAATCTCCCTACTTGGAGAATCAGCACCTTTAACCTCCTGTTCCCTACAGGTTACAATTTGTCCTGAGGATGAACGGGAAGAGGGGGAACCAATGAGAGACTAGATCTAGCTGTTGGGACAGACACAGGTCACTCTATTTTCCCATCAGGAAGAAGAATTAACCACAGGCTCAGCCTGCCGCCCAGAAGCAGAATAGGGCCTGAGGCAATCCCGCGCTTTTGCGGCCAGCTCCCAAAAAAGCGAGTTGAAAAATGGAGCTCAGGGACACTGCAATTCACAAACCCGCAGAGTTATAAGTGATAACTCTCATCCACAGATATATTGAGGGAAGGCAACGAAGAGGATTTGAAAGCAAGGCAGAATTGCAGGAAACAGATTTCAGGAGGTAGATTCGAATCGCCTGTAAAGCACATGAAAAGCGGCAAAACGTCGACAATGATGCCCTTGGCCAAAAAGGGCGTATGCGTTTTTTCCTGAATATATTCAGGAAAAAACGCATACGCCCTTTTTGGCCAACCAAGCAATCTGGAAAGGCAAATCAGCGCTACAAAGAAGTCTCGCTTCCCATCGGTCAAAAGGGCCATGCTGCAAAAAGTGTCAAAACCAGAAATGCAGGACAGGCCATGGAGAAATGGCAGCCTTGCTACGCTGATGGGCGGGATGTAAGTTGCCAACAGCCACTCTGGAGAAGTGTACAGTGTGTCCTGAAACATCGAAAAAACACAGCTTAGGGAGCATAGGGCACGTCCACTCATGGGCGTATAAATTGGGAAAACTAAAAATCAGCAAGACACAGGCACCCCAAAGTTTAGGGCTCCTCTGTTGACAAGAACCTCCACTTCATGACACCTTAAATATCCCAGGAAAGAGAAAAATGGATAAAAAAGTTGTGGTCCTTATGTACAATGGAATATCACTCAGACATGAAATCAATGTCATAAGGCTAGTAGAAGCAAGATGAGTGGACTTAGGTACGACGATTCTAAGTGAAATAAGTCACACAGAAAAAGACACTTATCATAAGCTATCACTTATAGAGGGAATGTAAAAACCGCTACACTTGAACTGAATTACAAAACAGAACAGAGTCACACGTTTAGAAAACACACTATGGCTGCTTAACGGGAAAGGTGAGGTGGGGTGATGCATAAAACAAGGGTTTCAAATTCGCTCAGATACCGTTCCATACACCCAATATGTAATAGACAAGACCTACTCCTTGCTCAGTGAACTGGACTCAACACCCCCTATTCACCGCACAAGAATATATGTGACTAGTAAGAATCTTAAAACCTATGTATTAATATCTGTCTGGAAGTGATTCAAGTGGGTGTAAAGCCGCATAAACACAGCCGTGAAAAGCAGCTAAACCCCATTATAAAACTAAATTACTTTTAAAAATCCGTAAAACAAAGACAGTGAAAGAGAGAGAAATTCTTACAAAATTCGTTCAGAGGCTGTGATGCAACCTGGATTGACCATATCTACACGCACAGCTGGATGAGACATAAGGGTGGACACTCTTGGGGCTGAAAGGTTGGGTTAGGTTGGGTGAGCAAATGCAGACCCTTTAAAGTAATACTGCGTGGTACCCATCCCATGGGTCCCAAGTCTCCAGGTTCAAGGGCATCTTCCTACATCGAAAACATGCATGAGAAACTCAGAAGATGGTACACCGTGTGATTTTGAAAGGTTTCTAAAACGCACCTCATTTCTCATCTCCTTGTGCTCGGTTTCGCCATTCCAGCTACTTTACTAGCAATCTCCCTACTTGGAGAATCAGCACCTTTAACCTCCTGTTCCCTACAGGTTACAATTTGTCCTGAGGATGAACGGGAAGAGGGGGAACCAATGAGAGACTAGATCTAGCTGTTGGGACAGGCACAGGTCAATCTATTTTCCCATCAGGAAGAAGAATTAACCACAGGCTCAGCCTGCCGCCCAGAAGCAGAATAGGGCCTGAGGCAATCCCGCGCTTTTGCGGCCAGCTCCCAAAAAAGCGAGTTGAAAAATGGAGCTCAGGGACACTGCAATTCACAAACCCGCAGAGTTATAAGTGATAACTCTCATCCACAGATATATTGAGGGAAGGCAACGAAGAGGATTTGAAAGCAAGGCAGAATTGCAGGAAACAGATTTCAGGAGGTAGATTCGAATCGCCTGTAAAGCACATGAAAAGCGGCAAAACGTCGACAATGATGCCCTTGGCCAAAAAGGGCATATGCGTTTTTTCCTGAATATATTCAGGAAAAAACGCATACGCCCTTTTTGGCCAACCAAGCAACCTGGAAAGGCAAATCAGCGCTACAAAGAAGTCTCGCTTCCCATCGGTCAAAAGGGCCATGCTGCAAAAAGTGTCAAAACCAGAAATGCAGGACAGGCCATGGAGAAATGGCAGCCTTGCTACGCTGATGGGCGGGATGTAAGTTGCCAACAGCCACTCTGGAGAAGTCTACAGTGTGTCCTGAAACATCGAAAAAACACAGCTTAGGGAGCATAGGGCACGTCCACTCATGGGCGTATAAATTGGGAAAACTAAAAATCAGCAAGACACAGGCACCCCAAAGTTTAGGGCTCCTCTGTTTACAAGAACCTCCACTTCATGACACCTTAAATATCCCAGGAAAGAGAAAAATGGATAAAAAAGTTGTGGTCCTTATGTACAATGGAATATCACTCAGACATGAAATCAATGTCATAAGGCTAGTAGAAGCAAGATGAGTGGACTTAGGTACGACGATTCTAAGTGAAATAAGTCACACAGAAAAAGACACTTATCATAAGCTATCACTTATAGAGGGAATGTAAAAACCGCTACACTTGAACTGAATTACAAAACAGAACAGAGTCACACGTTTAGAAAACACACTATGGCTGCTTAACGGGAAAGGTGAGGTGGGGTGATGCATAAAACAAGGGTTTCAAATTCGCTCAGATACCGTTCCATACACCCAATATGTAATAGACAAGACCTACTCCTTGCTCAGTGAACTGGACTCAACACCCCCTATTCACCGCACAAGAATATATGTGACTAGTAAGAATCTTAAAACCTATGTATTAATATCTGTCTGGAAGTGATTCAAGTGGGTGTAAAGCCGCATAAACACAGCCGTGTAAAGCAGCTAAACCCCATTATAAAACTAAATTACTTTTAAAAATCCGTAAAACAAAGACAGTGAAAGAGAGAGAAATTCTTACAAAATTCGTTCAGAGGCTGTGATGCAACCTGGATTGACCATATCTACACGCACAGCTGGATGAGACATAAGGGTGGACACTCTTGGGGCTGAAAGGTTGGGTTAGGTTGGGTGAGCAAATGCAGACCCTTTAAAGTAATACTGCGTGGTACCCATCCCATGGGTCCCAAGTCTCCAGGTTCAAGGGCATCTTCCTACATCGAAAACTTGCATGAGGAACCCAGAAGAAGGTACACCGTGTGATTTTGAAAGGTTTCTAAAACGCACCTCATTTCTCATCTCCTTGTGCTCGGGTTCGCCATTCCAGCTACTTCACTAGCAATCTCCCTACTTGGAGAATCAGCACCTTTAACCTCCTGTTCTGTACAGGTTGCAATTTGTCCTGAGGATGAACGGGAAGAGAGGCAACCAATGAGAGACTAGATCTAGCTGTTGGGACAGGCACAGGTCACTCTAATTTCCGATTAGGAAAAAGAATTAACCACAGGCTCAGCCTGCCGCCGGGAACCAGAATAGGGCCTGAGGAAATCCCGTGCTTTTGCGGCCAGCTCCCAAACAAGACAGTTGAAAAATTGAGCTCAGGGGCACTGCCATTCACAAACCTGCTGAGTTATAAATGATAACTCTCGTCCACAAATATATTGAGGGAAGGCAACAAAGAGGATTTGAAAGCAAGGCAGAATTGCAGGAAACAGGTTTCAGGAGGTAGATTCGAATC
The DNA here is from genome assembly GCF_028021215.1 of Eschrichtius robustus. NCBI lineage: Eukaryota > Metazoa > Chordata > Mammalia > Artiodactyla > Eschrichtiidae > Eschrichtius > Eschrichtius robustus. The sequence goes on from NW_027175208.1 coordinate 41,058, forward strand.
GCCTTTAAAGCACATGAAAAGCGGCAAAACGTCGACAATGATGCCCTTGGCCAAAAAGGGCGTATGCGTTTTTTCCTGAATATATTCAGGAAAAAACGCATACGCCCTTTTTGACCAACCAAGCAACCTGGAAATGCAAATCAGTGCTACAAAGAAGTCTCGCTTCCCATCGGTCAAAAGGGTCATGCTGCAAAAAGTGTCAAAACCAGAAATGCAGGACAGGCCATGGAGAAATGGCAGCCTTGCTACGCTGATGGGCGGGATGTTAATTGCCAACAGCCACTCTGGAGAAGTGTACGGTGTGTCCTGAAACATCGAAAAAACACAGCTTAGGGAGCATAGGGCACGTCCACTCATGGGCGTATAAATTGGGAAAACTAAAAATCAGCAAGACACAGGCACCCCAAAGTTTAGGGCTGCTGTGTTGACAAGAACCTCCACTTCACGACAACTTAAATATCCCAGGAAAGAGAAAAATGGATAAAGAAGTTGTGGTCCTTATGTACAATGGACTATCACTCAGACATGAAATCAATGTCATAAGGCTAGTAGAAGCAAGATGATTGGACTTAGGTACGACGATTCTAAGTGAAATAAGTCACACAGAAAAAGACACTTATCATAAGCTATCACTTATAGAGGGAATGTAAAAACCGCTACACTTGAACTGAATTACAGAACAGAACAGAATCACACGTTTAGAAAACACACTATGGCTGCTTAACGAGAAAGGTGAGGTGGGGTGATGCATAAAACAAAGGGTTCAAATTCGCTCAGATACCGTTCCATACACCCAATATGTAATAGACAAGACCTACTCCTTGCTCAGTGAACTGGACTCAACACGCCCTATTCACCGCACAAGAATATATGTGACTAGTAACAATCTTAAAACCTATGTATAGATATCTGTCTGGAAGTGAGTCAAGTGGGTGTAAATCCGCATAAACACAGCCGTGAAAAGCAGCTAAACCCCATTATAAAAATAAATTACTTTTAAAAACCCGTAAAACAAAGACAGTGAAAGAGAGAGAAATTCTTACAAAATTCGTTCAGAGGCTGTGATGCAACCTGGATTGACCATATCTACACGCACAGCTGGATGAGACATAAGGGTGGACAGTCTTGGGGCTGAAAGTTTGGGTTAGGTTGGGTGAGCAAACACAGACCCTTTAAAGTAGTACTGCGTGGTACCCATCCCATGGGTCCCAAGTCTCCAGGTTCAAGGGCATCTTCCTACATCGAAAACATGCATGAGAAACTCAGAAGATGGTACACCGTGTGATTTTGAAAGGTTTCTAAAACGCACCTCATTTCTCATCTCCTTGTGCTCGGGTTCGCCATTCCAGCTACTTTACTAGCAATCTCCCTACTTGGAGAATCAGCACCTTTAACCTCCTGTTCCCTACAGGTTGCAATTTGTCCTGAGGATGAACGGGAAGAGGGGCAACCAATGAGAGACTAGATCTAGCTGTTGGGACAGGCACAGGTCACTCTATTTTCCCATCAGGAAGAAGAATTAACCACAGGCTCAGCCTGCTGCCAGGAACCAGAATAGGGCCTGAGGCAATCCCGTGCTTTTGCGGCCAGCTCTCAAAAAAGACAGTTGAAAAATGGAGCTCAGGGACACTGCAATTCACAAACCCGCAGAGTTATAAGTGATAACTCTCATCCACAGATATATTGAGGGAAGTCAACGAAGAGGATTTGAAAGCAAGGCAGAATTGCAGGAAACAGATTTCAGGAGGTAGATTCGAATCGCCTTTAAGGCACATGAAAAGCGGCAAAACGTCGACAATGATGCCCTTGGCCAAAAAGGGCGTATGCGTTTTTTCCTGAATATATTCAGGAAAAAACGCATACGCCCTTTTTGGCCAACCAAGCAACCTGGAAAAGCAAATCAGCGCTACAAAGAAGTCTCGCTTCCCATGGGTCAAAAGGGCCATGCTGCAAAAAGTGTCAAAACCAGAAATGCAGGACAGGCCATGGAGAAATGGCAGCCTTGCTACGCTGATGGGCGGGATGTAAATTGCCAACAGCCACTCTGGAGAAGTGTACGGTGTGTCCTGAAACATCGAAAAAACAGAGCTTAGTGAGCATAGGGCACGTCCACTCATGGGCGTATAAATTGGGAAAACTAAAAATCAGTAAGACACATGCACCCCAAAGTTTGGGGCTGCTCTGTTGACAAGAACCTCCACTTCATGACACCTTAAATATCCCAGGAAAGAGAAAAATGGATAAAAAAGTTGTGGTCCTTATGTACAATGGAATATCACTCAGACATGAAATCAATGTCATAAGGCTAGTAGAAGCAAGATGAGTGGACTTAGGTACGACGATTCTAAGTGAAATAAGTCACACAGAATAAGACACTTATCATAAGCTATCACTTATAGAGGGAATGTAAAAACCGCTACACTTGAACTGAATTACAAATCAGAACAGAGTCACACGTTTAGAAAACACACTATGGCTGCTTAACGGGAAAGGTGAGGTGGGGTGATGCATAAAACAAGGGGTTCAAATTTGCTCAGATACCGTTCCATACACCCAATATGTAATAGACAAGACCTACTCCTTGCTCCGTGAACTGGACTCAACACCCCCTATTCACCGCACAAGAATATATGTGACTAGTAACAATCTTAAAACCTATGTATTGATATCTGTCTGGAAGTGAGTCAAGTGGGTGTAAATCCGCATAAACACAGCCGTGAAAAGCAGCTAAACCCCATTATAAAAATAAATTACTTTTAAAAACCCGTAAAACAAAGACAGTGAAAGAGAGAGAAATTCTTACAAAATTCGTTCAGGGGCTGTGATGCCACCTGGATTGACCATATCTAGACCCACAACTGGATGAGACATAAGGGTGGACACTCTTGGGGCTGAGAGGTTGGGTGAGCAAACGCAGACCCTTTAAAGAAATACTGCGTGATACCCATCCCATGGGTCCCAAATCTCCAGGTTCAAGGGCATCTTCCTATATCGAAAACATGCATGAGAAACTCAGAAGATGGTACACCGTGTGATTTTGAAAGGTTTCTAAAACACACCCCATTTCTCATCTCCTTGTGCTCGGGTTCGCCTTTCCAGCTACTTTACTAGCAATCAACTTACTTGGAGAATCAGCACCTTTAACCTCCTGTTCCCTACAGGTTGCAATTTGTCCTGAGGATGAACGGGAAGAGGGGCAACCAATGAGAGACTAGATCTAGGTGTTGGGACAGGCACAGGTCACTCTATTTTCCCATCAGGAAGAAGAATTAATCACAGGCTCAGCCTGCCTCCCAGAAGCACAATAGGGCCTGAGGCAATCCCACGCTTTTACGGCCAGCTCCCAAAAAAGCGAGTTGAAAAATGGAGCTCAGGGACACTGCAATTCACAAACCCGCAGAGTTATAAATGATAACTCTCATCCACAGATATATTGAGGGAAGGCAACGAAGAGGATTTGAAAGCAAGGCAGAATTGCAGGAAACAGATTTCAGGAGGTAGATTCGAATCGCCTGTAAAGCACATGAAAAGCGGCAAAACTTCGACAATGATGCCCTTGGCCAAAAAGGGCGTATGCGTTTTTTCCTGAATATATTCAGGAAAAAACGCATACGCCCTTTTTGGCCAACCAAGCAACCTGGAAAGGCAAATCAGCGCTACAAAGAAGTCTCGCTTCCCATGGGTCAAAAGGGCCATGCTGCAAAAAGTGTCAAAACCAGAAATGCAGGACAGGCCATGGAGAAATGGCAGCCTTGCTACGCTGATGGGCGGGATGTAAGTTGCCAACAGCCACTCTGGAGAAGTCTACAGTGTGTCCTGAAACATCGAAAAAACACAGCTTAGGGAGCATAGGGCACGTCCACTCATGGGCGTATAAATTGGGAAAACTAAAAATCAGCAAGACACAGGCACCCCAAAGTTTAGGGCTCCTCTGTTTACAAGAACCTCCACTTCATGACACCTTAAATATCCCAGGAAAGAGAAAAATGGATAAAAAAGTTGTGGTCCTTATGTACAATGGAATATCACTCAGACATGAAATCAATGTCATAAGGCTAGTAGAAGCAAGATGAGTGGACTTAGGTACGACGATTCTAAGTGAAATAAGTCACACAGAAAAAGACACTTATCATAAGCTATCACTTATAGAGGGAATGTAAAAACCGCTACACTTGAACTGAATTACAAAACAGAACAGAGTCACACGTTTAGAAAACACACTATGGCTGCTTAACGGGAAAGGTGAGGTGGGGTGATGCATAAAACAAGGGTTTCAAATTCGCTCAGATACCGTTCCATACACCCAATATGTAATAGACAAGACCTACTCCTTGCTCAGTGAACTGGACTCAACACCCCCTATTCACCGCACAAGAATATATGTGACTAGTAAGAATCTTAAAACCTATGTATTAATATCTGTCTGGAAGTGATTCAAGTGGGTGTAAAGCCGCATAAACACAGCCGTGTAAAGCAGCTAAACCCCATTATAAAACTAAATTACTTTTAAAAATCCGTAAAACAAAGACAGTGAAAGAGAGAGAAATTCTTACAAAATTCGTTCAGAGGCTGTGATGCAACCTGGATTGACCATATCTACACGCACAGCTGGATGAGACATAAGGGTGGACACTCTTGGGGCTGAAAGGTTGGGTTAGGTTGGGTGAGCAAATGCAGACCCTTTAAAGTAATACTGCGTGGTACCCATCCCATGGGTCCCAAGTCTCCAGGTTCAAGGGCATCTTCCTACATCGAAAACTTGCATGAGGAACCCAGAAGAAGGTACACCGTGTGATTTTGAAAGGTTTCTAAAACGCACCTCATTTCTCATCTCCTTGTGCTCGGGTTCGCCATTCCAGCTACTTCACTAGCAATCTCCCTACTTGGAGAATCAGCACCTTTAACCTCCTGTTCTGTACAGGTTGCAATTTGTCCTGAGGATGAACGGGAAGAGAGGCAACCAATGAGAGACTAGATCTAGCTGTTGGGACAGGCACAGGTCACTCTAATTTCCGATTAGGAAAAAGAATTAACCACAGGCTCAGCCTGCCGCCGGGAACCAGAATAGGGCCTGAGGAAATCCCGTGCTTTTGCGGCCAGCTCCCAAACAAGACAGTTGAAAAATTGAGCTCAGGGGCACTGCCATTCACAAACCTGCTGAGTTATAAATGATAACTCTCGTCCACAAATATATTGAGGGAAGGCAACAAAGAGGATTTGAAAGCAAGGCAGAATTGCAGGAAACAGGTTTCAGGAGGTAGATTCGAATCGCCTTTAAAGCACATGAAAAGCGGCAAAACGTCGACAATGATGCCCTTGGCCAAAAAGGGCGTATGCGTTTTTTCCTGAATATATTCAGGAAAAAACGCATACGCCCTTTTTGACCAACCAAGCAACCTGGAAATGCAAATCAGTGCTACAAAGAAGTCTCGCTTCCCATCGGTCAAAAGGGTCATGCTGCAAAAAGTGTCAAAACCAGAAATGCAGGACAGGCCATGGAGAAATGGCAGCCTTGCTACGCTGATGGGCGGGATGTTAATTGCCAACAGCCACTCTGGAGAAGTGTACGGTGTGTCCTGAAACATCGAAAAAACACAGCTTAGGGAGCATAGGGCACGTCCACTCATGGGCGTATAAATTGGGAAAACTAAAAATCAGCAAGACACAGGCACCCCAAAGTTTAGGGCTGCTGTGTTGACAAGAACCTCCACTTCACGACAACTTAAATATCCCAGGAAAGAGAAAAATGGATAAAGAAGTTGTGGTCCTTATGTACAATGGACTATCACTCAGACATGAAATCAATGTCATAAGGCTAGTAGAAGCAAGATGATTGGACTTAGGTACGACGATTCTAAGTGAAATAAGTCACACAGAAAAAGACACTTATCATAAGCTATCACTTATAGAGGGAATGTAAAAACCGCTACACTTGAACTGAATTACAGAACAGAACAGAATCACACGTTTAGAAAACACACTATGGCTGCTTAACGAGAAAGGTGAGGTGGGGTGATGCATAAAACAAAGGGTTCAAATTCGCTCAGATACCGTTCCATACACCCAATATGTAATAGACAAGACCTACTCCTTGCTCAGTGAACTGGACTCAACACGCCCTATTCACCGCACAAGAATATATGTGACTAGTAACAATCTTAAAACCTATGTATAGATATCTGTCTGGAAGTGAGTCAAGTGGGTGTAAATCCGCATAAACACAGCCGTGAAAAGCAGCTAAACCCCATTATAAAAATAAATTACTTTTAAAAACCCGTAAAACAAAGACAGTGAAAGAGAGAGAAATTCTTACAAAATTCGTTCAGAGGCTGTGATGCAACCTGGATTGACCATATCTACACGCACAGCTGGATGAGACATAAGGGTGGACAGTCTTGGGGCTGAAAGTTTGGGTTAGGTTGGGTGAGCAAACACAGACCCTTTAAAGTAGTACTGCGTGGTACCCATCCCATGGGTCCCAAGTCTCCAGGTTCAAGGGCATCTTCCTACATCGAAAACATGCATGAGAAACTCAGAAGATGGTACACCGTGTGATTTTGAAAGGTTTCTAAAACGCACCTCATTTCTCATCTCCTTGTGCTCGGGTTCGCCATTCCAGCTACTTTACTAGCAATCTCCCTACTTGGAGAATCAGCACCTTTAACCTCCTGTTCCCTACAGGTTGCAATTTGTCCTGAGGATGAACGGGAAGAGGGGCAACCAATGAGAGACTAGATCTAGCTGTTGGGACAGGCACAGGTCACTCTATTTTCCCATCAGGAAGAAGAATTAACCACAGGCTCAGCCTGCTGCCAGGAACCAGAATAGGGCCTGAGGCAATCCCGTGCTTTTGCGGCCAGCTCTCAAAAAAGACAGTTGAAAAATGGAGCTCAGGGACACTGCAATTCACAAACCCGCAGAGTTATAAGTGATAACTCTCATCCACAGATATATTGAGGGAAGTCAACGAAGAGGATTTGAAAGCAAGGCAGAATTGCAGGAAACAGATTTCAGGAGGTAGATTCGAATCGCCTTTAAGGCACATGAAAAGCGGCAAAACGTCGACAATGATGCCCTTGGCCAAAAAGGGCGTATGCGTTTTTTCCTGAATATATTCAGGAAAAAACGCATACGCCCTTTTTGGCCAACCAAGCAACCTGGAAAAGCAAATCAGCGCTACAAAGAAGTCTCGCTTCCCATGGGTCAAAAGGGCCATGCTGCAAAAAGTGTCAAAACCAGAAATGCAGGACAGGCCATGGAGAAATGGCAGCCTTGCTACGCTGATGGGCGGGATGTAAATTGCCAACAGCCACTCTGGAGAAGTGTACGGTGTGTCCTGAAACATCGAAAAAACAGAGCTTAGTGAGCATAGGGCACGTCCACTCATGGGCGTATAAATTGGGAAAACTAAAAATCAGTAAGACACATGCACCCCAAAGTTTGGGGCTGCTCTGTTGACAAGAACCTCCACTTCATGACACCTTAAATATCCCAGGAAAGAGAAAAATGGATAAAAAAGTTGTGGTCCTTATGTACAATGGAATATCACTCAGACATGAAATCAATGTCATAAGGCTAGTAGAAGCAAGATGAGTGGACTTAGGTACGACGATTCTAAGTGAAATAAGTCACACAGAATAAGACACTTATCATAAGCTATCACTTATAGAGGGAATGTAAAAACCGCTACACTTGAACTGAATTACAAATCAGAACAGAGTCACACGTTTAGAAAACACACTATGGCTGCTTAACGGGAAAGGTGAGGTGGGGTGATGCATAAAACAAGGGGTTCAAATTTGCTCAGATACCGTTCCATACACCCAATATGTAATAGACAAGACCTACTCCTTGCTCCGTGAACTGGACTCAACACCCCCTATTCACCGCACAAGAATATATGTGACTAGTAACAATCTTAAAACCTATGTATTGATATCTGTCTGGAAGTGAGTCAAGTGGGTGTAAATCCGCATAAACACAGCCGTGAAAAGCAGCTAAACCCCATTATAAAAATAAATTACTTTTAAAAACCCGTAAAACAAAGACAGTGAAAGAGAGAGAAATTCTTACAAAATTCGTTCAGGGGCTGTGATGCCACCTGGATTGACCATATCTAGACCCACAACTGGATGAGACATAAGGGTGGACACTCTTGGGGCTGAGAGGTTGGGTGAGCAAACGCAGACCCTTTAAAGAAATACTGCGTGATACCCATCCCATGGGTCCCAAATCTCCAGGTTCAAGGGCATCTTCCTACATCGAAAACATGCATGAGAAACTCAGAAGATGGTACACCGTGTGATTTTGAAAGGTTTCTAAAACACACCCCATTTCTCATCTCCTTGTGCTCGGGTTCGCCTTTCCAGCTACTTTACTAGCAATCAACTTACTTGGAGAATCAGCACCTTTAACCTCCTGTTCCCTACAGGTTGCAATTTGTCCTGAGGATGAACGGGAAGAGGGGCAACCAATGAGAGACTAGATCTAGGTGTTGGGACAGGCACAGGTCACTCTATTTTCCCATCAGGAAGAAGAATTAATCACAGGCTCAGCCTGCCGCCCAGAAGCACAATAGGGCCTGAGGCAATCCCACGCTTTTACGGCCAGCTCCCAAAAAAGCGAGTTGAAAAATGGAGCTCAGGGACACTGCAATTCACAAACCCGCAGAGTTATAAATGATAACTCTCATCCACAGATATATTGAGGGAAGGCAACGAAGAGGATTTGAAAGCAAGGCAGAATTGCAGGAAACAGATTTCAGGAGGTAGATTCGAATCGCCTGTAAAGCACATGAAAAGCGGCAAAACTTCGACAATGATGCCCTTGGCCAAAAAGGGCGTATGCGTTTTTTCCTGAATATATTCAGGAAAAAACGCATACGCCCTTTTTGGCCAACCAAGCAACCTGGAAAGGCAAATCAGCGCTACAAAGAAGTCTCGCTTCCCATGGGTCAAAAGGGCCATGCTGCAAAAAGTGTCAAAACCAGAAATGCAGGACAGGCCATGGAGAAATGGCAGCCTTGCTACGCTGATGAGCGGGATGTAAGTTGCCAACAGCCACTCTGGAGAAGTGTACGGTGTGTCCTGAAACATCGAAAAAACACAGCTTAGGGAGCATAGGGCACGTCCACTCATGGGCGTATAAATTGGGAAAACTAAAAATCAGCAAGACACAGGCACCCCAAAGTTTTGGGCTGCTCTGTTGACAAGAACCTCCACTTCATGACACCTTAAATATCCCAGGAAAGAGAAAAATGGATAAAGAAGTTGTGGTCCTTATGTACAATGCAATATCACTCAGACATGAAATCAATGTCATAAGGCTAGTAGAAGCAAGATGAGTGGACTTAGGTACGACGATTCTAAGTGAAATAAGTCACACAGAAAAAGACACTTATCATAAGCTATCACTTATAGAGGGAATGTAAAAACCGCTACACTTGAACTGAATTACAGAACAGAACAGAATCACACGTTTAGAAAACACACTATGGCTGCTTAACGGGAAAGGTGAGGTGGGGTGATGCATAAAACAAGGGGTTCAAATTCGCTCAGATACCGTTCCATACACGCAATATGTAATAGACAAGACCTACTCCTTGCTCAGTGAACTGGACTCAACACGCCCTATTCACCGCACAAGAATATATGTGACTAGTAACAATCTTAAAACCTATGTATTGATATCTGTCTGGAAGTGAGTCAAGTGGGTGTAAATCCGCATAAACACAGCCGTGAAAAGCAGCTAAACCCCATTATAAAAATAAATTACTTTTAAAAACCCGTAAAACAAAGACAGTGAAAGAGAGAGAAATTCTTACAAAATTCGTTCAGGGGCTGTGATGCAACCTGGATTGACCATATCTAGACCCACAGCTGGATGAGACATAAGGGTGGACACTCTTGGGGCTGAGAGGTTGGGTGAGGTTGGGTGAGCAAACGCAGAGCCTTTAAAGTAATACTGCATGATACCCATCCCATGGGTCCCAAATCTCCAGGTTCAAGGGCATCTTCCTACATCGAAAACTTGCATGAGGAACCCAGAAGAAGGTACACCGTGTGATTTTGAAAGGTTTCTAAAACGCACCTCATTTCTCATCTCCTTGTGCTCGGGTTCGCCATTCCAGCTACTTCACTAGCAATCTCCCTACTTGGAGAATCAGCACCTTTAACCTCCTGTTCTGTACAGGTTGCAATTTGTCCTGAGGATGAACGGGAAGAGGGGCAACCAATGAGAGACTAGATCTAGGTGTTGGGACAGGCACAGGTCACTCTAATTTCCCATTAGGAAAAAGAATTAACCGCAGGCTTAGCCTGCCGCCGGGAACCAGAATAGGGCCTGAGGCAATCCCGTGCTTTTGCGGCCAGCTCCCAAACAAGACAGTTGATAAATGGAGCTCAGGGGCACTGTCATTCACAAACCTGCTGAGTTATAAATGATAACTCTCGTCCACAAATATATTGAGGGAAGGCAACAAAGAGGATTTGAAAGCAAGGCAGAATTGCAGGAAACAGGTTTCAGGAGGTAGATTCGAATCGCCTTTAAAGCACATGAAAAGCGGCAAAACGTCGACAATGATGCCCTTGGCCAAAAAGGGCGTATGCGTTTTTTCCTGAATATATTCAGGAAAAAACGCATACGCCCTTTTTGGCCAACCAAGCAACCTGGAAAGGCAAATCAGTGCTACAAAGAAGTCTCGCTTCCCATCGGTCAAAAGGGACATGCTGCAAAAAGTGTCAAAACCAGAAATGCAGGACAGGCCATGGAGAAATGGCAGCCTTGCTACGCTGATGGGCGGGATGTTAATTGCCAACAGCCACTCTGGAGAAGTGTACGGTGTGTCCTGAAACATCGAAAAAACACAGCTTAGTGAGCATAGGGCACGTCCACTCATGGGCGTATAAATTGGCAAAACTAAAAATCAGCAAGACACAGGCACCCCAAAGTTTTGGGCTGCTCTGTTGACAAGAACCTCCACATCATGACACCTTAAATATCCCAGGAAAGAGAAAAATGGATAAAAAAGTTGTGGTCCTTATGTACAATGGAATATCACTCAGACATGAAATCAATGTCATAAGGCTAGTAGAAGCAAGATGAGTGGACTTAGGTACGACGATTCTAAGTGAAATAAGTCACACAGAAAAAGACACTTATCATAAGCTATCACTTATAGAGGGAATGTAAAAACCGCTACACTTGAACTGAATTACAAAACAGAACAGAGTCACACGTTTAGAAAACACACTATGGCTGCTTAACGGGAAAGGTGAGGTGGGGTGATGCATAAAACAAGGGGTTCAAATTTGCTCAGATACCGTTCCATACACCCAATATGTAATAGACAAGACCTACTCCTTGCTCCGTGAACTGGACTCAACACCCCCTATTCACCGCACAAGAATATATGTGACTAGTAACAATCTTAAAACCTATGTATTGATATCTGTCTGGAATTGAGTCAAGTGGGTGTAAATCCACATAAACACAGCCGTGAAAAGCAGCTAAACCCCATTATAAAAATAAATTACTTTTAAAAACCCGTAAAACAAAGACAGTGAAAGAGAGAGAAATTCTTACAAAATTCGTTCAGGGGCTGTGATGCCACCTGGATTGACCATATCTAGACCCACAGCTGGATGAGACATAAGGGTGGACACTCTTGGGGCTGAGAGGTTGGGTGAGCAAACGCAGACCCTTTAAAGTAATACTGCGTGGTACCCATCACATGGGTCCCAAATCTCCAGGTTCAAGGGCATCTTCCTACATCGAAAACATGCATGAGAAACTCAGAAGATGGTACACCGTGTGATTTTGAAAGGTTTCTAAAACACACCCCATTTCTCATCTCCTTGTGCTCGGGTTCGCCTTTCCAGCTACTTTACTAGCAATCAACTTACTTGGAGAATCAGCACCTTTAACCTCCTGTTCCCTACAGGTTGCAATTTGTCCTGAGGATGAACGGGAAGAGGGGCAACCAATGAGAGACTAGATCTAGGTGTTGGGACAGGCACAGGTCACTCTATTTTCCCATCAGGAAGAAGAATTAATCACAGGCTCAGCCTGCCGCCCAGAAGCACAATAGTGCCTGAGGCAATCCCGCGCTTTTGCGGCCAGCTCCCAAAAAAGCGAGTTGAAAAATGGAGCTCAGGGACACTGCAATTCACAAACCCGCAGAGTTATAAATGATAACTCTCATCCACAGATATATTGAGGGAAGGCAACGAAGAGGATTTGAAAGCAAGGCAGAATTGCAGGAAACAGATTTCAGGAGGTAGATTCGAATCGCCTTTAAGGCACATGAAAAGCGGCAAAACGTCGACAATGATGCCCTTGGCCAAAAAGGGCGTATGCGTTTTTTCCTGAATATATTCAGGAAAAAACGCATACGCCCTTTTTGGCCAACCAAGCAACCTGGAAAAGAAAATCAGCGCTACAAAGAAGTCTCGCTTCCCATGGGTCAAAAGGGCCATGCTGCAAAAAGTGTCAAAACCAGAAATGCAGGACAGGCCATGGAGAAATGGCAGCCTTGCTACGCTGATGGGCGGGATGTAAATTGCCAACAGCCACTCTGGAGAAGTGTACGGTGTGTCCTGAAACATCGAAAAAACAGAGCTTAGTGAGCATAGGGCACGTCCACTCATGGGCGTATAAATTGGGAAAACTAAAAATCAGTAAGACACATGCACCCCAAAGTTTGGGGCTGCTCTGTTGACAAGAACCTCCACTTCATGACACCTTAAATATCCCAGGAAAGAGAAAAATGGATAAAAAAGTTGTGGTCCTTATGTACAATGGAATATCACTCAGACATGAAATCAATGTCATAAGGCTAGTAGAAGCAAGATGAGTGGACTTAGGTACGACGATTCTAAGTGAAATAAGTCACACAGAATAAGACACTTATCATAAGCTATCACTTATAGAGGGAATGTAAAAACCGCTACACTTGAACTGAATTACAAATCAGAACAGAGTCACACGTTTAGAAAACACACTATGGCTGCTTAACGGGAAAGGTGAGGTGGGGTGATGCATAAAACAAGGGGTTCAAATTTGCTCAGATACCGTTCCATACACCCAATATGTAATAGACAAGGCCTACTCCTTGCTCCGTGAACTGGACTCAACACCCCCTATTCACCGCACAAGAATATATGTGACTAGTAACAATCTTAAAACCTATGTATTGATATCTGTCTGGAAGTGAGTCAAGTGGGTGTAAATCCGCATAAACACAGCCGTGAAAAGCAGCTAAACCCCATTATAAAAATAAATTACTTTTAAAAACCCGTAAAACAAAGACAGTGAAAGAGAGAGAAATTCTTACAAAATTCGTTCAGGGGCTGTGATGCCACCTGGATTGACCATATCTAGACCCACAACTGGATGAGACATAAGGGTGGACACTCTTGGGGCTGAGAGGTTGGGTGAGCAAACGCAGACCCTTTAAAGAAATACTGCGTGATACCCATCCCATGGGTCCCAAATCTCCAGGTTCAAGGGCATCTTCCTACATCGAAAACATGCATGAGAAACTCAGAAGATGGTACACCGTGTGATTTTGAAAGGTTTCTAAAACACACCCCATTTCTCATCTCCTTGTGCTCGGGTTCGCCTTTCCAGCTACTTTACTAGCAATCAACTTACTTGGAGAATCAGCACCTTTAACCTCCTGTTCCCTACAGGTTGCAATTTGTCCTGAGGATGAACGGGAAGAGGGGCAACCAATGAGAGACTAGATCTAGGTGTTGGGACAGGCACAGGTCACTCTATTTTCCCATCAGGAAGAAGAATTAATCACAGGCTCAGCCTGCCGCCCAGAAGCACAATAGGGCCTGAGGCAATCCCACGCTTTTACGGCCAGCTCCCAAAAAAGCGAGTTGAAAAATGGAGCTCAGGGACACTGCAATTCACAAACCCGCAGAGTTATAAATGATAACTCTCATCCACAGATATATTGAGGGAAGGCAACGAAGAGGATTTGAAAGCAAGGCAGAATTGCAGGAAACAGATTTCAGGAGGTAGATTCGAATCGCCTGTAAAGCACATGAAAAGCGGCAAAACGTCGACAATGATGCCCTTGGCCAAAAAGGGCGTATGCGTTTTTTCCTGAATATATTCAGGAAAAAACGCATACGCCCTTTTTGGCCAACCAAGCAACCTGGAAAGGCAAATCAGCGCTACAAAGAAGTCTCGCTTCCCATGGGTCAAAAGGGCCATGCTGCAAAAAGTGTCAAAACCAGAAATGCAGGACAGGCCATGGAGAAATGGCAGCCTTGCTACGCTGATGAGCGGGATGTAAGTTGCCAACAGCCACTCTGGAGAAGTGTACGGTGTGTCCTGAAACATCGAAAAAACACAGCTTAGGGAGCATAGGGCACGTCCACTCATGGGCGTATAAATTGGGAAAACTAAAAATCAGCAAGACACAGGCACCCCAAAGTTTTGGGCTGCTCTGTTGACAAGAACCTCCACTTCATGACACCTTAAATATCCCAGGAAAGAGAAAAATGGATAAAGAAGTTGTGGTCCTTATGTACAATGCAATATCACTCAGACATGAAATCAATGTCATAAGGCTAGTAGAAGCAAGATGAGTGGACTTAGGTACGACGATTCTAAGTGAAATAAGTCACACAGAAAAAGACACTTATTATAAGCTATCACTTATAGAGGGAATGTAAAAACCGCTACACTTGAACTGAATTACAGAACAGAACAGAATCACACGTTTAGAAAACACACTATGGCTGCTTAACGGGAAAGGTGAGGTGGGGTGATGCATAAAACAAGGGGTTCAAATTCGCTCAGATACCGTTCCATACACGCAATATGTAATAGACAAGACCTACTCCTTGCTCAGTGAACTGGACTCAACACGCCCTATTCACCGCACAAGAATATATGTGACTAGTAACAATCTTAAAACCTATGTATTGATATCTGTCTGGAAGTGAGTCAAGTGGGTGTAAATCCGCATAAACACAGCCGTGAAAAGCAGCTAAACCCCATTATAAAAATAAATTACTTTTAAAAACCCGTAAAACAAAGACAGTGAAAGAGAGAGAAATTCTTACAAAATTCGTTCAGGGGCTGTGATGCAACCTGGATTGACCATATCTAGACCCACAGCTGGATGAGACATAAGGGTGGACACTCTTGGGGCTGAGAGGTTGGGTGAGGTTGGGTGAGCAAACGCAGACCCTTTAAAGTAATACTGCATGATACCCATCCCATGGGTCCCAAATCTCCAGGTTCAAGGGCATCTTCCTACATCGAAAACTTGCATGAGGAACCCAGAAGAAGGTACACCGTGTGATTTTGAAAGGTTTCTAAAACGCACCTCATTTCTCATCTCCTTGTGCTCGGGTTCGCCATTCCAGCTACTTCACTAGCAATCTCCCTACTTGGAGAATCAGCACCTTTAACCTCCTGTTCTGTACAGGTTGCAATTTGTCCTGAGGATGAACGGGAAGAGGGGCAACCAATGAGAGACTAGATCTAGGTGTTGGGACAGGCACAGGTCACTCTAATTTCCCATTAGGAAAAAGAATTAACGGCAGGCTTAGCCTGCCGCCGGGAACCAGAATAGGGCCTGAGGCAATCCCGTGCTTTTGCGGCCAGCTCCCAAACAAGACAGTTGATAAATGGAGCTCAGGGGCACTGCCATTCACAAACCTGCTGAGTTATAAATGATAACTCTCGTCCACAAATATATTGAGGGAAGGCAACAAAGAGGATTTGAAAGCAAGGCAGAATTGCAGGAAACAGGTTTCAGGAGGTAGATTCGAATCGCCTTTAAAGCACATGAAAAGCGGCAAAACGTCGACAATGATGCCCTTGGCCAAAAAGGGCGTATGCGTTTTTTCCTGAATATATTCAGGAAAAAACGCATACGCCCTTTTTGGCCAACCAAGCAACCTGGAAAGGCAAATCAGTGCTACAAAGAAGTCTCGCTTCCCATCGGTCAAAAGGGACATGCTGCAAAAAGTGTCAAAACCAGAAATGCAGGACAGGCCATGGAGAAATGGCAGCCTTGCTACGCTGATGGGCGGGATGTTAATTGCCAACAGCCACTCTGGAGAAGTGTACGGTGTGTCCTGAAACATCGAAAAAACACAGCTTAGTGAGCATAGGGCACGTCCACTCATGGGCGTATAAATTGGCAAAACTAAAAATCAGCAAGACACAGGCACCCCAAAGTTTTGGGCTGCTCTGTTGACAAGAACCTCCACATCATGACACCTTAAATATCCCAGGAAAGAGAAAAATGGATAAAAAAGTTGTGGTCCTTATGTACAATGGAATATCACTCAGACATGAAATCAATGTCATAAGGCTAGTAGAAGCAAGATGAGTGGACTTAGGTACGACGATTCTAAGTGAAATAAGTCACACAGAAAAAGACACTTATCATAAGCTATCACTTATAGAGGGAATGTAAAAACCGCTACACTTGAACTGAATTACAAATCAGAACAGAGTCACACGTTTAGAAAACACACTATGGCTGCTTAACGGGAAAGGTGAGGTGGGGTGATGCATAAAACAAGGGGTTCAAATTTGCTCAGATACCGTTCCATACACCCAATATGTAATAGACAAGACCTACTCCTTGCTCCGTGAACTGGACTCAACACCCCCTATTCACCGCACAAGAATATATGTGACTAGTAACAATCTTAAAACCTATGTATTGATATCTGTCTGGAAGTGAGTCAAGTGGGTGTAAATCCGCATAAACACAGCCGTGAAAAGCAGCTAAACCCCATTATAAAAATAAATTACTTTTAAAAACCCGTAAAACAAAGACAGTGAAAGAGAGAGAAATTCTTACAAAATTCGTTCAGGGGCTGTGATGCCACCTGGATTGACCATATCTAGACCCACAACTGGATGAGACATAAGGGTGGACACTCTTGGGGCTGAGAGGTTGGGTGAGCAAACGCAGACCCTTTAAAGAAATACTGCGTGATACCCATCCCATGGGTCCCAAATCTCCAGGTTCAAGGGCATCTTCCTACATCGAAAACATGCATGAGAAACTCAGAAGATGGTACACCGTGTGATTTTGAAAGGTTTCTAAAACACACCCCATTTCTCATCTCCTTGTGCTCGGGTTCGCCTTTCCAGCTACTTTACTAGCAATCAACTTACTTGGAGAATCAGCACCTTTAACCTCCTGTTCCCTACAGGTTGCAATTTGTCCTGAGGATGAACGGGAAGAGGGGCAACCAATGAGAGACTAGATCTAGGTGTTGGGACAGGCACAGGTCACTCTATTTTCCCATCAGGAAGAAGAATTAATCACAGGCTCAGCCTGCCGCCCAGAAGCACAATAGGGCCTGAGGCAATCCCACGCTTTTACGGCCAGCTCCCAAAAAAGCGAGTTGAAAATTGGAGCTCAGGGACACTGCAATTCACAAACCCGCAGAGTTATAAATGATAACTCTCATCCACAGATATATTGAGGGAAGGCAACGAAGAGGATTTGAAAGCAAGGCAGAATTGCAGGAAACAGATTTCAGGAGGTAGATTCGAATCGCCTGTAAAGCATATGAAAAGCGGCAAAACGTCGACAATGATGCCCTTGGCCAAGAAGGGCGTATTCGTTTTTTCCTGAATATATTCAGGAAAAAACGCATACGCCCTTTTTGGCCAACCAAGCAACCTGGAAAGGCAAATCAGCGCTACAAAGAAGTCTCGCTTCCCATCGGTCAAAAGGGCCATGCTGCAAAAAGTGTCAAAACCAGAAATGCAGGACAGGCCATGGAGAAATGGCAGCCTTGCTACGCTGATGAGCGGGATGTAAGTTGCCAACAGCCACTCTGGAGAAGTGTACGGTGTGTCCTGAAACATCGAAAAAACACAGCTTAGGGAGCATAGGGCACGTCCACTCATGGGCGTATAAATTGGGAAAACTAAAAATCAGCAAGACACAGGCACCCCAAAGTTTTGGGCTGCTCTGTTGACAAGAACCTCCACTTCATGACACCATAAATATCCCAGGAAAGAGAAAAATGGATAAAGAAGTTGTGGCCCTTATGTACAATGCAATATCACTCAGACATGAAATCAATGTCATAAGGCTAGTAGAAGCAAGATGAGTGGACTTAGGTACGACGATTCTAAGTGAAATAAGTCACACAGAAAAAGACACTTATCATAAGCTATCACTTATAGAGGGAATGTAAAAACCGCTACACTTGAACTGAATTACAGAACAGAACAGAATCACACGTTTAGAAAACACACTATGGCTGCTTAACGGGAAAGGTGAGGTGGGGTGATGCATAAAACAAGGGGTTCAAATTCGCTCAGATACCGTTCCATACACCCAATATGTAATAGACAAGACCTACTCCTTGCTCAGTGAACTGGACTCAACACGCCCTATTCACCGCACAAGAATATATGTGACTAGTAACAATCTTAAAACCTATGTATTGATATCTGTCTGGAAGTGAGTCAAGTGGGTGTAAATCCGCATAAACACAGCCGTGAAAAGCAGCTAAACCCCATTATAAAAATAAATTACTTTTAAAAACCCATAAAACAAAGACAGTGAAAGAGAGAGAAATTCTTACAAAATTCGTTCAGGGGCTGTGATGCAACCTAGATTGACCATATCTAGACCCACAGCTGGATGAGACATAAGGGTGGACACTCTTGGGGCTGAGAGGTTGGGTGAGGTTGGGTGAGCAAACGCAGACCCTTTAAAGTAATACTGCATGGTACCCATCCCATGGGTCCCAAATCTCCAGGTTCAAGGGCATCTTCCTACATCGAAAACTTGCATGAGGAACCCAGAAGAAGGTACACCGTGTGATTTTGAAAGGTTTCTAAAACGCACCTCATTTCTCATCTCCTTGTGCTCGGGTTCGCCATTCCAGCTACTTCACTAGCAATCTCCCTACTTGGAGAATCAGCACCTTTAACCTCCTGTTCTGTACAGGTTGCAATTTGTCCTGAGGATGAACGGGAAGAGGGGCAACCAATGAGAGACTAGATCTAGGTGTTGGGACAGGCACAGGTCACTCTAATTTCCCATTAGGAAAAAGAATTAACCGCAGGCTTAGCCTGCCGCCGGGAACCAGAATAGGGCCTGAGGCAATCCCGTGCTTTTGCGGCCAGCTCCCAAACAAGACAGTTGATAAATGGAGCTCAGGGGCACTGCCATTCACAAACTTGCTGAGTTATAAATGATAACTCTCGTCCACAAATATATTGAGGGAAGGCAACAAAGAGGATTTGAAAGCAAGGCAGAATTGCAGGAAACAGGTTTCAGGAGGTAGATTCGAATCGCCTTTAAAGCACATGAAAAGCGGCAAAACGTCGACAATGATGCCCTTGGCCAAAAAGGGCGTATGCGTTTTTTCCTGAATATATTCAGGAAAAAACGCATACGCCCTTTTTGGCCAACCAAGCAACCTGGAAAGGCAAATCAGTGCTACAAAGAAGTCTCGCTTCCCATCGGTCAAAAGGGTCATGCTGCAAAAAGTGTCAAAACCAGAAATGCAGGACAGGCCATGGAGAAATGGCAGCCTTGCTACGCTGATGGGCGGGATGTTAATTGCCAACAGCCACTCTGGAGAAGTGTACGGTGTGTCCTGAAACATCGAAAAAACACAGCTTAGTGAGCATAGGGCACGTCCACTCATGAGCGTATAAATTGGGAAAACTAAAAATCAGCAAGACACAGGCACCCCAAAGTTTTGGGCTGCTCTGTTGACAAGAACCTCCACTTCATGACACCTTAAATATCCCAGGAAAGAGAAAAATGGATAAAAAAGTTGTGGTCCTTATGTACAATGGAATATCACTCAGACATGAAATCAATGTCATAAGGCTAGTAGAAGCAAGATGAGTGGACTTAGGTACGACGATTCTAAGTGAAATAAGTCACACAGAAAAAGACACTTATCATAAGCTATCACTTATAGAGGGAATGTAAAAACCGCTACACTTGAACTGAATTACAAAACAGAACAGAGTCACACGTTTAGAAAACACACTATGGCTGCATAACGGGAAAGGTGAGGTGGGGTGATGCATAAAACAAGGGGTTCAAATTTGCTCAGATACCGTTCCATACACCCAATATGTAATAGACAAGACCTACTCCTTGCTCCGTGAACTGGACTCAACACCCCCTATTCACCGCACAAGAATATATGTGACTAGTAACAATCCTAAAACCTATGTATTGATATCTGTCTGGAATTGAGTCAAGTGCGTGTAAATCTGCATAAACACAGCCGTGAAAAGCAGCTAAACCCCATTATAAAAATAAATTACTTTTAAAAACCCGTAAAACAAAGACAGTGAAAGAGAGAGAAATTCTTACAAAATTCGTTCAGAGGCTGTGATGCAACCTGGATTGACCATATCTACACGCACAGCTGGATGAGACATAAGGGTGGACAGTCTTGGGGCTGAAAGGTTGGGTTAGGTTGGGTGAGCAAACACAGACCCTTTAAAGTAATACTGCGTGGTACCCATCCCATGGGTCCCAAGTCTCCAGGTTCAAGGGCATCTTCCTACATCGAAAACATGCATGAGAAACTCAGAAGATGGTACACCGTGTGATTTTGAAAGGTTTCTAAAACGCACCTCATTTCTCATCTCCTTGTGCTCGGGTTCGCCATTCCAGCTACTTTACTAGCAATCTCCCTACTTGGAGAATCAGCACCTTTAACCTCCTGTTCCCTACAGGTTGCAATTTGTCCTGAGGATGAACGGGAAGAGGGGCAACCAATGAGAGACTAGATCTAGCTGTTGGGAAAGGCACAGGTCACTCTATTTTCCCATCAGGAAGAAGAATTAACCACAGGCTCAGCCTGCTGCCAGGAACCAGAATAGGGCCTGAGGCAATCCCGCGCTTTTGCGGGCAGCTCCCAAAAAAGCGAGTTGAAAAATGGAGCTCAGGGACACTGCAATTCACAAACCCGCAGAGTTATAAATGATAACTCTCATCCACAGATATATTGAGGGAAGGCAACGAAGAGGATTTGAAAGCAAGGCAGAATTGCAGGAAACAGATTTCAGGAGGTAGATTCGAATCGCCTGTAAAGCACATGAAAAGCGGCAAAACGTCGACAATGATGCCCTTGGCCTAAAAGGGCGTATGCGTTTTTTCCTGAATATATTCAGGAAAAAACGCATACGCCCTTTTTGGCCAACCAAGCAACCTGGAAAGGCAAATCAGCGTTACAAAAAAGTCTCGCTTCCCATGGGTCAAAAGGGACATGCTGCAAAAAGTGTCAAAACCAGAAATGCAGGACAGGCCATGGAGAAATGGCAGCCTTGCTACGCTGATGAGCGGGATGTAAGTTGCCAACAGCCACTCTGGAGAAGTGTACGGTGTGTCCTGAAACATCGAAAAAACACAGCTTAGGGAGCATAGGGCACGTCCACTCATGGGCGTATAAATTGGGAAAACTAAAAATCAGCAAGACACAGGCACCCCAAAGTTTAGGGCTGCTCTGTTGACAAGAACCTCCACTTCATGACACCTTAAATATCCCAGGAAAGAGAAAAATGGATAAAGAAGTTGTGGTCCTTATGTACAATGCAATATCACTCAGACATGAAATCAATGTCATAAGGCTAGTAGAAGCAAGATGAGTGGACTTAGGTACGACGATTCTAAGTGAAATAAGTCACACAGAAAAAGACACTTATCATAAGCTATCACTTATAGAGGGAATGTAAAAACCGCTACACTTGAACTGAATTACAGAACAGAACAGAATCACACGTTTAGAAAACACACTATGGCTGCTTAACGGGAAAGGTGAGGTGGGGTGATGCATAAAACAAGGGGTTCAAATTCGCTCAGATACCGTTCCATACACCCAATATGTAATAGACAAGACCTACTCCTTGCTCAGTGAACTGGACTCAACACCCCCTATTCACCGCACAAGAATATATGTGACTAGTAACAATCTTAAAACCTATGTATTGATATCTGTCTGGAAGTGAGTCAAGTGGGTGTAAATCCGCATAAACACAGCCGTGAAAAGCAGCTAAACCCCATTATAAAAATAAATTACTTTTAAAAACCCGTAAAACAAAGACAGTGAAAGAGAGAGAAATTCTTACAAAATTCGTTCAGGGTCTGTGATGCAACCTGGATTGATCATATCTAGACCCACAGCTGGATGAGACATAAGGGTGGACACTCTTGGGGCTGAGAGGTTGGGTGAGGTTTGGTGAGCAAACGCAGACCCTTTAAAATAATACTGCATGATACCCATCCCATGGGTCCCAAATCTCCAGGTTCAAGGGCATCTTCCTACATCGAAAACTTGCATGAGGAACCCAGAAGAAGGTACACCGTGTGATTTTGAAAGGTTTCTAAAACGCACCTCATTTCTCATCTCCTTGTGCTCGGGTTCGCCATTCCAGCTACTTCACTAGCAATCTCCCTACTTGGAGAATCAGCACCTTTAACCTCCTGTTCTGTACAGGTTGCAATTTGTCCTGAGGATGAACGGGAAGAGGGGCAACCAATGAGAGACTAGATCTAGGTGTTGGGACAGGCACAGGTCACTCTAATTTCCCATTAGGAAAAAGAATTAACCGCAGGCTTAGCCTGCCGCTGGGAACCAGAATAGGGCCTGAGGCAATCCCGTGCTTTTGCGGCCAGCTCCCAAACAAGACAGTTGAAAAATGGAGCTCAGGGGCACTGCCATTCACAAACCTGCTGAGTTATAAATGATAACTCTCGTCCACAAATATATTGAGGGAAGGCAACAAAGAGGATTTGAAAGCAAGGCAGAATTGCAGGAAACAGATTTCAGGAGGTAGATTCGAATCGCCTGTAAAGCACATGAAAAGCGGCAAAACGTCGACAATGATGCCCTTGGCCAAAAAGTGCGTATGCGTTTTTTCCTGAATATATTCAGGAAAAAACGCATACGCCCTTTTTGGCCAACCAAGGAACCTGGAAAGGCAAATCAGCGCTACAAAGAAGTCTCGCTTCCCATCGGTCAAAAGGGCCATGCTGCAAAAAGTGTCAAAACCAGAAATGCAGGACAGGCCATGGAGAAATGGTAGCCTTGCTACGCTGATGAGCGGGATGTAAGTTGCCAACAGCCACTCTGGAGAAGTGTACGGTGTGTCCTGAAACATCGAAAAAACACAGCTTAGGGAGCATAGGGCACGTCCACTCATGGGCGTATAAATTGGGAAAACTAAAAATCAGCAAGACACAGGCACCCCAAAGTTTAGGGCTGCTCTGTTGACAAGAACCGCCACTTCATGACACCTTAAATATCCCAGGAAAGAGAAAAATGGATAAAGAAGTTGTGGTCCTTATGTACAATGCAATATCACTCAGACATGAAATCAATGTCATAAGGCTAGTAGAAGCAAGATGAGTGGACTTAGGTACGACGATTCTAAGTGAAATAAGTCACACAGAAAAAGACACTTATCATAAGCTATCACTTATAGAGGGAATGTAAAAACCGCTACACTTGAACTGAATTACAAAACAGAACAGAGTCACACGTTTAGAAAACACACTATGGCTGCTTAACGGGAAAGGTGAGGTGGGGTGATGCATAAAACAAGGGTTTCAAATTCGCTCAGATACCGTTCCATACACCCAATATGTAATAGACAAGACCTACTCCTTGCTCAGTGAACTGGACTCAACACCCCCTATTCACCGCACAAGAATATATGTGACTAGTAAGAATCTTAAAACCTATGTATTGATATCTGTCTGGAAGTGAGTCAAGTGGGTGTAAAGCCGCATAAACACAGCCGTTAAAAGCAGCTAAACCCCATTATAAAACTAAATTACTTTTAAAAACCCGTAAAACAAAGACAGTGAAAGAGAGAGAAATTCTTACAAAATTCGTTCAGAGGCTGTGATGCAACCTGGATTGACCATATCTACACGCACAGCTGGATGAGACATAAGGGTGGACACTCTTGGGGCTGAAAGGTTGGGTTAGGTTGGGTGAGCAAACGCAGACCCTTCAAAGTAATACTGCGTGGTACCCATTCCATGGGTCCCAAGTCTCCAGGTTCAAGGGCATCTTCCTACATCGAAAACATGCATGAGATACTCAGAAGATTGTACACCGTGTGATTTTGAAAGGTTTCTAAAACGCACCTCATTTCTCATCTCCTTGTGCTCGGGTTCGCCATTCCAGCTACTTTACTAGCAATCTCCCTACTTGGAGAATCAGCACCTCTAACCTCCTGTTCCCTACAGGTTGCAATTTGTCCTGAGGATGAACGGGAAGAGGGGGAACCAATGAGAGACTAGATCTAGCTGTTGGGACAGGCCCAGGTCACTCTATTTTCCCATCAGGAAGAAGAATTAACCACAGGCTCAGCCTGCTGCCAGGAACCAAAATAGGGCCTGAGGCAATCCCGTGCTTTTGCGGCCAGCTCTCAAAAAAGACAGTTGAAAAATGGAGCTCAGGGACACTGCAATTCACAAACCCGCAGAGTTATAAGTGATAACTCTCATCCACAGATATATTGAGGGAAGGCAACGAAGAGGATTTGAAAGCAAGGCAGAATTGCAGGAAACAGATTTCAGGAGGTAGATTCGAATCGCCTGTAAAGCACATGAAAAGCGGCAAACCGTCGACAATGATGCCCTTGGCCAAAAAGGGCGTATGCGTTTTTTCCTGAATATATTCAGGAAAAAACGCATACGCCCTTTTTGGCCAACCAAGCAACCTGGAAAGGCAAATCAGTGCTACAAAGAAGTCTCGCTTCCCATCGGTCAAAAGGGCCATGCTGCAAAAAGTGTCAAAACCAGAAATGCAGGACAGGCCATGGAGAAATGGCAGCCTTGCTACGCTGATGAGCGGGATGTAAGTTGCCAACAGCCACTCTGGAGAAGTGTACGGTGTGTCCTGAAACATCGAAAAAACACAGCTTAGGGAGCATAGGGCACGTCCACTCATGGGCGTATAAATTGGGAAAACTAAAAATCATCAAGACACAGGCACCCCAAAGTTTAGGGCTGCTCTGTTGACAAGAACCTCCACTTCATGACACCTTAAATATCCCAGGAAAGAGAAAAATGGATAAAGAAGTTGTGGTCCTTATGTACAATGCAATATCACTCAGACATGAAATCAATGTCATAAGGCTAGTAGAAGCAAGATGAGTGGACTTAGGTACGACGATTCTAAGTGAAATAAGTCACACAGAAAAAGACACTTATCATAAGCTATCACTTATAGAGGGAATGTAAAAACCGCTTCACTTGAAATGAATTACAGAACAGAACAGAATCACACGTTTAGAAAACACACTATGGCTGCTGAACGGGAAAGGTGAGGTGGGGTGATGCATAAAACAAGGGGTTCAAATTCGCTCAGATACCGTTCCATACACCCAATATGTAATAGACAAGACCTACTCCTTGCTCAGTGAACTGGACTCAACACGCCCTATTCACCGCGCAAGAATATATGTGACTAGTAACAATCTTAAAACCTATGTATTGATATCTGTCTGGAAGTGAGTCAAGTGGGTGTAAATCCGCATAAACACAGCCGTGAAAAGCAGCTAAACCCCATTATAAAAATAAATTACTTTTAAAAACCCGTAAAACAAAGACAGTGAAAGAGAGAGAAATTCTTACAAAATTCGTTCAGGGGCTGTGATGCAACCTGGATTGACCATATCTAGACCCACAGCTGGATGAGACATAAGGGTGGACACTCTTGGGGCTGAGAGGTTGGGTGAGGTTGGGTGAGCAAACGCAGACCCTTTAAAGTAATACTGCGTGGTACCCATCCCATGGGTCCCAAATCTCCAGGTTCAAGGGCATCTTCCTACATCGAAAACTTGCATGAGGAACCCAGAAGAAGGTACACCGTGTGATTTTGAAAGGTTTCTAAAACGCACCTCATTTCTCATCTCCTTGTGCTCGGGTTCGCCATTCCAGCTACTTCACTAGCAATCTCCCTACTTGGAGAAACAGCACCTTTAACCTCCTGTTCTGTACAGGTTGCAATTTGTCCTGAGGATGAACGGGAAGAGGGGCAACCAATGAGAGACTAGATCTAGGTGTTGGGACAGGCACAGGTCACTCTAATTTCCCATTAGGAAAAAGAATTAACCACAGGCTTAGCCTGCCGCCGGGAACCAGAATAGGGCCTGAGGCAATCCCGTGCTTTTGCGGCCAGCTCCCAAACAAGACAGTTGAAAAATGGAGCTCAGGGGCACTGCCATTCACAAACCTGCTGAGTTATAAATGATAACTCTCGTCCACAAATATATTGAGGGAAGGCAACAAAGAGGATTTGAAAGCAAGGCAGAATTGCAGGAAACAGGTTTCAGGAGGTAGATTCGAATCGCCTTTAAAGCACATGAAAAGCGGCAAAACGTCGACAATGATGCCCTTGGCCAAAAAGGGCGTATGCGTTTTTTCCTGAATATATTCAGGAAAAAACGCATACGCCCTTTTTGGCCAACCAAGCAACCTGGAAAGGCAAATCAGTGCTACAAAGAAGTCTCGCTTCCCATCGATCAAAAGGGTCATGCTGCAAAAAGTGTCAAAACCAGACATGCAGGACAGGCCATGGAGAAATGGCAGCCTTGCTACGCTGATGGGCGGGATGTTAATTGCCAACAGCCACTCTGGAGAAGTGTACGGTGTGTCCTGAAACATCGAAAAAACACAGCTTAGGGAGCATAGGGCACGTCCACTCATGGGCGTATAAATTGGGAAAACTAAAAATCATCAAGACACAGGCACCCCAAAGTTTAGGGCTGCTCTGTTGACAAGAACCTCCACTTCATGACAACTTAAATATCCCAGGAAAGAGAAAAATGGATAAAGAAGTTGTGGTCCTTATGTACAATGGAATATCACTCAGACATGAAATCAATGTCATAAGGCTAGTAGAAGCAAGATGAGTGGACTTAGGTACGACGATTCTAAGTGAAATAAGTCACACAGAAAAAGACACTTATCATAAGCTATCACTTATAGAGGGAATGTAAAAACCGCTACACTTGAACTGAATTACAAAACAGAACAGAGTCACACGTTTAGAAAACACACTATGGCTGCTTAACGGGAAAGGTGAGGTGGGGTGATGCATAAAACAAGGGTTTCAAATTCGCTCAGATACCGTTCCATACACCCAATATGTAATAGACAAGACCTACTCCTTGCTCAGTGAACTGGACTCAACACCCCCTATTCACCGCACAAGAATATATGTGACTAGTAAGAATCTTAAAACCTATGTATTGATATCTGTCTGGAAGTGAGTCAAGTGGGTGTAAAGCCGCATAAACACAGCCGTGAAAAGCAGCTAAACCCCATTATAAAAATAAATTACTTTTAAAAACCCGTAAAACAAAGACAGTGAAAGAGAGAGAAATTCTTACAAAATTCGTTCAGAGGCTGTGATGCAACCTGGATTGACCATATCTACACGCACAGCTGGATGAGACATAAGGGTGGACACTCTTGGGGCTGAAAGGTTGGGTTAGGTTGGGTGAGCAAACGCAGACCCTTCAAAGTAATACTGCGTGGTACCCATTCCATGGGTCCCAAGTCTCCAGGTTCAAGGGCATCTTCCTACATCGAAAACATGCATGAGAAACTCAGAAGATTGTACACCGTGTGATTTTGAAAGGTTTCTAAAACGCACCTCATTTCTCATCTCCTTGTGCTCGGGTTCGCCATTCCAGCTACTTTACTAGCAATCTCCCTACTTGGAGAATCAGCACCTTTAACCTCCTGTTCCCTACAGGTTGCAATTTGTCCTGAGGATGAACGGGAAGAGGGGGAACCAATGAGAGACTAGATCTAGCTGTTGGGACAGGCACAGGTCACTCTATTTTCCCATCAGTAAGAAGAATTAACCACAGGCTCAGCCTGCTGCCAGGAACCAAAATAGGGCCTGAGGCAATCCCGCGATTTTGCGGCCAGCTCCCAAAAAAGCGAGTTGAAAAATGGAGCTCAGGGACACTGCAATTCACAAACCCGCAGAGTTATAAATAATAACTCTCATCCACAGATATATTGAGGGAAGGCAACGAAGAGGATTTGAAAGCAAGGCAGAATTGCAGGAAACAGATTTCAGGAGGTAGATTCGAATCGCCTGTAAAGCACATGAAAAGCGGTAAAACGTCGACAATGATGCCCTTGGCCAAAAAGGAAGTATGCGTTTTTTCCTGAATATATTCAGGAAAAAACGCATACGCCCTTTTTGGCCAACCAAGCAACCTGGAAAGGCAAATCAGCGCTACAAAGAAGTCTCGCTTCCCATCGGTCAAAAGGGCCATGCTGCAAAAAGTGTCAAACCAGAAATGCAGGACAGGCCATGGAGAAATGGCAGCCTTGCTACGCTGATGAGCGGGATGTAAGTTGCCAACAGCCACTCTGGAGAAGTGTACGGTGTGTCCTGATACATCGAAAAAACACAGCTTAGGGAGCATAGGGCACGTCCACTCATGGGCGTATAAATTGGGAAAACTAAAAATCAGCAAGACACAGGCACCCCAAAGTTTAGGGCTGCTCTGTTGACAAGAACCTCCACTTCATGACACCTTAAATATCCCAGGAAAGAGAAAAATGGATAAAGAAGTTGTGGTCCTTATGTACAATGCAATATCACTCAGACATGAAATCAATGTCATAAGGCTAGTAGAAGCAAGATGAGTGGACTTAGGTACGACGATTCTAAGTGAAATAATTCACACAGAAAAAGACACTTATCATAAGCTATCACTTATAGAGGGAATGTAAAAACCGCTACACTTGAACTGAATTACAGAACAGAAGAGAATCACACGTTTAGAAAACACACTATGGCTGCTTAACGGGAAAGGTGAGGTGGGGTGATGCATAAAACAAGGGGTTCAAATTCGCTCAGATACCGTTCCATACACGCAATATGTAATAGACAAGACCTACTCCTTGCTCAGTGAACTGGACTCAACACGCCTTATTCACCGCACAAGAATATATGTGACTAGTAACAATCTTAAAACCTATGTATTGATATCTGTCTGGAAGTGAGTCAAGTGGGTGTAAATCCGCATAAACACAGCCGTGAAAAGCAGCTAAACCCCATTATAAAAATAAATTACTTTTAAAAACCCGTAAAACAAAGACAGTGAAAGAGAGAGAAATTCTTACAAAATTCGTTCAGGGGCTGTGATGCAACCTGGATTGACCATATCTAGACCCACAGCTGGATGAGACATAAGGGTGGACACTCTTGGGGCTGAGAGGTTGGGTGAGGTTGGGTGAGCAAACGCAGACCCTTTAAAGTAATACTGCATGGTACCCATCCCATGGGTCCCAAATCTCCAGGTTCAAGGGCATCTTCCTACATCGAAAACTTGCATGAGGAACCCAGAAGAAGATACACCGTGTGATTTTGAAAGGTTTCTAAAACGCACCTCATTTCTCATCTCCTTGTGCTCGGGTTCGCCATTCCAGCTACTTTACTAGCAATCTCCCTACTTGGAGAATCAGCACCTTTAACCTCCTGTTCTGTACAGGTTGCAATTTGTCCTGAGGATGAACGGGAAGAGGGGCAACCAATGAGAGACTAGATCTAGGTGTTGGGACAGGCACAGGTCACTCTAATTTCCCATTAGGAAAAAGAATTAACCACAGGCTTAGCCTGCCGCCGGGAACCAGAATAGGGCCTGAGGCAATCCCGTGCTTTTGCGGCCAGCTCCCAAACAAGACAGTTGAAAAATGGAGCTCAGGGGCACTGCCATTCACAAACCTGCTGAGTTATAAATGATAACTCTCGTCCACAAATATATTGAGGGAAGGCAACAAAGAGGATTTGAAAGCAAGGCAGAATTGCAGGAAACAGGTTTCAGGAGGTAGATTCGAATCGCCTTTAAAGCACATGAAAAGCGGCAAAACGTCGACAATGATGCCCTTGGCCAAAAAGGGCGTATGCGTTTTTTCCTGAATATATTCAGGAAAAAACGCATACGCCCTTTTTGGCCAACCAAGCAACCTGGAAAGGCAAATCAGTGCTACAAAGAAGTCTCGCTTCCCATCGAGCAAAAGGGTCATGCTGCAAAAAGTGTCAAAACCAGACATGCAGGACAGGCCATGGAGAAATGGCAGCCTTGCTACGCTGATGGGCGGGATGTTAATTGCCAACAGCCACTCTGGAGAAGTGTACGGTGTGTCCTGAAACATCGAAAAAACACAGCTTAGGGAGCATAGGGCACGTCCACTCATGGGCGTATAAATTGGGAAAACTAAAAATCATCAAGACACAGGCACCCCAAAGTTTAGGGCTGCTCTGTTGACAAGAACCTCCACTTCATGACAACTTAAATATCCCAGGAAAGAGAAAAATGGATAAAGAAGTTGTGGTCCTTATGTACAATGGAATATCACTCAGACATGAAATCAATGTCATAAGGCTAGTAGAAGCAAGATGAGTGGACTTAGGTACGACGATTCTAAGTGAAATAAGTCACACAGAAAAAGACACTTATCATAAGCTATCACTTATAGAGGGAATGTAAAAACCGCTACACTTGAACTGAATTACAAAACAGAACAGAGTCACACGTTTAGAAAACACACTATGGCTGCTTAACGGGAAAGGTGAGGTGGGGTGATGCATAAAACAAGGGTTTCAAATTCGCTCAGATACCGTTCCATACACCCAATATGTAATAGACAAGACCTACTCCTTGCTCAGTGAACTGGACTCAACACCCCCTATTCACCGCACAAGAATATATGTGACTAGTAAGAATCTTAAAACCTATGTATTGATATCTGTCTGGAAGTGAGTCAAGTGGGTGTAAAGCCGCATAAACACAGCCGTGAAAAGCAGCTAAACCCCATTATAAAAATAAATTACTTTTAAAAACCCGTAAAACAAAGACAGTGAAAGAGAGAGAAATTCTTACAAAATTCGTTCAGAGGCTGTGATGCAACCTGGATTGACCATATCTACACGCACAGCTGGATGAGACATAAGGGTGGACACTCTTGGGGCTGAAAGGTTGGGTTAGGTTGGGTGAGCAAACGCAGACCCTTCAAAGTAATACTGCGTGGTACCCATTCCATGGGTCCCAAGTCTCCAGGTTCAAGGGCATCTTCCTACATCGAAAACATGCATGAGAAACTCAGAAGATTGTACACCGTGTGATTTTGAAAGGTTTCTAAAACGCACCTCATTTCTCATCTCCTTGTGCTCGGGTTCGCCATTCCAGCTACTTTACTAGCAATCTCCCTACTTGGAGAATCAGCACCTTTAACCTCCTGTTCCCTACAGGTTGCAATTTGTCCTGAGGATGAACGGGAAGAGGGGGAACCAATGAGAGACTAGATCTAGCTGTTGGGACAGGCACAGGTCACTCTATTTTCCCATCAGTAAGAAGAATTAACCACAGGCTCAGCCTGCTGCCAGGAACCAAAATAGGGCCTGAGGCAATCCCGCGATTTTGCGGCCAGCTCCCAAAAAAGCGAGTTGAAAAATGGAGCTCAGGGACACTGCAATTCACAAACCCGCAGAGTTATAAATAATAACTCTCATCCACAGATATATTGAGGGAAGGCAACGAAGAGGATTTGAAAGCAAGGCAGAATTGCAGGAAACAGATTTCAGGAGGTAGATTCGAATCGCCTGTAAAGCACATGAAAAGCGGTAAAACGTCGACAATGATGCCCTTGGCCAAAAAGGAAGTATGCGTTTTTTCCTGAATATATTCAGGAAAAAACGCATACGCCCTTTTTGGCCAACCAAGCAACCTGGAAAGGCAAATCAGCGCTACAAAGAAGTCTCGCTTCCCATCGGTCAAAAGGGCCATGCTGCAAAAAGTGTCAAACCAGAAATGCAGGACAGGCCATGGAGAAATGGCAGCCTTGCTACGCTGATGAGCGGGATGTAAGTTGCCAACAGCCACTCTGGAGAAGTGTACGGTGTGTCCTGATACATCGAAAAAACACAGCTTAGGGAGCATAGGGCACGTCCACTCATGGGCGTATAAATTGGGAAAACTAAAAATCAGCAAGACACAGGCACCCCAAAGTTTAGGGCTGCTCTGTTGACAAGAACCTCCACTTCATGACACCTTAAATATCCCAGGAAAGAGAAAAATGGATAAAGAAGTTGTGGTCCTTATGTACAATGCAATATCACTCAGACATGAAATCAATGTCATAAGGCTAGTAGAAGCAAGATGAGTGGACTTAGGTACGACGATTCTAAGTGAAATAATTCACACAGAAAAAGACACTTATCATAAGCTATCACTTATAGAGGGAATGTAAAAACCGCTACACTTGAACTGAATTACAGAACAGAAGAGAATCACACGTTTAGAAAACACACTATGGCTGCTTAACGGGAAAGGTGAGGTGGGGTGATGCATAAAACAAGGGGTTCAAATTCGCTCAGATACCGTTCCATACACGCAATATGTAATAGACAAGACCTACTCCTTGCTCAGTGAACTGGACTCAACACGCCCTATTCACCGCACAAGAATATATGTGACTAGTAACAATCTTAAAACCTATGTATTGATATCTGTCTGGAAGTGAGTCAAGTGGGTGTAAATCCGCATAAACACAGCCG
Organism: Eschrichtius robustus; assembly: GCF_028021215.1. Classification (NCBI taxonomy): domain Eukaryota; kingdom Metazoa; phylum Chordata; class Mammalia; order Artiodactyla; family Eschrichtiidae; genus Eschrichtius; species Eschrichtius robustus. The sequence goes on from NW_027175208.1 coordinate 73,643, forward strand.
TGAAAAGCAGCTAAACCCCATTATAAAAATAAATTACTTTTAAAAACCCGTAAAACAAAGACAGTGAAAGAGAGAGAAATTCTTACAAAATTCGTTCAGGGGCTGTGATGCAACCTGGATTGACCATATCTAGACCCACAGCTGGATGAGACATAAGGGTGGACACTCTTGGGGCTGAGAGGTTGGGTGAGGTTGGGTGAGCAAACGCAGACCCTTTAAAGTAATACTGCATGGTACCCATCCCATGGGTCCCAAATCTCCAGGTTCAAGGGCATCTTCCTACATCGAAAACTTGCATGAGGAACCCAGAAGAAGATACACCGTGTGATTTTGAAAGGTTTCTAAAACGCACCTCATTTCTCATCTCCTTGTGCTCGGGTTCGCCATTCCAGCTACTTTACTAGCAATCTCCCTACTTGGAGAATCAGCACCTTTAACCTCCTGTTCTGTACAGGTTGCAATTTGTCCTGAGGATGAACGGGAAGAGGGGCAACCAATGAGAGACTAGATATAGGTGTTGGGACAGGCACAGGTCACTCTATTTTCCCATCAGGAAGAAGAATTAACCACAGACTCAGCCTGCCGCCGGGAACCAGAATAGGGCCTAAAGAAATCCCGTGCTTTTGCGGCCAGCTCTCAAACAAGAGAGTTGCAAAATGGAGCTCAGGGGCACTGCCATTCACAAACCTGCTGAGTTATAAATGATAACTATCGTCCACAGATATATTGAGGGAAGGCAACGAAGAGGATTTGAAAGCAAGGCAGAATTGCAGGGAACAGATTTCAGGAGGTAGATTCGAATCGCCTTTAAGGCACATGAAAAGCGGCAAAACGTCGACAATGATGCCCTTGGCCAAAAAGGGCGTATGCGTTTTTTCCTGAATATATTCAGGAAAAAACGCATAGGCCCTTTTTGGCCAACCAAGCAACCTGGAAAGGCAAATCAGCGCTACAAAGAAGTCTCGCTTCCCATCGGCCAAAAGGGACATGCTGCAAAAAGTGTCAAAACCAGAAATGCAGGACAGGCCATGGAGAAATGGCAGCCTTGCTACGCTGATGGGCGGGATGTTAATTGCCAACAGCCACTCTGGAGAAGTGTACGGTGTGTCCTGAAACATCGAAAAAACACAGCTTAGTGAGCATAGGGCACGTCCACTCATGGGCATATAAATTGGGAAAACTAAAAATGAGCAAGACACAGGCACCCCAAAGTTTGGGGCTGCTCTGTTGACAAGAACCTCCACTTCATGACACCTTAAATATCCCAGGAAAGAGAAAAATGGATAAAGAAGTTGTGGTCCTTATGTACAATGGCATATCACTCAGACATGAAATCAATGTCATAAGGCTAGTAGAAGCAAGATGAGTGGACTTAGGTACGACGATTCTAAGTGAAATAAGTCACACAGAAAAAGACACTTATCATAAGCTATCACTCATAGAGGGAATGTAAAAACCGCTACACTTGAACTGAATTACAAAACAGAACAGAGTCACACGTTTAGAAAACACACTATGGCTGCTTAACGGGAAAGGTGAGGTGGGGTGATGCATAAAACAAGGGGTTCAAATTCGCTCAGATACCGTTCCATACACCCAATATGTAATAGACAAGACCTACTCCTTGCTAAGTGAACTGGACTCAACACCCCCTATTCACCGCACAAGAATATATATGACTAGTAACAATTTTAAAACCTATGTATTGATATCTGTCTGGAAGTGAGTCAAGTGTGTGTAAATCCGCATAAACACAGCCGTGAAAAGCAGCTAAACCCCATTATAAAAATAAATTAATTTTAAAAACCTGTAAAACAAAGACAGTGAAAGAGAGAGAAATTCTTACAAAATTCGTTCAGGGGCTGAGATGCAACCTGGATTGACCATATCTAGACCCACAGCTGGATGAGACATAAGGGTGGACACTCTTGGGGCTGAGAGGTTGGGTGAGCAAACGCAGACCCTTTAAAGTAATACTGCGTGATACCCATCCCATGGGTCCCAAATCTCCAGGTTCAAGGGCATCTTCTTACATCGAAAACATGCATGAGAAACTCAGAAGATGGTACACCGTGTGATTTTGAAAGGTTTCTAAAACACACCCCATTTCTCATCTCCTTGTGCTCGGGTTCGCCTTTCCAGCTACTTTACTAGCAATCAACTTACTTGGAGAATCAGCACCTTTAACCTCCTGTTCCCTATAGGTTGCAATTTGTCCTGAGGATGAACGGGAAGAGGAGCAACCAATGAGAGACTAGATCTAGGTGTTGGGACAGGCACAGGTCACTCTATTTTCGCATCAGGAAGAAGAATTAACCACAGGCTCAGCCTGCCGCCCAGAAGCAGAATAGGGCCTGAGGCAATCCCGCGCTTTTGCGGCCAGCTCCCAAAAAAGCGAGTTGAAAAATGGAGCTCAGGGACACTGCAATTCACAAACCCGCAGAGTTATAAATGATAACTCTCATCCACAGATATATTGAGGGAAGGCAACGAAGAGGATTTGAAAACAAGGCAGAATTGCGGGAAACAGATTTCAGGAGGTAGATTCGAATCGCCTTTAAAGCACATGAAAAGCGGCAAAACGTCGACAATGATGCCCTTGGCCAAAAAGGGCGTATGCGTTTTTTCCTGAATATATTCAGGAAAAAACGCATACGCCGTTTTTGGCCAACCAAGCAACCTGGAAAGGCAAATCAGCGCTACAAAGAAGTCTCGCTTCCCATCGGTCAAAAGGGCCATGCTGCAAAAAGTGTCAAAACCAGAAATGCAGGACAGGCCATGGAGAAATGGCAGCCTTGCTACGCTGATGAGCGGGATGTAAGTTGCCAACAGCCACTCTGGAGAAGTGTACGGTGTGTCCTGAAACATCGAAAAAACACAGCTTAGGGAGCATAGGGCACGTCCACTCATGGGCGTATAAATTGGGAAAACTAAAAATCAGCAAGACACAGGCACCCCAAAGTTTAGGGCTACTCTGTTGACAAGAACCTCCACTTCATGACACCTTAAATATCCCAGGAAAGAGAAAAATGGATAAAGAAGTTGTGGTCCTTATGTACAATGCAATATCACTCAGACATGAAATCAATGTCATAAGGCTAGTAGAAGCAAGATGAGTGGACTTAGGTACGACGATTCTAAGTGAAATAAGTCACACAGAAAAAGACACTTATCATAAGCTATCACTTATAGAGGGAATGTAAAAACCGTTACACTTGAACTGAATTACAGAACAGAACAGAATCACACGTTTAGAAAACACACTATGGCTGCTTAACGGGAAAGGTGAGGTGGGGTGATGCATAAAACAAGGGGTTCAAATTCGCTCAGATACCGTTCCATACACCCAATATGTAATAGACAAGACCTACTCCTTGCTCAGTGAACTGGACTCAACACGCCCTATTCACCGCACAAGAATATATGTGACTAGTAACAATCTTAAAACCTATGTATTGATATCTGTCTGGAAGTGAGTCAAGTGGGTGTAAATCCGCATAAACACAGCCGTGAAAAGCAGCTAAACCCCATTATAAAAATAAATTACTTTTAAAAACCCGTAAAACAAAGACAGTGAAAGAGAGAGAAATTCTTACAAAATTCGTTCAGGGGCTGTGATGCAACCTGTATTGACCATATCTAGACCCACAGCTGGATGAGACATAAGGGTGGACACTCTTGGGGCTGAGAGGTTGGGTGAGGTTGGGTGAGCAAACACAGACCCTTTAAAGTAATACTGCATTGTACCCATCCCATGGGTCCCAAGTCTCCAGGTTCAAGGGCATCTTCCTACATCGAAAACATGCATGAGAAACTCAGAAGATGGTACACCGTGTGATTTTGAAAGGTTTCTAAAACGCACCTCATTTCTCATCTCCTTGTGCTCGGGTTCGCCATTCCAGCTACTTTACTAGCAATCTCCCTACTTGGAGAATCAGCACCTTTAACCTCCTGTTCCCTACAGGTTGCAATTTGTCCTGAGGATGAACGGGAAGAGGGGGAACCAATGAGAGACTAGATCTAGCTGTTGGGACAGGCACAGGTCACTCTATTTTCCCATCAGGAAGAAGAATTAACCACAGGCCCAGCCTGCTGCCAGGAACCAGAATAGGGCCTGAGGCAATCCCGTGCTTTTGCGGCCAGCTCTCAAAAAAGACAGTTGAAAAATGGAGCTCAGGGACACTGCAATTCACAAACCCGCAGAGTTATAAGTGATAACTCTCATCCACAGATATATTGAGGGAAGGCAACGAAGAGGATTTGAAAGCAAGGCAGAATTGCAGGAAACAGATTTCAGGAGGTAGATTCGAATCGCCTTTAAGGCACATGAAAAGCGGCAAAACGTCGACAATGATGCCCTTGGCCAAAAAGGGCGTATGCGTTTTTTCCTGAATATATTCAGGAAAAAACGCATACGCCCTTTTTGGCCAACCAAGCAACCTGGAAAAGCAAATCAGCGCTACAAAGAAGTCTCGCTTCCCATCGGCCAAAAGGGACATGCTGCAAAAAGTGTCAAAACCAGAAATGCAGGACAGGCCATGGAGAAATGGCAGCCTTGCTACGCTGATGGGCGGGATGTAAATTGCCAACAGCCACTCTGGAGAAGTGTACGGTGTGTCCTGAAACATCGAAAAAACACAGCTTAGGGAGCATAGGGCACGTCCACTCATGGGCGTATAAATTGGGAAAACTAAAAATCAGCAAGACACAGGCACCCCAAAGTTTGGGGCTGCTCTGTTGACAAGAACCTCCACTTCATGACACCTTAAATATCCCAGGAAAGAGAAAAATGGATAAAAAAGTTGTGGTCCTTATGTACAATGGAATATCACTCAGACATGAAATCAATGTCATAAGGCTAGTAGAAGCAAGATGAGTGGACTTAGGTACGACGATTCTAAGTGAAATAAGTCACACAGAAAAAGACACTTATCATAAGCTATCACTTATAGAGGGAATGTAAAAACCGCTACACTTGATACTGAATTACAAAACAGAACAGAGTCACACGTTTAGAAAACACACTATGGCTGCTTAACGGGAAAGGTGAGGTGGGTGATGCATAAAACAAGGGGTTCAAATTCGCTCAGATACCGTTCCATACACCCAATATGTAATAGACAAGACCTACTTCTTGCTCAGTGAACTGGACTCAACACCCCCTATTCACCGCACAAGAATATATGTGACTAGTAACAATCTTAAAACCTATGTATTGATATCTGTCTGGAAGTGAGTCAAGTGGGTGTAAAGTCGCATAAACACAGCCGTGAAAAGCAGCTAAACCCCATTATAAAAATAAATTACTTTTAAAAACCCGTAAAACAAAGACAGTGAAAGAGAGAGAAATTCTTACAAAATTCTTTCAGGGGCTGTGATGCAACCTGGATTCACCATATCTAGACCCACAGCTGGATGAGACATAAGGGTGGACACTCTTGGGGCTGACAGGTTGGGTGAGGTTGGGTGAGCAAATGCAGACCCTTTAAAGTAATACTGCATGGTACCCATCCCATGGGTCCCAAATCTCCAGGTTCAAGGGCATCTTCCTACATCGAAAACTTGCATGAGGAACCCAGAAGAAGGTACACCGTGTGATTTTGAAAGGTTTCTAAAACGCACCTCATTTCTCATCTCTTTGTGCTCGGGTTCGCCATTCCAGCTACTTCCCTAGCAATCTCCCTACTTGGAGAATCAGCACCTTTAACCTCCTGTTCTGTACAGGTTGCAATTTGTCCTGAGGATGAACGGGAAGAGGGGCAACCAATGAGAGACTAGATCTAGGTGTTGGGACAGGCACAGGTCACTCTATTTTCCCATCAGGAAGAAGAATTAACCACAGGCTCAGCCTGCTGCCAGGAACCAAAATAGGGCCTGAGGCAATCCCGTGCTTTTGCGGCCAGCTCTCAAAAAAGACAGTTGAAAAATGGAGCTCAGGGACACTGCAATTCACAAACCCGCAGAGTTATAAGTGATAACTCTCATCCACAGATATATTGAGGGAAGGCAACGAAGAGGATTTGAAAGCAAGGCAGAATTGCAGGAAACAGATTTCAGGAGGTAGATTCGAATCGCCTGTAAAGCACATGAAAAGCGGCAAACCGTCGACAATGATGCCCTTGGCCAAAAAGGGCGTATGCGTTTTTTCCTGAATATATTCAGGAAAAAACGCATACGCCCTTTTTGGCCAACCAAGCAACCTGGAAAGGCAAATCAGTGCTACAAAGAAGTCTCGCTTCCCATCGGTCAAAAGGGCCATGCTGCAAAAAGTGTCAAAACCAGAAATGCAGGACAGGCCATGGAGAAATGGCAGCCTTGCTACGCTGATGAGCGGGATGTAAGTTGCCAACAGCCACTCTGGAGAAGTGTACGGTGTGTCCTGAAACATCGAAAAAACACAGCTTAGGGAGCATAGGGCACGTCCACTCATGGGCGTATAAATTGGGAAAACTAAAAATCATCAAGACACAGGCACCCCAAAGTTTAGGGCTGCTCTGTTGACAAGAACCTCCAATTCATGACACCTTAAATATCCCAGGAAAGAGAAAAATGGATAAAGAAGTTGTGGTCCTTATGTACAATGCAATATCACTCAGACATGAAATCAATGTCATAAGGCTAGTAGAAGCAAGATGAGTGGACTTAGGTACGACGATTCTAAGTGAAATAAGTCACACAGAAAAAGACACTTATCATAAGCTATCACTTATAGAGGGAATGTAAAAACCGCTTCACTTGAAATGAATTACAGAACAGAACAGAATCACACGTTTAGAAAACACACTATGGCTGCTGAACGGGAAAGGTGAGGTGGGGTGATGCATAAAACAAGGGGTTCAAATTCGCTCAGATACCGTTCCATACACCCAATATGTAATAGACAAGACCTACTCCTTGCTCAGTGAACTGGACTCAACACGCCCTATTCACCGCGCAAGAATATATGTGACTAGTAACAATCTTAAAACCTATGTATTGATATCTGTCTGGAAGTGAGTCAAGTGGGTGTAAATCCGCATAAACACAGCCGTGAAAAGCAGCTAAACCCCATTATAAAAATAAATTACTTTTAAAAACCCGTAAAACAAAGACAGTGAAAGAGAGAGAAATTCTTACAAAATTCGTTCAGGGGCTGTGATGCAACCTGGATTGACCATATCTAGACCCACAGCTGGATGAGACATAAGGGTGGACACTCTTGGGGCTGAGAGGTTGGGTGAGGTTGGGTGAGCAAACGCAGACCCTTTAAAGTAATACTGCGTGGTACCCATCCCATGGGTCCCAAATCTCCAGGTTCAAGGGCATCTTCCTACATCGAAAACTTGCATGAGGAACCCAGAAGAAGGTACACCGTGTGATTTTGAAAGGTTTCTAAAACGCACCTCATTTCTCATCTCCTTGTGCTCGGGTTCGCCATTCCAGCTACTTCACTAGCAATCTCCCTACTTGGAGAAACAGCACCTTTAACCTCCTGTTCTGTACAGGTTGCAATTTGTCCTGAGGATGAACGGGAAGAGGGGCAACCAATGAGAGACTAGATCTAGGTGTTGGGACAGGCACAGGTCACTCTAATTTCCCATTAGGAAAAAGAATTAACCACAGGCTTAGCCTGCCGCCGGGAACCAGAATAGGGCCTGAGGCAATCCCGTGCTTTTGCGGCCAGCTCCCAAACAAGACAGTTGAAAAATGGAGCTCAGGGGCACTGCCATTCACAAACCTGCTGAGTTATAAATGATAACTCTCGTCCACAAATATATTGAGGGAAGGCAACAAAGAGGATTTGAAAGCAAGGCAGAATTGCAGGAAACAGGTTTCAGGAGGTAGATTCGAATCGCCTTTAAAGCACATGAAAAGCGGCAAAACGTCGACAATGATGCCCTTGGCCAAAAAGGGCGTATGCGTTTTTTCCTGAATATATTCAGGAAAAAACGCATACGCCCTTTTTGGCCAACCAAGCAACCTGGAAAGGCAAATCAGTGCTACAAAGAAGTCTCGCTTCCCATCGATCAAAAGGGTCATGCTGCAAAAAGTGTCAAAACCAGACATGCAGGACAGGCCATGGAGAAATGGCAGCCTTGCTACGCTGATGGGCGGGATGTTAATTGCCAACAGCCACTCTGGAGAAGTGTACGGTGTGTCCTGAAACATCGAAAAAACACAGCTTAGGGAGCATAGGGCACGTCCACTCATGGGCGTATAAATTGGGAAAACTAAAAATCATCAAGACACAGGCACCCCAAAGTTTAGGGCTGCTCTGTTGACAAGAACCTCCACTTCATGACAACTTAAATATCCCAGGAAAGAGAAAAATGGATAAAGAAGTTGTGGTCCTTATGTACAATGGAATATCACTCAGACATGAAATCAATGTCATAAGGCTAGTAGAAGCAAGATGAGTGGACTTAGGTACGACGATTCTAAGTGAAATAAGTCACACAGAAAAAGACACTTATCATAAGCTATCACTTATAGAGGGAATGTAAAAACCGCTACACTTGAACTGAATTACAAAACAGAACAGAGTCACACGTTTAGAAAACACACTATGGCTGCTTAACGGGAAAGGTGAGGTGGGGTGATGCATAAAACAAGGGTTTCAAATTCGCTCAGATACCGTTCCATACACCCAATATGTAATAGACAAGACCTACTCCTTGCTCAGTGAACTGGACTCAACACCCCCTATTCACCGCACAAGAATATATGTGACTAGTAACAATCTTAAAACCTATGTATTGATATCTGTCTGGAAGTGAGTCAAGTGGGTGTAAAGCCGCATAAACACAGCCGTGAAAAGCAGCTAAACCCCATTATAAAAATAAATTACTTTTAAAAACCCGTAAAACAAAGACAGTGAAAGAGAGAGAAATTCTTACAAAATTCGTTCAGAGGCTGTGATGCAACCTGGATTGACCATATCTACACGCACAGCTGGATGAGACATAAGGGTGGACACTCTTGGGGCTGAAAGGTTGGGTTAGGTTGGGTGAGCAAACGCAGACCCTTCAAAGTAATACTGCGTGGTACCCATTCCATGGGTCCCAAGTCTCCAGGTTCAAGGGCATCTTCCTACATCGAAAACATGCATGAGAAACTCAGAAGATTGTACACCGTGTGATTTTGAAAGGTTTCTAAAACGCACCTCATTTCTCATCTCCTTGTGCTCGGGTTCGCCATTCCAGCTACTTTACTAGCAATCTCCCTACTTGGAGAATCAGCACCTTTAACCTCCTGTTCCCTACAGGTTGCAATTTGTCCTGAGGATGAACGGGAAGAGGGGGAACCAATGAGAGACTAGATCTAGCTGTTGGGACAGGCACAGGTCACTCTATTTTCCCATCAGTAAGAAGAATTAACCACAGGCTCAGCCTGCTGCCAGGAACCAAAATAGGGCCTGAGGCAATCCCGTGCTTTTGCGGCCAGCTCTCAAAAAAGACAGTTGAAAAATGGAGCTCAGGACACTGCAATTCACAAACCCGCAGAGTTATAAGTGATAACTCTCATCCACAGATATATTGAGGGAAGGCAACGAAGAGGATTTGAAAGCAAGGCAGAATTGCAGGAAACAGATTTCAGGAGGTAGATTCGAATCGCCTTTAAGGCACATGAAAAGCGGCAAAACGTCGACAATGATGCCCTTGGCCAAAAAGGGCGTATGCGTTTTTTCCTGAATATATTCAGGAAAAAACGCATACGCCCTTTTTGGCCAACCAAGCAACCTGGAAAGGCAAATGAGCGCTAAAAAGAAGTCTCGCTTCCCATCGGCCAAAAGGGACATGCTGCAAAAAGTGTCAAAACCAGAAATGCAGGACAGGCCATGGAGAAATGGCAGCCTTGCTACGCTGATGGGCGGGATGTTAATTGCCAACAGCCACTCTGGAGAAGTGTACGGTGTGTCCTGAAACATCGAAAAAACACAGCTTAGTGAGCATAGGGCACGTCCACTCATGGGCGTATAAATTGGGAAAACTAAAAATGAGCAAGACAAAGGCACCGCAAAGTTTGGGGCTGCTCTGTTGACAAGAACCTCCACTTCATGACACCTTAAATATCCGAGGAAAGAGAAAAATGGATAAAAAAGTTGTGGTCCTTATGTACAATGGAATATCACTCAGACATGAAATCAATGTCATAAGGCTAGTAGAAGCAAGATGAGTGGACTTAGGTACGACGATTCTAAGTGAAATAAGTCACACAGAAAAAGACACTTTTCATAAGCTATCACTTATAGAAGGAATGTAAAAACCGCTACACTTGAACTGAATTACGAAACAGAACAGAGTCACACGTTTAGAAAACACACTATGGCTGCTTAACGGGAAAGGTGAGGTGGGGTGATGCATAAAACAAGGGGTTCAAATTCGCTCAGATACCGTTCCATACACCCAATATGTAATAGACAAGACCTACTCCTTGCTAAGTGAACTGGACTCAACACCCCCTATTCACCGCACAAGAATATATATGACTAGTAACAATCTTAAAACCTATGTATTGATATCTGTCTGGAAGTGAGTCAAGTGGGTGTAAAGCCGCATAAACACAGCCGTGAAAAGCAGCTAAACCCCATTATAAAAATAAATTACTTTTAAAAACCCGTAAAACAAAGACAGTGAAAGAGAGAGAAATTCTTACAAAATTCGTTCAGGGGCTGAGATGCAACCTGGATTGACCATATCTAGACCCACAGCTGGATGAGACATAAGGGTGGACACTCTTGGGGCTGAGAGGTTGGGTGAGCAAACGCAGACCCTTTAAAGTAATACTGCGTGGTACCCATCCCATGGGTCCCAAATCTCCAGGTTCAAGGGCATCTTCCTACATCGAAAACTTGCATGAGGAACCCAGAAGAAGGTACACCGTGTGATTTTGAAAGGTTTCTAAAACGCACCTCATTTCTCATCTCCTTGTGCTCGGGTTCGCCTTTCCAGCTACTTTACTAGCAATCTCCCTACTTGGAGAATCAGCACCTTTAACCTCCTGTTCCCTACAGGTTGCAATTTGTCCTGAGGATGAACGGGAAGAGGAGCAACCAATGAGAGACTAGATCTAGGTGTTGGGACAGGCACAGGTCACTCTATTTTCCCATCAGGAAGAAGAATTAACCACAGGCTCAGCCTGCCGCCCAGAAGCAGAATAGGGCCTGAGGCAATCCCGCGATTTTGCGGCCAGCTCCCAAAAAAGCGAGTTGAAAAATGGAGCTCAGGGACACTGCAATTCACAAACCCGCAGAGTTATAAGTGATAACTCTCATCCACAGATATATTGAGGGAAGGCAACGAAGAGGATTTGAAAGCAAGGCAGAATTGCAGGAAACAGATTTCAGGAGGTAGATTCGAATCGCCTGTAAAGCACATGAAAAGCGGCAAAACGTCGACAATGATGCCCTTGGCCAAAAAGGAAGTATGCGTTTTTTCCTGAATATATTCAGGAAAAAACGCATACGCCCTTTTTGGCCAACCAAGCAACCTGGAAAGGCAAATCAGCGCTACAAAGAAGTCTCGCTTCCCATCGGTCAAAAGGGCCATGCTGCAAAAAGTGTCAAACCAGAAATGCAGGACAGGCCATGGAGAAATGGCAGCCTTGCTACGCTGATGAGCGGGATGTAAGTTGCCAACAGCCACTCTGGAGAAGTGTACGGTGTGTCCTGATACATCGAAAAAACACAGCTTAGGGAGCATAGGGCACGTCCACTCATGGGCGTATAAATTGGGAAAACTAAAAATCAGCAAGACACAGGCACCCCAAAGTTTAGGGCTGCTCTGTTGACAAGAACCTCCACTTCATGACACCTTAAATATCCCAGGAAAGAGAAAAATGGATAAAGAAGTTGTGGTCCTTATGTACAATGCAATATCACTCAGACATGAAATCAATGTCATAAGGCTAGTAGAAGCAAGATGAGTGGACTTAGGTACGACGATTCTAAGTGAAATAAGTCACACAGAAAAAGACACTTATCATAAGCTATCACTTATAGAGGGAATGTAAAAACCGCTACACTTGAACTGAATTACAGAACAGAAGAGAATCACACGTTTAGAAAACACACTATGGCTGCTTAACGGGAAAGGTGAGGTGGGGTGATGCATAAAACAAGGGGTTCAAATTCGCTCAGATACCGTTCCATACACGCAATATGTAATAGACAAGACCTACTCCTTGCTCAGTGAACTGGACTCAACACGCCCTATTCACCGCACAAGAATATATGTGACTAGTAACAATCTTAAAACCTATGTATTGATATCTGTCTGGAAGTGAGTCAAGTGGGTGTAAATCCGCATAAACACAGCCGTGAAAAGCAGCTAAACCCCATTATAAAAATAAATTACTTTTAAAAACCCGTAAAACAAAGACAGTGAAAGAGAGAGAAATTCTTACAAAATTCGTTCAGGGGCTGTGATGCAACCTGGATTGACCATATCTAGACCCACAGCTGGATGAGACATAAGGGTGGACACTCTTGGGGCTGAGAGGTTGGGTGAGGTTGGGTGAGCAAACGCAGACCCTTTAAAGTAATACTGCATGGTACCCATCCCATGGGTCCCAAATCTCCAGGTTCAAGGGCATCTTCCTACATCGAAAACTTGCATGAGGAACCCAGAAGAAGATACACCGTGTGATTTTGAAAGGTTTCTAAAACGCACCTCATTTCTCATCTCCTTGTGCTCGGGTTCGCCATTCCAGCTACTTTACTAGCAATCTCCCTACTTGGAGAATCAGCACCTTTAACCTCCTGTTCTGTACAGGTTGCAATTTGTCCTGAGGATGAACGGGAAGAGGGGCAACCAATGAGAGACTAGATATAGGTGTTGGGACAGGCACAGGTCACTCTATTTTCCCATCAGGAAGAAGAATTAACCACAGACTCAGCCTGCCGCCGGGAACCAGAATAGGGCCTAAAGAAATCCCGTGCTTTTGCGGCCAGCTGTCAAACAAGACAGTTGCAAAATGGAGCTCAGGGGCACTGCCATTCACAAACCTGCTGAGTTATAAATGATAACTATCGTCCACAGATATATTGAGGGAAGGCAACGAAGAGGATTTGAAAGCAAGGCAGAATTGCAGGGAACAGATTTCAGGAGGTAGATTCGAATCGCCTTTAAGGCACATGAAAAGCGGCAAAACGTCGACAATGATGCCCTTGGCCAAAAAGGGCGTATGCGTTTTTTCCTGAATATATTCAGGAAAAAACGCATAGGCCCTTTTTGGCCAACCAAGCAACCTGGAAAGGCAAATCAGCGCTACAAAGAAGTCTCGCTTCCCATCGGCCAAAAGGGACATGCTGCAAAAAGTGTCAAAACCAGAAATGCAGGACAGGCCATGGAGAAATGGCAGCCTTGCTACGCTGATGGGCGGGATGTTAATTGCCAACAGCCACTCTGGAGAAGTGTACGGTGTGTCCTGAAACATCGAAAAAACACAGCTTAGTGAGCATAGGGCACGTCCACTCATGGGCATATAAATTGGGAAAACTAAAAATGAGCAAGACACAGGCACCCCAAAGTTTGGGGCTGCTCTGTTGACAAGAACCTCCACTTCATGACACCTTAAATATCCCAGGAAAGAGAAAAATGGATAAAGAAGTTGTGGTCCTTATGTACAATGGCATATCACTCAGACATGAAATCAATGTCATAAGGCTAGTAGAAGCAAGATGAGTGGACTTAGGTACGACGATTCTAAGTGAAATAAGTCACACAGAAAAAGACACTTATCATAAGCTATCACTCATAGAGGGAATGTAAAAACCGCTACACTTGAACTGAATTACAAAACAGAACAGAGTCACACGTTTAGAAAACACACTATGGCTGCTTAACGGGAAAGGTGAGGTGGGGTGATGCATAAAACAAGGGGTTCAAATTCGCTCAGATACCGTTCCATACACCCAATATGTAATAGACAAGACCTACTCCTTGCTAAGTGAACTGGACTCAACACCCCCTATTCACCGCACAAGAATATATATGACTAGTAACAATTTTAAAACCTATGTATTGATATCTGTCTGGAAGTGAGTCAAGTGTGTGTAAATCCGCATAAACACAGCCGTGAAAAGCAGCTAAACCCCATTATAAAAATAAATTAATTTTAAAAACCTGTAAAACAAAGACAGTGAAAGAGAGAGAAATTCTTACAAAATTCGTTCAGGGGCTGAGATGCAACCTGGATTGACCATATCTAGACCCACAGCTGGATGAGACATAAGGGTGGACACTCTTGGGGCTGAGAGGTTGGGTGAGCAAACGCAGACCCTTTAAAGTAATACTGCGTGATACCCATCCCATGGGTCCCAAATCTCCAGGTTCAAGGGCATCTTCTTACATCGAAAACATGCATGAGAAACTCAGAAGATGGTACACCGTGTGATTTTGAAAGGTTTCTAAAACACACCCCATTTCTCATCTCCTTGTGCTCGGGTTCGCCTTTCCAGCTACTTTACTAGCAATCAACTTACTTGGAGAATCAGCACCTTTAACCTCCTGTTCCCTACAGGTTGCAATTTGTCCTGAGGATGAACGGGAAGAGGAGCAACCAATGAGAGACTAGATCTAGGTGTTGGGACAGGCACAGGTCACTCTATTTTCGCATCAGGAAGAAGAATTAACCACAGGCTCAGACTGCCGCCCAGAAGCAGAATAGGGCCTGAGGCAATCCCGCGCTTTTGCGGCCAGCTCCCAAAAAAGCGAGTTGAAAAATGGAGCTCAGGGACACTGCAATTCACAAACCCGCAGAGTTATAAATGATAACTCTCATCAACAGATATATTGAGGGAAGGCAACGAAGAGGATTTGAAAACAAGGCAGAATTGCGGGAAACAGATTTCAGGAGGTAGATTCGAATCGCCTTTAAAGCACATGAAAAGCGGCAAAACGTCGACAATGATGCCCTTGGCCAAAAAGGGCGTATGCGTTTTTTCCTGAATATATTCAGGAAAAAACGCATACGCCCTTTTTGGCCAACCAAGCAACCTGGAAAGGCAAATCAGCGCTACAAAGAAGTCTCGCTTCCCATCGGTCAAAAGGGCCATGCTGCAAAAAGTGTCAAAACCAGAAATGCAGGACAGGCCATGGAGAAATGGCAGCCTTGCTACGCTGATGAGCGGGATGTAAGTTGCCAACAGCCACTCTGGAGAAGTGTACGGTGTGTCCTGAAACATCGAAAAAACACAGCTTAGGGAGCATAGGGCACGTCCACTCATGGGCGTATAAATTGGGAAAACTAAAAATCAGCAAGACACAGGCACCCCAAAGTTTAGGGCTACTCTGTTGACAAGAACCTCCACTTCATGACACCTTAAATATCCCAGGAAAGAGAAAAATGGATAAAGAAGTTGTGGTCCTTATGTACAATGCAATATCACTCAGACATGAAATCAATGTCATAAGGCTAGTAGAAGCAAGATGAGTGGACTTAGGTACGACGATTCTAAGTGAAATAAGTCACACAGAAAAAGACACTTATCATAAGCTATCACTTATAGAGGGAATGTAAAAACCGTTACACTTGAACTGAATTACAGAACAGAACAGAATCACACGTTTAGAAAACACAATATGGCTGCTTAACGGGAAAGGTGAGGTGGGGTGATGCATAAAACAAGGGGTTCAAATTCGCTCAGATACCGTTCCATACACCCAATATGTAATAGACAAGACCTACTCCTTGCTCAGTGAACTGGACTCAACACGCCCTATTCACCGCACAAGAATATATGTGACTAGTAACAATCTTAAAACCTATGTATTGATATCTGTCTGGAAGTGAGTCAAGTGGGTGTAAATCCGCATAAACACAGCCGTGAAAAGCAGCTAAACCCCATTATAAAAATAAATTACTTTTAAAAACCCGTAAAACAAAGACAGTGAAAGAGAGAGAAATTCTTACAAAATTCGTTCAGGGGCTGTGATGCAACCTGTATTGACCATATCTAGACCCACAGCTGGATGAGACATAAGGGTGGACACTCTTGGGGCTGAGAGGTTGGGTGAGGTTGGGTGAGCAAACGCAGACCCTTTAAAGTAATACTGCATTGTACCCATCCCATGGGTCCCAAGTCTCCAGGTTCAAGGGCATCTTCCTACATCGAAAACATGCATGAGAAACTCAGAAGATGGTACACCGTGTGATTTTGAAAGGTTTCTAAAACGCACCTCATTTCTCATCTCCTTGTGCTCGGGTTCGCCATTCCAGCTACTTTACTAGCAATCTCCCTACTTGGAGAATCAGCACCTTTAACCTCCTGTTCCCTACAGGTTGCAATTTGTCCTGAGGATGAACGGGAAGAGGGGCAACCAATGAGAGACTAGATCTAGCTGTTGGGACAGGCACAGGTCACTCTATTTTCCCATCAGGAAGAAGAATTAACCACAGGCCCAGCCTGCTGCCAGGAACCAGAATAGGGCCTGAGGCAATCCCGTGCTTTTGCGGCCAGCTCTCAAAAAAGACAGTTGAAAAATGGAGCTCAGGGACACTGCAATTCACAAACCCGCAGAGTTATAAGTGATAACTCTCATCCACAGATATATTGAGGGAAGGCAACGAAGAGGATTTGAAAGCAAGGCAGAATTGCAGGAAACAGATTTCAGGAGGTAGATTCGAATCGCCTTTAAGGCACATGAAAAGCGGCAAAACGTCGACAATGATGCCCTTGGCCAAAAAGGGCGTATGCGTTTTTTCCTGAATATATTCAGGAAAAAACGCATACGCCCTTTTTGGCCAACCAAGCAACCTGGAAAAGCAAAACAGCGCTACAAAGAAGTCTCGCTTCCCATCGGCCAAAAGGGACATGCTGCAAAAAGTGTCAAAACCAGAAATGCAGGACAGGCCATGGAGAAATGGCAGCCTTGCTACGCTGATGGGCGGGATGTAAATTGCCAACAGCCACTCTGGAGAAGTGTACGGTGTGTCCTGAAACATCGAAAAAACACAGCTTAGGGAGCATAGGGCACGTCCACTCATGGGCGTATAAATTGGGAAAACTAAAAATCAGCAAGACACAGGCACCCCAAAGTTTGGGGCTGCTCTGTTGACAAGAACCTCCACTTCATGACACCTTAAATATCCCAGGAAAGAGAAAAATGGATAAAAAAGTTGTGGTCCTTATGTACAATGGAATATCACTCAGACATGAAATCAATGTCATAAGGCTAGTAGAAGCAAGATGAGTGGACTTAGGTACGTCGATTCTAAGTGAAATAAGTCACACAGAAAAAGACACTTATCATAAGCTATCACTTATAGAGGGAATGTAAAAACCGCTACACTTGATACTGAATTACAAAACAGAACAGAATCACACGTTTAGAAAACACACTATGGCTGCTTAACGGGAAAGGTGAGGTGGGGTGATGCATAAAACAAGGGGTTCAAATTCGCTCAGATACCGTTCCATACACCCAATATGTAATAGACAAGACCTACTTCTTGCTCAGTGAACTGGACTCAACACCCCCTATTCACCGCACAAGAATATATGTGACTAGTAACAATCTTAAAACCTATGTATTGATATCTGTCTCGAAGTGAGTCAAGTGGGTGTAAAGTCGCATAAACACAGCCGTGAAAAGCAGCTAAACCCCATTATAAAAATAAATTACTTTTAAAAACCCGTAAAACAAAGACAGTGAAAGAGAGAGAAATTCTTACAAAATTCTTTCAGGGGCTGTGATGCAACCTGGATTCACCATATCTAGACCCACAGCTGGATGAGACATAAGGGTGGACACTCTTGGGGCTGACAGGTTGGGTGAGGTTGGGTGAGCAAATGCAGACCCTTTAAAGTAATACTGCATGGTACCCATCCCATGGGTCCCAAATCTCCAGGTTCAAGGGCATCTTCCTACATCGAAAACTTGCATGAGGAACCCAGAAGAAGGTACACCGTGTGATTTTGAAAGGTTTCTAAAACGCACCTCATTTCTCATCTCTTTGTGCTCGGGTTCGCCATTCCAGCTACTTCCCTAGCAATCTCCCTACTTGGAGAATCAGCACCTTTAACCTCCTGTTCTGTACAGGTTGCAATTTGTCCTGAGGATGAACGGGAAGAGGGGAAACCAATGAGAGAATAGATCTAGGTGTTGAGACAGGCACAGGTCACTCTATTTTCCCAACAGGAAGAGGAATTAACCACAGGCTCAGCCTGCCGCCGGGAACCAGAATAGGGCCTGAGGCAATCCCGTGCTTTTGCGGCCAGCTCCCAAAAAAGACAGTTAAAAAATGGAGCTCAGGGACACTGCAATTCACAAACCAGCAGAGTTATAAATGATAACTCTCATCCACAGATATATTGAGGGAAGGCAACGAAGAGGATTTGAAAGCAAGGCAGAATTGCAGGAAACAGGTTTCAGGAGGTAGATTCGAATCGCCTTTAAAGCACATGAAAAGCGGCAAAACGTCGACAATGATGCCCTTGGCCAAGAAGGGCGTATGCGTTTTTTCCTGAATATATTCAGGAAAAAACGCATACGCCCTTTTTGGCCAACCAAGCAACCTGGAAAGGCAAATCAGTGCTACAAAGAAGTCTCGCTTCCCATCGATCAAAAGGGTCATGCTGCAAAAAGTGTCAAAACCAGACATGCAGGACAGGCCATGGAGAAATGGCAGCCTTGCTACGCTGATGGGCGGGATGTTAATTGCCAACAGCCACTCTGGAGAAGTGTACCGTGTGTCCTGAAACATCGAAAAAACACAGCTTAGGGAGCATAGGGCACGTCCACTCATGGGCGTATAAATTGGGAAAAGTAAAACTCAGCAAGACACAGGCACCCCAAAGTTTAGGGCTGCTCTGTTGACAAGAACCTCCACTTCATGACACCTTAAATATCCCAGGAAAGAGAAAAATGGATAAAGAAGTTGTGGTCCTTATGTACAATGCAATATCACTCAGACATGAAATCAATGTCATAAGGCTAGTAGAAGCAAGATGAGTGGACTTAGGTACGACGATTCTAAGTGAAATAAGTCACACAGAAAAAGACACTTATCATAAGCTATCACTTATAGAGGGAATGTAAAAACCGCTACACTTGAACTGAATTACAAAACAGAACAGAGTCACACGTTTAGAAAACACACTATGGCTGCTTAACGGGAAAGGTGAGGTGGGGTGATGCATAAAACAAGGGGTTCAAATTCGCTCAGATACCGTTCCATACACCCAATATGTAATAGACAAGACCTACTCCTTGCTCAGTGAACTGGACTCAACACCCCCTATTCACCGCACAAGAATATATGTGACTAGTAAGAATCTTAAAACCTATGTATTGATATCTGTCTGGAAGTGAGTCAAGTGGGTGTAAAGCCGCATAAACACAGCCGTGAAAAGCAGCTAAACCCCATTATAAAATTAAATTACTTTTAAAAACCCGTAAAACAAAGACAGTGAAAGAGAGAGAAATTCTTACAAAATTCTTTCAGAGGCTGTGATGCAACCTGGATTGACCATATCTACACGCACAGCTGGATGAGACATAAGGGTGGACACTCTTGGGGCTGAAAGGTTGGGTTAGGTTGGGTGAGCAAACGCAGACCCTTTAAAGTAATACTGCGTGGTACCCATCCCATGGGTCCCAAGTCTCCAGGTTCAAGGGCATCTTCCTACATCGAAAACATGCATGAGAAACTCAGAAGATGGTACACCTTGTGATTTTGAAAGGTTTCTAAAACACACCCCATTTCTCATCTCCTTGTGCTCGGGTTCGCCTTTCCAGCTACTTTACTAGCAATCAACTTACTTGGAGAATCAGCACCTTTAACCTCCTTTCCCTACAGGTTGCAATTTGTCCTGAGGATGAACGGGAAGAGGTGCAACCAATGAGAGACTAGATCTAGCTGTTGGGACAGGCACAGGTCACTCTATTTTCCCATCAGGAAGAAGAATTAACCACAGGCTCAGCCTGCCGCCCAGAAGCACAATAGGGCCTGAGGCAATCCCGCGCTTTTGCGGCCAGCTCTCAAAAAAGCGAGTTGAAAAATGGAGCTCAGGGACACTGCAATTCACAAACCCGCAGAGTTATAAATGTTAACTCTCATCCACAGATATATTGAGGGAAGGCAACGAAGAGGATTTGAAAGCAAGACAGAATTGCAGGAAACAGATTTCTGGAGGTAGATTCGAATCGCCTTTAAGGCACATGAAAAGCGGCAAAACTTCGACAATGATGCCCTTGGCCAAAAAGGGCGTATGCGTTTTTTCCTGAATATATTCAGGAAAAAACGCATACGCCCTTTTTGGCCAACCAAGCAACCTGGAAAGGCAAATCAGCGCTACAAAGAAGTCTCGCTTCCCATCGGTCAAAAGGGCCATGCTGCAAAAAGTGTCAAAACCAGAAATGCAGGACAGGCCATGGAGAAATGGCAGCCTTGCTACGCTGATGAGTGGGATGTAAGTTGCCAACAGCCACTCTGGAGAAGTGTACGGTGTGTCCTGAAACATCGAAAAAACACAGCTTAGGGAGCATAGGGCACGTCCACTCATGGGCGTATAAATTGGGAAAACTAAAAATCAGCAAGACACAGGCACCCCAAAGTTTAGGGCTGCTCTGTTGACAAGAACCTCCACTTCATGACACCTTAAATATCCCAGGAAAGAGAAAAATGGATAAAGAAGTTGTGGTCCTTATGTACAATGCAATATCACTCAGACATGAAATCAATGTCAAAAGGCTAGTAGAAGCAAGATGAGTGGAGTTAGGTACGACGATTCTAAGTGAAATAAGTCACACAGAAAAAGACACTTATCATAAGCTATCACTTATAGAGGGAATGTAAAAACCGCTACACTTGAACTGAATTACAGAACAGAAGAGAATCACACGTTTAGAAAACACACTATGGCTGCTTAACGGGAAAGGTGAGGTGGGGTGATGCATAAAACAAGGGGTTCAAATTCGCTCAGATACCGTTCCATACACCCAATATGTAATAGACAAGACCTACTCCTTGCTCAGTGAACTGGACTCAACACGCCCTATTCACCGCACAAGAATATATGTGACTAGTAACAATCTTAAAACCTATGTATTGATATCTGTCTGGAAGTGAGTCTAGAGGGTGTAAATCCGCATAAACACAGCCGTGAAAAGCAGCTAAACCCCATTATAAAAATAAATTACTTTTAAAAACCCGTAAAACAAAGACAGTGAAAGAGAGAGAAATTCTTACAAAATTCGTTCAGAGGCTGTGATGCAACCTGGATTGACCATAGCTACACGCACAGCTGGATGAGACATAAGGGTGGACACTCTTGGGGCTGAAAGGTTGGGTTAGGTTGGGTGAGCAAACGCAGACCCTTTAAAGTAATACTGTGTGGTACACATCCCATGGGTCCCAAGTCTCCAGGTTCAAGGGCATCTTCCTACATCGAAAACATGCATGAGAAACTCAGAAGATGGTACACCGTGTGATTTTGAAAGGTTTCTAAAACGCACCTCATTTCTCATCTCCTTGTGCTCGGGTTCGCCATTCCAGCTACTTTACTAGCAATCTCCCTAATTGGAGAATCAGCACCTTTAACCTCCTGTTCCCTACAGGTTGCAATTTGTCCTGAGGATGAACGGGAAGAGCGGGAACCAATGAGACACTAGCTCTAGGTGTTGGGACAGGCACAGGTCACTCTATTTTCCCATCAGGAAGAAGAATTAACCACAGGCTCAGCCTGCCGCCCAGAAGCAGAATAGGGCCTGAGGCAATCCCGCGCTTTTGCGGCCAGCTCCCAAAAATGCGAGTTGAAAAATGGAGCTCAGGGACACTGCAATTTACAAACCCGCAGAGTTATAAATGATAACTCTCACCCACAGATATACTGAGGGAAGGCAACGAAGAGGATTTGAAAGCAAGGCAGAATTGCAGGAAACAGATTTCAGGAGGTAGATTCGAATCGCCTGTAAAGCACATGAAAAGCGGCAAAACGTCGACAATGATGCCCTTGGCCAAGAAGGGCGTATGCGTTTTTTCCTGAATATATTCAGGAAAAAACACATACGCCCTTTTTGGCCAACCTAGCAACCTGGAAAGGCAAATCAGCGCTACAAAGAAGTCTCGCTTCCCATCGGTCAAAAGGGCCATGCTGCAAAAAGTGTCAAAACCAGAAATGCAGGACAGGCCATGGAGAAATGGCAACCTTGCTACGCTGATGGGCGGGATGTAAGTTGCTAACAGCCACTCTGGAGAACTGTACGGTGTGTCCTGAAACATCGAAAAAACACAGCTTAGGGAGCATAGGGCACGTCCACTCATGGGCGTATAAATTGGGAAAACTAAAAATCAGCAAGACACAGGCACCCCAAAGTTTAGGGCTGCTCTGTTGACAAGAACCTCCACTTCATGACACCTTAAATATCCCAGGAAAGAGAAAAATGGATAAAGAATTTGTGGTCCTTATGTACAATGCAATATCACTCAGACATGAAATCAATGTCATAAGGCTAGTAGAAGCAAGATGAGTGGACTTAGGTACGACGATTCTAAGTGAAATAAGTCACACAGAAAAAGACACTTATCATAAGCTATCACTTATAGAGGGAATGTAAAAACCGCTACACTTGAACTGAATTACAGAACAGAACAGAATCACACGTTTAGAAAACACACTATGGCTGCTTAACGGGAAATGTGAGGTGGGGTGATGCATAAAACAAGGGTTTCAAATTCGCTCAGATACCGTTCCATACACCCAATATGTAATAGACAAGACCTACTCCTTGCTCCGTGAACTGGACTCAACACCCCCTATTCACCGCACAAGAATATATGTGACTAGTAAGAATCTTAAAACCTATGTATTGATATCTCTCTGGAAGTGAGTCAAGTGGGTGTAAAGCCGCATAAACACAGCCGTGAAAAGCAGCTAAACCCCATTATAAAAATAAATTACTTTTAAAAACCCGTAAAACAAAGACAGTGAAAGAGAGAGAAATTCTTACAAAATTCGTTCAGAGGCTGTGATGCAACCTGGATTGACCATATCTACACGCACAGCTGGATGAGACATAAGGGTGGACACTCTTGGGGCTGAAAGGTTGGGTTAGGTTGGGTGAGCAAACGCAGACCCTTTAAAGTAATACTGCGTGGTACCCATCGAATGGGTCCCAAGTCTCCAGGTTCAAGGGCATCTTCCTACATCGAAAACATGCATGAGAAACTCAGAAGATGGTACACCTTGTGATTTTGAAAGGTTTCTAAAACACACCCCATTTCTCATCTCCTTGTGCTCGGGTTCGCCTTTCCAGCTACTTTACTAGCAATCAACTTACTTGGAGAATCAGCACCTTTAACCTCCTTTCCCTACAGGTTGCCATTTGTCCTGAGGATGAACGGGAAGAGGGGCAACCAATGAGAGACTAGATCTAGCTGTTGGGACAGGCACAGGTCACTCTATTTTCCCATCAGGAAGAAGAATTAACCACAGGCTCAGCCTGCCGCCCAGAAGCACAATAGGGCCTGAGGCAATCCCGCGCTTTTGCGGCCAGCTCTCAAAAAAGCGAGTTGAAAAATGGAGCTCAGGGACACTGCAATTCACAAACCCGCAGAGTTATAAATGATAACTCTCATCCACAGATATATTGAGGGAAGGCAACGAAGAGGATTTGAAAGCAAGGCAGAATTGCAGGAAACAGATTTCAGGAGGTAGATTTGAATCGCCTTTAAGGCACATGAAAAGCGGCAAAACGTCGACGATGCCCTTGGCCAAAAAGGGCGTATGCGTTTTTTCCTGAATATATTCAGGAAAAAACGCATACGCCCTTTTGGCCAACCAAGCAACCTGGAAAGGCAAATCAGCGCTACAAAGAAGTCTCGCTTCCCATCGGTCAAAAGGGCCATGCTGCAAAAAGTGTCAAAACCAGAAATACAGGACAGGCCATGGAGAAATGGCAGCCTTGCTACGCTGATGAGCGGGATGTAAGTTGCCAACAGCCACTCTGGAGAAGTGTACGGTGTGTCCTGAAACATCGAAAAAACACAGCTTAGGGAGCATAGGGCACGTCCACTCATGGGCGTATAAATTGGGAAAACTAAAAATCAGCAAGACACAGGCACCCCAAAGTTTAGGGCTGCTCTGTTGACAAGAACCTCCACTTCATGACACCTTAAATATCCCAGGAAAGAGAAAAATGGATAAAGAAGTTGTGGTCCTTATGTACAATGCAATATCACTCAGACATGAAATCAATGTCATAAGGCTAGTAGAAGCAAGATGAGTGGACTTAGGTACGACGATTCTAAGTGAAATAAGTCACACAGAAAAAGACACTTATCATAAGCTATCACTTATAGAGGGAATGTAAAAACCGCTACACTTGAACTGAATTACAGAACAGAAGAGAATCACACGTTTAGAAAACACACTATGGCTGCTTAACGGGAAAGGTGAGGTGGGGTGATGCATAAAACAAGGGGTTCAAATTCGCTCAGATACCGTTCCATACACCCAATATGTAATAGACAAGACCTACTCCTTGCTCAGTGAACTGGACTCAACACGCCCTATTCACCGCACAAGAATATATGTGACTAGTAACAATCTTAAAACCTATGTATTGATATCTGTCTGGAAGTGAGTCAAGTGGGTGTAAATACGCATAAACACAGCCGTGAAAAGCAGCTAAACCCCATTATAAAAATAAATTACTTTTAAAAACCCGTAAAACAAAGACAGTGAAAGAGAGAGAAATTCTTACAAAATTCGTTCAGAGGCTGTGATGCAACCTGGATTGACCATATCTACACGCACAGCTGGATGAGACATAAGGGTGGACACTCTTGGGGCTGAAAGGTTGGGTTAGGTTGGGTGAGCAAACGCAGACCCTTTAAAGTAATACTGTGTGGTACACATCCCATGGGTCCCAAGTCTCCAGGTTCAAGGGCATCTTCCTACATCGAAAACATGCATGAGAAACTCAGAAGATGGTACACCGTGTGATTTTGAAAGGTTTCTAAAACGCACCTCATTTCTCATCTCCTTGTGCTCGGGTTCGCCATTCCAGCTACTTTACTAGCAATCTCCCTAATTGGAGAATCAGCACCTTTAACCTCCTGTTCCCTACAGGTTGCAATTTGTCCTGAGGATGAACGGGAAGAGCGGGAACCAATGAGACACTAGCTCTAGGTGTTGGAACAGGCACAGGTCACTCTATTTTCCCATCAGGAAGAAGAATTAACCACAGGCTCAGCCTGCTGCCAGGAACCAGAATAGGGCCTGAGGTAATCCCGTGCTTTTGCGGCCAGCTCTCAAAAAAGACAGTTGAAAAATGGAGCTCAGGGACACTGCAATTCACAAACCCGCAGAGTTATAAGTGATAACTCTCATCCACCGATATATTGAGGGAAGGCAACGAAGAGGATTTGAAAGCAAGGCAGAATTGCAGGAAACAGATTTCAGGAGGTAGATTCGAATCGCCTTTAAGGCACATGAAAAGCGGCAAAACGTCGACAATGATGCCCTTGGCCAAAAAGGGCGTATGCGTTTTTTCCTGAATATATTCAGGAAAAAACGCATACGCCCTTTTTGGCCAACCAAGCAACCTGGAAAGGCAAATCAGCGCTACAAAGAAGTCTCGCTTCCCATCGGCCAAAAGGGACATGCTGCAAAAAGTGTCAAAACCAGAAATGCAGGACAGGCCATGGAGAAATGGCAGCCTTGCTACGCTGATGGGCGGGATGTAAATTGCCAACAGCCACTCTGGAGAAGTGTATGGTGTGTCCTGAAACATCGAAAAAACACAGCTTAGGGAGCATAGGGCACGTCCACTCATGGGCGTATAAATTGGGAAAAGTAAAAATCAGCAAGACACAGGCACCCCAAAGTTTAGGGCTGCTCTTTTGACAAGAACCTCCACTTCATGACACCTTAAATATCCCAGGAAAGAGAAAAATGGATAAAGAAGTTGTGGTCCTTATGTACAATGCAATATCACTCAGACATGAAATCAATGTCATAAGGCTAGTAGAAGCAAGATGAGTGGACTTAGGTACGACGATTCTAAGTGAAATAAGTCACACAGAAAAAGACACTTATCATAAGCTATCACTTATAGAGGGAATGTAAAAACCGCTACACTTGAACTGAATTACAAAACAGAACAGAGTCACACGTTTAGAAAACACACTATGGCTGCTTAACGGGAAAGGTGAGGTGGGGTGATGCATAAAACAAGGGTTTCAAATTCGCTCAGATACCGTTCCATACACCCAATATGTAATAGACAAGACCTACTCCTTGCTAAGTGAACTGGACTCAACACCCCCTATTCACCGCACAAGAATATATGTGACTAGTAAGAATCTTAAAACCTATGTATTGATATATGTCTGGAAGTGAGTCAAGTGGGTGTAAAGCCGCATAAACACAGCCGTTAAAAGCAGCTAAACCCCATTATAAAACTAAATTACTTTTAAAAACCCGTAAAACAAAGACAGTGAAAGAGAGAGAAATTCTTACAAAATTCGTTCAGAGGCTGTGATGCAACCTGGATTGACCATATCTACACGCACAGCTGGATGAGACATAAGGGTGGACACTCTTGGGGCTGAAAGGTTGGGTTAGGTTGGGTGAGCAAACGCAGACCCTTTAAAGTAATACTGCGTGGTACCCATCACATGGGTCCCAAATCTCCAGGTTCAAGGGCATCTTCCTACATCGAAAACATGCATGAGAAACCCAGAAGATGGTACACCGTGTGATTTTGAAAGTTTTCTAAAACACACCCCATTTCTCATCTCCTTGTGCTCGGTTTCGCCATTCCAGCTACTTTACTAGCAATCTCCCTACTTGGAGAATCAGCACCTTTAACTTCCTGTTCCCTACAGGTTGCAATTTGTCCTGAGGATGAACGGGAAGAGGGGGAACCAATGAGAGACTAGATCTAGCTGTTGGGACAGGCACAGGTCACTCTATTTTCCCATCAGGAAGAAGAATTAACCACAGGCTCAGCCTGCTGCCAGGAACCAGAATAGGGCCTGAGGCAATCCCGTGCTTTTGCGGCCAGCTCTCAAAAAAGACAGTTGAAAAATGGAGCTCAGGGACACTGCAATTCACAAACCCGCAGAGTTATAAGTGATAACTCTCATCCACAGATATATGGAGGGAAGGCAACGAAGAGGATTTGAAAGCAAGGCAGAATTGCAGGAAACAGATTTCAGGAGGTAGATTCGAATCGCCTTTAAGGCACATGAAAAGCGGCAAAACGTCGACAATGATGCCCTTGGCCAAAAAGGGCGTATGCGTTGTTTCCTGAATATATTCAGGAAAAAACGCATACGCCCTTTTTGGCCAACCAAGCAACCTGGAAAGGCAAATCAGCGCTACAAAGAAGTCTCGCTTCCCATCGGCCAAAAGGGACATGCTGCAAAATGTGTCAAAACCAGAAATGCAGGACAGGCCATGGAGAAATGGCAGCCTTGCTATGCTGATGGGCGGGATGTAAATTGCCAACAGCCACTCTGGAGAAGTGTACGGTGTGTCCTGAAACATCGAAAAAACACAGCTTAGGGAGCATAGGGCACGTCCACTCATGGGCGTATAAATTGGGATAACTAAAAATGAGCAAGACACAGGCACCCCAAAGTTTGGGGTTGCTCTGTTGACAAGAACCTCCACTTCATGGCACCTTAAATATCCCAGGAAAGAGAAAAATGGATAAAAAAGTTGTGGTCCTTATGTACAATGGAATATCACTCAGACATGAAATCAATGTCATAAGGCTAGTAGAAGCAAGATGAGTGGACTTAGGTACGACGATTCTAAGTGAAATAAGTCACACAGAAAAAGACACTTATCATAAGCTATCACTTATAGAGGGAATGTAAAAACCGCTACACTTGAACTGAATTACAAAACAGAACAGAGTCACACGTTTAGAAAACACACTATGGCTGCTTAACGGGAAAGGTGAGGTGGGGTGATGCATAAAACAAGGGGTTCAAATTCGCTCAGATACCGTTCCATACACCCAATATGTAATACACAAGACCTACTCCTTGCTCAGTGAACTGGACTCAACACCCCCTATTCACCGCACAAGAATATATATGACTAGTAAGAATCTTAAAACCTATGTATTGATATCTGTCTGGAAGTGAGTCAAGTGGGTGTAAATCCGCATAAACACAGCCGTGAAAAGCAGCTAAACCCCATTATAAAAATAAATTACTTTTAAAAACCCGTAAAACAAAGACAGTGAAAGAGAGAGAAATTCTTACAAAATTCGTTCAGGGGCTGAGATGCAACCTGGATTGACCATATCTAGACCCACAGCTGGATGAGACATAAGGGTGGACACTCTTGGGGCTGAGAGGTTGGGTGAGCAAACGCAGACCCATTAAAGTAATACTGGGTGGTACCCATCCCATGGGTCCCAAATCTCCAGGTTCAAGGGCATCTTCCTACATCGAAAACATGCATGAGAAACTCAGAAGATGGTACACCGTGTGATTTTGAAAGGTTTCTAAAACACACCCCATTTCTCATCTCCTTGTGCTCGGGTTCGCCTTTCCAGCTACTTTACTAGCAATCAACTTACTTGGAGAATCAGCACCTTTAACCTCCTGTTCCCTACAGGTTGCAATTTGTCCTGAGGATGAACGGGAAGAGGGGCAACCAATGAGAGACAAGATCTAGGTGTTGGGACAGGCACAGGTCACTCTATTTTCCCATCAGGAAGAAGAATTAACCACAGGCTCAGCCTGCCGCCCAGAAGCAGAATAGGGCCTGAGGCAATCCCGCGCTTTTGCGGCCAGCTCCCAAAAAAGCGAGTTGAAAAATGGAGCTCAGGGACACTGCAATTTACAAACCCGCAGAGTTATAAATGATAACTCTCACCCACAGATATATTGAGGGAAGGCAACGAAGAGGATTTGAAAGCAAGGCAGAATTGCAGGAAACAGATTTCAGGAGGTAGATTCGAATCGCCTGTAAAGCACATGAAAAGCGGCAAAACGTCGACAATGATGCCCTTGGCCAAGAAGGGCGTATGCGTTTTTTCCTGAATATATTCAGGGAAAAACGCATACGCCCTTTTTGGCCAACCTAGCAACCTGGAAAGGCAAATCAGCGCTACAAAGAAGTCTCGCTTCCCATCGGTCAAAAGGGCCATGCTGCAAAAAGTGTCAAAACCAGAAATGCAGGACAGGCCATGGAGAAATGGCAGCCTTGCTACACTGATGGGCGGGATGTAAGTTGCCAACAGCCACTCTGGAGAACTGTACGGTGTGTCCTGAAACATCGAAAAAACACAGCTTAGGGAGCATAGGGCACGTCCACTCATGGGCGTATAAATTGGGAAAACTAAAAATCAGCAAGACACAGGCAACCCAAAGTTTAGGGCTGCTCTGTTGACAAGAACCTCCACTTCATGACACCTTAAATATCCCAGGAAAGAGAAAAATGGATAAAGAAGTTGTGGTCCTTATGTACAATGGAATATCACTCAGACATGAAATCAATGTCATAAGGCTAGTAGAAGCAAGATGAGTGGACTTAGGTACGACGATTCTAAGTGAAATAAGTCACACAGAAAAAGACACTTATCATAAGCTATCACTTATAGAGGGAATGTAAAAACCGCTACACTTGAACTGAATTACAAAACAGAACAGAGTCACACGTTTAGAAAACACACTATGGCTGCTTAACGGGAAAGGTGAGGTGGGGTGATGCATAAAACAAGGGTTTCAAATTCGCTCAGATACCGTTCCATACACCCAATATGTAATAGACAAGACCTACTCCTTGCTAAGTGAACTGGACTCAACACCCCCTATTCACCGCACAAGAATATATGTGACTAGTAAGAATCTTAAAACCTATGTATTGATATATGTCTGGAAGTGAGTCAAGTGGGTGTAAAGCCGCATAAACACAGCCGTGAAAAGCAGCTAAACCCCATTATAAAACTAAATTACTTTTAAAAACCCGTAAAACAAAGAATGTGAAAGAGAGAGAAATTCTTACACAATTCGTTCAGAGGCTGTGATGCAACCTGGATTGACCATATCTACACGCACAGCTGGATGAGACATAAGGGTGGACACTCTTGGGGCTGAAAGGTTGGGTTAGGTTGGGTGAGCAAACGCAGACCCTTTAAAATAATACTGCGTGGTACCCATCGAATGGGTCCCAAGTCTCCAGGTTCAAGGGCATCTTCCTACATCAAAAACATGCATGAGAAACTCAGAAGATGGTACACCTTGTGATTTTGAAAGGTTTCTAAAACACACCCCATTTCTCATCTCCTTGTGCTCGGGTTCGCCTTTCCAGCTACTTTACTAGCAATCAACTTACTTGGAGAATCAGCACCTTTAACCTCCTTTCCCTACAGGTTGCCATTTGTCCTGAGGATGAACGGGAAGAGGGGCAACCAATGAGAGACTAGATCTAGCTGTTGGGACAGGCACAGGTCACTCTATTTTCCCATCAGGAAGAAGAATTAACCACAGGCTCAGCCTGCTGCCCAGAAGCACAATAGGGCCTGAGGCAATCCCGCGCATTTGCGGCCAGCTCTCAAAAAAGCGAGTTGAAAAATGGAGCTCAGGGACACTGCAATTTACAAACCCGCAGAGTTATAAATGATAACTCTCATCCACAGATATATTGAGGGAAGGCAACGAAGAGGATTTGAAAGCAAGGCAGAATTGCAGGAAACAGATTTCAGGAGGTAGATTCGAATCGCCTTTAAGGCACATGAAAAGCGGCAAAACGTCGACAATGATGCCCTTGGCCAAAAAGGGCGTATGCGTTTTTTCCTGAATATATTCAGGAAAAAACGCATACGCCCTTTTTGGCCAACCAAGCAACCTGGAAAGGCAAATCAGCGCTACAAAGAAGTCTCGCTTCCCATCGGTCAAAAGGGCCATGCTGCAAAAAGTGTCAAAACCAGAAATGCAGGACAGGCCATGGAGAAATGGCAGCCTTGCTACGCTGATGAGTGGGATGTAAGTTGCCAACAGCCACTCTGGAGAAGTGTACGGTTTGTCCTGAAACATCGAAAAAACACAGCTTAGGGATAATAGGGCACGTCCACTCATGAGCGTATAAATTGGGAAAAGTAAAAATCAGCAAGACACAGGCACCCCAAAGTTTAGGGCTGCTCTGTTGACAAGAACCTCCACTTCATGACACCTTAAATATCCCAGGAAAGAGAAAAATGGATAAAGAAGTTGTGGTCCTTATGTACAATGCAATATCACTCAGACATGAAATCAATGTCAAAAGGCTAGTAGAAGCAAGATGAGTGGAGTTAGGTACGACGATTCTAAGTGAAATAAGTCACACAGAAAAAGACACTTATCATAAGCTATCACTTATAGAGGGAATGTAAAAACCGCTACACTTGAACTGAATTACAGAACAGAAGAGAATGACACGTTTAGAAAACACACTATGGCTGCTTAACGGGAAAGGTGAGGTGGGGTGATGCATAAAACAAGGGGTTCAAATTCGCTCAGATACCGTTCCATACACCCAATATGTAATAGACAAGACCTACTCCTTGCTCAGTGAACTGGACTCAACACACCCTATTCACCGCACAAGAATATATGTGACTAGTAACAATCTTAAAACCTATGTATTGATATCTGTCTGGAAGTGAGTCTAGAGGGTGTAAATCCGCATAAACACAGCCGTGAAAAGCAG
Organism: Eschrichtius robustus; assembly: GCF_028021215.1. Lineage (NCBI taxonomy): Eukaryota > Metazoa > Chordata > Mammalia > Artiodactyla > Eschrichtiidae > Eschrichtius > Eschrichtius robustus. The sequence continues at coordinate 105,285 of NW_027175208.1, forward strand.
CTAAACCCCATTATAAAAATAAATTACTTTTAAAAACCCGTAAAACAAAGACAGTGAAAGAGAGAGAAATTCTTACAAAATTCGTTCAGAGGCTGTGATGCAACCTGGATTGACCATATCTACACGCACAGCTGGATGAGACATAAGGGTGGACACTCTTGGGGCTGAAAGGTTGGGTTAGGTTGGGTGAGCAAACGCAGACCCTTTAAAGTAATACTGTGTGGTACACATCCCATGGGTCCCAAGTCTCCAGGTTCAAGGGCATCTTCCTACATCGAAAACATGCATGAGAAACTCAGAAGATGGTACACCGTGTGATTTTGAAAGGTTTCTAAAACGCACCTCATTTCTCATCTCCTTGTGCTCGGGTTCGCCATTCCAGCTACTTTACTAGCAATCTCCCTAATTGGAGAATCAGCACCTTTAACCTCCTGTTCCCTACAGGTTGCAATTTGTCCTGAGGATGAACGGGAAGAGCGGGAACCAATGAGACACTAGCTCTAGGTGTTGGGACAGGCACAGGTCACTCTATTTTCCCATCAGGAAGAAGAATTAACCACAGGCTCAGCCTGCCGCCCAGAAGCAGAATAGGGCCTGAGGCAATCCCGCGCTTTTGCGGCCAGCTCCCAAAAAAGCGAGTTGAAAAATGGAGCTCAGGGACACTGCAATTTACAAACCCGCAGTGTTATAAATGATAACTCTCACCCACAGATATACTGAGGGAAGGCAACGAAGAGGATTTGAAAGCAAGGCAGAATTGCAGGAAACAGATTTCAGGAGGTAGATTCGAATCGCCTGTAAAGCACATGAAAAGCGGCAAAACGTCGACAATGATGCCCTTGGCCAAGAAGGGCGTATGCGTTTTTTCCTGAATATATTCAGGAAAAAACGCATACGCCCTTTTTGGCCAACCTAGCAACCTGGAAAGGCAAATCAGCGCTACAAAGAAGTCTCGCTTCCCATCGGTCAAAAGGGCCATGCTGCAAAAAGTGTCAAAACCAGAAATGCAGGACAGGCCATGGAGAAATGGCAGCCTTGCTACGCTGATGGGCGGGATGTAATTTGCTAACAGCCACTCTGGAGAACTGTACGGTGTGTCCTGAAACATCGAAAAAACACAGCTTAGGGAGCATAGGGCACGTCCACTCATGGGCGTATAAATTGGGAAAACTAAAAATCAGCAAGACACAGGCACCCCAAAGTTTAGGGCTGCTCTGTTGACAAGAACCTCCACTTCATGACACCTTAAATATCCCAGGAAAGAGAAAAATGGATAAAGAAGTTGTGGTCCTTATGTACAATGGAATATCACTCAGACATGAAATCAATGTCATAAGGCTAGTAGAAGCAAGATGAGTGGACTTAGGTACGACGATTCTAAGTGAAATAAGTCACACAGAAAAAGACACTTATCATAAGCTATCACTTATAGAGGGAATGTAAAAACCGCTACACTTGAACTGAATTACAAAACAGAACAGAGTCACACGTTTAGAAAACACACTATGGCTGCTTAACGGGAAAGGTGAGGTGGGGTGATGCATAAAACAAGGGTTTCAAATTCGCTCAGATACCGTTCCATACACCCAATATGTAATAGACAAGACCTACTCCTTGCTAAGTGAACTGGACTCAACACCCCCTATTCACCGCACAAGAATATATGTGACTAGTAAGAATCTTAAAACCTATGTATTGATATATGTCTGGAAGTGAGTCAAGTGGGTGTAAAGCCGCATAAACACAGCCGTGAAAAGCAGCTAAACCCCATTATAAAACTAAATTACTTTTAAAAACCCGTAAAACAAAGACAGTGAAAGAGAGAGAAATTCTTACAAAATTCGTTCAGAGGCTGTGATGCAACCTGGATTGACCATATCTACACGCACAGCTGGATGAGACATAAGGGTGGACACTCTTGGGGCTGAAAGGTTGGGTTAGGTTGGGTGAGCAAACGCAGACCCTTTAAAGTAATACTGCGTGGTACCCATCGAATGGGTCCCAAGTCTCCAGGTTCAAGGGCATCTTCCTACATCGAAAACATGCATGAGAAACTCAGAAGATGGTACACCGTGTGATTTTGAAAGGTTTCTAAAACACACCCCATTTCTCATCTCCTTGTGCTCGGGTTCGCCTTTCCAGCTACTTTACTAGCAATCAACTTACTTGGAGAATCAGCACCTTTAACCTCCTTTCCCTACAGGTTGCAATTTGTCCTGAGGATGAACGGGAAGAGGGGCAACCAATGAGAGACTAGATCTAGCTGTTGGGACAGGCACAGGTCACTCTATTTTCCCATCAGGAAGAAGAATTAACCAGAGGCTCAGCCTGCTGCCCAGAAGCACAATAGGGCCTGAGGCAATCCCGCGCATTTGCGGCCAGCTCTCAAAAAAGCGAGTTGAAAAATGGAGCTCAGGGACACTGCAATTCACAAACCCGCAGAGTTATAAATGATAACTCTCATCCACAGATATATTGAGGGAAGGCAACGAAGAGGATTTGAAAGCAAGGCAGAATTGCAGGAAACAGATTTCAAGAGGTAGATTCGAATCGCCTTTAAGGCACATGAAAAGCGGCAAAACGTCGACAATGATGCCCTTGGCCAAAAAGGGCGTATGCGTTTTTTCCTGAATATATTCAGGAAAAAACGCATACGCCCTTTTTGGCCAACCAAGCAACCTGGAAAGGCAAATCAGCGCTACAAAGAAGTCTCGCTTCCCATCGGTCAAAAGGGCCATGCTGCAAAAAGTGTCAAAACCAGAAATGCAGGACAGGCCATGGAGAAATGGCAGCCTTGCTACGCTGATGAGTGGGATGTAAGTTGCCAACAGCCACTCTGGAGAAGTGTACGGTGTGTCCTGAAACATCGAAAAAACACAGCTTAGGGAGCATAGGGCACGTCCACTCATGGGCGTATAAATTGGGAAAACTAAAAATCAGCAAGACACAGGCACCCCAAAGTTTAGGGCTGCTCTGTTGACAAGAACCTCCACTTCATGACACCTTAAATATCCCAGGAAAGAGAAAAATGGATAAAGAAGTTGTGGTCCTTATGTACAATGCAATATCACTCAGACATGAAATCAATGTCAAAAGGCTAGTAGAAGCAAGATGAGTGGAGTTAGGTACGACGATTCTAAGTGAAATAAGTCACACAGAAAAAGACACTTATCATAAGCTATCACTTATAGAGGGAATGTAAAAACCGCTACACTTGAACTGAATTACAGAACAGAAGAGAATCACACGTTTAGAAAACACACTATGGCTGCTTAACGGGAAAGGTGAGGTGGGGTGATGCATAAAACAAGGGGTTCAAATTCGCTCAGATACCGTTCCATACACTCAATATGTAATAGACAAGACCTACTCCTTGCTCAGTGAACTGGACTCAACACGCCCTATTCACCGCACAAGAATATATGTGACTAGTAACAATCTTAAAACCTATGTATTGATATCTGTCTGGAAGTGAGTCTAGAGGGTGTAAATCCGCATAAACACAGCCGTGAAAAGCAGCTAAACCCCATTATAAAAATAAATTACTTTTAAAAACCCGTAAAACAAAGACAGTGAAAGAGAGAGAAATTCTTACAAAATTCGTTCAGAGGCTGTGATGCAACCTGGATTGACCATATCTACACGCACAGCTGGATGAGACATAAGGGTGGACACTCTTGGGGCTGAAAGGTTGGGTTAGGTTGGGTGAGCAAACGCAGACCCTTTAAAGTAATACTGTGTGGTACACATCCCATGGGTCCCAAGTCTCCAGGTTCAAGGGCATCTTCCTACATCGAAAACATGCATGAGAAACTCAGAAGATGGTACACCGTGTGATTTTGAAAGGTTTCTAAAACGCACCTCATTTCTCATCTCCTTGTGCTCGGGTTCGCCATTCCAGCTACTTTACTAGCAATCTCCCTAATTGGAGAATCAGCACCTTTAACCTCCTGTTCCCTACAGGTTGCAATTTGTCCTGAGGATGAACGGGAAGAGCGGGAACCAATGAGACACTAGCTCTAGGTGTTGGGACAGGCACAGGTCACTCTATTTTCCCATCAGGAAGAAGAATTAACCACAGGCTCAGCCTGCTGCCAGGAACCAGAATAGGGCCTGAGGTAATCCCGTGCTTTTGCGGCCAGCTCTCAAAAAAGACAGTTGAAAAATGGAGCTCAGGGACACTGCAATTCACAAACCCGCAGAGTTATAAGTGATAACTCTCATCCACAGATATATTGAGGGAAGGCAACGAAGAGGATTTGAAAGCAAGGCAGAATTGCAGGAAACAGATTTCAGGAGGTAGATTCGAATCGCCTTTAAGGCACATGAAAAGCGGCAAAACGTCGACAATGATGCCCTTGGCCAAAAAGGGCGTATGCGTTTTTTCCTGAATATATTCAGGAAAAAACGCATACGCCCTTTTTGGCCAACCAAGCAACCTGGAAAGGCAAATCAGCGCTACAAAGAAGTCTCGCTTCCCATCGGCCAAAAGGGACATGCTGCAAAAAGTGTCAAAACCAGAAATGCAGGACAGGCCATGGAGAAATGGCAGCCTTGCTATGCTGATGGGCGGGATGTAAATTGCCAACAGCCACTCTGGAGAAGTGTACGGTGTGTCCTGAAACATCGAAAAAACACAGCTTAGGGAGCATAGGGCACGTCCACTCATGGGCGTATAAATTGGGAAAACTAAAAATGAGCAAGACACAGGCACCCCAAAGTTTGGGGCTGCTCTGTTGACAAGAACCTCCACTTCATGGCACCTTAAATATCCCAGGAAAGAGAAAAATGGATAAAAAAGTTGTGGTCCTTATGTACAATGGAATATCACTCAGATATGAAATCAATGTCATAAGGCTAGTAGAAGCAAGATGAGTGGACTTAGGTACGACGATTCTAAGTGAAATAAGTCACACAGAAAAAGACACTTATCATAAGCTATCACTTATAGAGGGAATGTAAAAACCGCTACACTTGAACTGAATTACAAAACAGAACAGAGTCACACGTTTAGAAAACACACTATGGCTGCTTAACGGGAAAGGTGAGGTGGGGTGATGCATAAAACAAGGGGTTCAAATTCGCTCAGATACCGTTCCATACACCCAATATGTAATACACAAGACCTACTCCTTGCTCAGTGAACTGGACTCAACACCCCCTATTCACCGCACAAGAATATATATGACTAGTAAGAATCTTAAAACCTATGTATTGATATCTGTCTGGAAGTGAGTCAAGTGGGTGTAAATCCGCATAAACACAGCCGTGAAAAGCAGCTAAACCCCATTATAAAAATAAATTACTTTTAAAAACCCGTAAAACAAAGACAGTGAAAGAGAGAGAAATTCTTACAAAATTCGTTCAGGGGCTGAGATGCAACCTGGATTGACCATATCTAGACCCACAGCTGGATGAGACATAAGGGTGGACACTCTTGGGGCTGAGAGGTTGGGTGAGCAAACGCAGACCCATTAAAGTAATACTGGGTGGTACCCATCCCATGGGTCCCAAATCTCCAGGTTCAAGGGCATCTTCCTACATCGAAAACATGCATGAGAAACTCAGAAGATGGTACACCGTGTGATTTTGAAAGGTTTCTAAAACACACCCCATTTCTCATCTCCTTGTGCTCGGGTTCGCCTTTCCAGCTACTTTACTAGCAATCAACTTACTTGGAGAATCAGCACCTTTAACCTCCTGTTCCCTACAGGTTGCAATTTGTCCTGAGGATGAACGGGAAGAGGGGCAACCAATGAGAGACAAGATCTAGGTGTTGGGACAGGCACAGGTCACTCTATTTTCCCATCAGGAAGAAGAATTAACCACAGGCTCAGCCTGCCGCCCAGAAGCAGAATAGGGCCTGAGGCAATCCCGCGCTTTTGCGGCCAGCTCCCAAAAAAGCGAGTTGAAAAATGGAGCTCAGGGACACTGCAATTTACAAACCCGCAGAGTTATAAATGATAACTCTCACCCACAGATATATTGAGGGAAGGCAACGAAGAGGATTTGAAAGCAAGGCAGAATTGCAGGAAACAGATTTCAGGAGGTAGATTCGAATCGCCTGTAAAGCACATGAAAAGCGGCAAAACGTCGACAATGATGCCCTTGGCCAAGAAGGGCGTATGCGTTTTTTCCTGAATATATTCAGGGAAAAACGCATACGCCCTTTTTGGCCAACCTAGCAACCTGGAAAGGCAAATCAGCGCTACAAAGAAGTCTCGCTTCCCATCGGTCAAAAGGGCCATGCTGCAAAAAGTGTCAAAACCAGAAATGCAGGACAGGCCATGGAGAAATGGCAGCCTTGCTACGCTGATGGGCGGGATGTAAGTTGCCAACAGCCACTCTGGAGAACTGTACGGTGTGTCCTGAAACATCGAAAAAACACAGCTTAGGGAGCATAGGGCACGTCCACTCATGGGCGTATAAATTGGGAAAACTAAAAATCAGCAAGACACAGGCAACCCAAAGTTTAGGGCTGCTCTGTTGACAAGAACCTCCACTTCATGACACCTTAAATATCCCAGGAAAGAGAAAAATGGATAAAGAAGTTGTGGTCCTTATGTACAATGGAATATCACTCAGACATGAAATCAATGTCATAAGGCTAGTAGAAGCAAGATGAGTGGACTTAGGTACGACGATTCTAAGTGAAATAAGTCACACAGAAAAAGACACTTATCATAAGCTATCACTTATAGAGGGAATGTAAAAACCGCTACACTTGAACTGAATTACAAAACAGAACAGAGTCACACGTTTAGAAAACACACTATGGCTGCTTAACGGGAAAGGTGAGGTGGGGTGATGCATAAAACAAGGGTTTCAAATTCGCTCAGATACCGTTCCATACACCCAATATGTAATAGACAAGACCTACTCCTTGCTAAGTGAACTGGACTCAACACCCCCTATTCACCGCACAAGAATATATGTGACTAGTAAGAATCTTAAAACCTATGTATTGATATATGTCTGGAAGTGAGTCAAGTGGGTGTAAAGCCGCATAAACACAGCCGTGAAAAGCAGCTAAACCCCATTATAAAACTAAATTACTTTTAAAAACCCGTAAAACAAAGAATGTGAAAGAGAGAGAAATTCTTACACAATTCGTTCAGAGGCTGTGATGCAACCTGGATTGACCATATCTACACGCACAGCTGGATGAGACATAAGGGTGGACACTCTTGGGGCTGAAAGGTTGGGTTAGGTTGGGTGAGCAAACGCAGACCCTTTAAAATAATACTGCGTGGTACCCATCGAATGGGTCCCAAGTCTCCAGGTTCAAGGGCATCTTCCTACATCGAAAACATGCATGAGAAACTCAGAAGATGGTACACCTTGTGATTTTGAAAGGTTTCTAAAACACACCCCATTTCTCATCTCCTTGTGCTCGGGTTCGCCTTTCCAGCTACTTTACTAGCAATCAACTTACTTGGAGAATCAGCACCTTTAACCTCCTTTCCCTACAGGTTGCCATTTGTCCTGAGGATGAACGGGAAGAGGGGCAACCAATGAGAGACTAGATCTAGCTGTTGGGACAGGCACAGGTCACTCTATTTTCCCATCAGGAAGAAGAATTAACCACAGGCTCAGCCTGCTGCCCAGAAGCACAATAGGGCCTGAGGCAATCCCGCGCATTTGCGGCCAGCTCTCAAAAAAGCGAGTTGAAAAATGGAGCTCAGGGACACTGCAATTCACAAACCCGCAGAGTTATAAATGATAACTCTCATCCACAGATATATTGAGGGAAGGCAACGAAGAGGATTTGAAAGCAAGGCAGAATTGCAGGAAACAGATTTCAAGAGGTAGATTCGAATCGCCTTTAAGGCACATGAAAAGCGGCAAAACGTAGACAATGATGCCCTTGGCCAAAAAGGGCGTATGCGTTTTTTCCTGAATATATTCAGGAAAAAACGCATACGCCCTTTTTGGCCAACCAAGCAACCTGGAAAGGCAAATCAGCGCTACAAAGAAGTCTCGCTTCCCATCGGTCAAAAGGGCCATGCTGCAAAAAGTGTCAAAACCAGAAATGCAGGACAGGCCATGGAGAAATGGCAGCCTTGCTACGCTGATGAGTGGGATGTAAGTTGCCAACAGCCACTCTGGAGAAGTGTACGGTGTGTCCTGAAACATCGAAAAAACACAGCTTAGGGAGCATAGGGCACGTCCACTCATGGGCGTATAAATTGGGAAAACTAAAAATCAGCAAGACACAGGCACCCCAAAGTTTAGGGCTGCTCTGTTGACAAGAACCTCCACTTCATGACACCTTAAATATCCCAGGAAAGAGAAAAATGGATAAAGAAGTTGTGGTCCTTATGTACAATGCAATATCACTCAGACATGAAATCAATGTCAAAAGGCTAGTAGAAGCAAGATGAGTGGAGTTAGGTACGACGATTCTAAGTGAAATAAGTCACACAGAAAAAGACACTTATCATAAGCTATCACTTATAGAGGGAATGTAAAAACCGCTACACTTGAACTGAATTACAGAACAGAAGAGAATCACACGTTTAGAAAACACACTATGGCTGCTTAACGGGAAAGGTGAGGTGGGGTGATGCATAAAACAAGGGGTTCAAATTCGCTCAGATACCGTTCCATACACCCAATATGTAATAGACAAGACCTACTCCTTGCTCAGTGAACTGGACTCAACACGCCCTATTCACCGCACAAGAATATATGTGACTAGTAACAATCTTAAAACCTATGTATTGATATCTGTCTGGAAGTGAGTCTAGAGGGTGTAAATCCGCATAAACACAGCCGTGAAAAGCAGCTAAACCCCATTATAAAAATAAATTACTTTTAAAAACCCGTAAAACAAAGACAGTGAAAGAGAGAGAAATTCTTACAAAATTCGTTCAGAGGCTGTGATGCAACCTGGATTGACCATATCTACACGCACAGCTGGATGAGACATAAGGGTGGACACTCTTGGGGCTGAAAGGTTGGGTTAGGTTGGGTGAGCAAACGCAGACCCTTTAAAGTAATACTGTGTGGTACACATCCCATGGGTCCCAAGTCTCCAGGTTCAAGGGCATCTTCCTACATCGAAAACATGCATGAGAAACTCAGAAGATGGTACACCGTGTGATTTTGAAAGGTTTCTAAAACGCACCTCATTTCTCATCTCCTTGTGCTCGGGTTCGCCATTCCAGCTACTTTACTAGCAATCTCCCTAATTGGAGAATCAGCACCTTTAACCTCCTGTTCCCTACAGGTTGCAATTTGTCCTGAGGATGAACGGGAAGAGCGGGAACCAATGAGACACTAGCTCTAGGTGTTGGGACAGGCACAGGTCACTCTATTTTCCCATCAGGAAGAAGAATTAACCCCAGGCTCAGCCTGCCGCCCAGAAGCAGAATAGGGCCTGAGGCAATCCCGCGCTTTTGCGGCCAGCTCCCAAAAATGCGAGTTGAAAAATGGAGCTCAGGGACACTGCAATTTACAAACCCGCAGAGTTATAAATGATAACTCTCACCCACAGATATACTGAGGGAAGGCAACGAAGAGGATTTGAAAGCAAGGCAGAATTGCAGGAAACAGATTTCAGGAGGTAGATTCGAATCGCCTGTAAAGCACATGAAAAGCGGCAAAACGTCGACAATGATGCCCTTGGCCAAGAAGGGCGTATGCGTTTTTTCCTGAATATATTCAGGAAAAAACACATACGCCCTTTTTGGCCAACCTAGCAACCTGGAAAGGCAAATCAGCGCTACAAAGAAGTCTCGCTTCCCATCGGTCAAAAGGGCCATGCTGCAAAAAGTGTCAAAACCAGAAATGCAGGACAGGCCATGGAGAAATGGCAACCTTGCTACGCTGATGGGCGGGATGTAAGTTGCTAACAGCCACTCTGGAGAACTGTACGGTGTGTCCTGAAACATCGAAAAAACACAGCTTAGGGAGCATAGGGCACGTCCACTCATGGGCGTATAAATTGGGAAAACTAAAAATCAGCAAGACACAGGCACCCCAAAGTTTAGGGCTGCTCTGTTGACAAGAACCTCCACTTCATGACACCTTAAATATCCCAGGAAAGAGAAAAATGGATAAAGAAGTTGTGGTCCTTATGTACAATGGAATATCACTCAGACATGAAATCAATGTCATAAGGCTAGTAGAAGCAAGATGAGTGGACTTAGGTACGACGATTCTAAGTGAAATAAGTCACACAGAAAAAGACACTTATCATAAGCTATCACTTATAGAGGGAATGTAAAAACCGCTACACTTGAACTGAATTACAAAACAGAACAGAGTCACACGTTTAGAAAACACACTATGGCTGCTTAACGGGAAAGGTGAGGTGGGGTGATGCATAAAACAAGGGTTTCAAATTCGCTCAGATACCGTTCCATACACCCAATATGTAATAGACAAGACCTACTCCTTGCTAAGTGAACTGGACTCAACACCCCCTATTCACCGCACAAGAATATATGTGACTAGTAAGAATCTTAAAACCTATGTATTGATATATGTCTGGAAGTGAGTCAAGTGGGTGTAAAGCCGCATAAACACAGCCGTGAAAAGCAGCTAAACCCCATTATAAAACTAAATTACTTTTAAAAACCCGTAAAACAAAGACAGTGAAAGAGAGAGAAATTCTTACAAAATTCGTTCAGAGGCTGTGATGCAACCTGGATTGACCATAACTACACGCACAGCTGGATGAGACATAAGGGTGGACACTCTTGGGGCTGAAAGGTTGGGTTAGGTTGGGTGAGCAAACGCAGACCCTTTAAAGTAATACTGCGTGGTACCCATCGAATGGGTCCCAAGTCTCCAGGTTCAAGGGCATCTTCCTACATCGAAAACATGCATGAGAAACTCAGAAGATGGTACACCGTGTGATTTTGAAAGGTTTCTAAAACACACCCCATTTCTCATCTCCTTGTGCTCGGGTTCGCCTTTCCAGCTACTTTACTAGCAATCAACTTACTTGGAGAATCAGCACCTTTAACCTCCTTTCCCTACAGGTTGCAATTTGTCCTGAGGATGAACGGGAAGAGGGGCAACCAATGAGAGACTAGATCTAGCTGTTGGGACAGGCACAGGTCACTCTATTTTCCCATCAGGAAGAAGAATTAACCACAGGCTCAGCCTGCTGCCCAGAAGCACAATAGGGCCTGAGGCAATCCCGCGCATTTGCGGCCAGCTCTCAAAAAAGCGAGTTGAAAAATGGAGCTCAGGGACACTGCAATTCACAAACCCGCAGAGTTATAAATGATAACTCTCATCCACAGATATATTGAGGGAAGGCAACGAAGAGGATTTGAAAGCAAGGCAGAATTGCAGGAAACAGATTTCAAGAGGTAGATTCGAATCGCCTTTAAGGCACATGAAAAGCGGCAAAACGTCGACAATGATGCCCTTGGCCAAAAAGGGCGTATGCGTTTTTTCCTGAATATATTCAGGAAAAAACGCATACGCCCTTTTTGGCCAACCAAGCAACCTGGAAAGGCAAATCAGCGCTACAAAGAAGTCTCGCTTCCCATCGGTCAAAAGGGCCATGCTGCAAAAAGTGTCAAAACCAGAAATGCAGGACAGGCCATGGAGAAATGGCAGCCTTGCTACGCTGATGAGTGGGATGTAAGTTGCCAACAGCCACTCTGGAGAAGTGTACGGTGTGTCCTGAAACATCGAAAAAACACAGCTTAGGGAGCATAGGGCACGTCCACTCATGGGCGTATAAATTGGGAAAACTAAAAATCAGCAAGACACAGGCACCCCAAAGTTTAGGGCTGCTCTGTTGACAAGAACCTCCACTTCATGACACCTTAAATATCCCAGGAAAGAGAAAAATGGATAAAGAAGTTGTGGTCCTTATGTACAATGCAATATCACTCAGACATGAAATCAATGTCAAAAGGCTAGTAGAAGCAAGATGAGTGGAGTTAGGTACGACGATTCTAAGTGAAATAAGTCACACAGAAAAAGACACTTATCATAAGCTATCACTTATAGAGGGAATGTAAAAACCGCTACACTTGAACTGAATTACAGAACAGAAGAGAATCACACGTTTAGAAAACACACTATGGCTGCTTAACGGGAAAGGTGAGGTGGGGTGATGCATAAAACAAGGGGTTCAAATTCGCTCAGATACCGTTCCATACACCCAATATGTAATAGACAAGACCTACTCCTTGCTCAGTGAACTGGACTCAACACGCCCTATTCACCGCACAAGAATATATGTGACTAGTAACAATCTTAAAACCTATGTATTGATATCTGTCTGGAAGTGAGTCAAGTGGGTGTAAATCCGCATAAACACAGCCGTGAAAAGCAGCTAAACCCCATTATAAAAATAAATTACTTTTAAAAACCCGTAAAACAAAGACAGTGAAAGAGAGAGAAATTCTTACAAAATTCGTTCAGAGGCTGTGATGCAACCTGGATTGACCATATCTACACGCACAGCTGGATGAGACATAAGGGTGGACACACTTGGGGCTGAAAGTTTTGGTTAGGTTGGGTGAGCAAACACAGACCCTTTAAAGTAATACTGCGTGGTACCCATCCCATGGGTCCCAAGTCTCCAGGTTCAAGGGCATCTGCCTACATCGAAAACATGCATGAGAAACTCAGAAGATGGTACACCGTGTGATTTTGAAAGGTTTCTGAAACGCACCTCATTTCTCATCTCCTTGTGCTCGGGTTCGCCATTCCAGCTACTTTACTAGCAATCTCCCTACTTGGAGAATCAGCACCTTTAACCTCCTGTTCCCTACAGGTTGCAATTTGTCCTGAGGATGAACGGGAAGAGGGGGAACCAATGAGAGACTAGATCTAGCTGTTGGGACAGGCACAGGTCACTCTATTTTCCCATCAGGAAGAAGAATTAACCACAGGCTCAGCCTGCTGCCAGGAACCAGAATAGGGCCTGAGGCAATCCCGTGCTTTTGCGGCCAGCTCTCAAAAAAGACAGTTGAAAAATAGAGCTCAGGGACACTGCAATTCACAAAACCGCAGGGTTATAAGTGATAACTCTCATCCACAGATATATTGAGGGAAGGCAACGAAGAGGATTTGAAAGCAAGGCAGAATTGCAGGAAACAGATTTCAGGAGGTAGATTCGAATCGCCTTTAAGGCACATGAAAAGCGGCAAAATGTCGACAATGATGCCCTTGGCCAAAAAGGGCGTATGCGTTTTTTCCTGAATATATTCAGGAAAAAACGCATACGCCCTTTTTGGCCAACCAAGCAACCTGGAAAGGCAAATCAGCGCTACAAAGAAGTCTCGCTTCCCATCGGCCAAAAGGGACATGCTGCAAAAAGTGTCAAAACCAGAAATGCAGGACAGGCCATGGAGAAATGGCAGCCTTGCTACGCTGATGGGCGGGATGTAAATTGCCAACAGCCACTCTGGAGAAGTGTACGGTGTGTCCTGAAACATCGAAAAAACACAGCTTAGGGAGCATAGGGCACGTCCACTCATGGGCGTATAAATTGGGAAAATTAAAAATGAGCAAGACACAGGCACCCCAAAGTTTGGGGCTGCTCTGTTGACAAGAACCTCCACTTCATGACACCTTAAATATCCCAGGAAAGAGAAAAATGGATAAAAAAGTTGTGGTCCTTATGTACAATGGAATATCACTCAGACATGAAATCAATGTCATAAGGCTAGTAGAAGCAAGATGAGTGGACTTAGGTACGACGATTCTAAGTGAAATAAGTCACACAGAAAAAGACACTTATCATAAGCTATCACTTATAGAGGGAATGTAAAAACCGCTACACTTGAACTGAATTACAAAACAGAACAGAGTCACACGTTTAGAAAACACACTATGGCTGCTTAACGGGAAAGGTGAGGTGGGGTGATGCATAAAACAAGGGGTTCAAATTCGCTCAGATACCGTTCCATACACCCAATATGTAATACACAAGACCTACTCCTTGCTCAGTGAACTGGACTCAACACCCCCTATTCACCGCACAAGAATATATATGACTAGTAACAATCTTAAAACCTATGTATTGATATCTGTCTGGAAGAGAGTCAAGTGGGTGTAAATCCGCATAAACACAGCCGAGAAAAGCAGCTAAACCCCATTATAAAAATAAATTACTTTTAAAAACCCGTAAAACAAAGACAGTGAAAGAGAGAGAAATTCTTACAAAATTCGTTCAGGGGCTGAGATGCAACCTGGATTGACCATATCTAGACCCACAGCTGGATGAGACATAAGGGTGGACACTCTTGGGGCTGAGAGGTTGGGTGAGCAAACGCAGACCCTTTAAAGTAATACTGCGTGGTACCCATCCCATGGGTCCCAAATCTCCAGGTTCAAGGGCATCTTCCTACATCGAAAACATGCATGAGAAACTCAGAAGATGGTACACCGTGTGATTTTGAAAGGTTTCTAAAACGCACCCCATTTCTCACCTCCTTGTGCTCGGGTTCGCCTTTCCAGCTAGTTTACTAGAAATCTCCCTATTTGCAGAATCAGCACCTTTAAGCTCCTGTTCCCTACAGGTTGCAATTTGTCCTGAGGATGAACGGGAAGAGGGGCAACCAATGAGAGACTAGATCTAGGTGTTGGGACAGGCACAGGTCACTCTATTTTCCCATCAGGAAGAAGAATTAACCACAGGCTCAGCCTGCCGCCGGGAACCAGAATAGGGCCTGAGGCAATCCCGTGCTTTTGCGGCCAGCTCCCAAAAAAGACAGTTGAAAAATAACTCTCGTCCACAAATATATTGAGGGAAGGCAACGAAGAGGATTTGAAAGCAAGGCAGAATTGCAGGAAACAGGTTTCAGGAGGTAGATTCGAATCGCCTTTAAAGCACATGAAAAGCGGCAAAACGTCGACAATGATGCCCTTGGCCAAAAAGGGCGTATGCGTTTTTTCCTGAATATATTCAGGAAAAAACGCATACGCCCTTTTTGGCCAACCAAGCAACCTGGAAAGGAAAATCAGCGCTACAAAGAAGTCTCGCTTCCCATCGGTCAAAAGGGTCATGCTGCAAAAAGTGTCAAAACATGAAATGCAGGACAGGCCATGGAGAAATGGCAGCCTTGCTACGCTGATGGGCGGGATGTTAATTGCCAACAGCCACTCTGGAGATGTGTACGGTGTGTCCTGAAACATCGAAAAAACACAGCTTAGGGAGCATAGGGCACGTCCACTCATGGGCGTATAAATTGGGAAAACTAAAAATCAGCAAGACACAGGCACCCCAAAGTTTAGGGCTGCTCTGTTGACAAGAACCTCCACTTCATGACAACTTAAATATCCCAGGAAAGAGAAAAATGGATAAAGAAGTTGTGGTCCTTATGTACAATGGAATATCACTCAGACATGAAATCAATGTCATAAGGCTAGTAGAAGCAAGATGAGTGGAGTTAGGTACGACGATTCTAAGTGAAATAAGTCACACAGAAAAATACACTTATCATAAGCTATCACTTATAGAGGGAATGTAAAAACCGCTACACTTGAACTGAATTAAAAAACAGAACAGAGTCACACGTTTAGAAAACACACTATGGCTGCTTAACGGGAAAGGTGAGGTGGGGTGATGCATAAAATAAGGGTTTCAAATTCGCTCAGATACCGTTCCATACACCCAATATGTAATAGACAAGACCTACTCCTTGCTCAGTGAACTGGACTCAACATCCCCTATTCACCGCACAAGATTATATGTGACTAGTAAGAATCTTAAAACCTATGTATTGATATATGTCTGGAAGTGAGTCAAGTGGGTGTAAAGCCGCATAAACACAGCCGTGAAAAGCAGCTTAACCCCATTATAAAAATAAATTACTTTTAAAAACCCGTAAAACAAAGACAGTGAAAGAGAGAGAAATTCTTACAAAATTCGTTCAGAGGATGTGATGCAACCTGGATTGACCATATCTACACGCACAGCTGGATGAGACATAAGGGTGGACACTCTTGGGGCTGAAAGGTTGGGTTAGGTTGGGTGAGCAAACGCAGACCCTTTAAAGTAATACTGCGTGGTACCCATCCCATGGGTCCCAAGTCTCCAGGTTCAAGGGCATCTTCCTACATCGAAAACATGCATGAGAAACTCAGAAGATGGTACACCGTGTGATTTTGAAAGGTTTCTAAAACGCACCTCATTTCTCATCTCCTTGTGCTCGGGTTCGCCATTCCAGCTACTTTACTAGCAATCTCCCTACTTGGAGAATCAGCACCTTTAACCTCCTGTTCCCTACAGGTTGCAATTTGTCCTGAGGATGAAAGGGAAGAGGGGCAACCAATGAGAGACTAGATCTAGGTGTTGGGACAGGCACAGGTCACTCTATTTTCCCATCAGGAAGAAGAATTAACCACAGGCTCAGCCTGTCCCCCAGAAGCAGAATAGGGCCTGAGGCAATCCCGCGCTTTTGCGGCCAGCTCCCAAAAAAGCGAGTTGAAAAATGGAGCTCAGGCACACTGCAATTCACAAACCCGCAGAGTTATAAATGATAACTCTCATCCACAAATATATTGAGGGAAGGCAACGAAGAGGATTTGAAAGCAAGGCAGAATTGCAGGAAACAGGTTTCAGGAGGTAGATTCGAATCGCCTTTAAAGCACATGAAAAGTGGCAAAACGTCGACAATGATGCCCTTGGCCAAAAAGGGCGTATGCTTTTTTTCCTGAATATATTCAGGAAAAAACGCATACGCCCTTTTTTGCCAACCAAGCAACCTGGAAATGCAAATCAGCGCTACAAAGAAGTCTCGCTTCCCATCGGTCAAAAGGGCCATGCTGCAAAAAGTGTCAAAACCAGAAATGCAGGACAGGCCATGGAGAAATGGCAGCCTTGCTACGCTGATGGGCGGGATGTAAATTGCCAACAGACACTCTGGAGAAGTGTACGGTGTGTCCTGAAACATCGAAAAAACACAGCTTAGGGAGCATAGGGCACGTCCACTCATGGGCGTATAAATTGGGAAAACTAAAAATCAGCAAGACACAGGCACCCCAAAGTTTAGGGCTGCTCTGTTGACAAGAACCTCCACTTCATGACACCTTAAATATCCCAGGAAAGAGAAAAATGGATAAAGAAGTTGTGGTCCTTATGTACAATGCAATATCACTCAGACATGAAATCAATGCCATAAGGCTAGTAGAAGCAAGATGAGTGGAGTTAGGTACAACGATTCTAAGTGAAATTAGTCACACAGAAAAAGACACTTATCATAAGCTATCACTTATAGAGGGAATGTAAAAACCGCTACAGTTGAACTGAATTACAAAACAGAACAGAGTCACACGTTTAGAAAACACACTATGGCTGCTTAACGGGAAAGGTGAGGTGTGGTGATGCATAAAACAAGGGTTTCAAATTCGCTCAGATACCGATCCATACACCCAATATGTAATAGACAAGACCTACTCCTTGCTCAGTGAACTGGACTCAACACCCCCTATTCACCGCACAAGAATATATGTGACTAGTAAGAATCTTAAAACCTATGTATTGATATCTGTCTGGAAGTGAGTCAAGTGGGTGTAAAGCGGCATAAACACAGCAGTGAAAAGTAGCGAATCCCCATTTTAAATTAAATAACTTTAAAAAACCCAAAAAAATAAGACAGTGTTAGAGAGAGGATATTTTACATAATTCGTTCCTGGGCTGTGATGCAACCTTGTTTGATCATATCTAGACCCACAGCTGGATGAGAAATAAAGCTGGACACTCTTGCAGCTGAAGGACTCTTTCCCTAGTTACCAGATTGGGGAACGTAAATAGGCTGCCGCCCTCTGGCCGTTACCTGCAAAAGCAGCTTTAAAATCTGTGTTAATGGTCACTTCATATGAACAAGTACTTTAGGGCTGTAAATGAAACCTGCCCTCAAAATGTCTTGAGGGAGGTAGTGGCCAAAACTTTTCAAAATGTGACACTTACTTTAAGAAAACAATTTGAAGAACTAAGCTGTAATCACAGTTTGATAAATAAAAAGAGCATGCTTTAAAGATCAATTTCAACAGATTATGGGACACATGCAAATTCAGCCACACAGAGGTATCAGCTCGCACCTGTTAGAATAACCAGCAGCAAGCAAACTACAAACAATAAATATTGAAGGTGTTTTGGAGAAATGCATACCCTCAATTTTAAGTGGGACATAACCTGGAAAGAGCCACTAATG
This sequence comes from Eschrichtius robustus, assembly GCF_028021215.1. Lineage (NCBI taxonomy): Eukaryota > Metazoa > Chordata > Mammalia > Artiodactyla > Eschrichtiidae > Eschrichtius > Eschrichtius robustus. The sequence continues at coordinate 123,422 of NW_027175208.1, forward strand.
AGAACTGAATGGTGGTGCCTTTAAAACGTACACACTGAGCTACCATATGATACAGCAAGCCCACTCCTTGGCCTATAACATAAGGAGATAGAACTGGAAAGACACAGGCAAGCAAATGTGCATTGCAGCAGTATTACAATAACCAAGACATGGAGGCAACCAAATAGTCCATCAAGAGGTGCGTGGCCAAAGAAGAACTGGTACACGTACAGATGGAATATTAGCCAGGGAAAAAAACAAAACAATGCCATTTGCAGCACTGTGTATGATTCTTGAGTTAATCAGGCAAATTGTACTAAGTCAGAAAGCAAAAGACACATATCCTATAATATCACTTATAGGTCTTAGCTAAAAATTGATACCAATGAAGATATTTCCACAGAGAAATGCAATCACAGATTCATTAAACAAACTTAGGGTTCACCAAATGGAAAGGTGTGAGGATTGGATACATTAGGATATTGGGGTTAAGATAGATATAGAAACACATGTGAAATATGTAATCACCAAAGACCTACGTAATACCAAGACAAGACTACTCAACATGGTGTCATAACCTACATGGGAAAATGATCCAAAGAAGAATAGATATATGTATATGTTTAAAAGAACCACATCTTGCACACCTAGAAGAAACAAAACATTTTAATCAAATTTGCTCTGACAAAAAATAAAAATTAAATTAAAAAAAGAACAAGAAGTAATGAGACATAAACTTAAGGGGCTTTGTGCTGGCACATTGCATTCTAATTTACAACCAGAACATGACTTCCATTAAGGCTCTGTCATCACTAATAAAGCAGCTTTATAAGCAATGTTGAAGGTAGCTTAAAAGAAGTCTCACTAATTATTGATAGTAACAAGGAAACAAAGAAAAGTAAAAATCTCACTGCAAAAAGTATACATAGGGTAAGGATAGTAGATCAAACACTGATTAAACTTCTGTAAAGAATAAAAGACAACAGTAGTATGTTTTGTTAAAAAAGAGAGGGCCCAAATAAATCTGAAATGAAAGAGATGATGTTACAACAGACACCACAGAAATACAAAGTATCCTAAGATACACACAGGGTAACTCAAGGCTCAGACTGGACAGAGCCCACTCTCCAGTCCCCTGTACATGACTTAAAGGAGCCTCAGGAACTGAGGAGGAGGTCCCTGAGGAGAGGCTCAAGATAGAATATGGTAGGCATTAACATGACTGCATTCATCTTAAACATGCCTGAACTACATTCACACGAGATGATTTTGTCCTGTATGTACATCGGCACCTATAGCCGGAACTGCAGATCTTTGGCTTCAACACCTCTACTGACAACATTAGCTTCACCTGCTGTGGACCGTCTCCTATAGGATTTCTAGAATCACAAAACATCGAAGCTTCACAGGACCCAGAGTCTGTGCGACTCCACACAGAGTCTCAGAGTCTCAACTCCACTCAGATACTCCACTCTTGGAGGGCACACACAAAGTAGTGTGCACATCAGGACCCAGGGGAAGGAGCAGTGACCCCGTAGGAGAATGACCAGAACTACCTGCTACTTTTAGAGGGTCTCCTGCAGAGGCAGCTGGTGGCTGTGGCTGTGGCTCACCGTGAGGACAACAACACTGGCAGCAGAAGTTCTGGGAAATACTCCTTGGTGTGAGCCCTCCCAGAGTCCGCCATTAGCCCCACCAAGAGCAAGGTAGGCTACAGTGCTGGGTCGCCTCAGGCCAAACAACCAACAGGGAGGGAACCCAGCCCCATGCATCAGCAGACAAGCAGATTCAACTTTTTATTAAAGTTTTATTTAATCCGTAGACAAGCGGATTAAAGCTCTGCCCACCAAAGCAACACCCAGCTCTACCCACCACCAGTCCCTCCCATCAGGAAGCTTGCACAAGCCTCTAAGATAGACTCATCCACCAGAGAGCAGACAGCAGAAGCAAGAAGAACTACAATTCTGCAGCCTGTGGAAGGAAAACCACATTCACAGAAAGATAAACAAAATGAAAAGGCAGAGGACTTTATACCAGATCAAGGAACAAGATAAAACCCCAGAAAAAAAAAAACGAAATGAGGTGGAGATAGGGAACCTTCCAGAAAAAGAATTCAGAATAATGATAGTGAAGTTGAGCCAAGACCTTAGAAAAAGAAAGGAGGCAAAGATCGAGAAGACACAAGAAATGCTTAACAAAGACCTAGAAGAATTAAGGAACAAACACCTAGAAGAATTAAAGAACAAACAAACAGAGGTGAACAATGTAATAACTGAAATGAAAAATACACTAGAAGGAATCAGTAGCAGAATAACTGTGGCAGAAGAACGGATAAGTGGCCTGGAAGACAGAAAGGTGGAAATCACTGCCATGGAACAGAATAAAGAAAAAGAATGAAAATAAATGAAGACACCCCAAGAGTCCTCTGGGACAACATTAAACGCAACAACATTCGCATTATAGGGGTCCCAGAAGGAGAAGAGAGAGAGAAAGGACCCGAGAATATATTTGAAGAGATTATGGTCAAAAACTTCCCTAGCATGGGAAAAGAAATAGCCACCCAAGTCCAGAAGCACAGAGTGTCCCAGGCAGGAGAAACCAAAGGAGAAAAATGACAAGACACATAGTAATCAAATTGACAAAAATTAACGACAAAGAAAAATTATTGAAAGCAGCAAGGGAAAAATGACAAATAACATACAAGGGAAATCCCATAAGGATAACAGCTGATTTCTCAGCAGAAAATCTACAAGCCAGAAGGAAGTGGCATGATAAATTTAAAGTGATGAAAGGGAAGAACCTACAACCAAGGGTACTGCACCCTGCAAAGAGCTCATTCAGATTTGATGGAGAAATCAAAAGCCTTACAGACAAGCAAAAGCTAAGAGAATTCAGCACCATGCAACCAGCTCTACACCAAATGCTAAAAGAACTTCTCTAAGTGGGAAACACAAGAGAAGAAAAGGACCCACCAAGACAAACCCATAACAATTAAGAAAATAGTAGTAGGAACATACATATTGATAATTACCTTAAACGTGAATGCACTAAATGTTCCAACCAAAAGACATAGACTGGCTGAATGGATACAAAAACAAGACCCATATATATGCTGTCTACAAGAGACCCATTTCAGACCTAGGGACACATACAGACTGAAAGTGAGGCGATGGAAAAATATATTCTATGCTAATGAAAATCAAAAGAAAGCTGGAGTAGCAATACTCATATCAGATAAAATAGACTTTAAAATAAAGAATGTTACAAGAGACAAGGAAAGACACTACATAATGGTCAAGGGATCAATCCAAGAAGAAGATATAACAATTATAAATATATATGTACCCAACATAGGAGCACCTCAATGTATAAGGCAACTGCTAACAGCTATAAAAGAGGAAATCAACAGTAACACAATAATAGCGGGGGACTTTAACAGCTCACTTACACCAGTGGAGATCAGCCAGACAGAAAATTAATAAGGAAACACAAGCTTTAAATGACACAATAGACCAGATAGAGTTCATTGATATTTATAGGACATTCCATCCAAAAACAGCAGATTACACGTTGTTCTCAACTGCACACGGAACATTCTCCAGGATAGATCACATCTTGGGTCACAGATAAAGCCTCAGTAAATTTAAGAAAACTGAAATCATATCAAGCAGCTGTTCCGACCACAATGCTATGAGATTAGAAATCAATTACACAGAAAAAACTGTAAAAAACACAAACACATGGAGGCTAAACAATACGTTACTAAATAACCAAGAGATCACTGAAGAAATCAAAGGGGAAATCAAAAACTACCTAGAGACAAATGACAACAAAAACACGATGATCCAAAACCTATGGGATGCAGCAAAAGGAGTTCTAAGAGGGAAGTTTATAGCAATACAAGCCTACCTCAAGAAACAAGAAAAATCTCAAATAAACAATCTAACCTTACACCTAGAGGAACTAGAGAAAGAAGAACAAAACCCAAAGTTAGTAGAAGGAAAGAAATCCTAAAGATCAGAGCAGAAATAAATGAAATAGAAACAAAGAAAACGGAAGCAAAGATCATCAAAACTAAAAGCTGGTTCTTTGAGAAGATAAGCAAAAATGATCAACCTTTAGCCACACTCAAGAAAAAGAGGGAGAGGACGCAAATCAACAAAATTAGAAGTGAAAAAGGAGAAGTTACAACAGACACCACAGGAATACAAAGCATCCTAAGAGACTACTACAAGCAACTCTGTGCCAATAAAATGGACAATCTGGAAGAAATGGACAAATTCTTAGAAAGGTATAACCTTCTAAGACTGAACCAGGAAGAAATAGAAAATATGAACAAACCTATCACAAGCAATGAAATTGAAACTGTGATTAAAAATCTTCCAACAAACAAAAGTCCAGAACCAGATGGCATTACAGGTGAATTCTATCAAACATTTAGAGAAGAGCTAACACCCAACCTTCTCAAATTCTTCAAAACAATTGCAGGGGAAGGAACACTCCCAAACTCATTCTATGAGACCACCATCACCCTGATACCAAAATCAGACAGAGATACTACAAGGAAAGAAAATTATAGACCAATATCCCTGATGAATATAGATGCAAAAATCCTCAACAAAATACTAGCAAACAGAATCGAACAACACATTAAAAGGATCATACACCATGATCAAGTGGGGTTTATCCCAGGGATGCAAGGATTCTTCAATATACACAAATCAATGTGATACACCATATTAACAAATTGTAGAATAAAACCATATGGTCATCTCAATAGATGAAGGAAAAGATTTTGAGAAAATTCAACACTCATTTACGATAAAAACTCTGCAGAGTGTGGGCATAGACGGAAACTACCTCAACATAATAAAGGCCATATATGACAAACCCACAGCAAACAGCATTCTCAATGGTGAAAAACTGAAAGCGTTTCCTCTAAGATCAGGAACAAGACGAGGATGTCCACTCTCACCACTGCTATTCAACATAGTTTTGGAAGTCCTAGCCATGGCAATCAGAGAAGAAAAAGAAATAAAAGGAATACAAAACGGAAAAGAAGAAGTAAAATTGTCACTGTTTGCAGATGACATGATATCATAGATAGAGAATCTTAAAGATGCCACCAGAAAACCACTGGAGCTAATCAATGAATTTGGTAAAGTTGCAGGATACAAAATTAATGCACAGAAATTGCTTGCATTCCTATACACTAACAATGAAAGATCAGAAAGAGAAATTAAGGAAACAATCCCATTACCACTGCAACAAAAAGAATAAAATACCTAGGAATAAACCTACCTAAGGAAGTAAAAGACCTGTACTCAGAAAACTATAAGACACTGATGAAAGAAATCAAAGATGATATAAACAGATGGAGACATATACCATGTCCTTGGATTAGAAGAATCAATATTGTGAAAATGACTATACTACCCAAAGCAATCTACAGATTCAATGCAATCCCGATCAAAATACCTTTGGCATTTTCTACAGAACAAGAAAAAAAAATCTTAAAATTTGTAGGGAGACACAAAAGACCCTGGATAGCCAAAGCAGTCTTGAGGGGGAAAAAAAAGAGCTGGAGGAATCAGACTTCCAGACTTCAGACTATATTACAAAGCTACAGTAATCAAGATAATATGGTACTGACACAAACACAGAAATATAGGTCAATAGAAAAGGATAGAAAGCACAGAGATAAACCCACGTACCTGTGGTTAACTAATCTATGACAAAGGAGGCAAGGGTATACAATGGAGAAAAGACAGTGTCTTCAGTAAGTGGTGCTGGGAAAACTCGACAGCTACATGTAAAAGAATGAAATTAGTACACTCCCTAACACCATACACAAAAATAACTCAAAATGGATTAGAGACCTAAATATAAGACCAGCCACTATAAAACTCTTAGAAGAAAACATAAGCAGAACAGTCTATGACATAAATCACAGCAAGATCCTTTTTGACCCACCTCCTAGAGAAATGGAAATAAAAACAAAAATTAAAAAATGGGACCGAATGAAACATAAATTCTTTTGCACAGCAAAGGAAAACTTAAGCAAGATGAAAAGACAACCATCAGAATGGGAGAAAATATTTTCAAATGAAGCAAATGGCAAAGGATTAATCTACAAAAAGCAGCTCATGTAGCTCAATATCACAAAACCAAACAACCCAATCCAAAAATGGGCAGAAGACCTAAATAGAAATTTCTCCAAAGAAGATATACAGGTTGCCAACAAACACATGAAAGGATGCTGAGCATCACTAATCATTAGAGAAATGCAAATCAAAACTACAGTGAGGTATCACCTCACACCAGTCAGAATGGCCATCATCAAAAAATCTACCAACAGTAAATGCTGGAGAGGCATTTATTGGAGAAAAGGGAACCCTCTTGCACTGTTGGTGGGAATGTAAATTGATATAGCCACTAGGTAGAACGGTATGGGGCTTCCTTAAAAACTAAAAATAGAACTACCATACAACCCAGCAAACCCACTCCTGGACATTTACCCTGAGAAAACCATAATTCAAAAAGAGTCATGTACCACAATGTTCACTGTAGCTCTATTTACAATAGCCAGGACATGGAAGCAACCTAAGTGTCCATCAACAGATAAATGGATAAAGAAGATGTGGCACATATATACAATGGAACATTATTCTGCCATAAAAAGAAGCGAAATTGAGTTATTTTTAGTGAGGTGGATGGATCTAGAGTCTGTCCTACAGAGTGAAGTAAGTCAGAAAGAGAAAAACAAATACCGTATGCTAACACATATATATGGAATCTAAAAAAAAAAGTTTATGAAGAACGTAGGGGCAGGAAAGGATTAAGGACACAGACGTAGAGAAAGGACTTGAGGACATGGGGAGAGGGAAGGGTAAGCTGGGACAAAGTGAGAGAGTGGTATGGACATATATACACTACCAAATGTAAAATTGATAGCTACTGGGAAGCAGCCACATAGCACAGGGAGATCAGCTCTGTGCTTTGTGACCACCTAAAAGGGTGGGATAAGGGAGTGAGAGGGAGGTGCAAGAGGGAGGGGATATGGTGTTATATGTATACGCATAGCTGATTCACTTTTTTATACAGCAGAAACTAACACACAATTGTAAAGCAATTATACTCCAATAAAGATGTAAAAAAAAAAAAAAAAAAAAAGAAAGCCCAGAGATAAACCTACACACCTATGGCACACTAATCTATGACAAAGGAGGCAAGGGTATACAATGGAGAAAAGACAGTCTCTTCAATAAGTGGTGCTGGGAAAAATGGACAGCTACATGTAAAAGAATGAAATTAGAACACTCCCTAACACCATACACAAAAAATAAACTCCAAATGGATTAGAGACCGAAATGTAAGACCGGACACTATAAAACTCTTAGAGGAAAACATAGGAAGAATACTCTTTGACATAAATCACAGCAAGATATTTTTTGATCCACCTCCTAGAGTAATGGAATAAAAAAAAAAAAAAAAAAAAAAAAAAAACAAATGGGAGCAAATGAAACCTAAAAGCTTTTGCAAAGCAAAGGAAACTACAAACAAGACGAAAAGACAACCCTCAGAATGGGAGAAAATATTTGCAAACGAATCAATGGACAAAGGATTAATCTCCAATGTATATAAACAGCTCATGCAGCTCAACAGTAAAAAAACAAACAAACCAATCCAAAAATGGGCAGATGACGTAAATAGACATTTGTCCCAAGAAGACATACAGATGACCAAGAAACACATGAAAAGCTACTCAACATCACTAATTATTAGAGAAATATAAACCAAAACTACAATGAGGTATCACCTCACACGAGTTAGAATGGGCATCATCAGAAAATCTACAAACAACAAATGCTGGAGAGGGTGTGGAGAAAAGGGAACCCTCTTACACTATTTGTGGGAATGTAAATTGATACAGTCACTATGGAGAACAGTATGGAGGTTCCTTAAAAAACTAAAAATAGAATTACCATATGACCCAGCAATCCCACTACTGGCCATATACCCAGAGAAAACCATAATTCAAAAAGACATATTCACCACAATATTCATTGCAGCACTATTTACAATAGCCAGGTCATGGAAGCAACCTAAATGCCCATAGACAGACGAACGGAAAAGATGTGCTACATATATAAAATGGAATATTACTCAGCCATAAAAAGGAATGAAATTGGGTCATTTGTAGAGACGTGGATAGATCTAGAGACTGTCATACAGAGTGAAGTAAGTCAGAAAGAGAAAAACAAATATCGTATATTAACGCATACATGTAGAACCTAGAAAAATGGTAAAGATGAACTGGTTTGCAAGGCAGAAATAGAGACACAGATGTAGAGAACAAATGTATGGACACCAAGGGGGGAAAGTGGCAGGGTGGTGGTGGTGGGATGAATTGCGACCCTGGGATTGACATATATACACTTATATGTATAAAATAGATAACCAATAAGAGCCTGCTGTATAAAAAAATGAATAAAATAAATTCAAAAATTAAAAAATAAATAATACTTAAGAAAATAAAACAGAAAAAAAAGTTCTGTCCTTCCCATAGACGTATTTATATGAATGAATGATTTCCATGCTTATATCCATAAATACAAAAAGAGGAATAAAACTTACCTTGAACCAAAAAAGAAAAAAAAAAAAAAACTGAACCCACTGGTCATACAGAGGAAAACCCTATCAGCGCACTTGCTCCAGTGGTAAACAATTCTTAAGTTGGTCACAGGTGGGGAATCATCTCCCATGCAGCCAGCAGCCCCCACACAAGGAGCGTCCTCATTGCAAAGCTGGGGGACCGTGAGGAGGCGTCTCTGACTAAACGTGAGCTGAGCCCCAGGCCAGCTGCTGCTGAACTTTTCCCACCGTTCCCAGGTAAAACACCTGAATGTGTGCAAAGACTAAAAACTAGAGGAAGGGGCTTGGAGTCACACCAGCGACAGCACGCAGGCCGACTTGGTGCCTGCAGGCCAGCCAGGATGGTCCTGGCCCCGGGCGCTCGTCTGGAAACTTTCCATTTCCCTGCCTGAGGTACCCCTCCTGTCCCGGCCCCCACTGCTTTTTTCCTTCCTTACCTCTGCCCGGGGAGAAATTCCAGCAGCAAGTATGGGTGACACATCCTCTTCTTTAGCAGGTGGCAGCCCGGCAACTCCTGCAGAAAGTCCAGTAGAGCCCCAGTCACAACGGGCCACTCATAGAGCCGTGGGCCCTACTGCCTCCCACCAGCCCAACCCCGAGACTGCTGACGGGGCAGAGAATATGGCGTCAGGCACAGCTGCAGAGGCTTTTGCTGCCTGGAGGGGTGTTTATATTGACCTCAACCCAGGCACACCTGGGAAGGGCTGGCCGGCCGGGTCAGGCTGCCCAGGTCAGCCAATCCTCGCCCCTCAGGGGCTCAGATTTGCAGAAAATGGGCCTTGCTGCACCGGCCAGATCCAAGGAACAGGTGTAGGGTCCCGAGAGTCAGGATAGATAAGGGGCGGCAGCCCTGGCTTGTTTTCTAATCATTTTATCTGGTCCATGAGTGGGAGACAACTTCAAGAAGACCCTCTGCTAATGAGAGGAACCCAGGAGTCAGGGAGAGGAGGGGTGGTGGGTGGAGACAGAGGCCTGGTGCCCCGGCTGCTGTGGAAGCCCCTAGAAGACCAGGCAGAGGGAGGCCGCACAGAGTGAAGCCTAGTGTCACAGACCTGTTGGAGCTGCTGTTTATTAGTTCAAGCTCTGCTCTGAGGTGCTCTGTGTCAGCTCTGAGTGACAGGTGTGCTGGGGGTGCTCTGCAATGAGGGCTATGTGCACAGTTCCTGTATGCCCAGCCCTGTCGGGGTACCTGTCCACGGGAGCTCCATATCCAGGGAGGGGCATGCCCACGAGAGCCCCGTGGGCTGCTGCGTACCTGCCCAGGTGAGCTCCATATCCTGGGAGGGGCCTGACCATGATGGCCCCATGGGCTGCTGGGTACCTGCCCAGGTGAGCTCCATATCCTGGGAGGGGCCTAACCACCACAGCCCCGTGGGCTGCTGGGTACCTGCCCAGGTGAGCTCCATATCCTGGGAGGGACCTGACCACAAGAGCCCCGTGAGCTGCTGGGGACCTGGTAGAGGACGCCAGGACAGTCAGTGAAGCCACAGAGGATATACATCTAGTAGTTCCTAATTCCTACACCCTGCTGGTCATTCTACCATCCACCAGGACATGGTATTCTGTATTAGACTTCAATGATGCCTTCTTCTGTACTCCATTCGTCCCAGAGTCACAAGAAATTTTGGCTGTGAGTGGCAGGACTCAACATACAACAAAAACAATACTGCTGGGCCGTCCTGCCCCAGGGGTTCAAAAATTCCCACACCATCTTTGGGGAAACGTTAGCTAAAGACCTAAAAAATCTACCTCTGGAGAAGGGAACCCTCCTTCAATATGCAGATGACATTCTGATCACCAGCCCGACTAAGGAGGCCTCTGAACTACCTAGCCAATAAAAGATAGAAGGTGTCCAAGAAAAAGGCTCAAATATCACAAACTAAGGTGACCTTCCTGGGCTTCATTCGCACAGAAGGTCGGAAAAGCCCACCCCAGGAAAGGGAAGAAGCCATTTGCAGCCTCACCCTTCCTGAAACTAGAAGACAGCTTAGGGGTTCCTGGGGAGACCGGGGTTTGCTGCATCTGGATCCCTAACTACAGTCTAATAGCTGGGCCTCTATATGAAACACTGAAAGGAAAAGATGATGATCCTTTTGAATAGAATCCAGAAGCGGCCTTTCAAGAATGGAAAGAGCAGTCAGTTCAGATCCTTGCCCTGGACCTCCCTAAGTTAGCTAAACCCTTTGACCTTTACATTCCTGGTCCAAGGCGAATCGCCCTTGGAGTATTAGTGCAAAAACTGGGACCACTTGAAATGGAACAATGCAAGAATGCCCTCCAGGCATTGGCCAGCCACCCCATCCGACCAGGATACTGGGGGTATCTAAAAACCTGGAAATCAGCAGCCCGCAAGGCCAGCTCCCTCCTAAGGGAAAAGGACGCCACTTGGTGATCCTAACCACCCACCATGCCCTGAAGTTGCAGGGATTGCTCCGTGGGCACAATGACCTCGAGTGAGGAGGCCCTCCAACACCAACCTCCAGAGAGAAAACCTGGAGCAATGGGCCCCCATGACGACTCGTTTGACCATCACTTGACCTGGAGCTTCTCTCAGAAAACAACAAGAGTGTGCCCCAAAAGAGCAGACTATTGCTTACAGGACTTACTGCACCCAGAGCGGAGCTAATAAACTTGGCAGGGGAACCGTAAATAACGCTGCCACCATAGAAAAGCCTACAGACACCGCGGTGACGGCGGCCAATGAGACCGGCTGTACTCCTGGCTACTTCAAAAGGCCGTTGACTGAGTGGCCGTCAAGGTCCTGGATCACCACCAGCCCTGGACTGTCTGGGAGTTGAGCAAGCAGGGCTCTGACACCTGGTGTTGTTTGTACGTTAATTAGGTGGCCTAACTGAAGAAAGCGCAGAGTACTGGTCAGAGCATCTAGGCTAGCAGGAACTGTCAGCCTAAGGGGGCCGAACCAATGTGGAGCAGGGTAAAACGGCCCACCCCCACCCCAGCGTCTCTGCACATCTCTTTCCTGGACCCTTAAAGGTCATTAGAATCTATAAAACTTCCAATGCTGGTGCTCAGGCAGACGAGCAGTGAGGGAGGAGGCCTGGGGACAATCAACCTCACCTGGAGGCTGCTTGGGAGAAGTCCTCCCCCTCGCCCCGGGTATGAGGACACCCAACTCAGCACGAAGCATTTACAGAAGAGGTGTCTGCACCCTCAGCACCCCAAGAATGAGGAATGGGACAAAAGGCAGAGGAGGGCTTTGTCACTGGCAAAGCCCATGAAAAATTCCTGGGAGATGAAAATAGAATCTGGGCAATAAAATAAAGTCTAACCATTTTTTTCCTTTGTGCTTTGTCTAATTTCACTTGCTCCTAGGTTTCCACATGCAGAGGTCCCACACCCGACACTTCAGACCCGATTTCCTAGTGCAAAATGGCTGGGCCGACACCTCAGCTCGTGGGGCCCCGTGCAGACTCTGCGACATAGAGCCTGAGCTCCAGCCAACCCGGCCCTCGAGAGCTCCGCCCCCTCCCTCCCGCTGACGCTGCCAGGATCTCTACACAGCAGCCCGGCCCACAACCCGCAGGGGAGCACACACTCTCACCTCTCCATTCTCTGATCATAATATAAAGTTTTCCTTTGCTTCTGAACCTAAGTCAGTCTCGATCTGTTGGCTCCAATGACACTAGGCAGGGAGACCCTTGTTGGGGCCCACTCTGCAGGATCAGTAACAGAATTTGAGAACATTGTAACTTCAAAGAACAGATGTGCGAGCCAAACTGTAATTAACATAGAGCAGTGTATAAGGCTCGTGTAAAATAAGATGTTTCTAACACTTCCATTTGATATTTCCATCACTTTATTATAAGCAAGTTCAGTTGAGGGGTTTGTCTTATTTGTCAGGTCAACAGTAGAGAAATGCAGTGATTTCTTTCCAAGGATGTACATCTAATAATCTTGGTTGAAGTTTCAACCTTGTTTTGACTGATTTTCCATTGAAAATGATACCTCTCTTTCAGCTCCTAGATTTCTGAGAAGTATAAAATCTTATATTTTTTATTACCAAAGGGGAAAGGTGGGAGGAGGGATAAATTAACAGTTTCAGATTAACATATACACACTGCTATGTATAAAATATATCATCAACAAGGAACTACTGTATAACACAGGGAACTATACTCAATATTTTGTAATGACCCCTAAGGGGAAATAATCTGAAAAACAATAGATATCTATATCGACATCATCTATCAACTACAGATAAAATGGAAACTAAAGGAGGCCGATGGTGAGCGTTTCTGAACCTGAAGACTTCAATCATCTAAAGTTCGGACTCTGCCTACGGCCCAAGTCCCTTAATGAACACACATGTACCAGTAGCTTAAAAATTCCCCAGATTGGAGTTCGGGGAGACACTGATTTGGAAAAATCCCTGGTGTTCTCCTTACATACACAGGACCTTTCCTACAGCTAAAACATGCCTGTGACACCCAGAAGATGGAACACGGTTGGATCAGGGAGATTTTGGAAAAGGCACCAAAACTCCTAATTTCCTGGTTGTCGGGTTCACACCTCCAGCCTTTTTCCTTAAAATCTCCCCACCTGAGGATGTCAGCACCTTCAACATCCAGTTGCACAAAATTTGGAATTTTTCCAAAGGAAGAAGGGGAAGGAGGAGAAACAAGGAGAGCCAAGCCCTAGATGTTCGGACAGGCACATGTCACTCTAATTTCCAATCAGGAAGAAGAATTAAGCAAAGGCTTAGCCTGCCACCGGGAACCAGAGTAGGGCCAGAAGCAAACCAGCGGTTCTGCGGACAGCTCCCAAAAAAGCGAGTTGAAAAATGGAGCTCAGGGGCACTGCAATTCACAAACCTGCAGAGTTATAAATTATAACTATCGTCCAAAACTATATTGAGGGAAGGCAATGAACAGGATTGGAAAGCAAGGCAGAATTGCAGGAAACAGATTTCAGGAGTTAGATTCGAATAGCCCCTAAAGCACATGAAAAGCGGCCAAAAGTCGACAACGATGCACATGGCCAAAAAGAGCATATGTGTTTTTTTCTGAATAAATTCAGGAAAAAACGCATAGGCCCTTTTTGGCCAACCAAGCAAGCCGGAAATGCAATGCAGCACTACAAAGAAGTCTCACTTCCCATCGGTCAAAAGGGCCTTCCTAAAAAAGTGTAAAAAAAATACAGGAGAGGCCAGGGAGGAAAGGGAGCATTGTTACACTGATGGTCGGGATGTAAATTGCCAATGGCGACTCTGGAGAACGGTACGGTGTTTCCTAAAACATCTAAAAAACACAGCTAGAGAGAAAGGGGCACATCCATTCATGGGCGTATAAATTGGAAAAATTAAAATCAACAAGACACAGGCACCCCAAAGTTTAGGGCTGCTCTGGTTACAAGAACCTCCACTTGTGTACATCTTAAATATCCCAGGGATGAGAAAAATGGTAAAGAAGTTGTGGTACTTATATACAATGGAATATCACTCAGCCATGAAATCAATATCATAAGGCTAGTAGCAGCAGGATGAGTGGATTTAGGTACGACGATTCTAAGTGAAATAAGTCACACAGAAAAAGACACTTATCATAAGATATCACTTATAGAGGGAATGTAAAAACCGTTACCCTTAAACTGAATTACAAAACAGAACAGAGTCACCCATTTTAAAAACACACTATGGCTGCTTAACGGGAAAGGTGAGGAGGGGTGATGCATAAAACAAGGGTTTCAAATTAGCTCAGATACCGTTCCATACACCCAATATGTAGTAGACAAGACCTACTCCTTGCTCAGTGAACTAGACTCAACACCCCCTATTCAGCGCACAAGAATATATCTGAGTAGTAAGAATCTGAAAACCTATGTATTGATCTCTCTCTGGAAGAGAGTCAAGTGAGTGTAAAGCGGCATAAACACAGCCGTGAAAAGCAGCTAAAACCCATTTTAAAAATAAATTACTTTTAAAAACCCGTAAAACAAAGACAGTGTAAGAGAGAGTAATTCTTACAAAATTCGTTCAGGGGCTGTGATGCAACCTGGATTGACCATATCTAGACCCACAGCTGGATGAGACATAAGGGTGGACACTCTTGGGGCTGAGAGGTTTGGTGAGGTTGGGTGAGCAAACGCTGACCCTTTAAAGTAATACTGCGTGGTCCCCATCCCATGGGTCCCAAATCTCCAGGTTCAAGGGCATCTTCCTACATCGAAAACATGCATGAGTAACTCAGATCATGGTACACCGTCTGATCGGGAAAGGTTTCTGAAACGCACCACATTTCTCATCTCCTTGTGCTCGGGTTCGCCATTCCAGCTTCTTAACTAGTAATCTCCCTACATGGAGAAACAGCACCTTTAAGCTCCTGTTCCATACAGGTTGCAATTTGTCCTGAGGATGAACGGGAAGAGGGGCAACCAATGAGAGACTAGATCTAGGTGTTGGGACAGGCACAGGTCACTCTATTTTCCCATCAGGAAGAAGAAATAACCACAGGCTCAGCCTGCCGCCCGGAACCAGAATAGGGCCTGAGGCAATCCCGCACTTCTGCGGCCAGCTCCCAAAAAAGCCAGTTGAAAAATGGAGCACATAGGCACTGCAATTCACAAACATGCAGAGTTAAAAATGATAACTCTCGTCCACAAATATATTGAGGGAAGGCAACAAAGAGGATTTGAAAGCAAGGCAGAACTGCAGGAAACACATTTCAGGAGGTAGATTCGAATCGCCTTTAAAGCACATGAAAAGCGGCAAAACGTCGACAATGATGCCCTTGGCCAAAAAGGGCGTATGCGTTTTTTCCTGAATATATTCAGGAAAAAACGCATACGCCCTTTTTGGCCAACCAAGCAACCTGGAAAGGCAAATCAGCGCTAAAAAGAAGTCTCGCTTCCGATCCGCCAAAAGGGCCCTGCTGAAAAAAGTGTCAAAACCACAAATGCAGGACAGGACAAGGAGAAATGGGAGCCTTGCCACGCTGATGGGCGGTATGTAAATTGCCAACAGCCACTCTGGAGAAGTGTACGGTGTGTCCTCAAACATCGAAAAAACACAGCTTAGGGAGCATAGGGCACTTCCACTCATGGGCGTATAAATTGGGAAAACTAAAAATCAGCAAGACACAGGCACCCCAAAGTTTAGGGCTGCTCTGTTTGCAAGAACCTCCACTTCATGACACCTTAAATATCCCAGGAAAGATAAAAATGGATAAAGAAGTTGTGGTCCTTATGTACAATGGAATATCACTCAGACATGATATCAATGTCATAATACTAGTAGCAGCATGATGAGTGGATTTAGGTACGACGACTCTAAGTGAAATAAGTCACACAGAAAAAGACACTTATCGTAAGCTATCACTTATAGAGGGAATGTAAAAACCGCTACACTTGAACTGAATTACAAAAGAGAACAGAGTCACACGTTTAGAAAACACACTATGGCTGCTTAACGGGAAAGGTGAGGTGGGGTGATGCATAAAACAAGGGTTTCAAATTAGCACAGATACCGTTACATACACCCAATATGTAATAGACAAGACCTACTCCTTGCTCAGTGAACTGGACTCAACACCCCCTATTCACCGCACAAGTATATATCTGACTAGTAAGAATCTTAAAACCTATGTATTGATATTTCTCTGGAAGTGTGTCAAGTGGGTGTAAAGCCGCATAAACACAGCCGTGAAAAGCAGCTAAACCCCATTATAAAAATAAATTACTTGTAAAAACCCGTAAAACAAAGACAGTGAAAGAGAGAGAAGTTCTTACACAATTCGTTCAGGGGCCGTGATGCAACATGGATTGACCAATTCTAGACCAACAGGTGGATGAGACCTAAGGGTGGACACTCCTGGGGCTGACAGGTTTGGTGAGGTTGGGTGAGCAAATACAGACCCTTTAAAGTAATACTGCGTGGTACCCATCCCATGGGTCCCAAATCTACAGTTTCAAGGGCATCTTCCTGCATCGAAAACATGCATGAGAAACCCAGAAGATGGTACACCGTGTGATCGGGAAAGGTTTCTAAAACGCACCTCATTTCTCACCTCCTTGTGCTCGGGTTCGCCATTCCAGCTACTTTACTAGCAAACTCCCTTCTTGGAGAATCATCACCTTTACCCTCCTGTTCTGTACAGGTTGCAATTTGTCCTGAGGATGAACGGGAAGAGGAGCAACCAATGAGAGACTAGATCTAGGTGTTGGGACAGGCACAGGTCACTCTATTTTCCCATCAGGAAGAAGAATTAACCACAGGCTCAGCCTACCGCCCGGAACCAGAATAGGGCCTGAGGCAATCCCGTGCTTCTGCGGCCAGCTCCCAAAAAAGCCAGTTGAAAAATGGAGCACATGGGCACTGCAATTCACAAACCTGCAGAGTTATAAATGATAACTCTCGTCCACAAATATATTGAGGGAAGGCAACGAAGAGGATTTGAAAGCAAGGCAGAATTGCAGGAAACTGGTTTCAGGAGGTAGATTCGAATCGCCTTTAAAGCACATGAAATGTGGCAAAACGTCGACAACGATGCCCTTGGCCAAAAAGGGCGTATGCGTTTTTTCCTGAATATATTCAGGAAAAAACGCATACGCCCTTTTTGGCCCACCAAGCAACCTGGAAAGGTAAATCAGCGCTACAAAGAAGTCTCGCTTCCCATCGGTCAAAAGGGCCATGCTGGAAAAACTGTCAAAACCACAAAAGCAGGACAGGCCATTGAGAAATGGAAGCCTTGCTACACTGATGGGCGGGATGTAAATTGCCAGCAACCACTCTGGAGAAGTGTACGGTGTGGCCTGAAACATCGAAAAAACACAGCTTAGGGAGCATAGGGCACTTCCACTCATGGGCGTATAAATTGGGAAAATTAAAAATCAGCAAGAGACAGGCACCCCAAAGTTTAGGGCTGCTCTGTTGACAAGAACCTCCACTTCATGACACCTTAAATATCCCAGGAAAGAGAAAAATGGATAAAAAAGTTGTGGTCCTTATGTACAATGGAATATCACTCAGCCATGAAATCAATGTCTTAAAGCTAGTAGCATCATGATGAGTGGATTTAGGTACGACGACTCTAAGTGAAATAAGTCACACAGAAAAAGACACTTATCATAAGCTATCACTTATAGAGGGAATGTAAAAACTGCTACACTTGAACTGAATTACAAAAGAGAACAGAGTCACACGTTTAGAAAACACACTATGGCTGCTTAACGGGAAAGATGAGGTGGTGTGATGCATAAAACAAGGGTTTCAAATTAGATCAGATACCGTTCCTTACACCCAATATGTAATAGACAAGACCTACTCCTTGCTCAGTGAACTGGACTCAACACCCCCTATTCACCGCACAAGTATATATCTGACTAGTGAGAATCTTAAAACCTATGTATTGATATCCCTCTGGAAGTGTGTCAAGTGGGTGTAAAGCCGCATAAACACAGCCGTGAAAAGCAGCTAAACCCCATTATAAAAATAAATTACTTGTAGAAACCCGTAAAACAAAGACAGTGAAAGAGAGAGAAATTCTTACACAATTCGTTCAGGGGCTGTGATGCAACCTGGATTGAAAATATCTA
Source organism: Eschrichtius robustus (assembly GCF_028021215.1). Lineage (NCBI taxonomy): Eukaryota > Metazoa > Chordata > Mammalia > Artiodactyla > Eschrichtiidae > Eschrichtius > Eschrichtius robustus. The sequence goes on from NW_027175208.1 coordinate 141,605, forward strand.
GACCCACAGTTGGATGAGACCTAAGGGTGGACTCTCTTGGGGCTGACAGGTTTGGTGAGGTTGGGTGAGCAAACACAGACCCTTTAAGGTAATACTGCGTGGTACCCATCCCATGGGTCCCAAATCTCCAGTTTTAAGGGCATCTTCCTGCATTGAAAATATGCATGAGAAACCCAGAAGATGGTCCACCATGTGATTGGGAAAGGTTTCTAAAACGCACCTCATTTCTCATCTCCTTGTGATCGGGTTCACCATTCCAGCTACTTTACTAGCAATCTCCCTACTTGGAGAATCAACACCTTTAACCTCCTGTTCTGTACAGGTTGCAATTTATCCTGAGGATGAACGGGAAGAGGGGCAACCAATGAGAGACTAGATGTAGGTGTTGGAACAGGCACAGGTCACTCTATTTTCCCATCAGGAAGAAGAATTAAGCACAGGCTCAGCCTGCCGCCGGGAAGAAGAATAGTGCCTGAGGCAATCCCGCGCTTCTGTGGCCAGCTCCGAAAAAAGCCAGTTGAAAAATGGAGCACATGGGCACTGCAATTCACAAACCTGCAGAGTTATAAATGATAACTCTCGTCCACAAATATATTGAGGGAAGGCAACGAAGAGGATTTGAAAGCAAGGCAGAATTGCAGGAAACAGATTTCAGGAGGTAGATTCGAATCGCCTTTAAGGCACATGAAAAGCGGCAAAACGTCGACAATGATGCCCTTGGCCAAAAAGGGCGTATGCGTTTTTTCCTGAATATATTCAGGAAAAAACGCATACGCCCTTTTTGGCCAACCAAGCAACCTGGAAAGGCAAATCAGCGCTACAAAGAAGTCTCGCTTCCCATCGGTCAAAAGGGCCATGCTGCAAAAAGTGTCAAAACCAGAAATGCAGGACAGGCCATGGAGAAATGGCAGCCTTGCTACGCTGATGGGCGGGATGTAAATTGCCAACAGCCACTCTGGAGAAGTGTACGGTGTGTCCTGAAACATCGAAAAAACACAGCTTAGGGAGCATAGGGCACTTCCACTCATGGGCGTATAAATTGGGAAAACTAAAAATCAGCAAGACACAGGCACCCCAAAATTTACGGCTGCTCTGTTGACAAGAACCTCCACTTCATGACACCTTAAATATCCCAGGAAAGAGAAAAATGGATAAAGAAGTTGTGGTCCTTATGTACAATGGAATATCACTCAGCCATGAAATCAATGTCATAAGGCTAGTAGCAGCATGATGAGTGGATTTAGGTACGACGACTCTAAGTGAAATAAGTCACACAGAAAAAGACACATATCAAAAGATATCACTTATAGAGGGATGTAAAAACCGCTACACTTGAACTGAATTACAAATCAGAACAGAGTCACCCATTTTGAAAACACACTATGGCTGCTTAACGGGAAAGGTGAGGTGGGGTGATGCATAAAACAAGGGTTTCAAATTAGCTCTGATACCGTTCCATACACCCAATATGTAATAGAGAAGACCTACTCCTTGCTCAGTGAACTGGACTCAACACCCCGTATTCACCGCACAAGAATATATCTGACTAGTGAGAATCTTAAAACCTATGTATTGATATCTCTCTGGAAGTGAGTCAAGAGGGTGTAAAGCCGCATAAACACAGCCGTGAAAAGCAGCTAAACCCCATTATAAAAACAAATTATTTTTAAAAACGCATGAAACAAATACAGTAAAAGAGAGAGAAATTCTTACAAAATTCATTCAGGGGCTGTGACGCAACCTGGGTTGACCATATCTAGACCCACAGCTGGATGAGACATAAGGGTGGACACTCTTGGGGCTGAGAGGTTTGGTGAGGTTGGGTGAGCCATCGCAGACCCTTTAAAGTAATACTGCGTGGTACCCATCCCATGGGTCCCAAATCTCTAGGTTCAAGGGCATCTTCCTACATCGAAAACTTGCATGAGGAACCCAGAAGATGGTACAGCGTGTGAATTTGAAAGGTTTCTAAAACACACCTCATTTCTCATCTCCTTGTGCTCGGGTTCGCCATTCCAGCTACTTTACTAGCAATCTTCCTACTTGGAGAATCAGCACCTTTAACCTCCTGTTCCCTACAGGTTGCAATTTGTCCTGAGGATGAACGGGAAGAGGGGCAACCAATGAGAGACTAGATCTAGGTGTTGGGACAGGCACAGGTCACTGTATTTTCCCATCAGGAAGAAGAATTAACCACAGGCTCAGCCTGCCGCCCGGAACCAGAATAGGGCCTGAGGCAATCCCGCGTTTCTGCGGCCAGCTCCCAAAAAAGCCAGTTGAAAAATGGAGCACATGGGCACTGCAATTCACAAACCTGCAGAGTTATAAATGATAAATCTCGTCCACAAATATATTGAGGGAACGCAACGAAGAGGATTTGAAAGCAAGGCAGAGTTGCAGGAAACAGGTTTCAGGAGGTAGATTCGAATCGCCTTTAAAGCACATGAAAAGCGGCAAAACGTCGACAATGTTGCCCTTGGCCAAAAAGGGCGTATGCGTTTTTTCCTGAATATATTCAGGAAAAAACGCATACGCCCTTTTTGGCCAACCAAGCAACCTGGAAAGGCAAATCAGCGCTACAAAGAAGTCTCGCTTCCCATCGGTCCAAAGGGCCATGCTGCAAAAAGTGTCAAAACCACAAATGCAGGACAGGCCATGGAGAAATAGGAGCCTTGCTACGCTGATGGGCGGGATGTAAATTGCCAACAGCCACTCTGGAGAAGTGTACGGTGTGTCCTGAAACATCGAGAAAACACAGCTTAGGGAGCATAGGGCACGTCCACTCATGGGCGTATAAATTGGGAAAACTAAAAATCAGCAAGACACAGGCACCCCAAAGTTTAGGCCTGCTCTGTTGACAAGAACCTCCACTTCAGGAAACCTTAAATATCCCAGGAAAGAGAAAAATGGATAAAGAAGTTGTGGTCCTTATGTACAATGGAATATCACTCAGCCATGAAATCAATGTCATAAGGCTAGTAGCAGCATGATGAGTGGATTTAGGTACGACGACTCTAAGTGAAATAAGTCACACAGAAAATGACACTTATCAAAAGCTATCACTTATAAAGGGAATGTAAAAACCGCTACACTTGAATTGAATTACAAATCAGAACAGAGTCACACATTTAGAAAACACACTATGGCTGCTTAACGGGAAAGGTGATGTGCGGTGATGCATAAAACAAGGGTTTCTAATTAGCTCAGATACCGTTCCATACACCCAATATGTAATAGAAAAGACCTACTCCTTGCTCAGTGAACTGGACTCATCACCCCCTATTCACCGCACAAGAATATATCTGACTAGTGAGAATCTTAAAACCTATGTATTGATATCTCTCTGGAAGTGAGTCAAGTGGGTGTAAAGCCGCATAAACACAGCCATGAAAAGCACCTAAACCCCATTATAAAAATAAATTACTTTTAAAAACCCGTAAAACAAAGACAGTGAAAGAGAGAGAAATTCTTACAAAATTCCTTTAGGGGCTGTGACGCAACCTGGGTTGAACATATCTAGACCCACAGTTGGATGAGACCTAAGGGTGGACACTCTTGGGGCTGAGAGGTTTGGTGACGTTGGGTGAGCAAACGTAGACCCCTTAAAGTAATACTGTGTGGTACCCATCCCATGGGTCCTAAATCTCCAGGTTCAAGGGCATCTTCCTACATCGAAAACACGCATGGGAAACCTAGAAGATGGTACACCGTCTGATCGGGAAAGGTTTCTGAAACGCACCTCATTTCTCATCTCCTTGTGCTCGGGTTCGCCATTCCAGCTACTTTACTAGCAATCTCCCTACTTGGAGAATCAGCACCTTTAACCTCCTGTTCTGTACAGGTTGCAATTTGTCCTGAGGATGAACGGGAAGAGGGGCAACCAATGAGAGACAAGATCTAGGTGTTTGGACAGGCACAGGTCACGCTATTTTCCCATCAGGAAGAAGATTTAAGCACAGGCTCAGCCTGCCGCCGGGAACCAGAATAGTGCCTGAGGCAATCCCGCACTTCTGCGGCCAGCTCCCAAAAAAGACAGTTGAAAAATGGAGCACATGGGCACTGCAATTCACAAACCTGCAGAGTTATAAATGATAACTCTCGTCCAGAAATATATTGAGGGAAGGCAACGAAGAGGATTTGAAAGCAAGGCAGAATTGCAGGAAACAGATTTCAGGAGGTAGATTCGAATCGCCTTTAAAGCACAAGGAAAGCGGCAAAACGTCGACAATGATGCCCTTGGCCAAACAGGGCGTATGCGTTTTTTCCTGAATATATTCAGGAAAAACCGCATACGCCCTTTTTGGCCAACCAAGCAACCTGGAAAGGCAAATCAGCACTACAAAAAGTCTCGCTTCCCATCGGTCAAAAGGGCCATGCTGAAAAAAGTGTCAAAACCAGAAATGCAGGACAGGCCATGGAGAAATGGCAGCCTTGCTACGCTGATGGGCGGGATGTTAATTGCCAACAGCCACTCTGGAGAAGTGTACGGTGTGTCCTGAAACATCGAGAAAACACAGCTTAGAGAGCATAGGGCACGTCCACTCATGGGCGTATAAATTGGGAAAACTAAAAATCAGCAAGACACAGGCACCCCAAAGTTTAGGGCTGCTCTGTTGACAAGAACCTCCACTTCATGACACCTTAAATATCCCAGGAAAGAGAAAAATGGATAAAGAAGTTGTGGTACTTATGTACAATGGAATATCACTCAGCCATGAAATCAATATCATAAGGCTAGTAGCAGCATGATGAGTGGATTTAGGTACGACGATTCTAAGTGAAATAAGTCACACAGAAATAGACACTTATCATAAGCTATCACTTATAGAGGGAATGTAAAAACCGCTACACTTGAACTGAATTACAAAACAGAAGAGAGTCACACGTTTAGAAAACACACTATGGCTGCTTAACGGGAAAGGTGAGGTGGGGTGATGCATAAAACAAGGGTTTCACATTAGCACAGATACCGTTACATACACCCAATATGTCATAGACAAGACCTACTCCTTGCTCAGTGAACTGGACTCAACACCCCCTATTCACCGCACAAGTATATATCTGACTAATAAGAATCTTAAAACCTATGTATTGATATTTCTCTGGAAGTGTGTCAAGTGGGTGTAAAGCCGCATAAACACAGCCGTGAAAAGCAGCTAAACCCCATTATAAAAATAAATTACTTGTAAAAACCCGTAAAACAAAGACAGAGAAAGAGAGAGAAGTTCTTACACAATTCGTTCAGGGGCCGTGATGCAACATGGATTGACCAATTCTAGACCAACAGGTGGATGAGACCTAAGGGTGGACACTCTTGGGGCTGACAGGTTTGGTGAGGTTGGGTGAGCAAACGCAGACCCTTTAAAGTAATACTGCGTGGTACCCATCCCATGGGTCCCAAATCTCCAGGTTCAAGGGCATCTTCCTGCATCGAAAACATGCATGAGAAACCCAGAAGATGGTACACCATGTGATTGGGAAAGTTTCTAAAATGCACCTCATTTCTCAACTCCGTGTGCTCGGGTTCGCCATTCCAGCTACTTTACTAGCAATCTCCCTACTTGGAGAATCAGCACCTTTAACCTCCTGTTCCATGCAGGTTGCAATTTGTCCTAAGGATGAATGGGAAGAGGGGCAACCAATGAGAGACTAGATCTAGGTGTTGGGACAGGCACAGGTCAATCTATTTTCCCATCAGGAAGAAGAATTAACCACAGGCTCAGCCTACCGCCCGGAACCAGAATAGGGCCTGAGGCAATCCCGCGCTTCTGCGGCCAGCTCCCAAAAAAGCCAGTTGAAAAATGGAGCACATAGGCACTGCAATTCACAAACCCGCAGAGTTATAAATGATAACTCTCATCCACAGATATATTGAGGGAAGGCAACGAAGAGGATTTGAAAGCAAGGCAAAATTGCAGGAAACTGGTTTCAGGAGGTAGATTCGAATCGCCTTTAAAGCACATGAAAAGCGGCAAAACGTCGACAATGATGCCCTTGGCCAAACAGGGCGTATGCGTTTTTTCCTGAATATATTCAGGAAAAACCGCATACGCTCTTTTTGGCCAACCAAGCAACCTGGAAAGGCAAATCAGCGCTACAAAGAAGTCTCGCTTCCCATCGGTCCAAAGGGCCATGCTGAAAAAAGTGTCAAAACCACAAATGCAGGACAGGCCATGGAGAAATGGGAGCCTTGCTACGCTGATGGGCGGGATGTAAATTGCCAACAGCCACTCTGGAGAAGTGTACGGTGTGTCCTGAAATATCGAGAAAACACAGCTTAGGGAGCATAGGGCACGTCCACTCATGGGCGTATAAATTGGGAAAACTAAAAATCAGCAAGAAACAGGCACCCCAAAGTTTAGGGCTGCTCTGTTGACAAGAACCTCCACTTCATGACACCTTAAATATCCCAGGAAGAGAAAAATGGATAAAGAAGTTGTGGTTCTTATATACAATGGAATATCACTCTGCCATGAAATCAATGTCATAAGGCCAGTAGACGCAAGATGGGTGGACTTAGGTACGATGATTCTAAGGGAAATAAGTCACACAGAAAAAGACACTTATCAAAAGCTATCACTTATAGAGGGAATGTAAAAACCGCTACACTTGAACTGAATTACAAAACAGAACAGAGTCACACGTTTAGAAAACACACTATGGCTGGTTAACGGGAAAGGTGAGGTGGGGTGTTGCATAAAACAAGGGTTTCAAATTAGCTCAGATACCGTTCCATACACCCAATATGTAATAGAAAAGACCTACTCCTTGCTCAGTGAACTGGACTCAACACCCCCTATTCACCGCACAAGAATATATCTGACTAGTGAGAATCTTAAAACTTATGTATTGATATCTCTCTGGAAGTGAGTCAAGTGGGTGTAAAGCCGCATAAACAAAGCTGTGATAAGCAGCTAAACCCCATTATAAAAATAAATTAGTTTTAAAAACCCATGAAACAAAGACAGTGAAAGACAGAGAAATTCTTACAAAATTCATTCAGGGGCTGTGACGCAACCTGGATTGACCATATCTAGACCCACAGCTGGATGACACATAAAGGTGGACACTCTTGGGGCTGAGAGGTTTGGTGAGGTTGGGTGAGCAAACGCAGACACTTTAAAGTAATACTGCGTGGTACCCATCCCATGGGTCCCAAATCTCCAGGTTCAAGGGCATCTTCCTACATCGAAAACATGCATGAGAAACCCAGAAGATGGTACACCGTGTGATTGGGAAAGTTTCTAAAATGCACCTCATTTCTCAACTCCGTGTGCTCGGGTTCGCCATTCCAGCTACTTTACTAGCAATCTCCCTACTTGGAGAATCAGCACCTTTAACCTCCTGTTCCATACAGGTTGCAATTTGTCCTAAGGATGAATGGGAATAGGGGCAACAAATGAGAGACTAGATGTAGGTGTTGGGACAGGCACAGGTCACTCTATTTTCCCATCAGGAAGAAGAATTAACCACAGGCTCAGCCTGCCGCCCGGAACCAGAATAGGGCCTGAGGCAATCCCGCGCTTCTGCGGCCAGCTCCCAAAAAAGCCAGTTGAAAAATGGAGCACATGGGCACTGCAATTCACAAACCTGCAGAGTTATAAATGATAACTCTCGTCCACAAATATATTGAGGGAAGGCAACGAAGAGGATTTGAAAGCAAGGCAGAATTGCAGGAAACTGGTTTCAGGAGGTAGATTCGAATCGCCTTTAAAGCACATGAAAAGCGGCAAAACGTCGACAATGATGCCCTTGGCCAAAAAGGGCGTATGCGTTTTTTCCTGAATATATTCAGGAAAAAACGCATACGCCCCTTTTGGCCAACCAAGCAACCTGGAAAGGTAAATCAGCGCTACAAAGAAGTCTCGCTTCCCATCGGTCAAAAGGGCCATGCTGCAAAAAGTGTCAAAACCACAGAAGCAGGACAGGCCATTGAGAAATGGGAGCCTTGCTACACTGATGGGCGGGATGTAAATTGCCAGCAACCAATCTGGAGAAGTGTACGGTGTGGCCTGAAACATCGAAAAAACACAGCTTAGGGAGCATAGGGCACTTCCACTCATGGGCGTATAAATTGGGAAAATTAAAAATCAGCAAGACACAGGCAACCCAAAGTTTAGGGCTGCTCTGTTGACAAGAACCTCCACTTCATGACACCTTAAATATCCCAGGAAAGAGAAAAATGGATAAAGAAGTTGTGGTCCTTATGTACAATGGAATATCACTCAGCGATGAAATCAATGTCATAAGGCTAGTAGCAGCATGATGAGTGGATTTAGGTACGACGACTCTAAGTGAAATAAGTCACACAGAAAAAGACACTTATCATAAGCTATCACTTATAGAGGGAATGTAAAAACTGCTACACTTGAACTGAATTACAAAAGAGAACAGAGTCACACGTTTAGAAAACACACTATGGCTGCTTAACGGGAAAGATGAGGTGGTGTGATGCATAAAACACGGGTTTCAAATTAGATCAGATACCGTTCCATACACCCAATATGTAATAGACAAGACCTACTCCTTGCTCCGTGAACTGGACTCAACACCCCCTATTCACCTCACAAGTGTATATCTGAGTAGTTAGAATCTTAAAACCTATGTATTGATATCTCTCTGGAAGTGTGTCAAGTGGGTGTAAAGCCGCATAAACACAGCCGTGAAAAGCAGCTAAACCCCATTATAAAAATAAATTATTTTTACAAACGCATGAAACAAAGACAGTGAAAGAGAGAGAAATTCTTACAAAATTCATTCAGGGGCTGTGACGCAACCTGGATTGACCATATCTAGACCCACAACTGGATGAGACATAAGGGTGGACACTCTTGGGGCTGAGAGGTTTGGTGAGGTTGGGTGAGCCATCGCAGACCCTTAAATGTAATACTGCGTGGTACCCATCCCATGGGTCCCAAATCTCCAGGTTCAAGGGCATCTTCCTACATCGAAAACTTGCATGTGGAACCCAGAAGATGGTACAGCGTGTGATTTTGAAATGTTTCTAAAACGCACCTCATTTCTCATCTCCTTGTGCTCGGGTTCGCCATTCCAGCTACTTTACTAGCAATCTCCCTACTTGGAGAATCAGCACCTTTAACCTCCTGTTCTGTACAGGTTGCAATTTGTCCTGAGGATGAACGGGAAGAGGGGCAACCAATGGGAGACTAGATCTAGGTGTTGGGACAGGCACAGGTCACTCTATTTTCCCATCAGGAAGAAGAAATAACCAGAGGCTCAGCCTGCCTCCCGGATCCAGAATAGGGCCTGAGGCAATCCCGCGCTTTTGCGGCCAGCTCCCAAAAAAGACAGTTGAAAAATGGAGCTCAGGGGCACTGCAATTCACAAACCTGCAGAGTTATAAATGATAACTCTCGTCCACAAATATATTGAGGGAAGGCAACGAAGAGGATTTGAAAGCAAGGCAGAACTGCAAAACACAGATTTCAGGAGGTAGATTCGAATCGCCTTTCAAGCACATGAAAAGCGGCAAAACGTGGAAAATGATGCCCTTGGCCAAAAAGGGCGTATGCGTTTTTTCCTGAATATATTCAGGAAAAAACGCATACGCCCTTTTTGGCCAACCAAGCAACCTGGAAAGGCAAATCAGCGCTACAAAGAAGTCTCGCTTCCCATGGGTCAAAAGGGCCATGCTGAAAAAAGTGTCAAAACCACAAATGCAGGACAGGCCATGGAGAAATGGGAGCCTTGCCACGCTGATGGGCGGGATGTAAATTGCGAAAAGCCACTCTGGAGAAGTGTACGGTGTGGCCTGAAACATCGAAAAAACAAAGTTTATGGAGCATAGGGCACTTCCACTCATGGGCGTATAAATTGGGAATACTAAAAATCAGCAAGACTCAGGCACCCCAAAGTTTACGCCTGCTCTGTTGACAAGAACCTCCACTTCACGAAACCTTAAATATCCCAGGAAGGAGAAAAATGGATAAAGAAATTGTGCTCCTTATGTACAATGGAATATCACTCAGCCATGAAATCAATGTCATAAGGCTAGTAGCAGCATGATGAGTGGATTTAGGTACGACGACTCTAAGTGAAATAAGTCACACAGAAAAAGACACTTATCAAAAGCTATCACTTATAAAGGGAATGTAAAAACCGCTACACTTGAATTGAATTACAAATCAGAACAGAGTCACACATTTAGAAAACACACTATGGCTGCTTAACGGGAAAGGTGATGTGCGGTGATGCATAAAACAAGGGTTTCAAATTAGCTCAGATACCGTTCCATACACCCAATAAGTAATAGAAAAGACCTATTCCTTGCTCAGTGAACTGGACTCAACACCCCCTATTCACCGCACAAGAATATATCTGACTAGTGAGAATGTTAAAACCTATGTATTGATATCTCTCTGGAAGTGAGTCAAGTGGGTGTAAAGCCGCATAAACACAGCCATGAAAAGCACCTAAACCCCATTATAAAAATAAATTACTTTTAAAAACCCGTAAAACAAAGACAGTGAAAGAGAGAGAAATTCTTACAAAATTCCTTCAGGGGCTGTGACGCAACCTGGGTTGAACATATCTAGACCCACAGTTGGATGAGACCTAAGGGTGGACACTCTTGGGGCTGAGAGGTTTGGTGAGGTTGGGTGAGCCATCGCAGACCCTTAAATGTAATACTGCGTGGTACCCATCACATGGGTCCCAAATCTCCAGGTTCAAGGGCATCTTCCTACATCGAAAACTTGCATGTGGAACCCAGAAGATGGTACAGCGTGTGATTTTGAAATGTTTCTAAAACGCACCTCATTTCTCATCTCCTTGTGCTCGGGTTCGCCATTCCAGCTACATTACTAGCAATCTCCGTACTTGGAGAATCAGCACCTTTAACCTCCTGTTCTGTACAGGTTGCAATTTGTCCTGAGGATGAACGGGAAGAGGGGCAACCAATGAGAGACTAGATCTAGGTGTTGGGACAGGCACAGGTCACTCTATTTTCCCATCAGGAAGAAGAAATAACCAGAGGCTCAGCCTGCCTCCCGGATCCAGAATAGGGCCTGAGGCAATCCCGCGCTTTTGCGGCCAGCTCCCAAAAAAGACAGTTGAAAAATGGAGCTCAGGGGCACTGCAATTCACAAACCTGCAGAGTTATAAATGATAACTCTCGTCCACAAATATATTGAGGGAAGGCAACGAAGAGGATTTGAAAGCAAGGCAGAACTGCAAAACACAGATTTCAGGAGGTAGATTCGAATCGCCTTTCAAGCACATGAAAAGCGGCAAAACGTGGAAAATGATGCCCTTGGCCAAAAAGGGCGTATGCGTTTTTTCCTGAATATATTCAGGAAAAAACGCATACGCCCTTTTTGGCCAACCAAGCAACCTGGAAAGGCAAATCAGCGCTACAAAGAAGTCTCGCTTCCCATGGGTCAAAAGGGCCATGCTGAAAAAAGTGTCAAAACCACAAATGCAGGACAGGCCATGGAGAAATGGGAGCCTTGCCACGCTGATGGGCGGGATGTAAATTGCGAAAAGCCACTCTGGAGAAGTGTACGGTGTGGCCTGAAACATCGAAAAAACAAAGTTTATGGAGCATAGGGCACTTCCACTCATGGGCGTATAAATTGGGAATACTAAAAATCAGCAAGACTCAGGCACCCCAAAGTTTAGGCCTGCTCTGTTGACAAGAACCTCCACTTCACGAAACCTTAAATATCCCAGGAAGGAGAAAAATGGATAAAGAAATTGTGCTCCTTATGTACAATGGAATATCACTCAGCCATGAAATCAATGTCATAAGGCTAGTAGCAGCATGATGAGTGGATTTAGGTACGACGACTCTAAGTGAAATAAGTCACACAGAAAAAGACACTTATCAAAAGCTATCACTTATAAAGGGAATGTAAAAACCGCTACACTTGAATTGAATTACAAATCAGAACAGAGTCACACATTTAGAAAACACACTATGGCTGCTTAAAGGGAAAGGTGATGTGCGGTGATGCATAAAACAAGGGTTTCAAATTAGCTCAGATACCGTTCCATACACCCAATAAGTAATAGAAAAGACCTACTCCTTGCTCAGTGAACTGGACTCAACACCCCCTATTCACCGCACAAGAATATATCTGACTAGTGAGAATCTTAAAACCTATGTATTGATATCTCTCTGGAAGTGAGTCAAGTGGGTGTAAAGCCGCATAAACACAGCCATGAAAAGCACCTAAACCCCATTATAAAAATAAATTACTTTTAAAAACCCGTAAAACAAAGACAGTGAAAGAGAGAGAAATTCTTACAAAATTCCTTCAGGGGCTGTGACGCAACCTGGGTTGAACATATCTAGACCCACAGTTGGATGAGACCTAAGGGTGGACACTCTTGGGGCTGAGAGGTTTGGTGACGTTGGGTGAGCAAACGTAGACCCCTTAAAGTAATACTGTGTGGTACCCATCCCATGGGTCCTAAATCTCCAGGTTCAAGGGCATCTTCCTACATCGAAAACACGCATGGGAAACCTAGAAGATGGTACACCGTCTGATCGGGAAAGGTTTCTGAAACGCACATCATTTCTCATCTCCTTGTGCTCGGGTTCGCCATTCCAGCTACTTTACTAGCAATCTCCCTACTTGGAGAATCAGCACCTTTAACCTCCTGTTCTGTACAGGTTGCAATTTGTCCTGAGGATGAACGGGAAGAGGGGCAACCAATGAGAGACAAGATCTAGGTGTTTGGACAGGCACAGGTCACGCTATTTTCCCATCAGGAAGAAGAATTAAGCACAGGCTCAGCCTGCCGCCGGGAACCAGAATAGTGCCTGAGGCAATCCCGCGCTTCTGCGGCCAGCTCCCAAAAAAGACAGTTGAAAAATGGAGCACATGGGCACTGCAATTCACAAACCTGCAGAGTTATAAATGATAACTCTCGTCCAGAAATATATTGAGGGAAGGCAACAAAGAGGATTTGAAAGCAAGGCAGAATTGCAGGAAACAGATTTCAGGAGGTAGATTCGAATCGCCTTTAAAGCACATGAAAAGCGGCAAAACGTCGACAATGATGCCCTTGGCCAAAAAGGGCGTATGCGTTTTTTCCTGAATATATTCAGGAAAAACCGCATACGCCCTTTTTGGCCAACCAAGCAACCTGGAAAGGCAAATCAGCACTACAAAAAGTCTCGCTTCCCATCGGTCAAAAGGGTCATGCTGCAAAAAGTGTCAAAACCAGAAATGCAGGACAGGCCATGGAGAAATGGCAGCCTTGCTACGCTGATGGGCGGGATGTTAATTGCCAACAGCCACTGTGGAGAAGTGTACGGTGTGTCCTGAAACATCGAGAAAACACAGCTTAGGGAGCATAGGGCACGTCCACTCATGGGCGTATAAATTGGGAAAACTAAAAATCAGCAAGACACAGGCACCCCAAAGTTTAGGGCTGCTCTGTTGACAAGAACCTCCACTTCATGACACCGTAAATATCCCAGGAAAGAGAAAAATGGATAAAGAAGTTGTGGTCCTTATGTACAATGGAATATCACTCAGACATGAAATCAATGTCATAAGGCTAGTAGAAGCAGGATGAGTGGATTTAGGTACGACGATTGTAAGTGAAATAAGTCACACAGAAAAAGACACTTATCATAAGCTATCACTTATAGAGGGAATGTAAAAACCGCTACACTTGAACTGAATTACAAAACAGAACAGAGTCACACGTTTAGAAAACACACTATGGCTGCTTAACGAGAAAGGTGAGGTGGGGTGATGCATAAAACAAGGGTTTCAAATTCGCTCAGATACCGTTCCATACACCCAATATGTAATAGACAAGACCTACTCCTTGCTCAGTGAACTGGACTCAACACCCCCTATTCACCACACAAGAATATATGTGACTAGTAAGAATCTTAAAACCTATGTATTGATATCTGTCTGGAAGTGAGTCAAGTTGGTGTAAAGCCACATAAACACAGCCGTGAAAAGCAGCTAAACCCCATTATAAAAATAAATTACTTTTAAAAACCCGTAAAACAAAGACAGTGAAAGAGAGAGAAATTCTTACACAATTCGATCAGAGGCTGTGATGCAACCTGGATTGACCATATCTAGACCCACAGCTGGATGAGACATAAGGGTGGACACTCTTGGGGCTGAAAGTTTGGGTGAGGTTGGGTGAGCAAACGCAGACCCTTTAAAGTAATACTGCGTGGTACCCATCCCATGGTTCCCAAATCTCCAGGTTCAAGGGCATCTTCCTACATCGAAAACATGCATGAGAAACCCAGAAGATGGTACACCGTGTGATTTTGAAAGGTTTCTAAAACGCACCTCATTTCTCATCTCCTTGTGTTCGGGTTCGCCTTTCCAGCTACTTTAGTAGCAATCTCCCTACTTGGAGAATCAGCACCTTTAAGCTCCTGTTCCCTACAGGTTGCAATTTGTCCTGAGGATGAAAGGGAAGAGGGGCAACCAATGAGAGACTAGATCTAGGTGTTGGGACAAGCACAGGGCACTCTATTTTCCCATCAGGAAGAAGAATTAACCACAGGCTCAGCCTGCCGCCCAGAAGCAGAATAGGGCCTGAGGCAATCCCGCGCTTTTGCGGCCAGCTCCCAAAAAAGACAGTTGAAAAATGGAGCTCAGGGGCACTGCAATTCACAAACCTGCTGAGATATAAATGATAACTCTCGTCCACAAATATATTGAGGGAAGGCAAGGAAGAGGATTTATAAGCAAGGCAGAATTGCAGGAAACAGATTTCAGGAGGTAGATTCGAATCGCCTTTAAGGCACATGAAAAGCGGCAAAACCTCGACAATGATGCCCTTGGCCAAAAAGGGCGTATGCGTTTTTTCCTGAATATATTCAGGAAAAAACGCATACGCCCTTTTTGGCCAACCAAGCAACCTGGAAAGGCAAATCAGCGCTACAAAGAAGTCTCGCTTCCCATCGGTCAAAAGGGTCATGCTGCAAAAAGTGTCAAAACCAGAAATGCAGGACAGGCCATGGAAAAATGGCAGCCTTGCTACGCTGATGGGCGGGATGTAAATTGCCAACAACCACTCTGGAGAAGTGTACGGTGTATCCTGAAACATCGAAAAAACACAGCTCTAGGAGCATAGGGCACGTCCACTCATGGGCGTATAAATTGGGAAAACTAAAAATCAGCAAGACAGAGGCACCCCAAAGTTTAGGGCTGCTCTGTTGACAAGAACCTCCACTTCATGACACCTTAAATATCCCAGGAAAGAGAAAAATGGATAAAGAAGTTGTGGTCCTTATGTACAATGGAATATCACTCAGACATGAAATCAATGTCATAAGGCTAGTAGAAGCAAGATGAGTGGATTTAGGTACGACGATTCTAAGTGAAATAAGTCACACAGAAATAGACACTTATCATAAGCTATCACTTATAGAGGGAATGTAAAAACCGCTACACTTGGACTGAATTACAAAACAGAAGAGAGTCACACGTTTAGAAAACACACTATGGCTGCTTAACGGGAAAGGTGAGGTGGGGTGATGCATAAAACAAGGGTTTCACATTAGCACAGATACCGTTACATACACCCAATATGTCATAGACAAGACCTACTCCTTGCTCAGTGAACTGGACTCAACACCCCCTATTCACCGCACAAGTATATATCTGACTAATAAGAATCTTAAAACCTATGTATTGATATTTCTCTGGAAGTGTGTCAAGTGGGTGTAAAGCCGCATAAACACAGCCGTGAAAAGCAGCTAAACCCCATTATAAAAATAAATTACTTGTAAAAACCCGTAAAACAAAGACAGTGAAAGAGAGAGAAGTTCTTACACAATTCGTTCAGGGGCCGTGATGCAACATGGATTGACCAATTCTAGACCAACAGGTGGATGAGACCTAAGGGTGGACACTCTTGGGGCTGACAGGTTTGGTGAGGTTGGGTGAGCAAACGCAGACCCTTTAAAGTAATACTGCGTGGTACCCATCCCATGGGTCCCAAATCTCCAGGTTCAAGGGCATCTTCCTGCATCGAAAACATGCATGAGAAACCCAGAAGATGGTACACCATGTGATTGGGAAAGTTTCTAAAATGCACCTCATTTCTCAACTCCGTGTGCTCGGGTTCGCCATTCCAGCTACTTTACTAGCAATCTCCCTACTTGGAGAATCAGCACCTTTAACCTCCTGTTCCATACAGGTTGCAATTTGTCCTAAGGATGAATGGGAAGAGGGGCAACCAATGAGAGACTAGATCTAGGTGTTGGGACAGGCACAGGTCACTCTATTTTCCCATCTGGAAGAAGAATTAACCACAGGCTCAGCCTACCGCCCGGAACCAGAATAGGGCCTGAGGCAATCCCGCGCTTCTGCGGCCAGCTCCCAAAAAAGCCAGTTGAAAAATGGAGCACATAGGCACTGCAATTCACAAACCTGCAGAGTTATAAATGATAACTCTCGTCCACAAATATATTGAGGGAAGGCAACGAAGAGGATTTGAAAGCAAGGCAAAATTGCAGGAAACTGGTTTCAGGAGGTAGATTCGAATCGCCTTTAAAGCACATGAAAAGCGGCAAAACGTCGACAATGATGCCCTTGGCCAAAAAGGGCGTATGCGTTTTTTCCTGAATATATTCAGGAAAAAACGCATACGCTCTTTTTGGCCAAGCAAGCAACCTGGAAAGGCAAATCAGCGCTACAAAGAAGTCTCGCTTCCCATCGGTCCAAAGGGCCATGCTGAAAAAAGTGTCAAAACCACAAATGCAGGACAGGCCATGGAGAAATGGGAGCCTTGCTACGCTGATGGGCGGGATGTAAATTGCCAACAGCCACTCTGGAGAAGTGTACGGTGTGTCCTGAAATATCGAGAAAACACAGCTTAGGGAGCATAGGGCACGTCCACTCATGGGCGTATAAATTGGGAAAACTAAAAATCAGCAAGACACAGGCACCCCAAAGTTTAGGGCTGCTCTGTTGACAAGAACCTCCACTTCATGACACCTTAAATATCCCAGGAAAGAGAAAAATGGATAAAGAAGTTGTGGTTCTTATATACAATGGAATATCACTCTGCCATGAAATCAATGTCATAAGGCCAGTAGACGCAAGATGGGTGGACTTAGGTACGATGATTCTAAGGGAAATAAGTCACACAGAAAAAGACACTTATCAAAAGCTATCACTTATAGAGGGAATGTAAAAACCGCTACACTTAAACTGAATTACAAAACAGAAGAGAGTCACACGTTTAGAAAACACACCATGGCTGCTTAACGGGAAAGGTGACGTGGGGTGATGCATAAAACAAGGGTTTCAAATTCGCTCAGATACCGTTCCATACACCCAATATGTAATAGACAAGACCTACTCCTTGCTCAGTGAACTGGACTCAACACCCCCTATTCACCGCACAAGAATATATCTGACTAGTGAGAATCTTAAAACTTATGTATTGATATCTCTCTGGAAGTGAGTCAAGTGGGTGTAAAGCCGCATAAACAAAGCTGTGATAAGCAGCTAAACCCCATTATAAAAATAAATTAGTTTTAAAAACCCATGAAACAAAGACAGTGAAAGACAGAGAAATTCTTACAAAATTCATTCAGGGGCTGTGACGCAACCTGGATTGGCCATATCTAGACCCACAGCTGGATGACACATAAAGGTGGACACTCTTGGGGCTGAGAGGTTTGGTGAGGTTGGGTGAGCAAACGCATACACTTTAAAGTAATACTGCATGGTACCCATCCCATGGGTCCCAAATCTCCAGGTTCAAGGGCATCTTCCTACATCGAAAACATGCATGAGAAACCCAGAAGATGGTACACCTTGTGATTGGGAATGTTTCTAAAATGCACCTCATTTCTCAACTCCGTGTGCTCGGGTTCGCCATTCCAGCTACTTTACTAGCAATCTCCCTACTTGGAGAATCAGCACCTTTAACCTCCTGTTCCATACAGGTTGCAATTTGTCCTAAGGATGAATGGGAATAGGGGCAACAAATGAGAGACTAGATGTAGGTGTTGGGACAGGCACAGGTCACTCTATTTTCCCATCAGGAAGAAGAATTAACCACAGGCTCAGCCTACCGCCCGGAACCAGAATAGGGCATGAGGCAATCCCGCGCTTCTGCGGCCAGCTCCCAAAAAAGCCAGTTGAAAAATGGAGCACATGGGCACTGCAATTCACAAACCTGCAGAGTTATAAATGATAACTCTCGTCCACAAATATATTGAGGGAAGGCAACGAAGAGGATTTGAAAGCAAGGCAGAATTGCAGGAAACTGGTTTCAGGAGGTAGATTCGAATCGCCTTTAAGGCACATGAAAAGCGGCAAAACGTCGACAATGATGCCCTTGGCCAAAAAGGGCGTATGCGTTTTTTCCTGAATATATTCAGGAAAAAACGCATACGCCCTTTTTGGCCAACCAAGCAACCTGGAAAGGTAAATCAGCGCTACAAAGAAGTCTCGCTTCCCATCGGTCAAAAGGGCCATGCTGCAAAAAGTGTCAAAACCACAAAAGCAGGACAGGCCATTGAGAAATGGGAGCCTTGCTACACTGATGGGCGGGATGTAAATTGCCAGCAACCACTCTGGAGAAGTGTACGGTGTGGCCTGAAACATCGAAAAAACACAGCTTAGGGAGCATAGGGCACTTCCACTCATGGGCGTATAAATTGGGAAAATTAAAAATCAGCAAGACACAGGCAACCCAAAGTTTAGGGCTGCTCTGTTGACAAGAACCTCCACTTCATGACACCTTAAATATCCCAGGAAAGAGAAAAATGGATAAAGAAGTTGTGGTCCTTATGTACAATGGAATATCACTCAGCGATGAAATCAATGTCATAAGGCTAGTAGCAGCATGAGGAGTGGATTTAGGTACGACGACTCTAAGTGAAATAAGTCACACAGAAAAAGACACTTATCATAAGCTATCACTTATAGAGGGAATGTAAAAACTGCTACACTTGAACTGAATTACAAAAGAGAACAGAGTCACACGTTTAGAAAACAAACTATGGCTGCTTAACGGGAAAGATGAGGTGGTGTGATGCATAAAACAAGGGTTTCAAATTAGATCAGATACCGTTCCATACACCCAATATGTAATAGACAAGACCTACTCCTTGCTCAGTGAACTGGACTCAACACCCCCTATTCACCTCACAAGTATATATCTGACTAGTGAGAATCTTAAAACCTATGTATTGATATCCCTCTGGAAGTGTGTCAAGTGGGTGTAAAGCCGCATAAACACAGCCGTGAAAAGCAGCTAAACCCCATTATAAAAATAAATTATTTTTACAAACGCATGAAACAAAGACAGTGAAAGAGAGAGAAATTCTTACAAAATTCATTCAGGGAGTGACGCAACCTGGATTGACCATATCTAGACCCACAACTGGATGAGACATAAGGGTGGACACTCTTGGGGCTGAGAGGTTTGGTGAGGTTGGGTGAGCCATCGCAGACCCTTAAATGTAATACTGCGTGGTACCCATCCCATGGGTCCCAAATATCCAGGTTCAAGGGCATCTTCCTACATCGAAAACTTGCATGTGGAACCCAGAAGATGGTACAGCGTGTGATTTTGAAATGTTTCTAAAACGCACCTCATTTCTCATCTCCTTGTGCTCGGGTTCGCCATTCCAGCTACTTTACTAGCAATCTCCCTACTTGGAGAATCAGCACCTTTAACCTCCTGTTCTGTACAGGTTGCAATTTGTCCTGAGGATGAACGGGAAGAGGGGCAACCAATGAGAGACTAGATCTAGGTGTTGGGACAGGCACAGGTCACTCTATTTTCCCATCAGGAAGAAGAAATAACCAGAGGCTCAGCCTGCCTCCCGGATCCAGAATAGGGCCTGAGGCAATCCCGCGCTTTTGCGGCCAGCTCCCAAAAAAGACAGTTGAAAAATGGAGCTCAGGGGCACTGCAATTCACAAACCTGCAGAGTTATAAATGATAACTCTCGTCCACAAATATATTGAGGGAAGGCAACGAAGAGGATTTGAAAGCAAGGCAGAACTGCAAAACACAGATTTCAGGAGGTAGATTCGAATCGCCTTTCAAGCACATGAAAAGCGGCAAAACGTGGAAAATGATGCCCTTGGCCAAAAAGGGCGTATGCGTTTTTTCCTGAATATATTCAGGAAAAAACGCATACGCCCTTTTTGGCCAACCAAGCAACCTGGAAAGGCAAATCAGCGCTACAGAGAAGTCTCGCTTCCCATGGGTCAAAAGGGCCATGCTGAAAAAAGTGTCAAAACCACAAATGCAGGACAGGCCATGGAGAAATGGGAGCCTTGCCACGCTGATGGGCGGGATGTAAATTGCGAAAAGCCACTCTGGAGAAGTGTACGGTGTGGCCTGAAACATCGAAAAAACAAAGTTTATGGAGCATAGGGCACTTCCACTCATGGGCGTATAAATTGGGAATACTAAAAATCAGAAAGACTCAGGCACCCCAAAGTTTAGGCCTGCTCTGTTGACAAGAACCTCCACTTCACGAAACCTTAAATATCCCAGGAAGGAGAAAAATGGATAAAGAAATTGTGCTCCTTATGTACAATGGAATATCACTCAGCCATGAAATCAATGTCATAAGGCTAGTAGCAGCATGATGAGTGGATTTAGGTACGACGACTCTAAGTGAAATAAGTCACACAGAAAAAGACACTTATCAAAAGCTATCACTTATAAAGGGAATGTAAAAACCGCTACACTTGAATTGAATTACAAATCAGAACAGAGTCACACATTTAGAAAACACACTATGGCTGCTTAACGGGAAAGGTGATGTGCGGTGATCCATAAAACAAGGGTTTCAAATTAGCTCAGATACCGTTCCATACACCCAATAAGTAATAGAAAAGACCTACTCCTTGCTCAGTGAACTGGACTCAACACCCCCTATTCACCGCACAAGAATATATCTGACTAGTGAGAATCTTAAAACCTATGTATTGATATCTCTCTGGAAGTGAGTCAAGTGGGTGTAAAGCCGCATAAACACAGCCATGAAAAGCACCTAAACCCCATTATAAAAATAAATTACTTTTAAAAACCCGTAAAACAAAGACAGTGAAAGAGAGAGAAATTCTTACAAAATTCCTTCAGGGGCTGTGACGCAACCTGGGTTGAACATATCTAGACCCACAGTTGGATGAGACCTAAGGGTGGACACTCTTGGGGCTGAGAGGTTTGGTGACGTTGGGTGAGCAAACGTAGACCCCTTAAAGTAATACTGTGTGGTACCCATCCCATGGGTCCTAAATCTCCAGGTTCAAGGGCATCTTCCTACATCGAAAACACGCATGGGAAACCTAGAAGATGGTACACCGTCTGATCGGGAAAGGTTTCTGAAACGCACCTCATTTCTCATCTCCTTGTGCTCGGGTTCGCCATTCCAGCTACTTTACTAGCAATCTCCCTACTTGGAGAATCAGCACCTTTAACCTCCTGTTCTGTACAGGTTGCAATTTGTCCTGAGGATGAACGGGAAGAGGGGCAACCAATGAGAGACAAGATCTAGGTGTTTGGACAGGCACAGGTCACGCTATTTTCCCATCAGGAAGAAGAATTAAGCACAGGCTCAGCCTGCCGCCGGGAACCAGAATAGTGCCTGAGGCAATCCCGCGCTTCTGCGGCCAGCTCCCAAAAAAGACAGTTGAAAAATGGAGCACATGGGCACTGCAATTCACAAACCTGCAGAGTTATAAATGATAACTCTCGTCCAGAAATATATTGAGGGAAGGCAACAAAGAGGATTTGAAAGCAAGGCAGAATTGCAGGAAACAGATTTCAGGAGGTAGATTCGAATCGCCTTTAAAGCACATGAAAAGCGGCAAAACGTCGACAATGATGCCCTTGGCCAAAAAGGGCGTATGCGTTTTTTCCTGAATATATTCAGGAAAAACCGCATACGCCCTTTTTGGCCAACCAAGCAACCTGGAAAGGCAAATCAGCACTACAAAAAGTCTCGCTTCCCATCGGTCAAAAGGGTCATGCTGCAAAAAGTGTCAAAACCAGAAATGCAGGACAGGCCATGGAGAAATGGCAGCCTTGCTACGCTGATGGGCGGGATGTAAATTGCCAACAGCCACTCTGGAGAAGTGTACGGTGTGTCCTGAAACATCGAGAAAACACAGCTTATGGAGCATAGGGCACGTCCACTCTTGGGCGTATAAATTGGGAAAACTAAAAATCAGCAAGACACAGGCACCCCAAAGTTTAGGGCTGCTCTGTTGACAAGAACCTCCACTTCATGACACCGTAAATATCCCAGGAAAGAGAAAAATGGATAAAGAAGTTGTGGTCCTTATGTACAATGGAATATCACTCAGACATGAAATCAATGTCATAAGGCTAGTAGAAGCAAGATGAGTGGATTTAGGTACGACGATTCTAAGTGAAATAAGTCACACAGAAAAAGACACTTATCATAAGCTATCACTTATAGAGGGAATGTAAAAACCGCTACACTTGAACTGAATTACAAAACAGAACAGAGTCACACGTTTAGAAAACACACAATGGCTGCTTAACGAGAAAGGTGAGGTGGGGTGATGCATAAAACAAGGGTTTCAAATTCGCTCAGATACCGTTCCATACACCCAATATGTAATAGACAAGACCTACTCCTTGCTCAGTGAACTGGACTCAACACCCCCTATTCACCACACAAGAATATATGTGACTAGTAAGAATCTTAAAACCTATATATTGATATCTCTCTGGAAGTGAGTCAAGGGGGTGTAAAGCCGCATAAACAGAGCCATGAAAAGCAGCTAAACCCCATTATAAAAATAAATTACTTTTAAAAACCCGTAAAACAAAGACAGTGAAAGAGAGAGAAATTCTTACAAAATTCGATCAGAGGCTGTGATGCAACCTGGATTGACCATATCTAGACCCACAGCTGGATGAGACATAAGGGTGGACACTCTTGGGGCTGAAAGTTTGGGTGAGGTAGGGTGAGCAAACGCAGACCCTTTAAAATAATACTGCGTGGTACCCATCCCATGGTTCCCAAATCTCCAGGTTCAAGGGCATCTTCCTACATCGAAAACATGCATGAGAAACCCAGAAGATGGTACACCGTGTGATTTTCAAAGGTTTCTAAAACGCACCTCATTTCTCATCTCCTTGTGCTCGGGTTCGCCTTTCCAGCTACTTTACTAGCAATCTCCCTACTTGGAGAATCAGCACCTTTAAGCTCCTGTTCCCTACAGGTTGCAATTTGTCCTGAGGATGAACGGGAAGAGGGGCAACCAATGAGAGACTAGATCTAGGTGTTGGGACAAGCACAGGGCACTCTATTTTCCCATCAGGAAGAAGAATTAACCACAGGCTCAGCCTGCCGCCCAGAAGCAGAATAGGGCCTGAGGCAATCCCGCGCTTTTGCGGCCAGCTCCCAAAAAAGACAGTTGAAAAATGGAGCTCAGGGGCACTGCAATTCACAAACCTGCTGAGATATAAATGATAATTCTCGTCCACAAATATATTGAGGGAAGGCAAGGAAGAGGATTTATAAGCAAGGCAGAATTGCAGGAAACAGATTTCAGGAGGTAGAATCGAATCGCCTTTGAAGCACATGAAAAGCGGCAAAACGTCGACAATGATGCCCTTGGCCAAAAAGGGCGTATGCGTTTTTTCCTGAATATATTCAGGAAAAAACGCATACGCCCTTTTTGGCCAACCAAGCAACCTGGAAAGGCAAATCAGCGCTACAAAGAAGTCTCGCTTCCCATCGGTCAAAAGGGTCATGCTGCAAAAAGTGTCAAAATCAGAAATGCAGGACAGGCCATGGAGAAATGGCAGCCTTGCTACGCTGATGGGCGGGATGTAAATTGCCAGCAGCCACTCTGGAGAAGTGTATGGTGTGTCCTGAAACATCGAAAAAACACAGCTCTAGGAGCATAGGGCACGTCCACTCATGGGCGTATAAATTGGGAAAACTAAAAATCAGCAAGACACAGGCACCCCAAAGTTTAGGGCTGCTCTGTTGACAAGAACCTCCACTTCATGACACCTTAAATATCCCAGGAAAGAGAAAAATGGATAAAGAAGTTGTGGTACTTATGTACAATGGAATATCACTCAGCCATGAAATCAATATCATAAGGCTAGTAGCAGCATGATGAGTGGATTTAGGTACGACGATTCTAAGTGAAATAAGTCACACAGAAATAGACACTTATCATAAGCTATCACTTATAGAGGGAATGTAAAAACCGATACACTTGAACTGAATTACAAAACAGAAGAGAGTCACACGTTTAGAAAACACAATATGGCTGCTTAACGGGAAAGGTGAGGTGGGGTGATGCATAAAACAAGGGTTTCACATTAGCACAGATACCGTTACATACACCCAATATGTCATAGACAAGACCTACTCCTTGCTCAGTGAACTGGACTCAACACCCCCTATTCACCGCACAAGTATATATCTGACTAATAAGAATCTTAAAACCTATGTATTGATATTTCTCTGGAAGTGTGTCAAGTGGGTGTAAAGCCGCATAAACACAGCCGTGAAAAGCAGCTAAACCCCATTATAAAAATAAATTACTTGTAAAAACCCGTAAAACAAAGACAGGGAAAGAGAGAGAAGTTCTTACACAATTCGTTCAGGGGCCGTGATGCAACATGGATTGAACAATTCTAGACCAACAGGTGGATGAGACCTAAGGGTGGACACTCTTGGGGCTGACAGGTTTGGTGAGGTTGGGTGAGCAAACGCAGACCCTTTAAAGTAATACTGCGTGGTACCCATCCCATGGGTCCCAAATCTCCAGGTTCAAGGGCATCTTCCTGCATCGAAAACATGCATGAGAAACCCAGAAGATGGTACACCATGTGATTGGGAAAGTTTCTAAAATGCACCTCAATTCTCAACTCCGTGTGCTCGGGTTCGCCATTACAGCTACTTTACTAGCAATCTCCCTACTTGGAGAATCAGCACCTTTAACCTCCTGTTCCATACAGGTTGCAATTTGTCCTAAGGATGAATGGGAAGAGGGGCAACCAATGAGAGACTAGATCTAGGTGTTGGGACAGGCACAGGTCACTCTATTTTCCCATCAGGAAGAAGAATTAACCACAGGCTCAGCCTACCGCCCGGAACCAGAATAGGGCCTGAGGCAATCCCGCGCTTCTGCGGCCAGCTCCCAAAAAAGCCAGTTGAAAAATGGAGCACATAGGCACTGCAATTCACAAACCTGCAGAGTTATAAATGATAACTCTCGTCCACAAATATATTGAGGGAAGGCAACGAAGAGGATTTGAAAGCAAGGCAAAATTGCAGGAAACTGGTTTCAGGAGGTAGATACGAATCGCCTTTAAAGCACATGAAAAGCGGCAAAACGTCGACAATGATGCCCTTGGCCAAAAAGGGCGTATGCGTTTTTTCCTGAATATATTCAGGAAAAACCGCATACGCTCTTTTTGGCCAACCAAGCAACCTGGAAAGGCAAATCAGCGCTACAAAGAAGTCTCGCTTCCCATCGGTCCAAAGGGCCATGCTGAAAAAAGTGTCAAAACCACAAATGCAGGACAGGCCATGGAGAAATGGGAGCCTTGCTACGCTGATGGGCGGGATGTAAATTGCCAACAGCCACTCTGGAGAAGTGTACGGTGTGTCCTGAAATATCGAGAAAACACAGCTTAGGGAGCATAGGGCACGTCCACTCATGGGCGTATAAATTGGGAAAACTAAAAATCAGCAAGACACAGGCACCCCAAAGTTTAGGGCTGCTCTGTTGACAAGAACCTCCACTTCATGACACCTTAAATATCCCAGGAAAGAGAAAAATGGATAAAGAAGTTGTGGTTCTTATATACAATGGAATATCACTCTGCCATGAAATCAATGTCATAAGGCCAGTAGACGCAAGATGGGTGGACTTAGGTACGATGATTCTAAGGGAAATAAGTCACACAGAAAAAGACACTTATCAAAAGCTATCACTTATAGAGGGAATGTAAAAACCGCTACACTTGAACTGAATTACAAAACAGAACAGAGTCACACGTTTAGAAAACACACTATGGCTGCTTAACGGGAAAGGTGACGTGGGGTGATGCATAAAACAAGGGTTTCAAATTAGCTCAGATACCGTTCCATACACCCAATATGTAATAGAAAAGACCTACTCCTTGCTCAGTGAACTGGACTCAACACCCCCTATTCACCGCACAAGAATATATCTGACTAGTGAGAATCTTAAAACTTATGTATTGATATCTCTCTGGAAGTGAGTCAAGTGGGTGTAAAGCCGCATAAACAAAGCTGTGATAAGCAGCTAAACCCCATTATAAAAATAAATTAGTTTTAAAAACCCATGAAACAAAGACAGTGAAAGACAGAGAAATTCTTACAAAATTCATTCAGGGGCTGTGACGCAACCTGGATTGACCATATCTAGACCCACAGCTGGATGACACATAAAGGTGGACACTCTTGGGGCTGAGAGGTTTGGTGAGGTTGGGTGAGCAAACGCAGACACTTTAAAGTAATACTGCGTGGTACCCATCCCATGGGTCCCAAATCTCCAGGTTCAAGGGCATCTTCCTACATCGAAAACATGCATGAGAAACCCAGAAGATGGTACACCGTGTGATTGGGAAAGTTTCTAAAATGCACCTCATTTCTCAACTCCGTGTGCTCGGGTTCGCCATTCCAGCTACTTTACTAGCAATCTCCCTACTTGGAGAATCAGCACCTTTAACCTCCTGTTCCATACAGGTTGCAATTTGTCCTAAGGATGAATGGGAATAGGGGCAACAAATGAGAGACTAGATGTAGGTGTTGGGACAGGCACAGGTCACTCTATTTTCCCATCAGGAAGAAGAATTAACCACAGGCTCAGCCTACCGCCCGGAACCAGAATAGGGCCTGAGGCAATCCCGCGCTTCTGCGGCCAGCTCCCAAAAAAGCCAGTTGAAAAATGGAGCACATGGGCACTGCAATTCACAAAACTGCAGAGTTATAAATGATAACTCTCGTCCACAAATATATTGAGGGAACGCAACGAAGAGGATTTGAAAGCAAGGCAGAATTGCAGGAAACTGGTTTCAGGAGGTAGATTCGAATCGCCTTTAAAGCACATGAAAAGCGGCAAAACGTCGACAATGATGCCCTTGGCCAAAAAGGGCGTATGCGTTTTTTCCTGAATATATTCAGGAAAAAACGCATACGCCCTTTTTGGCCAAACAAGCAACCTGGAAAGGTAAATCAGCGCTACAAAGAAGTCTCGCTTCCCATCGGTCAAAAGGGCCATGCTGCAAAAAGTGTCAAAACCACAAAAGCAGGACAGGCCATTGAGAAATGGGAGCCTTGCTACACTGATGGGCGGGATGTAAATTGCCAGCAACCACTCTGGAGAAGTGTACGGTGTGGCCTGAAACATCGAAAAAACAAAGTTTATGGAGCATAGGGCACTTCCACTCATGGGCGTATAAATTGGGAATACTAAAAATCAGCAAGACTCAGGCACCCCAAAGTTTAGGTCTGCTCTGTTGACAAGAACCTCCACTTCACGAAACCTTAAATATCCCAGGAAGGAGAAAAATGGATAAAGAAATTGTGCTCCTTATGTACAATGGAATATCACTCAGCCATGAAATCAATGTCATAAGGCTAGTAGCAGCATGATGAGTGGATTTAGGTACGACGACTCTAAGTGAAATAAGTCACACAGAAAAAGACACTTATCAAAAGCTATCACTTATTGAGGGAATGTAAAAACCGCTACACTTGAATTGAATTACAAATCAGTACAGTGTCACATATTTAAAACACACTATGGCTGCTTAACGGGAAAGGTGACGTGGGGTGATGCATAAAACAAGGGTTTCACATTAGCTCAGATACCGTTCCATACACCCAATATGTAATAGAAAAGACCTACTCCTTGCTCAGTGAACTGGACTCAACACCCCCTATTCACCGCACAAGAATATATCTGACTAGTGAGAATCTTAAAACTTATGTATTGATATCTCTCTGGAAGTGAGTCAAGTGGGTGTAAAGCCGCATAAACACAGCTGTGATAAGCAGCTAAACCCCATTATAAAAATAAATTAGTTTTAAAAACCCATGAAACAAAGACAGTGAAAGACAGAGAAATTCTTACAAAATTCATTCAGGGGCTGTGACGCAACCTGGATTGACCATATCTAGACCCACAGCTGGATGACACATAAAGGTGGACACTCTTGGGGCTGAGAGGTTTGGTGAGGTTGGGTGAGCAAACGCAGACACCTTAAAGTAATATTGCGTGGTACCCATCCCATGGGTCCCAAATCTCCAGGTTCAAGGGCATCTTCCTACATCAAAAACATGCATGAGAAACCCAGAAGATGGTACACCGTGTGATTGGGAAAGTTTCTAAAACGCACCTCATTTCTCAACTCCGTGTGCTCGGGTTCGCATTCCAGCTACTTTACTAGCAATCTCCCTACTTGGAGAATCAGCACCTTTAACCTCCTGTTCCATACAGGTTGCAAATTGTCCTAAGGATGAATGGGAATAGGGGCAACAAATGAGAGACTAGATGTAGGTGTTGGGACAGGCACAGGTCACTCTATTTTACCATCAGGAAGAAGAATTAACCACAGGCTCAGCCTACCGCCCGGAACAAGAATAGGGCCTGAGGCAATCCCGCGCTTCTGCTGACAGCTCCCAAAAAAGCCAGTTGAAAAATGGAGCACATGGGCACTGCAATTCACAAACCTGCAGAGTTATAAATGATAACTCTCGTCCACAAATATATTGAGGGAAGGCAAAGAAGAGGATTTGAAAGCAAGGCAGAATTGCAGGAAACTGGTTTCAGGAGGTAGATTCGAATCGCCTTTAAAGCACATGAAAAGCGGCAAAACGTCGACAATGATGCCCTTGGCCAAAAAGGGCGTATGCGTTTTTTCCTGAATATATTCAGGAAAAAACGCATACGCCCTTTTTGGCCCACCAAGCAACCTGGAAAGGTAAATCAGCGCTACAAAGAAGTCTCGCTTCCCATCGGTCAAATGGACCATGCTGAAAAAACTGCCAAAACCACAAAAGCAGGACAGGCCATTGAGAAATGGGAGACTTGCTACACGGATGGGCGGGATGTAAATTGCCAGCAACCACTCTGGATAAGTGTACGGTGTGTCCTGAAACATCGAAAAAACACAGCTTAGGGAGCATAGGGCACTTCCACTAATGGGCGTATAAATTGGGAAAATTAAAAATCAGCAAGACACAGGCACCCCAAAGTTTAGGGCTGCTCTGTTGACAAGAACCTCCACTTCATGACACCTTAAATATCCCAGGAAAGAGAAAAATGGATAAAGAAGTTGTGGTCCATATGTACAATGGAATATCACTCAGCCATGAAATCAATGTCATAAGGCTAGTAGCAGCATGAGGAGTGGATTTAGGTACGACGACTCTAAGTGAAATAAGTCACACAGAAAAAGACACTTATCATAAGCTATCACTTATAGAGGGAATGTAAAAACTGCTACACTTGAACTGAATTACAAAACAGAACAGAGTCACACGTTTAGAAAACACACTATGGCTGCTTAACGGGAAAGATGAGGTGGTGTGATGCATAAAACAAGGGTTTCAAATTAGATCAGATACCGTTCCATACACACAATATGTAATAGACAAGACCTACTCCTTGCTCAGTGAACTGGACTCAACACCCCTATTCACCGCACAAGTATATATCTGACTAGTGAGAATCTTAAAACCTATGTATTGATATCCCTCTGGAAGTGTGTGAAGTGGGTGTAAAGCCGCATAAACACAGCCGTGAAAAGCAGCTAAACCCCATTATAAAAATAAATTATTTTTACAAACGCATGAAACAAAGACAGTGAAAGAGAGAGAAATTCTTACAAAATTCATTCAGGGGCTGTGACGCAACCTGGATTGACCATATCTAGACCCACAACTGGATGAGACATAAGGGTGGACACTCTTGGGGCTGAGAGGTTTGGTGAGGTTGGGTGAGCCATCGCAGACCCTTAAATGTAATACTGCGTGGTACCCATCCCATGGGTCCCAAATCTCCAGGTTCAAGGGCATCTTCCTACATCGAAAACTTGCATGTGGAACCCAGAAGATGGTACAGCGTGTGATTTTGAAATGTTTCTAAAACGCACCTCATTTCTCATCTCCTTGTGCTCGGGTTCGCCATTCCAGCTACTTTACTAGCAATCTCCCTACTTGGAGAATCAGCACCTTTAACCTCCTGTTCTGTACAGGTTGCAATTTGTCCTGAGGATGAACGGGAAGAGGGGCAACCAATGAGAGACTAGATCTAGGTGTTGGGACAGGCACAGGTCACTCTATTTTCCCATCAGGAAGAAGAAATAACCAGAGGCTCAGCCTGCCTCCCGGATCCAGAATAGGGCCTGAGGCAATCCCGCGCTTTTGCGGCCAGCTCCCAAAAAAGACAGTTGAAAAATGGAGCTCAGGGGCACTGCAATTCACAAACCTGCAGAGTTATAAATGATAACTCTCGTCCACAAATATATTGAGGGAAGGCAACGAAGAGGATTTGAAAGCAAGGCAGAACTGCAAAACACAGATTTCAGGAGGTAGATTCGAATCGCCTTTCAAGCACATGAAAAGCGGCAAAACGTGGAAAATGATGCCCTTGGCCAAAAAGGGCTTATGCGTTTTTTCCTGAATATATTCAGGAAAAAACGCATACGCCCTTTTTGGCCAACCAAGCAACCTGGAAAGGCAAATCAGCGCTACAAAGAAGTCTCGCTTCCCATGGGTCAAAAGGGCCATGCTGAAAAAAGTGTCAAAACCACAAATGCAGGACAGGCCATGGAGAAATGGGAGCCTTGCCACGCTGATGGGCGGGATGTAAATTGCGAAAAGCCACTCTGGAGAAGTGTACGGTGTGGCCTGAAACATCGAAAAAACAAAGTTTATGGAGCATAGGGCACTTCCACTCATGGGCGTATAAATTGGGAATACTAAAAATCAGAAAGACTCAGGCACCCCAAAGTTTAGGCCTGCTCTGTTGACAAGAACCTCCACTTCACGAAACCTTAAATATCCCAGGAAGGAGAAAAATGGATAAAGAAATTGTGCTCCTTATGTACAATGGAATATCACTCAGCCATGAAATCAATGTCATAAGGCTAGTAGCAGCATGATGAGTGGATTTAGGTACGACGACTCTAAGTGAAATAAGTCACACAGAAAAAGACACTTATCAAAAGCTATCACTTATAAAGGGAATGTAAAAACCGCTACACTTGAATTGAATTACAAATCAGAACAGAGTCACACATTTAGAAAACACACTATGGCTGCTTAACGGGAAAGGTGATGTGCGGTGATGCATAAAACAAGGGTTTCAAATTAGCTCAGATACCGTTCCATACACCCAATAAGTAATAGAAAAGACCTACTCCTTGCTCAGTGAACTGGACTCAACACCCCCTATTCACCGCACAAGAATATATCTGACTAGTGAGAATCTTCAAACCTATGTATTGATATCTCTCTGGAAGTGAGTCAAGTGGGTGTAAAGCCGCATAAACACAGCCATGAAAAGCACCTAAACCCCATTATAAAAATAAATTACTTTTAAAAACCCGTAAAACAAAGACAGTGAAAGAGAGAGAAATTCTTACAAAATTCCTTCAGGGGCTGTGACGCAACCTGGGTTGAACATATCTAGACCCACAGTTGGATGAGACCTAAGGGTGGACACTCTTGGGGCTGAGAGGTTTGGTGACGTTGGGTGAGCAAACGTAGACCCCTTAAAGTAATACTGTGTGGTACCCATCCCATGGGTCCTAAATCTCCAGGTTCAAGGGCATCTTCCTACATCGAAAACACGCATGGGAAACCTAGAAGATGGTACACCGTCTGATCGGGAAAGGTTTCTGAAACGCACCTCATTTCTCATCTCCTTGCGCTCGGGTTCGCCATTCCAGCTACTTTACTAGCAATCTCCCTACTTGGAGAATCAGCACCTTTAACCTCCTGTTCTGTACAGGTTGCAATTTGTCCTGAGGATGAACGGGAAGAGGGGCAACCAATGAGAGACAAGATCTAGGTGTTTGGACAGGCACAGGTCACGCTATTTTCCCATCAGGAAGAAGAATGAAGCACAGGCTCAGCCTGCCGCCGGGAACCAGAATAGTGCCTGAGGCAATCCCGCGCTTCTGCGGCCAGCTCCCAAAAAAGACAGTTGAAAAATGGAGCACATGGGCACTGCAATTCACAAACCTGCAGAGTTATAAATGATAACTCTCGTCCAGAAATATATTGAGGGAAGGCAACAAAGAGGATTTAAAAGCAAGGCAGAATTGCAGGAAACAGATTTCAGGAGGTAGATTCGAATCGCCTTTAAAGCACATGAAAAGCGGCAAAACGTCGACAATGATGCCCTTGGCCAAAAAGGGCGTATGCGTTTTTTCCTGAATATATTCAGGAAAAACCGCATACGCCCTTTTTGGCCAACCAAGCAACCTGGAAAGGCAAATCAGCACTACAAAAAGTCTCGCTTCCCATCGGTCAAAAGGGTCATGCTGCAAAAAGTGTCAAAACCAGAAATGCAGGACAGGCCATGGAGAAATGGCAGCCTTGCTACGCTGATGGGCGGGATGTAAATTGCCAACAGCCACTCTGGAGAAGTGTACGGTGTGTCCTGAAACATCGAGAAAACACAGCTTATGGAGCATAGGGCACGTCCACTCTTGGGCGTATAAATTGGGAAAACTAAAAATCAGCAAGACACAGGCACCCCAAAGTTTAAGGCTGCTCTGTTGACAAGAACCTCCACTTCATGACACCGTAAATATCCCAGGAAAGAGAAAAATGGATAAAGAAGTTGTGGTCCTTATGTACAATGGAATATCACTCAGACATGAAATCAATGTCATAAGGCTAGTAGAAGCAAGATGAGTGGATTTAGGTACGACGATTCTAAGTGAAATAAGTCACACAGAAAAAGACACTTATCATAAGCTATCACTTATAGAGGGAATGTAAAAACCGCTACACTTGAACTGAATTACAAAACAGAACAGAGTCACACGTTTAGAAAACACACAATGGCTGCTTAACGAGAAAGGTGAGGTGGGGTGATGCATAAAACAAGGGTTTCAAATTCGCTCAGATACCGTTCCATACACCCAATATGTAATAGACAAGACCTACTCCTTGCTCAGTGAACTGGACTCAACACCCCCTATTCACCACACAAGAATATATGTGACTAGTAAGAATCTTAAAACCTATATATTGATATCTCTCTGGAAGTGAGTCAAGGGGGTGTAAAGCCGCATAAACAGAGCCATGAAAAGCAGCTAAACCCCATTATAAAAATAAATTACTTTTAAAAACCCGTAAAACAAAGACAGTGAAAGAGAGAGAAATTCTTACAAAATTCGATCAGAGGCTGTGATGCAACCTGGATTGACCATATCTAGACCCACAGCTGGATGAGACATAAGGGTGGACACTCTTGGGGCTGAAAGTTTGGGTGAGGTTGGGTGAGCAAACGCAGACCCTTTAAAATAATACTGCGTGGTACCCATCCCATGGTTCCCAAATCTCCAGGTTCAAGGGCATCTTCCTACATCGAAAACATGCATGAGAAACCCAGAAGATGGTACACCGTGTGATTTTCAAAGGTTTCTAAAACGCACCTCATTTCTCATCTCCTTGTGCTCGGGTTCGCCTTTCCAGCTACTTTACTAGCAATCTCCCTACTTGGAGAATCAGCACCTTTAAGCTCCTGTTCCCTACAGGTTGCAATTTGTCCTGAGGATGAACGGGAAGAGGGGCAACCAATGAGAGACTAGATCTAGGTGTTGGGACAAGCACAGGGCACTCTATTTTCCCATCAGGAAGAAGAATTAACCACAGGCTCAGCCTGCCGCCCAGAAGCAGAATAGGGCCTGAGGCAATCCCGCGCTTTTGCGGCCAGCTCCCAAAAAAGACAGTTGAAAAATGGAGCTCAGGGGCACTGCAATTCACAAACCTGCTGAGATATAAATGATAATTCTCGTCCACAAATATATTGAGGGAAGGCAAGGAAGAGGATTTATAAGCAAGGCAGAATTGCAGGAAACAGATTTCAGGAGGTAGAATCGAATCGCCTTTGAAGCACATGAAAAGCGGCAAAACGTCGACAATGATGCCCTTGGCCAAAAAGGGCGTATGCGTTTTTTCCTGAATATATTCAGGAAAAAACGCATACGCCCTTTTTGGCCAACCAAGCAACCTGGAAAGGCAAATCAGCGCTACAAAGAAGTCTCGCTTCCCATCGGTCAAAAGGGTCATGCTGCAAAAAGTGTCAAAATCAGAAATGCAGGACAGGCCATGGAGAAATGGCAGCCTTGCTACGCTGATGGGCGGGATGTAAATTGCCAGCAGCCACTCTGGAGAAGTGTATGGTGTGTCCTGAAACATCGAAAAAACACAGCTCTAGGAGCATAGGGCACGTCCACTCATGGGCGTATAAATTGGGAAAACTAAAAATCAGCAAGACACAGGCACCCCAAAGTTTAGGGCTGCTCTGTTGACAAGAACCTCCACTTCATGACACCTTAAATATCCCAGGAAGGAGAAAAATGGATAAAGAAGTTGTGGTACTTATGTACAATGGAATATCACTCAGCCATGAAATCAATATCATAAGGCTAGTAGCAGCATGATGAGTGGATTTAGGTACGACGATTCTAAGTGAAATAAGTCACACAGAAATAGACACTTATCATAAGCTATCACTTATAGAGGGAATGTAAAAACCGCTACACTTGAACTGAATTACAAAACAGAAGAGAGTCACACGTTTAGAAAACACAATATGGCTGCTTAACGGGAAAGGTGAGGTGGGGTGATGCATAAAACAAGGGTTTCACATTAGCACAGATACCGTTACATACACCCAATATGTCATAGACAAGACCTACTCCTTGCTCAGTGAACTGGACTCAACACCCCCTATTCACCGCACAAGTATATATCTGACTAATAAGAAAATTAAAACCTATGTATTGATATTTCTCTGGAAGTGTGTCAAGTGGGTGTAAAGCCGCATAAACACAGCCGTGAAAAGCAGCTAAACCCCATTATAAAAATAAATTACTTGTAAAAACCCGTAAAACAAAGACAGGGAAAGAGAGAGAAGTTCTTACACAATTCGTTCAGGGGCCGTGATGCAACATGGATTGAACAATTCTAGACCAACAGGTGGATGAGACCTAAGGGTGGACACTCTTGGGGCTGACAGGTTTGGTGAGGTTGGGTGAGCAAACGCAGACCCTTTAAAGTAATACTGCGTGGTACCCATCCCATGGGTCCCAAATCTCCAGGTTCAAGGGCATCTTCCTGCATCGAAAACATGCATGAGAAACCCAGAAGATGGTACACCATGTGATTGGGAAAGTTTCTAAAATGCACCTCAATTCTCAACTCCGTGTGCTCGGGTTCGCCATTCCAGCTACTTTACTAGCAATCTCCCTACTTGGAGAATCAGCACCTTTAACCTCCTGTTCCATACAGGTTGCAATTTGTCCTAAGGATGAATGGGAAGAGGGGCAACCAATGAGAGACTAGATCTAGGTGTTGGGACAGGCACAGGTCACTCTATTTTCCCATCAGGAAGAAGAATTAACCACAGGCTCAGCCTACCGCCCGGAACCAGAATAGGGCCTGAGGCAATCCCGCGCTTCTGCGGCCAGCTCCCAAAAAAGCCAGTTGAAAAATGGAGCACATGGGCACTGCAATTCACAAACCTGCAGAGTTATAAATGATAACTCTCGTCCACAAATATATTGAGGGAAGGCAACGAAGAGGATTTGAAAGCAAGGCAAAATTGCAGGAAACTGGTTTCAGGAGGTAGATTCGAATCGCCTTTAAAGCACATGAAAAGCGGCAAAACGTCGACAATGATGCCCTTGGCCAAAAAGGGCGTATGCGTTTTTTCCTGAATATATTCAGGAAAAACCGCATACGCTCTTTTTGGCCAACCAAGCAACCTGGAAAGGCAAATCAGCGCTACAAAGAAGTCTCGCTTCCCATCGGTCCAAAGGGCCATGCTGAAAAAAGTGTCAAAACCACAAATGCAGGACAGGCCATGGAGAAATGGGAGCCTTGCTACGCTGATGGGCGGGATGTAAATTGCCAACAGCCACTCTGGAGAAGTGTACGGTGTGTCCTGAAATATCGAGAAAACACAGCTTAGGGAGCATAGGGCACGTCCACTCATGGGCGTATAAATTGGGAAAACTAAAAATCAGCAAGACACAGGCACCCCAAAGTTTAGGGCTGCTCTGTTGACAAGAACCTCCACTTCATGACACCTTAAATATCCCAGGAAAGAGAAAAATGGATAAAGAAGTTGTGGTTCTTATATACAATGGAATATCACTCTGCCATGAAATCAATGTCATAAGGCCAGTAGACGCAAGATGGGTGGACTTAGGTACGATGATTCTAAG
Source organism: Eschrichtius robustus (assembly GCF_028021215.1). NCBI lineage: Eukaryota > Metazoa > Chordata > Mammalia > Artiodactyla > Eschrichtiidae > Eschrichtius > Eschrichtius robustus. The sequence continues at coordinate 178,045 of NW_027175208.1, forward strand.
GGAAATAAGTCACACAGAAAAAGACACTTATCAAAAGCTATCACTTATAGAGGGAATGTAAAAACCGCTACACTTGAACTGAATTACAAAACAGAACAGAGTCACACGTTTAGAAAACACACTATGGCTGCTTAACGGGAAAGGTGACGTGGGGTGATGCATAAAACAAGGGTTTCAAATTAGCTCAGATACCGTTCCATACACCCAATATGTAATAGAAAAGACCTACTCCTTGCTCAGTGAACTGGACTCAACACCCCCTATTCACCGCACAAGAATATATCTGACTAGTGAGAATCTTAAAACTTATGTATTGATATCTCTCTGGAAGTGAGTCAAGTGGGTGTAAAGCCGCATAAACAAAGCTGTGATAAGCAGCTAAACCCCATTATAAAAATAAATTAGTTTTAAAAACCCATGAAACAAAGACAGTGAAAGACAGAGAAATTCTTACAAAATTCATTCAGGGGCTGTGACGCAACCTGGATTGACCATATCTAGACCCACAGCTGGATGACACATAAAGGTGGACACTCTTGGGGCTGAGAGGTTTGGTGAGGTTGGGTGAGCAAACGCAGACACTTTAAAGTAATACTGCGTGGTACCCATCCCATGGGTCCCAAATCTCCAGGTTCAAGGGCATCTTCCTACATCGAAAACATGCATGAGAAACCCAGAAGATGGTACACCGTGTGATTGGGAAAGTTTCTAAAACGCACCTCATTTCTCAACTCCGTGTGCTCGGGTTCGCCATTCCAGCTACTTTACTAGCAATCTCCCTACTTGGAGAATCAGCACCTTTAACCTCCTGTTCCATACAGGTTGCAATTTGTCCTAAGGATGAATGGGAATAGGGGCAACAAATGAGAGACTAGATGTAGGTGTTGGGACAGGCACAGGTCACTCTATTTTCCCATCAGGAAGAAGAATTAACCACAGGCTCAGCCTACCGCCCGGAACCAGAATAGGGCCTGAGGCAATCCCGCGCTTCTGCTGACAGCTCCCAAAAAAGCCAGTTGAAAAATGGAGCACATGGGCACTGCAATTCACAAAACTGCAGAGTTATAAATGATAACTCTCGTCCACAAATATACTGAGGGAACGCAACGAAGAGGATTTGAAAGCAAGGCAGAATTGCAGGAAACTGGTTTCAGGAGGTAGATTCGAATCGCCTTTAAAGCACATGAAAAGCGGCAAAACGTCGACAATGATGCCCTTGGCCAAAAAGGGCGTATGCGTTTTTTCCTGAATATATTCAGGAAAAAACGCATACGCCCTTTTTGGCCAAACAAGCAACCTGGAAAGGTAAATCAGCGCTACAAAGAAGTCTCGCTTCCCATCGGTCAAAAGGGCCATGCTGCAAAAAGTGTCAAAACCACAAAAGCAGGACAGGCCATTGAGAAATGGGAGCCTTGCTACACTGATGGGCGGGATGTAAATTGCCAGCAACCACTCTGGAGAAGTGTACGGTGTGGCCTGAAACATCGAAAAAACACAGCTTAGGGAGCATAGGGCACTTCCACTCATGGGCGTATAAATTGGGAAAATTAAAAATCAGCAAGACACAGGCACCCCAAAGTTTAGGGCTGCTCTGTTGACAAGAACCTCCACTTCATGACACCTTAAATATCCCAGGAAAGAGAAAAATGGATAAAGAAGTTGTGGTCCTTATGTACAATGGAATATCACTCAGCGATGAAATCAATGTCATAAGGCTAGTAGCAGCATGAGGAGTGGATTTATGTACGACGACTCTAAGTGAAATAAGTCACACAGAAAAAGACACTTATCATAAGCTATCACTTATAGAGGGAATGTAAAAACTGCTACACTTGAACTGAATTACAAAAGAGAACAGAGTCACACGTTTAGAAAACACACTATGGCTGCTTAACGGGAAAGATGAGGTGGTGTGATGCATAAAACAAGGGTTTCAAATTAGATCAGATACCGTTCCATACACCCAATATGTAATAGACAAGACCTACTCCTTGCTCAGTGAACTGGACTCAACACCCCCTATTCACCTCACAAGTATATATCTGACTAGTGAGAATCTTAAAACCTATGTATTGATATCCCTCTGGAAGTGTGTCAAGTGGGTGTAAAGCCGCATAAACACAGCCGTGAAAAGCAGCTAAACCCCATTATAAAAATAAATTATTTTTACAAACGCATGAAACAAAGACAGTGAAAGAGAGAGAAATTTTTACAAAATTCATTCAGGGGCTGTGACGCAACCTGGATTGACCATATCTAGACCCACAGCTGGATGAGACATAAGGGTGGACACTCTTGGGGCTGAGAGGTTTGGTGAGGTTGGGTGAGCCATCGCAGACCCTTAAATGTAATACTGCGTGGTACCCATCCCATGGGTCCCAAATCTCCAGGTTCAAGGGCATCTTCCTACATCGAAAACTTGCATGTGGAACCCAGAAGATGGTACAGCGTGTGATTTTGAAATGTTTCTAAAACGCACCTCATTTCTCATCTCCTTGTGCTCGGGTTCGCCATTCCAGCTACTTTACTAGCAATCTCCCTACTTGGAGAATCAGCACCTTTAACCTCCTGTTCTGTACAGGTTGCAATTTGTCCTGAGGATGAACGGGAAGAGGGGCAACCAATGAGAGACTAGATCTAGGTGTTGGGACAGGCACAGGTCACTCTATTTTCCCATCAGGAAGAAGAAATAACCAGAGGCTCAGCCTGCCTCCCGGATCCAGAATAGGGCCTGAGGCAATCCCGCGCTTTTGCGGCCAGCTCCCAAAAAAGACAGTTGAAAAATGGAGCTCAGGGGCACTGCAATTCACAAACCTGCAGAGTTATAAATGATAACTCTCGTCCACAAATATATTGAGGGAAGGCAACGAAGAGGATTTGAAAGCAAGGCAAAATTGCAGGAAACTGGTTTCAGGAGGTAGATTCGAATCGCCTTTAAAGCACATGAAAAGCGGCAAAACGTCGACAATGATGCCCTTGGCCAAAAAGGGCGTATGCGTTTTTTCCTGAATATATTCAGGAAAAAACGCATACGCCCTTTTTGGCCAACCAAGCAACCTGGAAAGGCAAATCAGCGCTACAAAGAAGTCTCGCTTCCCATGGGTCAAAAGGGCCATGCTGAAAAAAGTGTCAAAACCACAAATGCAGGACAGGCCATGGATAAATGGGAGCCTTGCCACGCTGATGGGCGGGATGTAAATTGAGAAAAGCCACTCTGGAGAAGTGTACGGTGTGGCCTGAAACATCGAAAAAACAAAGTTTATGGAGCATAGGGCACTTCCACTCATGGGCGTATAAATTGGGAATACTAAAAATCAGCAAGACTCAGGCACCCCAAAGTTTAGGTCTGCTCTGTTGACAAGAACCTCCACTTCACGAAACCTTAAATATCCCAGGAAGGAGAAAAATGGATAAAGAAATTGTGCTCCTTATGTACAATGGAATATCACTCAGCCATGAAATCAATGTCATAAGGCTAGTAGCAGCATGATGAGTGGATTTAGGTACGACGACTCTAAGTGAAATAAGTCACACAGAAAAAGACACTTATCAAAAGCTATCACTTATTGAGGGAATGTAAAAACCGCTACACTTGAATTGAATTACAAATCAGTACAGTGTCACATATTTAAAACACACTATGGCTGCTTAACGGGAAAGGTGACGTGGGGTGATGCATAAAACAAGGGTTTCACATTAGCTCAGATACCGTTCCATACACCCAATATGTAATAGAAAAGACCTACTCCTTGCTCAGTGAACTGGACTCAACACCCCCTATTCACCGCACAAGAATATATCTGACTAGTGAGAATCTTAAAACTTATGTATTGATATCTCTCTGGAAGTGAGTCAAGTGGGTGTAAAGCCGCATAAACACAGCTGTGATAAGCAGCTAAACCCCATTATAAAAATAAATTAGTTTTAAAAACCCATGAAACAAAGACAGTGAAAGACAGAGAAATTCTTACAAAATTCATTCAGGGGCTGTGACGCAACCTGGATTGACCATATCTAGACCCACAGCTGGATGACACATAAAGGTGGACACTCTTGGGGCTGAGAGGTTTGGTGAGGTTGGGTGAGCAAACGCAGACACCTTAAAGTAATATTGCGTGGTACCCATCCCATGGGTCCCAAATCTCCAGGTTCAAGGGCATCTTCCTACATCAAAAACATGCATGAGAAACCCAGAAGATGGTACACCGTGTGATTGGGAAAGTTTCTAAAACGCACCTCATTTCTCAACTCCGTGTGCTCGGGTTCGCATTCCAGCTACTTTACTAGCAATCTCCCTACTTGGAGAATCAGCACCTTTAACCTCCTGTTCAATACAGGTTGCAAATTGTCCTAAGGATGAATGGGAATAGGGGCAACAAATGAGAGACTAGATGTAGGTGTTGGGACAGGCACAGGTCACTCTATTTTACCATCAGGAAGAAGAATTAACCACAGGCTCAGCCTACCGCCCGGAACAAGAATAGGGCCTGAGGCAATCCCGCGCTTCTGCTGACAGCTCCCAAAAAAGCCAGTTGAAAAATGGAGCACATGGGCACTGCAATTCACAAACCTGCAGAGTTATAAATGATAACTCTCGTCCACAAATATATTGAGGGAAGGCAAAGAAGAGGATTTGAAAGCAAGGCAGAATTGCAGGAAACTGGTTTCAGGAGGTAGATTCGAATCGCCTTTAAAGCACATGAAAAGCGGCAAAACGTCGACAATGATGCCCTTGGCCAAAAAGGGCGTATGCGTTTTTTCCTGAATATATTCAGGAAAAAACGCATACGCCCTTTTTGGCCAACCAAGCAACCTGGAAAGGCAAATCAGCGCTACAAAGAAGTCTCGCTTCCCATGGGTCAAAAGGGCCATGCTGAAAAAAGTGTCAAAACCACAAATGCAGGACAGGCCATGGAGAAATGGGAGCCTTGCCACGCTGATGGGCGGGATGTAAATTGCCAACAGCCACTCTGGAGAAGTGTACGGTGTGGCCTGAAACATCGAAAAAACACAGGTTAGGGAGCATAGGGCACGTCCACTCATGGGCGTATAAATTGGGAAAATTAAAAATCAGCAAGACACAGGCACCCCAAAGTTTAGGGCTGCTCTGTTGACAAGAACCTCCACTTCATGACACCTTAAATATCCCAGGAAAGAGAAAAATGGATAAAGAAGTTGTGGTCCTTATGTACAATGGAATATCACTCAGACATGAAATCAATGTCATAAGGCTAGTAGCAGCATGATGAGTGGATTTAGGTACGACGACTCTAAGTGAAATAAGTCACACAGAAAAAGACACTTATCAAAAGCTATCACTTATAAAGGGAATGTAAAAACCGATGCAATTGAACTGAAATACAAATCACAACAGAGTCACACATTTAGAAAACACACTATGGTTGCTTAACGGGAAAGGTGACGTGGGGTGATGCTTAAAACAAGGGTTTCAAATTAGCTCAGATACCGTTCCATACTCCCAATATGTAATAGACAAGACCTACTCCTTGCTCAGTGAACTGGACTCAACACCCCCTATTCACCACACAAGAATATATCTGACTAGTGAGAATCTTAAAACTTACGTATTGATATCTCTCTAGAAGTGAGTCAAGTGGGTGTAAAGCCGCATAAACACAGCCGTGAAAAGCAGCTAAACGCCATTATAAAAATAAATTAGTTTTAAAAACGCATGAAACAAAGACAGTGAAAGAGAGAGAAATTCTTACAAAATTCATTCAGGGGCTGTGACGCAACCTGGATTGACCATATCTAGACCCACAGCTGAATGAGACATAAGGGTTGACACTCTTGGGGCTGAGAGTTTGGGTGTGGTTGGGTGAGCAAACGCAGACCCTTTAAAGTAATACTGCGTGGTACCCATCGCATTTGACCCCAATCTCCAGGTTCAAGGGCATCTTCCTACATCGAAAACATGCATGAGAAACCCAGAAGATGGTACACCGTGTGATTGGGAAAGTTTCTAAAACGCACCTCATTTCTCAACTCCGTGTGCTCGGGTTCGCCATTCCATCTACTTTACTAGCAATCTCCCTACTTGGAGAATCAGCACCTTTAACCTCATGTTCCATACAGGTTGCAATTTGTCCTAAGGATGAATGGGGATAGGGGCAACAAATGAGAGACTAGATGTAGGTGTTGGGACAGGCACAGGTCACTCTATTTTCCCATCAGGAAGAAGAATTAACCACAGGCTCAGCCTACCGCCCGGAACAAGAATAGGGCCTGAGGCAATCCCGCGCTTCTTCGGCCAGCTCCCAAAAAAGCCAGTTGAAAAATGGAGCACATGGGGACTGCAATTCACAAACCTGCAGAGTTATAAATGATAACTCTCGTCCACAAATATATTGAGGGAAGGCAATGAAGAGGATTTGAAAGCAAGGCAGAGTTGCAGGAAACAGGTTTCAGGAGGTAGATTCGAATCGCCTTTAAAGCACATGTAAAGCGGCAAAATGTCGACAATGATGCCCTTGGCCAAAAAGGGCGTATGCGTTTTTTCCTGAATATATTCAGGAAAAAACGCATACGCCCTTTTTGGCCAACCAAGCAACCTGGAAAGGCAAATCAGCGCTACAAAGAAGTCTCGCTTCCCATCGGTCAAAAGGGTCATGCTGAAAAAAGTGTCAAAACCACAAATGCAGGACAGGCCATGGAGAAATGGGATCCTTGCTACGCTGATGGGCGGGATTTAAATTGCCAACAGCCACTCTGGAGAAGTGTACGGTGTGTCCTGAAACATCGAGAAAACACAGCTTAGGGAGCATAGGGCACGTCCACTCATGGGCGTATAAATTGGGAAAACTAAAAATCAGCAAGACACAGGCACCCCAAAGTTTAGGGCTGCTCTGTTGACAAGAACCTCCACTTCATGACACCTTAAATATCCCAGGAAAGAGAAAAATGGATAAAGAATTTGTGATTCTTATGTACAATGGAATATCACTCTGCCATGAAATCAATGTCATAAGGCCAGTAGACTCAAGATAGGTGGACTTAGGTACGACGATTCTAAGGGAAATAAGTCACACAGAAAAAGACACTTATCAAAAGCTCTCACTTATAGAGGGAATGTAAAAACCGCTACACTTGAATTGAATTACAAATCAGAACAGAGTCACATATTTAAAACACACTATGGCTGCTTAACGGGAAAGTGACGTGGGGTGATGCATAAAACAAGGGTTTCAAATTAGCTCAGATACCGTTCCATACACCCAATATGTAATAGAAAAGACCTACTCCTTGCTCAGTGAACTGGACTCAACACCCCCTATTCACCGCACAAGAATATATCTGACTAGTGAGAATCTTAAAACTTATGTATTGATATCTCTCTGGAAGTGAGTCAAGTGGGTGTAAAGCCGCATAAACACAGCTGTGATAAGCAGCTAAACCCCATTATAAAAATAAATTAGTTTTAAAAACCCATGAAACAAAGACAGTGAAAGACAGAGAAATTCTTACAAAATTCATTCAGGGGCTGTGACGCAACCTGGATTGACCATATCTAGACCCACAGCTGGATGACACATTAAGGTGGACACTCTTGGGGCTGAGAGGTTTGGTGAGGTTGGGTGAGCAAACGCAGACACTTTAAAGTAATACTGCGTGGTACCCATCCCATGGGTCCCATATCTCCAGGTTCAAGGGCATCTTCCTACATCGAAAACATGCATGAGAAACCCAGAAGATGGTACACCGTGTGATTGGGAAAGTTTCTAAAACGCACCTCATTTCTCAACTCCGTGTGCTCGGGTTCGCCATTAAAGCTACTTTACAAGCAATCTCCCTACATGGAGAATCAGCACCTTTAACCTCCTGTTCCATACAGGTTGCAATTTGTCCTAAGGATGAATGGGAAGAGGGGCAACCAATGAGAGAGTAGATCTAGGTGTTGGGACAGGCACAGGTCACTCTATTTTCCCATCAGGAAGAAGAATTAACCACAGGCTCAGCCTACCGCCCGGAACCAGAATAGGGCCTGAGGCAATCCCGTGCTTTTGCGGCCAGCTCCCAAAAAAGCCAGTTGAAAAATGGAGCACATGGGCACTGCAATTCACAAACCTGCAGAGTTATAAATGATAACTCTCGTCCACAAATATATTGAGGGAAGGCAACGAAGAGGATTTGAAAGCAAGGCAGAATTGCAGGAAACTGGTTTCAGGAGGTAGATTCGAATCGCCTTTAAAGCACATGAAAAGCGGCAAAACGTCGACAATGATGCCCTTGGCCAAAAAGGGCGTATGCGTTTTTTCCTGAATATAATCTGGAAAAAACGCATACGCCCTTTTTGGCCAACCAAGCAACCTGGAAAGGTAAATCAGCGCTACAAAGAAGTCTCGCTTCCCATCTGTGAAAAGGGCCATGCTGCAAAAAGTGTCAAAACCACAAAAGCAGGACAGGCCATTGAGAAATGGGAGCCTTGCTACACTGATGGGCGGGATGTAAATTGCCAGCAACCACTCTGGAGAAGTGTACGGTGTGGCCTGAAACATCGAAAAAACACAGCTTAGGGAGCATAGGGCACTTCCACTCATGGGCGTATAAATTGGGAAAATTAAAAATCAGCAAGACACAGGCACCCCAAAGTTTAGGGCTGCTCTGTTGACAAGAACCTCCACTTCATGACACCTTAAATATCCCAGGAAAGAGAAAAATGGATAAAGAAGTTGTGGTCCTTATGTACAATGGAATATCACTCAGCCATGAAATCAATGTCATAAGGCTAGTAGCAGCATGATGAGTGGATTTAGGTACGACGACTCTAAGTGAAATAAGTCACACAGAAAAAGACACATATCATAAGCTATCACTTATAGAGGGAATGTAAAAACTGCTACACTTGAACTGAATTATAAAAGAGAACAGAGTCACACGTTTAGAAAACACACTATGGCTGCTTAACGGGAAAGATGAGGTGGAGTGATGCATAAAAAAAGGGTTTCAAATTAGATCAGATACCGTTCCATACACCCAATATGTAATAGACAAGACCTACTCCTTGCTCAGTGAACTGGACTCAACACCCCCTATTCACCGCACAAGTATATATCTGACTAGTGAGAATCTTAAAACCTATGTATTGATATCCCTCTGGAAGTGTGTCAAGTGGGTGTAAAGCCGCATAAACACAGCCGTGAAAAGCAGCTAAACCCCATTATAAAAATAAATTACTTGTAGAAACCCGTAAAACAAAGACAGTGAAAGAGAGAGAAATTCTTACACAAATTGTTCAGGGGCTGTGATGCAACCTGGATTGAAAATATCTAGACCCACAGCTGGATGAGACCTAAGGGTGGACACTCTTGGGGCTCACAGGTTTGGTGAGGTTGGGTGAGCAAACACAGACACTTTAAGGTAATACTGCGTGGTACCCATCCCATGGGTCCCAAATCTCCAGTTTTAAGGGCATCTTCCTGCATTGAAAACATGCATGAGAAACCCAGAAGATGGTACACCATGTGATCGGGAAAGGTTTCTAAAACGCACCTCATTTCTCATCTCCTTGTGCTCGGGTTCACCATTCAAGCTACTTTACTAGCAATCTCCCTACTTGGAGAATCAACACCTTTAACCTCCTGTTTTGTACAGGTTGCAATTTGTCCTGAGGATGAACGGGAAGAGGGGCAACCAATGAGAGACTAGATGTAGGTGTTGGGACAGGCACAGGTCACTCTATTTTCCCATCAGGAAGAAGAAATAACCAGAGGCTCAGCCTGCCACCCGGAACCAGAAGAGGGCCTGAGGCAATCCCGCGCTTTTGCGGCCAGATCCCAAAAAAGCGAGTTGAAAAATGGAGCTCAGGGGCACTGCAATTCACAAACCTGCAGAGTTATAAATGATAACTCTCGTCCACAAATATATTGAGGGAAGGCAACGAAGAGGATTTGAAAGCAAGGCAGAACTGCAAAACACACGTTTCAGGAGGTAGATTCGAATCGCCTTTCAAGCACATGAAAAGCGGCAAAACGTGGAAAATGATGCCCTTGGCCAAAAAGGGCGTATGCGTTTTTTCCTGAATATATTCAGGAAAAAACGAATACGCCCTTTTTGGCCAACCAAGCAACCTGGAAAGGCAAATCAGCGCTACAAAGAAGTCTCGCTTCCCATGGGTCAAAAGGGCCATGCTGAAAAAAGTGTCAAAACCACAAATGCAGGACAGGCCATGGAGAAATGGGAGCCTTGCCACGCTGATGGGCGGGATGTAAATTGCCAACAACCACTCTGGAGAAGTGTACGGAGTGGCCTGAAACATCGAAAAAACACAGCTTAGTGAGCATAGGGCACGTCCACTCATGGGCGTATAAATTGGGAAAATTAAAAATCAGCAAGACACAGGCACCCCAAAGTTTAGGGCTGCTCTGTTGACAAGAACCTCCACTTCATGACACCTTAAATATCCCAGGAAAGAGAAAAATGGATAAAGAAGTTGTGGTCCTTATGTACAATGGAATATCACTCAGACATGATATCAATGTCATAAGGCTAGTAGCAGCATGATGAGTGGATTTAGGTACGACGACTCTAAGTGAAATAAGTAACACAGAAAAAGACATTAATCAAAAGCTATCACTTATAAAGGGAATGTAAAAACCGCTACAATTGAACTGAATTACAAATCACAACAGAGTCACACATTTAGAAAACACACTATGGCTGCTTAACGGGAAAGGTGACGTGGGGTGATGCATAAAACAAGGGTTTCAAATTAGCTCAGATACCGTTCCATACTCCCAATATGTAATAGACAAGACCTACTCCTTGCTCAGTGAACTGGACTCAACACCCCCTATTCACCACACAAGAATATATCTGACTAGTGAGAATCTTAAAACTTACGTATTGATATCTCTCTAGAAGTGAGTCAAGTGGGTGTAAAGCCGCATAAACACAGCCGTGAAAAGCAGCTAAACGCCATTATAAAAATAAATTAGTTTTAAAAACGCATGAAACAAAGACAGTGAAAGAGAGAGAAATTCTTACAAAATTCATTCAGGGGCTGTGACGCAACCTGGATTGACCATATCTAGACCCACAGCTGAATGAGACATAAGGGTTGACACTCTTGGGGCTGAGAGTTTGGGTGTGGTTGGGTGAGCAAACGCAGACCCTTTAAAGTAATACTGCGTGGTACCCATCGCATTTGACCCCAATCTCCAGGTTCAAGGGCATCTTCCTACATCGAAAACATGCATGAGAAACCCAGAAGATGGTACACCGTGTGATTGGGAAAGTTTCTAAAACGCACCTCATTTCTCAACTCCGTGTGCTCGGGTTCGCCATTCCATCTACTTTACTAGCAATCTCCCTACTTGGAGAATCAGCACCTTTAACCTCATGTTCCATACAGGTTGCAATTTGTCCTAAGGATGAATGGGGATAGGGGCAACAAATGAGAGACTAGATGTAGGTGTTGGGACAGGCACAGGTCACTCTATTTTCCCATCAGGAAGAAGAATTAACCACAGGCTCAGCCTACCGCCCGGAACAAGAATAGGGCCTGAGGCAATCCCGCGCTTCTTCGGCCAGCTCCCAAAAAAGCCAGTTGAAAAATGGAGCACATGGGGACTGCAATTCACAACCTGCAGAGTTATAAATGATAACTCTCGTCCACAAATATATTGAGGGAAGGCAATGAAGAGGATTTGAAAGCAAGGCAGAGTTGCAGGAAACAGGTTTCAGGAGGTAGATTCGAATCGCCTTTAAAGCACATGTAAAGCGGCAAAATGTCGACAATGATGCCCTTGGCCAAAAAGGGCGTATGCGTTTTTTCCTGAATATATTCAGGAAAAAACGCATACGCCCTTTTTGGCCAACCAAGCAACCTGGAAAGGCAAATCAGCGCTACAAAGAAGTCTCGCTTCCCATCGGTCAAAAGGGTCATGCTGAAAAAAGTGTCAAAACCACAAATGCAGGACAGGCCATGGAGAAATGGGATCCTTGCTACGCTGATGGGCGGGATTTAAATTGCCAACAGCCACTCTGGAGAAGTGTACGGTGTGTCCTGAAACATCGAGAAAACACAGCTTAGGGAGCATAGGGCACGTCCACTCATGGGCGTATAAATTGGGAAAACTAAAAATCAGCAAGACACAGGCACCCCAAAGTTTAGGGCTGCTCTGTTGACAAGAACCTCCACTTCATGACACCTTAAATATCCCAGGAAAGAGAAAAATGGATAAAGAATTTGTGATTCTTATGTACAATGGAATATCACTCTGCCATGAAATCAATGTCATAAGGCCAGTAGACTCAAGATAGGTGGACTTAGGTACGACGATTCTAAGGGAAATAAGTCACACAGAAAAAGACACTTATCAAAAGCTCTCACTTATAGAGGGAATGTAAAAACCGCTACACTTGAATTGAATTACAAATCAGAACAGAGTCACATATTTAAAACACACTATGGCTGCTTAACGGGAAAGTGACGTGGGGTGATGCATAAAACAAGGGTTTCAAATTAGCTCAGATACCGTTCCATACACCCAATATGTAATAGAAAAGACCTACTCCTTGCTCAGTGAACTGGACTCAACACCCCCTATTCACCGCACAAGAATATATCTGACTAGTGAGAATCTTAAAACTTATGTATTGATATCTCTCTGGAAGTGAGTCAAGTGGGTGTAAAGCCGCATAAACACAGCTGTGATAAGCAGCTAAACCCCATTATAAAAATAAATTAGTTTTAAAAACCCATGAAACAAAGACAGTGAAAGACAGAGAAATTCTTACAAAATTCATTCAGGGGCTGTGACGCAACCTGGATTGACCATATCTAGACCCACAGCTGGATGACACATTAAGGTGGACACTCTTGGGGCTGAGAGGTTTGGTGAGGTTGGGTGAGCAAACGCAGACACTTTAAAGTAATACTGCGTGGTACCCATCCCATGGGTCCCATATCTCCAGGTTCAAGGGCATCTTCCTACATCGAAAACATGCATGAGAAACCCAGAAGATGGTACACCGTGTGATTGGGAAAGTTTCTAAAACGCACCTCATTTCTCAACTCCGTGTGCTCGGGTTCGCCATTAAAGCTACTTTACAAGCAATCTCCCTACATGGAGAATCAGCACCTTTAACCTCCTGTTCCATACAGGTTGCAATTTGTCCTAAGGATGAATGGGAAGAGGGGCAACCAATGAGAGAGTAGATCTAGGTGTTGGGACAGGCACAGGTCACTCTATTTTCCCATCAGGAAGAAGAATTAACCACAGGCTCAGCCTACCGCCCGGAACCAGAATAGGGCCTGAGGCAATCCCGTGCTTTTGCGGCCAGCTCCCAAAAAAGCCAGTTGAAAAATGGAGCACATGGGCACTGCAATTCACAAACCTGCAGAGTTATAAATGATAACTCTCGTCCACAAATATATTGAGGGAAGGCAACGAAGAGGATTTGAAAGCAAGGCAGAATTGCAGGAAACTGGTTTCAGGAGGTAGATTCGAATCGCCTTTAAAGCACATGAAAAGCGGCAAAACGTCGACAATGATGCCCTTGGCCAAAAAGGGCGTATGCGTTTTTTCCTGAATATAATCAGGAAAAAACGCATACGCCCTTTTTGGCCAACCAAGCAACCTGGAAAGGTAAATCAGCGCTACAAAGAAGTCTCGCTTCCCATCTGTGAAAAGGGCCATGCTGCAAAAAGTGTCAAAACCACAAAAGCAGGACAGGCCATTGAGAAATGGGAGCCTTGCTACACTGATGGGCGGGATGTAAATTGCCAGCAACCACTCTGGAGAAGTGTACGGTGTGGCCTGAAACATCGAAAAAACACAGCTTAGGGAGCATAGGGCACTTCCACTCATGGGCGTATAAATTGGGAAAATTAAAAATCAGCAAGACACAGGCACCCCAAAGTTTAGGGCTGCTCTGTTGACAAGAACCTCCACTTCATGACACCTTAAATATCCCAGGAAAGAGAAAAATGGATAAAGAAGTTGTGGTCCTTATGTACAATGGAATATCACTCAGCCATGAAATCAATGTCATAAGGCTAGTAGCAGCATGATGAGTGGATTTAGGTACGACGACTCTAAGTGAAATAAGTCACACAGAAAAAGACACATATCATAAGCTATCACTTATAGAGGGAATGTAAAAACTGCTACACTTGAACTGAATTATAAAAGAGAACAGAGTCACACGTTTAGAAAACACACTATGGCTGCTTAACGGGAAAGATGAGGTGGAGTGATGCATAAAAAAAGGGTTTCAAATTAGATCAGATACCGTTCCATACACCCAATATGTAATAGACAAGACCTACTCCTTGCTCAGTGAACTGGACTCAACACCCCCTATTCACCGCACAAGTATATATCTGACTAGTGAGAATCTTAAAACCTATGTATTGATATCCCTCTGGAAGTGTGTCAAGTGGGTGTAAAGCCGCATAAACACAGCCGTGAAAAGCAGCTAAACCCCATTATAAAAATAAATTACTTGTAGAAACCCGTAAAACAAAGACAGTGAAAGAGAGAGAAATTCTTACACAAATTGTTCAGGGGCTGTGATGCAACCTGGATTGAAAATATCTAGACCCACAGCTGGATGAGACCTAAGGGTGGACACTCTTGGGGCTCACAGGTTTGGTGAGGTTGGGTGAGCAAACACAGACACTTTAAGGTAATACTGCGTGGTACCCATCCCATGGGTCCCAAATCTCCAGTTTTAAGGGCATCTTCCTGCATTGAAAACATGCATGAGAAACCCAGAAGATGGTACACCATGTGATCGGGAAAGGTTTCTAAAACGCACCTCATTTCTCATCTCCTTGTGCTCGGGTTCACCATTCCAGCTACTTTACTAGCAATCTCCCTACTTGGAGAATCAACACCTTTAACCTCCTGTTTTGTACAGGTTGCAATTTGTCCTGAGGATGAACGGGAAGAGGGGCAACCAATGAGAGACTAGATGTAGGTGTTGGGACAGGCACAGGTCACTCTATTTTCCCATCAGGAAGAAGAAATAACCAGAGGCTCAGCCTGCCACCCGGAACCAGAAGAGGGCCTGAGGCAATCCCGCGCTTTTGCGGCCAGATCCCAAAAAAGCGAGTTGAAAAATGGAGCTCAGGGGCACTGCAATTCACAAACCTGCAGAGTTATAAATGATAACTCTCGTCCACAAATATATTGAGGGAAGGCAACGAAGAGGATTTGAAAGCAAGGCAGAACTGCAAAACACACGTTTCAGGAGGTAGATTCGAATCGCCTTTCAAGCACATGAAAAGCGGCAAAACGTGGAAAATGATGCCCTTGGCCAAAAAGGGCGTATGCGTTTTTTCCTGAATATATTCAGGAAAAAACGAATACGCCCTTTTTGGCCAACCAAGCAACCTGGAAAGGCAAATCAGCGCTACAAAGAAGTCTCGCTTCCCATGGGTCAAAAGGGCCATGCTGAAAAAAGTGTCAAAACCACAAATGCAGGACAGGCCATGGAGAAATGGGAGCCTTGCCACGCTGATGGGCGGGATGTAAATTGCCAACAACCACTCTGGAGAAGTGTACGGAGTGGCCTGAAACATCGAAAAAACACAGCTTAGTGAGCATAGGGCACGTCCACTCATGGGCGTATAAATTGGGAAAATTAAAAATCAGCAAGACACAGGCACCCCAAAGTTTAGGGCTGCTCTGTTGACAAGAACCTCCACTTCATGACACCTTAAATATCCCAGGAAAGAGAAAAATGGATAAAGAAGTTGTGGTCCTTATGTACAATGGAATATCACTCAGACATGATATCAATGTCATAAGGCTAGTAGCAGCATGATGAGTGGATTTAGGTACGACGACTCTAAGTGAAATAAGTCACACAGAAAAAGACATTAATCAAAAGCTATCACTTATAAAGGGAATGTAAAAACCGCTACAATTGAACTGAATTACAAATCACAACAGAGTCACACATTTAGAAAACACACTATGGCTGCTTAACGGGAAAGGTGACGTGGGGTGATGCATAAAACAAGGGTTTCAAATTAGCTCAGATACCGTTCCATACTCCCAATATGTAATAGACAAGACCTACTCCTTGCTCAGTGAACTGGACTCAACACCCGGTATTCACCACACAAGAATATATCTGACTAGTGAGAATCTTAAAACTTATGTATTGATATCTCTCTAGAAGTGAGTCAAGTGGGTGTAAAGCCGCATAAACACAGCCGTGAAAAGCAGATAAACCCCATTATAAAAATAAATTAGTTTTAAAAACGCATGAAACAAAGACAGTGAAAGAGAGAGAAATTCTTACAAAATTCATTCAGGGGCTGTGACGCAACCTGGATTGACCATATCTAGACCCACAGCTGGATGAGACATAAGGGTGGACACTCTTAGGGCTGAGAGTTTGGTTGTGGTTGGGTGAGCAAACGCAGACCCTTTAAAGTAATACTGCGTGGTACCCATCCCATGGGTCCCAAATCTCCAGGTTCAAGGGCATCTTCCTACATCGAAAACATGCATGAGAAACCCAGAAGATGGTACACCGTGTGATTGGGAAAGTTTCTAAAACGCACCTCATTTCTCAACTCCGTGTGCTGGGGTTCGCCATTCCAGCTACTTTACTAGCAATCTCCCTACTTGGAGAATCAGCACCTTTAACCTCCTGTTCCATACAGGTTGCAATTTGTCCTAAGGATGAATGGGAATAGGGGCAACAAATGAGAGACTAGATGTAGGTGTTGGGACAGGCACAGGTCACTCTATTTTCCCATCAGGAAGAAGAATTAACCACAGGCTCAGCCTACCGCCCGGAACAAGAATAGGGCCTGAGGCAATCCCGACCTTCTGCGGCCAGCTCCCAAAAAAGCCAGTTGAAAAATGGAGCACATGGGCACTGCAATTCACAAACCTGCAGAGTTATAAATGATAACTCTCGTCCACAAATATATTGAGGGAAGGCAACGAAGAGGATTTGAAAGCAAGGCAGAGTTGCAGGAAACAGGTTTCAGGAGGTAGATTCGAATCGCCTTTAAAGCACATGAAAAGCGGCAAAACGTCGACAATGATGCCCTTGGCAAAAAGTGCATATGCGTTTTTTCCTGAATATATTCAGGAAAAACCGCATACGCCCTTTTTGGCCAACCAAGCAACCTGGAAAGGCAAATCAGCGCTACAAAGAAGTCTCGCTTCCCATCGGTCAAAAGGGTCATGCTGAAAAAAGTTTCAAAACCACAAATGCAGGACAGGCCATGGAGAAATGGGAGCCTTTCTACGCTGATGGGCGGGATTTAAATTGCCAACAGCCACTCTGGAGAAGTGTACGGTGTGTCCTGAAACATCGAGAAAACACAGCTTAGGGAGCATAGGGCACGTCCACTCATGGGCGTATAAATTGGGAAAACTAAAAATCAGCAAGACACAGGCACCCCAAAGTTTAGGGCTGCTCTGTTGACAAGAACCTCCACTTCATGTCACCTTAAATATCCCAGGAAAGAGAAAAATGGATAAAGAATTTGTGATTCTTATGTACAATGGAATATCACTCTGCCATGAAATCAATGTCATAAGGCCAGTAGACGCAAGATGGGTGGACTTAGGTACGACGATTCTAAGGGAAATAAGTCACACAGAAAAAGACACTTATCAAAAGCTCTCACTTATAGAGGGAATGTAAAAACCGCTACACTTGATTTGAATTACAAATCAGAACAGAGTCACATATTTAAAACACACTATGGCTGCTTAACGGGAAAGTGACGTGGGGTGATGCATAAAACAAGGGTTTCAAATTAGCTCAGATACCGTTCCATACACCCAATATGTAATAGAAAAGACCTACTCCTTGCTCAGTGAACTGGACTCAACACCCCCTATTCACCGCACAAGAATATATCTGACTAGTGAGAATCCTAAAACTTATGTATTGATATCTCTCTGGAAGTGAGTCAAGTGGGTGTAAAGCCGCATAAACACAGCTGTGATAAGCAGCTAAACCCCATTATAAAAATAAATTAGTTTTAAAAACCCATGAAACAAAGACAGTGAAAGACAGAGAAATTCTTACAAAATTCATTCAGGGGCTGTGACGCAACCTGGATTGACCATATCTAGACCCACAGCTGGATGACACATTAAGGTGGACACTCTTGGGGCTGAGAGGTTTGGTGAGGTTGGGTGAGCAAACGCAGACACTTTAAAGTAATACTGCGTGGTACCCATCCCATTGGTCCCAAATCTCCAGGTTCACGGGCATCTTCCTACATCGAAAACATGCATGAGAAACCCAGAAGATGGTACACCGTGTGATTGGGAAAGTTTCTAAAACGCACCTCATTTCTCAACTCCGTGTGATCGGGTTCGCCATTCCAGCTACTTTACTAGCAATCTCCCTACTTGGAGAATCAGTACCTTTAACCTCCTGTTCCATACAGGTTGCAATTTGTCCTAAGGATGAATGGGAAGAGGGGCAACCAATGAGAGAGTAGATCTAGGTGTTGGGACAGGCACAGGTCACTCTATTTTCCCATCAGGAAGAAGAATTAACCACAGGCTCAGCCTACCGCCCGGAACCAGAATAGGGCCTGAGGCAATCCCGCACTTCTGCGGCCAGCTCCCAAAAAAGCCAGTTGAAAAATGGAGCACATGGGCACTGCAATTCACAAACCCGCAGAGTTATAAATGATAACTCTCGTCCACAAATATATTGAGGGAAGGCAACGAAGAGGATTTGAAAGCAAGGCCGAATTGCAGGAAACTGGTTTCAGGAGGTAGATTCGAATCGCCTTTAAAGCACATGAAAAGCGGCAAAACGTCGACAATGATGCCCTTGGCCAAAAAGGGCATATGCGTTTTTTCCTGAATATATTCATGAAAAAACGCATACGCCCTTTTTGGCCAACCAAGCAACCTGGAAAGGTAAATCAGCGCTACAAAGAAGTCTCGCTTCCCATCGGTGAAAAGGGCCATGCTGCAAAAAGTGTCAAAACCACAAAAGCAGGACAGGCCATTGAGAAATGGGAGCCTTGCTACACTGATGGGCGGGATGTAAATTGCCAGCAACCACTCTGGAGAAGTGTACGGTGTGGCCTGAAACATCGAAAAAACACAGCTTAGGGAGCATAGGGCACTTCCACTCATGGGCGTATAAATTGGGAAAATTAAAAATCAGCAAGACACAGGCACCCCAAAGTTTAGGGCTGCTCTGTTGACAAGAACCTCCACTTCATGACACCTTAAATATCCCAGGAAAGAGAAAAATGGATAAAGAAGTTGTGGTCCTTATGTACAATGGAATATCACTCAGCCATGAAATCAATGTCATAAGGCTAGTAGCAGCATGATGAGTGGATTTAGGTACGACGACTCTAAGTGAAATAAGTCACACAGAAAAAGACACTAATCATAAGCTATCACTTATAGAGGGAATGTAAAAACTGCTACACTTGAACTGAATTACAAAAGAGAACAGAGTCACACGTTTAGAAAACACACTATGGCTGCTTAACGGGAAAGATGAGGTGGAGTGATGCATAAAACAAGGGTTTCAAATTAGATCAGATACCGTTCCATACACCCAATATGTAATAGACAAGACCTACTCCTTGCTCAGTGAACTGGACTCAACACCCCCTATTCACCGCACAAGTATATATCTGACTAGTGAGAATCTTAAAACCTCTGTATTGATATCCCTCTGGAAGTGTGTCAAGTGGGTGTAAAGCCGCATAAACACAGCCGTGAAAAGCAGCTAAACCCCATTATAAAAATAAATTACTTGTAGAAACCCGTAAAACAAAGACAGTGAAAGAGAGAGAAATTCTTACACAAATTGTTCAGGGGCTGTGATGCAACCTGGATTGAAAATATCTAGAGCCACAGCTGGATGAGACCTAAGGGTGGACACTCTTGGGGCTCACAGGTTTGGTGAGGTTGGGTGAGCAAACACAGACCCTTTAAGGTAATACTGCGTGGTACCCATCCCATGGGTCCCAAATCTCCAGTTTTAAGGACATCTTCCTGCATTGTAAACTTGCATGAGAAACCCAGAAGATGGTACACCATGTGATCGGGAAAGGTTTCTAAAACGCACCTCATTTCTCATCTCCTTGTGCTCGGGTTCACCATTCCAGCTACTTTACTAGCAATCTCCCTACTTGGAGAATCAACACCTTTAACCTCCTGTACTGTACAGGTTGCAATTTGTCCTGAGGATGAACGGGAAGAGGGGCAACCAATGAGAGACTAGATGTAGGTGTTGGGACAGGCACAGGTCACTCTATTTTCCCATCAGGAAGAAGAATTAAGCACAGGCTCAGCCTGCCGCTCAGAAGCAGAATAGGGCCTGAGGCAATCCCGCGCTTCTGCGGCCAGCTCCCAAAAAAGCGAGTTGAAAAATGGAGCACATGTGCACTGCAATTCACAAACCTGCAGAGTTATAAATGATAACTCTCGTCCACAAATATATTGAGGGAAGGCAACGAAGAGGATTTGAAAGCAAGGCAGAATTGCAGGAAACAGATTTCAGGAGGTAGATTCGAATCGCCTGTAAAGCACGTGAAAAGCGGCAAAACGTCGACAATGATGCCCTTGGCCAAAAAGGGCGTATGCGTTTTTTCCTGAATATATTCAGGAAAAAACGCATACGCCCTTTTTGGCCAACCAAGGAACCTGGAAAGGCAAATCAGCGCTACAAAGAAGTCTCGCTTCCCATCGGTCAAAAGGGCCATGCTGCAAAAAGTGTCAAAACCAGAAATGCAGGACAGGCCATGGAGAAATGGCAGCCTTGTTACGCTGATGGGCGGGATGTAAATTGACAACAGCCACTCTGGAGAAGTGTACGGTGTGTCCTGAAACATCGAAAAAACACAGCTTAGGGAGCATAGGGCACGTCCACTCATGGGCGTATAAAGTGGGAAAACTAAAAATCAGCAAGACAAAGGCACCCCAAAGTTTAGGGCTGCTCTGTTGACAACAACCTCCACTTCATGACACCTTAAATATCCCAGGAAAGAGAAAAATGGATAAAGAAGTTGTGGTCCTTATGTACAATGGAATATCACTCAGCCATGAAATCAATGTCATAAGGCTAGTAGCAGCATGATGAGTGGATTTAGGTACGACGACTCTAAGTGAAATAAGTCACACAGAAAAAGACACATATCAAAAGCTATCACTTATAGAGGGATGTAAAAACCGCTACACTTGAACTGAATTACAAATCAGAACAGAGTCACCCATTTTGAAAACACACTACGGCTGCTTAACGGGAAAGGTGAGGTGGGGTGATGCATAAAACAAGGGTTTCAAATTAGCTCTGATACCGTTCCATACACCCAATATGTAATAGACAAGACCTACTCCTTGCTCAGTGAACTGGACTCAACACCCCGTATTCACCGCACAAGAATATATCTGACTAGTGAGAATCTTAAAACCTATGTATTGATATCTCTCTGGAAGTGAGTCAAGAGGGTGTAAAGCCGCATAAACACAGCCGTGAAAAGCAGCTAAACCCCATTATAAAAATAAATTATTTTTAAAAACGCATGAAACAAAGACAGTGAAAGAGAGAGAAATTCTTACAAAATTCATTCAGGGTCTGTGATGCAACCTGGATTGACCATATCTAGACCCACAGCTGGATGAGACATAAGGGTGGACACTCTTGGGGCTGAGAGGTTTGGTGAGGTTGGGTGAGCCATCGCAGACCCTTTAAAGTAATACTGCGTGGTACCCATCCCATGGGTCCCAAATCTCCAGGTTCAAGGGCATCTTCCTACATCGAAAACTTGCATGAGGAACCCAGAAGATGGTACAGCGTGTGATTTTGAAAGGTTTCTAAAACGCACCTCATTTCTCATCTCCTTGTGCTCGGGTTCGCCATTCCAGCTTCTTTACTAGCAATCTCCCTACTTGGAGAATCAGCACCTTTAACCTCCTGTTCTGTACAGGTTGCAATTTGTCCTGAGGATGAACGGGAAGAGGGGCAACCAATGAGAAACTAGATCTAGGTGCTGGGAAAGGCACAGGTCACTCTATTTTCCCATCAGGAAGAAGAAATAACCAGAGGCTCAGCCTGCCACCCGGATCCAGAATAGGGCCTGAGGCAATCCCGTGCTTTTGCGGCCAGATCCCAAAAAAGCGAGTTGAAAAATGGAGCTCAGGGGCACTGCAATTCACAAACCTGCAGAGTTATAAATGGTAACTCTCGTCCACAAATATATTGAGGGAAGGCAACGAAGAGGATTTGAAAGCAAGGCAGAATTGCAAAACACAGATTTCAGGAGGTAGATTCGAATAGCATTTCAAGCACATGAAAAGCGGCAAAACATGGAAAATGATTCCCTTGGCCAAAAAGGGCGTATGCGTTTTTTCCTGAATATATTCAGGAAAAAACGCATACGCCCTTTTTGGCCAACCAAGCAACCTGGAAAGGCAAATCAGCACTACAAAGAAGTCTCGCTTCCCATGGGTCAAAAGGGCCATGCTGAAAAAAGTGTCAAAACCACAAATGCAGGACAGGCCATGGAGAAATGGGAGCCTTGCCACGCTGATGGGCGGGATGTAAATTGCCAACAGCCACTGTGGAGAAGTGTACGGTGTGGCCTGAAACATCGAAAAAACAAAGTTCTTGGAGCATAGGGCACTTCCACTCATGGGCGTATAAATTGGGAAAACTAAAAATCAGCAAGACACAGGCACCCCAAAGTTTACGGCTGCTCTGTTGACAAGAACCTCCACTTCATGACACCTTAAATATCCCAGGAAAGAGAAAAATGAATAAAGAAGTTGTGGTTCTTATATACAATGGAATATCACTCTGCCATGAAATCAATGTCATAAGGCCAGTAGACGCAAGATGGGTGGACTTAGGTACGACGATTCTAAGGGAAATAAGTCACACAGAAAAAGACACTTATCAAAAGCTCTCACTTATACAGGGAATGTAAAAACCGCTACACTTGAATTGAATTACAAATCAGAACAGAGTCACATATTTAAAACACACTATGGCTGCTTAACAGGAAAGTGACGTGGGGTGATGCATAAAACAAGGGTTTCAAATTAGCTCAGATACCGTTCCATACACCCAATAAGTAATAGAAAAGACCTACTCCTTGCTCAGTGAACTGGACTCAACACCCCCTATTCACCACACAAGAATATATCTGACTAGTGAGAATCTTAAAACCTATGTATTGATATCTCTCTGGAAGTGAGTCAAGTGGGTGTAAAGCCGCATAAACACAGCCGTGAAAAGCAGCTAAACCCCATTATAAAAATAAATTAGTTTTAAAAACCCATGAAACAAAGACAGTGAAAGAGAGAGATATTCTTACAAAATTCATTCAGGTGCTGTGACGCAACCTGGATTGACCATATCTAGACCCACAGCTGGATGAGACATAAAGGTGGACACTCTTAGGGCTGAGAGGTTTGGTGTGGTTGGGTGAGCAAACGCAGACCCTTTAAAGTAATACTGCGTGGTACCCATCCCATTTGTCCCCAATCTCCAGGATCAAGGGCATCTTCCTACATCGAAAACATGCATGAGAAACCCAGAAGATGGTACACCGTGTGATTGGGAAAGTTTCTAAAACGCACCTCATTTCTCAACTCCGTGTGCTCGGGTTCGCCATTCCAGCTACTTTACTAGCAATCTCCCTACTTGGAGAATCAGCACCTTTAACCTCCTGTTCCATACAGGTTGCAATTTGTCCTAAGGATGAATGGGAAGAGGGGCAACCAATGAGAGACTAGATCTAGGTGTTGGGACAGGCACAGGTCACTCTATTTTCCCATCAGGAAGAAGAATTAACCACAGGCTCAGCCTGCCACCCGTAACCAGAATAGGGCCTGAGGCAATCCCGCGCTTCTGCGGCCAGCTCCCAAAAAAGCCAGTTGAAAAATGTAGCACATGGGCACTGCAATTCACAAACCTGCAGAGTTATAAATGATAACTCCCGTCCACAAATATATTGAGGGAAGGCAACGAAGAGGATTTGAAAGCAAGGCAGAGTTGCAGGAAACAGGTTTCAGGAGGTAGATTCGAATCGCCTTTAAAGCACATGAAAAGCGGCAAAACGTCGACAATGATGCCCTTGGCCAAAAAGGGCGTATGCGTTTTTTCCTGAATATATTCAGGAAAAAACGCATACGCCCTTTTCGGCCAACCAAGCAACCTGGAAAGGCAAATCAGCGCTACAAAGAAGTCTCGCTTCCCATCGGTCAAAAGGGTCATGCTGCAAAAAGTGTCAAAACCAGAAATGCAGGACAGGCCATGGAGAAATGGCAGCCTTGCTACGCTGATGGGCGGGATGTAAATTGCCAACAGCCACTCTGGAGAAGTGTACGGTGTGTCCTGAAACATCGAAAAAACACAGCTTAGGGAGGATAGGGCACGTCCACTCATGGGCGTATAAATTGGGAAAACTAAAAATCAGCAAGACACAGGCACCCCAAATTTTAGGGCTGCTCTGTTGACAAGAACCTCCACTTCATGACACCTTAAATATCCCAGGAAAGAGAAAAATGGATAAAGAAGTTGTGGTCCTTATGTACAATGGAATATCACTCAGACATGAAATCAATGTCATAAGGCTAGTAGAAGCAAGATGAGTGGATTTAGGTACGACGATTCTAAGTGAAATAAGTCACACAGAAAAATACACTTATCATAAGCTATCACTTATAGAGGGAATGTAAAAACCGCTACACTTGAACTGAATTACAAAACAGAACAGAGTCACACGTTTAGAAAACACACTATGGCTGCTTAACGGGAAAGGTGAGGTGGGGTGATGCATAAAACAAGGGTTTCAAATTCGCTCAGATACCGTTCCATACACCCAATATGTAATAGACAAGACCTACTCCTTGCTCAGTGAACTGGACTCAACAACCCCTATTCACCGCACAAGAATATATGTGACTAGTAAGAATCTTAAAACCTATGTATTGATATCTGTCTGGAAGTGAGTCAAGTGGGTGTAAAGCCGCATAAACACAGCCGTGAAAAGCAGCTAAACCCCATTATAAAAATAAATTACTTTTAAAAACCCGTAAAACAAAGACAGTGAAAGAGAGAGAAATTCTTACAAAATTCGTTCAGAGGCTGTGATGCAACCTGGATTGACCATATCTAGACCCACAGCTGGATGAGACATAAGGGTGGACACTCTTGGGGCTGAAAGGTTGGGTGAGGTTGGGTGAGCAAATGCAGACCCTTTAAAGTAATACTGCCTGGCACCCATCCCATGGGCCCCAAATCTCCAGGTTCAAGGGCATCTTCCTACATCGAAAACATGCATGAGAAACCCAGAAGATGGTACACCGTGTGATTTTGAAAGGTTTCTAATACGCACCTCATTTCTCATCTCCTTGTGCTCGGGTTCGCCTTTCCAGCTACTTTACTAGCAATCTCCCTACTTGGAGAATCAGCACCTTTAAGCTCCTGTTCCCTACAGGTTGCAATTTGTCCTGAGGATGAACGGGAAGAGGGGCAACCAATGAGAGACTAGATCTAGGTGTTGGGACAGGCACAGGTCACTCTATTTTCCCATCAGGAAGAAGAATTAACCACAGGCTCAGCCTGCCGCCCAGAAGCAGAATAGGGCCTGAGGCAATCCCGCACTTTTGCGGCCAGCTCCCAAAAAAGACAGTTGAAAAATGGAGCTCAGGGGAACTGCCATTCACAAACCTGCTGAATTATAAATGATAACTCTCGTCCACAAATATATTGAGGGAAGGCAACGAAGAGGATTTGAAAGCAAGGCAGAATTGCAGGAAACAGGTTTCAGGAGGTAGATTCGAATCGCCTTTAAAGCACATGAAAAGTGGCAAAACGTCGACCATGATGCCATTGGCCAAACAGGGCGTATGCGTTTTTTCCTGAATATATTCAGGAAAATACGCATACGCCCTTTTTGGCCAACCAAGCAACCTGGAAAGGCAAATCAGCACTACAAAGAAGTCTCGCTTCCCATCGGTCAAAAGGGCCCTGCTGCAAAAACTGTCAAAACCAGAAATGCAGGACAGGCCATGGAGAAATGGCAGCCTTGCTACGCTGATGGGCAGGATGTAAATTGCCAACAGCCACTGTGGAGAAGTGTACGGTGTGTCCTGAAACATCGAAAAAACACAGCTTAGGGAGGATAGGGCACGTCCACTCATGGGCGTATAAATTGGGAAAACTAAAAATCAGCAAGACACAGGCACCCCAAAGTTTAGGGCTGCTCTGTTGACAAGAACCTCCACTCATGACAACTTAAATATCCCAGGAAAGAGAAAAATGGATAAAGAAGTTGTGGTCCTTATGTACAATGGAATATCACTCAGACATGAAATCAATGTCATAAGGCTAGTAGAAGCAAGATGAGTGGATTTAGGTACGACGATTCTAAGTGTAATAAGTCACACAGAAAAAGACACTTATCATAATCTATCACTTATAGAGGGAATGTAAAAAGCGCTACACTTGAACTGAATTACAAAACAGAACAGAGTCACACGTTTAGAAAACACACTATGGCTGCTTAACGGGAAAGGTGAGGTGGGGTGATGCATAAAACAAGGGGTTCAAATTCGCTCAGATACCGTTCCATACACCCAATATGTAATAGACAAGACCTACTCCTTGCTCAGTGAACTGGACTCAACACCCCCTATTCACCGCACAAGAATATATGTGACTAGTAAGAATCTTAAAACCTATGTATTGATATCTGTCTGGAAGTGAGTCAAGTGGGTGTAAAGCCGCATAAACACAGCCGTGAAAAGCAGCTAAACCCCATTATAAAAATAAATTACTTTTAAAAATGGGTAAAACAAAGACACTGAAAGAGAGAGAAATTCTTACAAAATTCGTTCAGAGGCTGTGATGCAACCTGGATTGACCATATCTAGACCCACAGCTGGATGAGACATAAGGGTGGACACTCTTGGGGCTGAAAGTTTGGGTGAGGTTGGGTGAGCAAACACAGACCCTTTAAAGTAATACTGCCTGGTACCCTTCCCATGGGTCCCAAATCTCTAGGTTCAAGGGCATCTTCCTACATCGAAAACATGCATGAGAAGCCCAGAAGATGGTACACCGTGTGATTTTGAAAGGTTTCTAATACGCACCTCATTTCTCATCTCCTTGTGCTCGGTTTCGCCATTCCAGCTACTTTACTAGCAATCTCCCTACTTGGAGAATCAGCACCTTTAACCTCCTGTTCCCTACAGGTTGCAATTTGTCCTGAGGATGAACGGGAAGAGGGGCAACCAATGAGAAACTCGATCTAGGTGTTGGGACAGGCACAGGTCACTCTATTTTCCCATCAGGAAGAAGAATTATCCAAAGGCTCAGCCTGCTGCCAGGAACCAGAATAGGGCCTGAGGCAATCCCGTGCTTTTGCGGCCAGCTCCCAAAAAAGTGAGTTGAAAAATGGAGCTCAAGGGAACTGCCATTCACAAACCTGCTGAGTTATAAATGATAACTCTCGTCCACAAATATATTGAGGGAAGGCAACGAAGAGGATTTGAAAGCAAGGCAGAATTTCAGGAAACACATTTCAGGAGGTAGATTTGAATCGCCTTTAAAGCACATGAAAAGCGGCAAAACGTCGACAATGATGCCCTTGGCCAAACAGGGCGTATGCGTTTTTTCCTGAATATATTCAGGAAAAAACGCATACGCCCTGTTTGGCCAACCAAGCAACCTGGAAAGGCTAATCAGCGTTACAAAGAAGTGTCGCTTCCCATTGGTCAAAAGGGCCATGCTACAAAAAGTGTCAAAACCAGAAATGCAGGACAGGCCATGGAGAAATGGCAGCCTGGCTACGCTGATGGGCGGGATGTAAATTGCCAACAGCCACTCTGGGGAAGTGTACGGTGTGTCCTGAAACATCGAAAAAACACAGCTTAGGGAGCATAGGGCATGTCCACTCATGGGCGTATAAATTGGGAAAACTAAAAATCAGCAAGACACAGGCACCCCAAAGTTTAGGGCTGCTCTGTTGACAAGAACCTCCACTTCATGGCACCTTAAATATCCCAGGAAAGAGAAAAATGGATAAAGAAGTTGTGGTCCTTATGTACAATGGAATATCACTCAGACACGAAATCAATGTCATAAGGCTAGTAGAAGCAAGATGAGTGGATTTAGGTACGACGATTCTAAGTGAAATAAGTCACACAGAAAAAGACACTTATCATAAGCTATCACTTATAGAGGGGATGTAAAAACCGCTACACTTGAACTGAATTACAAAACAGAACAGAGTCACACGTTTAGAAAACACACTATGGCTGCTTAACGGGAAAGGTGAGGTGGGGTGATGCATAAAACAAGGGTTTCAAATTCGCTCAGATACCGTTCCATATACCCAATATGTAATAGACAAGACCTACTCCTTGCTCAGTGAACTGGACTCAACACCCCCTATTCACCGCACAAGAATATATGTGAATAGTAAGAATCTTAAAACCTATGTATTGATATCTGTCTGGAAGTGAGTCAAGTGGGTGTAAAGCCGCATAAACACAGCCGTGAAAAGCAGCTAAACCCCATTATAAAAATAAATTACTTTTAAAAACCCGTAAAACAAAGACAGTGAAAGAGAGAGAAATTCTTACAAAATTCGTTCAGAGGCTGTGATGCAACCTGGATTGACCATATCTAGACCCACAGCTGGATGAGGCATAAGGGTGGAAACTCTTGGGGCTGATAGGTTGGGTGAGGTTGGGTGAGCAAACTCAGACCCTTTAAAGTAATACTGCGTGGTACACATCCCATGGGTCCCAAATCTCCAGGTTCAAGGGCATCTTCCTACATTGAAAACATGCATGAGAAACCCAGAAGATGGTACACCGTGTGATTTTGAAAGGTTTCTAATACGCACCTCATTTCTCATCTCCTTGTGCTCGGGTTCGCCTTTCCAGCTACTTTAATAGCAATCTCCCTACTTGGAGAATCAGCACCTTTAAGCTCCTGTTGCCTACAGGTTGCAATTTGTCCTGAGGATGAACGGGAAGAGGGGCAACCAATGAGAGAATAGATCTAGGTGTTGGGACAGGCACAGGTCACTCTATTTTCCCATCAGGAAGAAGAATTATCCAAAGGCTCAGCCTGCTGCCAGGAACCAGAATAGGGCCTGAGGCAATCCCGTGCTTTTGCGGCCAGCTCCCAAAAAAGACAGTTGAAAAATGGAGCTCAAGGGCACTGCTATTCACAAAGCTGCTGAGTTATAAATGATAACTCTCGTCCACAAATATATTGAGGGAAGGCAACGCAGAGGATTTGAAAGCAAGGCAGAATTGCAGGAAACAGATTTCAGAAGGTAGATTTGAATCGCATTTAAAGCACATGAAAAGCGGCAAACCATCGACAATGATGCCCTTGGCCAAACAGGGCGTATTCGTTTTTTCCTGAATATATTCAGGAAAAAACGCATACGCCCTGTTTGGCCAACCAAGCAACCTGGAAAGGCTAATCAGCGCTACAAAGAAGTCTCGCTTCCCATCGGTCAAAAGTGCCATGCTGCAAAAGTGTCAAAACCAGAAATGCAGGACAGGCCATGGAGAAATGGCAGCCTTGCTACGCTGATGAGCGGGATGTAAATTGCCAACAGCCACTCTGGAGAAGTGTACGGTGTGTCCTGAAACATCAAAAAAACACAGCTTAGGGAGCATAGGGCACGTCCACTCATGGGCGTATAAATTGGGAAAACTAAAAATCAGCAAGACACAGGCACCCCAAAGTTTAGGGCTGCTCTGTTGACAAGAACCTCCTCTTCATGGCACCTTAAATATCCCAGGAAAGAGAAAAATGGATAAAGAAGTTGTGGTCCTTATGTACAATGGAATATCACTCAGACATGAAATCAATGTCATAAGGCTAGTAGAAGCAAGATGAGTGGATTTAGTTACGACGATTCTAAGTGAAATAAGTCACACAGAAAAAGACACTTATCATAAGTTATCACTTATAGAGGGGATGTAAAACCCGCTACACTTGAACTGAATTACAAAACAGAACAGAGTCACACGTTTAGAAAACACACTATGGCTGCTTAACAGGAAAGGTGAGGTGGGGTGATGCATAAAACAAGGGTTTCAAATTCGCTCAGATACCGTTCCATCCACCCAATATGTAATAGACAAGACCTACTCCTTGCTCAGTGAACTGGACTCAACACCCCCTATTCACCGCACAAGAATATATGTGACTAGTAAGAATCTAAAAACCTATGTATTGATATCTGTCTGGAAGTGAGTCAAGTGGGTGTAAAGCCGCATAAACACAGCCGTGAAAAGCAGCTAAACCCCATTATAAAAATAAACTACTTTTAAAAACCCGTAAAACAAAGACACTGAAAGAGAGAGAAATTCTTACAAAATTCGTTCAGAGGCTGTGATGCAACCTGGATTGACCATATCTAGACCCACAGCTGGATGAGACATAAGGGTGGACACTCTTGGGGCTGAAAGGTTGGGTGAGGTTGGGTGAGCAAACGCAGACCCTTTAAAGTAATACAGCGTGGTACCCATCCCATGGGTCCCAAATCTCCAGGTTCAAGGGCATCTTCCTACATTGAAAACATGCATGAGAAACCCAGAAGATGGTACACCGTGTGATTTTGAAAGGTTTCTAATACGCACCTCATTTCTCATCTCCTTGTGCTCGGGTTCGCCTTTCCAGCTACTTTACGAGCAATCTCCCTACTTGGAGAATCAGCACCTTTAAGCTCCTGTTCCCTACAGGTTGCAATTTGTCCTGAGGATGAACGGGAAGAGGGGCAACCAATGAGAGACTAGATCTAGGTGTTGGGACAGGCACAGGTCACTCTATTTTCCCATCAGGAAGAAGAATTAACCACAGGCTCAGCCTGCCGCCCAGAAGCAGAATAGGGCCTGAGGCAATCCCGCGCTTTTGCGGCCAGCTCCCAAAAATGCGAGTTGAAAAATGGAGCTCAGGGACACTGCAATTCACAAACCCGCAGAGTTATAAATGATAACTCTCATCCACAGATATATTGAGGGAAGGCAACGAAGAGGATTTGAAAGCAATGTAGAATTGCAGGAAACAGATTTCAGGAGGTAGATTTGAATCGCATTTAAAGCACATGAAAAGCGGCAAAACGTCGACAATGATGCCCTTGGCCAAAAAGGGCGTATGCGTTTTTTCCTGAATATATTCAGGAAAAAACGCATACGCCCTGTTTGGCCAACCAAGCAACCTGGAAAGGCTAATCAGCGCTACAAAGAAGTCTCGCTTCCCATCGGTCAAAAGGGCCATGCTGCAAAAAGTGTCAAAACCAGAAATGCAGGACAGGCCATGGAGAAATGGCAGCCTTGCTACGCTGATGGGCGGGATGTAAATTGCCAACAGCCACTCTGGAGAAGTGTACGGTGTGTCCTGAAACATCGAAAAAACACAGCTTAGGGAACATAGGGCACGTCCACTCATGGGCGTATAAATTGGGAAAACTAAAAATCAGCAAGACACAGGCACCCCAAAGTTTAGGGCTGCTCTGTTGACAAGAACCTCCACTTCATGGCACCTTAAATATCCCAGGAAAGAGAAAAATGGATAAAGAAGTTGTGGTCCTTATGTACAATGGAATATCACTCAGACACGAAATCAATGTCATAAGGCTAGTAGAAGCAAGATGAGTGGATTTAGGTACGACGATTCTAAGTGAAATAAGTCACACAGAAAAAGACACTTATCATAAGCTATCTCTTATAGAGGGAATGTAAAAACCGCTACACTTGAACTGAATTACAAAACAGAACAGAATCACACGTTTAGAAAACACACTATGGCTGCTTAACGGGAAAGGTGAGGTGGGGTGATGCATAAAACAAGGGTTTCAAATTCGCTCAGATACCGT
This sequence comes from Eschrichtius robustus, assembly GCF_028021215.1. Taxonomy (NCBI): domain Eukaryota; kingdom Metazoa; phylum Chordata; class Mammalia; order Artiodactyla; family Eschrichtiidae; genus Eschrichtius; species Eschrichtius robustus. The sequence continues at coordinate 209,891 of NW_027175208.1, forward strand.
TCCATACACCCAATATGTAATAGACAAGACCTACTCCTTGCTCAGTGAACTGGACTGAACACCACCTATTCACCGCACAAGAATATATGTGACTAGTAAGAATCTTAAAACCTATGTATTGATATCTGTCTGGAAGTGAGTCAAGTGGGTTTAAAGCTGCATAAACACAGCCGTGAAAAGCAGTTAAACCCCATTATAAAAATAAATTACTTTTAAAAACCCGTAAAACAAAGACAGTGAAAGAGAGAGAAATTCTTACAAAATTCGTTCAGAGGCTGTGATGCAACCTGGATTGACCATATCTAGACCCACAGCTGGATGAGGCATAAGGGTGGAAACTCTTGGGGCTGATAGGTTGGGTGAGGTTGGGTGAGCAAACTCAGACCCTTTAAAGTAATACTGCGTGGTACACATCCCATGGGTCCCAAATCTCCAGGTTCAAGGGCATCTTCCTACATTGAAAACATGCATGAGAAACCCAGAAGATGGTACACCGTGTGATTTTGAAAGGTTTCTAATACGCACCTCATTTCTCATCTCCTTGTGCTCGGGTTCGCCTTTCCAGCTACTTTAATAGCAATCTCCCTACTTGGAGAATCAGCACCTTTAAGCTCCTGTTCCCTACAGGTTGCAATTTGTCCTGAGGATGAACGGGAAGAGGGGCAACCAATGAGAGAATAGATCTAGGTGTTGGGACAGGCACAGGTCACTCTATTTTCCCATCAGGAAGAAGAATTATCCAAAGGCTCAGCCTGCTGCCAGGAACCAGAATAGGGCCTGAGGCAATCCCGTGCTTTTGCGGCCAGCTCCCAAAAAAGACAGTTGAAAAATGGAGCTCAAGGGCACTGCTATTCACAAAGCTGCTGAGTTATAAATGATAACTCTCGTCCACAAATATATTGAGGGAAGGCAACGCAGAGGATTTGAAAGCAAGGCAGAATTGCAGGAAACAGATTTCAGAAGGTAGATTTGAATCGCATTTAAAGCACATGAAAAGCGGCAAACCATCGACAATGATGCCCTTGGCCAAACAGGGCGTATTCGTTTTTTCCTGAATATATTCAGGAAAAAACGCATACGCCCTGTTTGGCCAACCAAGCAACCTGGAAAGGCTAATCAGCGCTACAAAGAAGTCTCGCTTCCCATCGGTCAAAAGTGCCATGCTGCAAAAGTGTCAAAACCAGAAATGCAGGACAGGCCATGGAGAAATGGCAGCCTTGCTACGCTGATGAGCGGGATGTAAATTGCCAACAGCCACTCTGGAGAAGTGTACGGTGTGTCCTGAAACATCAAAAAAACACAGCTTAGGGAGCATAGGGCACGTCCACTCATGGGCGTATAAATTGGGAAAACTAAAAATCAGCAAGACACAGGCACCCCAAAGTTTAGGGCTGCTCTGTTGACAAGAACCTCCTCTTCATGGCACCTTAAATATCCCAGGAAAGAGAAAAATGGATAAAGAAGTTGTGGTCCTTATGTACAATGGAATATCACTCAGACATGAAATCAATGTCATAAGGCTAGTAGAAGCAAGATGAGTGGATTTAGTTACGACGATTCTAAGTGAAATAAGTCACACAGAAAAAGACACTTATCATAAGTTATCACTTATAGAGGGGATGTAAAACCCGCTACACTTGAACTGAATTACAAAACAGAACAGAGTCACACGTTTAGAAAACACACTATGGCTGCTTAACAGGAAAGGTGAGGTGGGGTGATGCATAAAACAAGGGTTTCAAATTCGCTCAGATACCGTTCCATCCACCCAATATGTAATAGACAAGACCTACTCCTTGCTCAGTGAACTGGACTCAACACCCCCTATTCACCGCACAAGAATATATGTGACTAGTAAGAATCTAAAAACCTATGTATTGATATCTGTCTGGAAGTGAGTCAAGTGGGTGTAAAGCCGCATAAACACAGCCGTGAAAAGCAGCTAAACCCCATTATAAAAATAAACTACTTTTAAAAACCCGTAAAACAAAGACACTGAAAGAGAGAGAAATTCTTACAAAATTCGTTCAGAGGCTGTGATGCAACCTGGATTGACCATATCTAGACCCACAGCTGGATGAGACATAAGGGTGGACACTCTTGGGGCTGAAAGGTTGGGTGAGGTTGGGTGAGCAAACGCAGACCCTTTAAAGTAATACAGCGTGGTACCCATCCCATGGGTCCCAAATCTCCAGGTTCAAGGGCATCTTCCTACATTGAAAACATGCATGAGAAACCCAGAAGATGGTACACCGTGTGATTTTGAAAGGTTTCTAATACGCACCTCATTTCTCATCTCCTTGTGCTCGGGTTCGCCTTTCCAGCTACTTTACGAGCAATCTCCCTACTTGGAGAATCAGCACCTTTAAGCTCCTGTTCCCTACAGGTTGCAATTTGTCCTGAGGATGAACGGGAAGAGGGGCAACCAATGAGAGACTAGATCTAGGTGTTGGGACAGGCACAGGTCACTCTATTTTCCCATCAGGAAGAAGAATTAACCACAGGCTCAGCCTGCCGCCCAGAAGCAGAATAGGGCCTGAGGCAATCCCGCGCTTTTGCGGCCAGCTCCCAAAAATGCGAGTTGAAAAATGGAGCTCAGGGACACTGCAATTCACAAACCCGCAGAGTTATAAATGATAACTCTCATCCACAGATATATTGAGGGAAGGCAACGAAGAGGATTTGAAAGCAATGTAGAATTGCAGGAAACAGATTTCAGGAGGTAGATTTGAATCGCATTTAAAGCACATGAAAAGCGGCAAAACGTCGACAATGATGCCCTTGGCCAAACAGGGCGTATGCGTTTTTTCCTGAATATATTCAGGAAAAAACGCATACGCCCTGTTTGGCCAACCAAGCAACCTGGAAAGGCTAATCAGCGCTACAAAGAAGTCTCGCTTCCCATCGGTCAAAAGGGCCATGCTGCAAAAAGTGTCAAAACCAGAAATGCAGGACAGGCCATGGAGAAATGGCAGCCTTGCTACGCTGATGGGCGGGATGTAAATTGCCAACAGCCACTCTGGAGAAGTGTACGGTGTGTCCTGAAACATCGAAAAAACACAGCTTAGGGAACATAGGGCACGTCCACTCATGGGCGTATAAATTGGGAAAACTAAAAATCAGCAAGACACAGGCACCCCAAAGTTTAGGGCTGCTCTGTTGACAAGAACCTCCACTTCATGGCACCTTAAATATCCCAGGAAAGAGAAAAATGGATAAAGAAGTTGTGGTCCTTATGTACAATGGAATATCACTCAGACACGAAATCAATGTCATAAGGCTAGTAGAAGCAAGATGAGTGGATTTAGGTACGACGATTCTAAGTGAAATAAGTCACACAGAAAAAGACACTTATCATAAGCTATCTCTTATAGAGGGAATGTAAAAACCGCTACACTTGAACTGAATTACAAAACAGAACAGAATCACACGTTTAGAAAACACACTATGGCTGCTTAACGGGAAAGGTGAGGTGGGGTGATGCATAAAACAAGGGTTTCAAATTCGCTCAGATACCGTTCCATACACCCAATATGTAATAGACAAGACCTACTCCTTGCTCAGTGAACTGGACTGAACACCACCTATTCACCGCACAAGAATATATGTGACTAGTAAGAATCTTAAAACCTATGTATTGATATCTGTCTGGAAGTGAGTCAAGTGGGTTTAAAGCTGCATAAACACAGCCGTGAAAAGCAGTTAAACCCCATTATAAAAATAAATTACTTTTAAAAACCCGTAAAACAAAGACAGTGAAAGAGAGAGAAATTCTTACAAAATTCGTTCAGAGGCTGTGATGCAACCTGGATTGACCATATCTAGACCCACAGCTGGATGAGACATAAGGGTGGACACCCTTGGGGCTGAAAGTTTGGGTGAGGTTGGGTGAGCAAACGCAGACCCTTTAAAGTAATACTGCCTGGTACCCATCCCATGGGTCCCAAATCTCTAGGTTCAAGGGCATCTTCCTACATCGAAAACATGCATGAGAAACCCAGAAGATGGTACACCGTGTGATTTTGAAAGGTTTCTAATACGCACCTCATTTCTCATCTCCTTGGGCTCGGGTTCGCCATTCCAGCTACTTTACTAGCAATCTCCCTACTTGGAGAATCAGCACCTTTAACCTCCTGTTCCCTACAGGTTGCAATTTGTCCTGAGGATGAACGGGAAGAGGGGCAACCAATGAGAAACTAGATCTAGGTGTTGGGACAGGCACAGGTCACTCTATTTTCCCATCAGGAAGAAGAATTATCCAAAGGCTCAGCCTGCTGCCAGGAACCAGAATAGGGCCTGAGGCAATCCTGTGCTTTTGCGGCCAGCTCCCAAAAAAGACAGTTGAAAAATGGAGCTCAAGGGCACTGCCATTCACAAACCTGCTGAGTTATAAATGATAACTCTCGTCCAGAAATATATTGAGGGAAGGCAACGAAGAGGATTTGAAAGCAAGGCAGAATTGCAGGAAACACATTTCAGGAGGTAGATTTGAATCGCATTTAAAGCACATGAAAAGCGGCAAAACGTCGACAATGATGCCCTTGGCCAAACAGGGCGTATGCGTTTTTTCCTGAATATATTCAGGAAAAAACGCATACGCCCTGTTTGGCCAACCAAGCAAACTGGAAAGGCTAATCAGCGCTACAAAGAAGTCTCGCTTCCCATCGGTCAAAAGTGCCATGCTGCAAAAAGTGTTAAAACTAGAAATGCAGGACAGGCCATGGAGAAATGTCAGCCTTGCTACGCTGATGGGCGGGATGTAAATTGCCAACAGCCACTCTGGAGAAGTGTACGGTGTGTCCTGAAACATCGAAAAAACACAGCTTAGGGAGCATAGGGCACGTCCACTCATGGGCGTATAAATTGGGAAAACTAAAAATCAGCAAGACACAGGCACCCCAAAGTTTAGGGCTGCTCTGTTGACAAGAACCTCCACTTCATGGCACCTTAAATATCCCAGGAATGAGAAAAATGGATAAAGAAGTTGTGGTCCTTATGTACAATGGAATATCACTCAGACATGAAATCAATGTCATAAGGCTAGTAGAAGCAAGATGAGTGGATTTAGGTACGACGATTATAAGTGAAATAAGTCACACAGAAGAAGACACTTATCATAAGCTATCACTTATAGAGGGGATGTAAAAACCGCTACACTTGAACTGAATTACAAAACAGAACAGAGTCACACGTTTAGAAAACACACTATGGCTGCTTAACGGGAAATGTGAGGTGGGGTGATGCATAAAACAAGGGTTTCAAATTCGCTCAGATACCGTTCCATATACCCAATATGTAATAGACAAGACCTACTCCTTGCTCAGTGAACTGGACTCAACACCCCCTATTCACCGCACAAGAATATATGTGACTAGTAAGAATCTTAAAACCTATGTATTGATATCTGTCTGGAAGTGAGTCAAGTGGGTGTAAAGCCGCATAAACACAGCCGTGAAAAGCAGCTAAACCCCATTATAAAAATAAATTACTTTTAAAAACCCGTAAAACAAAGACAGTGAAAGAGAGAGAAATTCTTACAAAATTCGTTCAGAGGCTGTGATGCAACCTGGATTGACCATATCTAGACCCACAGCTGGATGAGACATAAGGGTGGACACTCTTGGGGCTGAAAGGTTGGGTGAGGTTGGGTGAGCAAACGCAGACCCTTTAAAGTAATACTGCGTGGTACCCATCCCATGGGTCCCAAATCTCCAGGTTCAAGGGCATCTTCCTACATCGAAAACATGCATGAGAAACCCAGAAGATGGTACACCGTGTGATTTTGAAAGGTTTCTAATATGCACCTCATTTCTCATCTCCTTGTGCTCGGGTTCGCCTTTCCAGCTACTTTACTAGCAATGTCCCTACTTGGAGAATCAGCACCTTTAAGCTCCTGTTCCCTACAGGTTGCAATTTGTCCTGAGGATGAACGGGAAGAGGGGCAACCAATGAGAGACTAGATCTAGGTGTTGGGACAGGCACAGGTCACTCTATTTTCCCATCAGGAAGAAGAATTAACCACAGGCTCAGCCTGCTGCCCAGAAGCAGAATAGGGCCTGAGGCAATCCCGCGCTTTTGCGGCCAGCTCCCAAAAAAGCCAGTTGAAAAATGGAGCTCAGGGACACTGCAATTCACAAACCCGCAGAGTTATAAATGATAACTCTCATCCACAGATATATTGAGGGAAGGCAACGAAGAGGATTTGAAAGCAAGGCAGAATTGCAGGAAACAGATTTCAGGAGGTAGATTCGAATAGCCTTTAAAGCACATGAAAAGCGGCAAAACGTCGACAATGATGCCCTTGGCCAAACAGGGCGTATGCGTTTTTTCCTGAATATATTCAGGAAAAAACGCATACGCCCTGTTTGGCCAACCAAGCAACCTGGAAAGGCAAATCAGCGCTACAAAGAAGTCTCGCTTCCCATCGGTGAAAAGGGCCATGCTGCAAAAAGTGTCAAAACGAGAAATGCAGGACAGGCCATGGAGAAATGGCAGCCTTGCTACGCTGATGGGCGGGATGTAAATTGCCAACAGCCACTCTGGAGAAGTGTACGGTGTGTCCTGAAACATCGAAAAAACACAGCTTAAGGAGCATAGGGCACGTCCACTCATGGGCGTATAAATTGGGAAAACTAAAAATCAGCAAGACACAGCACCCCAAAGTTTAGGGCTGCTCTGTTGAAAAGAACCTCCACTTCATGGCACCTTAAATATCCCAGGAATGAGAAAAATGGATAAAGAAGTTGTGGTCCTTATGTACAATGGAATATCACTCAGACATGAAATCAATGTCATAAGGCTAGTAGAAGCAAGATGAGTGGATTTAGGTACGACGATTCTAAGTGAAATAAGTCACACAGAAAAAGATACTTATCATAAGCTATCACTTATAGAGGGGATGTAAAACCCGCTACACTTGAACTGAATTACAAAACAGAACAGAGTCACACGTTTAGAAAACACACTATGGCTGCTTAAAGGGAACGGTGAGGTGGGGTGATGCATAAAACAAGGGTTTCAAATTCGCTCAGATACCGTTCCATACACCCAATATGTAATAGACAAGACCTACTCCTTGCTCAGTGAACTGGACTCAACACCCCCTATTCACCACACAAGAATATATGTGAGTAGTAAGAATCTTAAAACCTATGTATTGATATCTGTCTGGAAGTGAGTCAAGTGGGTGTAAAGCCGCATAAACACAGCCGTGAAAAGCAGCTAAACCCCATTATAAAAATAAATTACTTTTAAAAACCCGTAAAACAAAGACAGTGAAAGAGAGAGAAATTCTTACAAAATTCGTTCAGAGGCTGTGATGCAACCTGGATTGACCATATCTAGACCCACAGCTGGATGAGACATAAGGGTGGACTCTCTTGGGGCTGAAAGTTTGGGTGAGGCTGGGTGAGCAAACGCAGACCCTTTAAAGTAATACTGCCTGGTACCCATCCCATGGGTCCCAAATCTCTAGGTTCAAGGGCATCTTCCTACATCGAAAACATGCATGAGAAACCCTGAAGATGGTACACCGTGTGATTTTGAAAGTTTTCTAATACGCACCTCATTTCTCATCTCCTTGTGCTTGGGTTCGCCATTCCAGCTACTTTACTAGCAATCTCCCTACTTGGAGAATCAGCACCTTTAAGCTCCTGTTCCCTACAGGTTGCAATTTGTCCTGAGGATGAACGGGAAGAGGGGCAACCAATGAGAGACTAGATCTAGGTGTTGGGACAGGCACAGGTCACTCTATTTTCCCATCAGGAAGAAGAATTATCCAAAGGCTCAGCCTGCTGCCAGGAACCAGAATAGGGCCTGAGGCAATCCCGTGCTTTTGCGGCCAGCTCCCAAAAAAGACAGTTGAAAAATGGAGCTCAAGGGCACTGCCATTCACAAAGCTGCTGAGTTATAAATGATAACTCTCGTCCACAAATATATTGAGGGAAGGCAACGCAGAGGATTTGAAAGCAAGGCAGAATTGCAGGAAACAGATTTCAGAAGGCAGATTTGAATCGCATTTAAAGCACATGAAAAGCGGCAAAACGTCGACAATGATGCCCTTGGCCAAACAGGGCGTATGCGTTTTTTCCTGAATATATTCAGGAAAAAACGCATACGCCCTGTTTGGCCAACCAAGCAACCTGGAAAGGCTAATCAGCGCTACAAAGAAGTCTCGCTTCCCATCGGTCAAAAGTGCCATGCTGCAAAAGTGTCAAAACCAGAAATGCAGGACAGGCCATGGAGAAATGGCAGCCTTGCTACGCTGATGAGCGGGATGTAAATTGCCAACAGCCACTCTGGAGAAGTGTACGGTGTGTCCTGAAACATCAAAAAAACACAGCTTAGGGAGCATAGGGCACGTCCACTCATGGGCGTATAAATTGGGAAAACTAAAAATCAGCAAGACACAGGCACCCCAAAGTTTAGGGCTGCTCTGTTGACAAGAACCTCCTCTTCATGGCACCTTAAATATCCCAGGAAAGAGAAAAATGGATAAAGAAGTTGTGGTCCTTATGTACAATGGAATATCACTCAGACATGAAATCAATGTCATAAGGCTAGTAGAAGCAAGATGAGTGGATTTAGTTACGACGATTCTAAGTGAAATAAGTCACACAGAAAAAGACACTTATCATAAGTTATCACTTATAGAGGGGATGTAAAACCCGCTACACTTGAACTGAATTACAAAACAGAACAGAGTCACACGTTTAGAAAACACACTATGGCTGCTTAACAGGAAAGGTGAGGTGGGGTGATGCATAAAACAAGGGTTTCAAATTCGCTCAGATACCGTTCCATCCACCCAATATGTAATAGACAAGACCTACTCCTTGCTCAGTGAACTGGACTCAACACCCCCTATTCACCGCACAAGAATATATGTGACTAGTAAGAATCTAAAAACCTATGTATTGATATCTGTCTGGAAGTGAGTCAAGTGGGTGTAAAGCCGCATAAACACAGCCGTGAAAAGCAGCTAAACCCCATTATAAAAATAAACTACTTTTAAAAACCCGTAAAACAAAGACACTGAAAGAGAGAGAAATTCTTACAAAATTCGTTCAGAGGCTGTGATGCAACCTGGATTGACCATATCTAGACCCACAGCTGGATGAGACATAAGGGTGGACACTCTTGGGGCTGAAAGGTTGGGTGAGGTTGGGTGAGCAAACGCAGACCCTTTAAAGTAATACAGCGTGGTACCCATCCCATGGGTCCCAAATCTCCAGGTTCAAGGGCATCTTCCTACATTGAAAACATGCATGAGAAACCCAGAAGATGGTACACCGTGTGATTTTGAAAGGTTTCTAATACGCACCTCATTTCTCATCTCCTTGTGCTCGGGTTCGCCTTTCCAGCTACTTTACGAGCAATCTCCCTACTTGGAGAATCAGCACCTTTAAGCTCCTGTTCCCTACAGGTTGCAATTTGTCCTGAGGATGAACGGGAAGAGGGGCAACCAATGAGAGACTAGATCTAGGTGTTGGGACAGGCACAGGTCACTCTATTTTCCCATCAGGAAGAAGAATTAACCACAGGCTCAGCCTGCCGCCCAGAAGCAGAATAGGGCCTGAGGCAATCCCGCGCTTTTGCGGCCAGCTCCCAAAAATGCGAGTTGAAAAATGGAGCTCAGGGACACTGCAATTCACAAACCCGCAGAGTTATAAATGATAACTCTCATCCACAGATATATTGAGGGAAGGCAACGAAGAGGATTTGAAAGCAATGTAGAATTGCAGGAAACAGATTTCAGGAGGTAGATTTGAATCGCATTTAAAGCACATGAAAAGCGGCAAAACGTCGACAATGATGCCCTTGGCCAAACAGGGCGTATGCGTTTTTTCCTGAATATATTCAGGAAAAAACGCATACGCCCTGTTTGGCCAACCAAGCAACCTGGAAAGGCTAATCAGCGCTACAAAGAAGTCTCGCTTCCCATCGGTCAAAAGGGCCATGCTGCAAAAAGTGTCAAAACCAGAAATGCAGGACAGGCCATGGAGAAATGGCAGCCTTGCTACGCTGATGGGCGGGATGTAAATTGCCAACAGCCACTCTGGAGAAGTGTACGGTGTGTCCTGAAACATCGAAAAAACACAGCTTAGGGAACATAGGGCACGTCCACTCATGGGCGTATAAATTGGGAAAACTAAAAATCAGCAAGACACAGGCACCCCAAAGTTTAGGGCTGCTCTGTTGACAAGAACCTCCACTTCATGGCACCTTAAATATCCCAGGAAAGAGAAAAATGGATAAAGAAGTTGTGGTCCTTATGTACAATGGAATATCACTCAGACACGAAATCAATGTCATAAGGCTAGTAGAAGCAAGATGAGTGGATTTAGGTACGACGATTCTAAGTGAAATAAGTCACACAGAAAAAGACACTTATCATAAGCTATCTCTTATAGAGGGAATGTAAAAACCGCTACACTTGAACTGAATTACAAAACAGAACAGAATCACACGTTTAGAAAACACACTATGGCTGCTTAACGGGAAAGGTGAGGTGGGGTGATGCATAAAACAAGGGTTTCAAATTCGCTCAGATACCGTTCCATACACCCAATATGTAATAGACAAGACCTACTCCTTGCTCAGTGAACTGGACTGAACACCACCTATTCACCGCACAAGAATATATGTGACTAGTAAGAATCTTAAAACCTATGTATTGATATCTGTCTGGAAGTGAGTCAAGTGGGTTTAAAGCTGCATAAACACAGCCGTGAAAAGCAGTTAAACCCCATTATAAAAATAAATTACTTTTAAAAACCCGTAAAACAAAGACAGTGAAAGAGAGAGAAATTCTTACAAAATTCGTTCAGAGGCTGTGATGCAACCTGGATTGACCATATCTAGACCCACAGCTGGATGAGACATAAGGGTGGACACCCTTGGGGCTGAAAGTTTGGGTGAGGTTGGGTGAGCAAACGCAGACCCTTTAAAGTAATACTGCCTGGTACCCATCCCATGGGTCCCAAATCTCTAGGTTCAAGGGCATCTTCCTACATCGAAAACATGCATGAGAAACCCAGAAGATGGTACACCATGTGATTTTGAAAGGTTTCTAATACGCACCTCATTTCTCATCTCCTTGGGCTCGGGTTCGCCATTCCAGCTACTTTACTAGCAATCTCCCTACTTGGAGAATCAGCACCTTTAACCTCCTGTTCCCTACAGGTTGCAATTTGTCCTGAGGATGAACGGGAAGAGGGGCAACCAATGAGAAACTAGATCTAGGTGTTGGGACAGGCACAGGTCACTCTATTTTCCCATCAGGAAGAAGAATTATCCAAAGGCTCAGCCTGCTGCCAGGAACCAGAATAGGGCCTGAGGCAATCCTGTGCTTTTGCGGCCAGCTCCCAAAAAAGACAGTTGAAAAATGGAGCTCAAGGGCACTGCCATTCACAAACCTGCTGAGTTATAAATGATAACTCTCGTCCAGAAATATATTGAGGGAAGGCAACGAAGAGGATTTGAAAGCAAGGCAGAATTGCAGGAAACACATTTCAGGAGGTAGATTTGAATCGCATTTAAAGCACATGAAAAGCGGCAAAACGTCGACAATGATGCCCTTGGCCAAACAGGGCGTATGCGTTTTTTCCTGAATATATTCAGGAAAAAACGCATACGCCCTGTTTGGCCAACCAAGCAAACTGGAAAGGCTAATCAGCGCTACAAAGAAGTCTCGCTTCCCATCGGTCAAAAGTGCCATGCTGCAAAAAGTGTTAAAACTAGAAATGCAGGACAGGCCATGGAGAAATGTCAGCCTTGCTACGCTGATGGGCGGGATGTAAATTGCCAACAGCCACTCTGGAGAAGTGTACGGTGTGTCCTGAAACATCGAAAAAACACAGCTTAGGGAGCATAGGGCACGTCCACTCATGGGCGTATAAATTGGGAAAACTAAAAATCAGCAAGACACAGGCACCCCAAAGTTTAGGGCTGCTCTGTTGACAAGAACCTCCACTTCATGGCACCTTAAATATCCCAGGAATGAGAAAAATGGATAAAGAAGTTGTGGTCCTTATGTACAATGGAATATCACTCAGACATGAAATCAATGTCATAAGGCTAGTAGAAGCAAGATGAGTGGATTTAGGTACGACGATTATAAGTGAAATAAGTCACACAGAAGAAGACACTTATCATAAGCTATCACTTATAGAGGGGATGTAAAAACCGCTACACTTGAACTGAATTACAAAACAGAACAGAGTCACACGTTTAGAAAACACACTATGGCTGCTTAACGGGAAATGTGAGGTGGGGTGATGCATAAAACAAGGGTTTCAAATTCGCTCAGATACCGTTCCATATACCCAATATGTAATAGACAAGACCTACTCCTTGCTCAGTGAACTGGACTCAACACCCCCTATTCACCGCACAAGAATATATGTGACTAGTAAGAATCTTAAAACCTATGTATTGATATCTGTCTGGAAGTGAGTCAAGTGGGTGTAAAGCCGCATAAACACAGCCGTGAAAAGCAGCTAAACCCCATTATAAAAATAAATTACTTTTAAAAACCCGTAAAACAAAGACAGTGAAAGAGAGAGAAATTCTTACAAAATTCGTTCAGAGGCTGTGATGCAACCTGGATTGACCATATCTAGACCCACAGCTGGATGAGACATAAGGGTGGACACTCTTGGGGCTGAAAGGTTGGGTGAGGTTGGGTGAGCAAACGCAGACCCTTTAAAGTAATACTGCGTGGTACCCATCCCATGGGTCCCAAATCTCCAGGTTCAAGGGCATCTTCCTACATCGAAAACATGCATGAGAAACCCAGAAGATGGTACACCGTGTGATTTTGAAAGGTTTCTAATATGCACCTCATTTCTCATCTCCTTGTGCTCGGGTTCGCCTTTCCAGCTACTTTACTAGCAATGTCCCTACTTGGAGAATCAGCACCTTTAAGCTCCTGTTCCCTACAGGTTGCAATTTGTCCTGAGGATGAACGGGAAGAGGGGCAACCAATGAGAGACTAGATCTAGGTGTTGGGACAGGCACAGGTCACTCTATTTTCCCATCAGGAAGAAGAATTAACCACAGGCTCAGCCTGCTGCCCAGAAGCAGAATAGGGCCTGAGGCAATCCCGCGCTTTTGCGGCCAGCTCCCAAAAAAGCCAGTTGAAAAATGGAGCTCAGGGACACTGCAATTCACAAACCCGCAGAGTTATAAATGATAACTCTCATCCACAGATATATTGAGGGAAGGCAACGAAGAGGATTTGAAAGCAAGGCAGAATTGCAGGAAACAGATTTCAGGAGGTAGATTCGAATAGCCTTTAAAGCACATGAAAAGCGGCAAAACGTCGACAATGATGCCCTTGGCCAAACAGGGCGTATGCGTTTTTTCCTGAATATATTCAGGAAAAAACGCATACGCCCTGTTTGGCCAACCAAGCAACCTGGAAAGGCAAATCAGCGCTACAAAGAAGTCTCGCTTCCCATCGGTGAAAAGGGCCATGCTGCAAAAAGTGTCAAAACGAGAAATGCAGGACAGGCCATGGAGAAATGGCAGCCTTGCTACGCTGATGGGCGGGATGTAAATTGCCAACAGCCACTCTGGAGAAGTGTACGGTGTGTCCTGAAACATCGAAAAAACACAGCTTAAGGAGCATAGGGCACGTCCACTCATGGGCGTATAAATTGGGAAAACTAAAAATCAGCAAGACACAGCACCCCAAAGTTTAGGGCTGCTCTGTTGACAAGAACCTCCACTTCATGGCACCTTAAATATCCCAGGAATGAGAAAAATGGATAAAGAAGTTGTGGTCCTTATGTACAATGGAATATCACTCAGACATGAAATCAATGTCATAAGGCTAGTAGAAGCAAGATGAGTGGATTTAGGTACGACGATTCTAAGTGAAATAAGTCACACAGAAAAAGATACTTATCATAAGCTATCACTTATAGAGGGGATGTAAAACCCGCTACACTTGAACTGAATTACAAAACAGAACAGAGTCACACGTTTAGAAAACACACTATGGCTGCTTAAAGGGAACGGTGAGGTGGGGTGATGCATAAAACAAGGGTTTCAAATTCGCTCAGATACCGTTCCATACACCCAATATGTAATAGACAAGACCTACTCCTTGCTCAGTGAACTGGACTCAACACCCCCTATTCACCACACAAGAATATATGTGAGTAGTAAGAATCTTAAAACCTATGTATTGATATCTGTCTGGAAGTGAGTCAAGTGGGTGTAAAGCCGCATAAACACAGCCGTGAAAAGCAGCTAAACCCCATTATAAAAATAAATTACTTTTAAAAACCCGTAAAACAAAGACAGTGAAAGAGAGAGAAATTCTTACAAAATTCGTTCAGAGGCTGTGATGCAACCTGGATTGACCATATCTAGACCCACAGCTGGATGAGACATAAGGGTGGACTCTCTTGGGGCTGAAAGTTTGGGTGAGGCTGGGTGAGCAAACGCAGACCCTTTAAAGTAATACTGCCTGGTACCCATCCCATGGGTCCCAAATCTCTAGGTTCAAGGGCATCTTCCTACATCGAAAACATGCATGAGAAACCCTGAAGATGGTACACCGTGTGATTTTGAAAGGTTTCTAATACGCACCTCATTTCTCATCTCCTTGTGCTTGGGTTCGCCATTCCAGCTACTTTACTAGCAATCTCCCTACTTGGAGAATCAGCACCTTTAAGCTCCTGTTCCCTACAGGTTGCAATTTGTCCTGAGGATGAACGGGAAGAGGGGCAACCAATGAGAGACTAGATCTAGGTGTTGGGACAGGCACAGGTCACTCTATTTTCCCATCAGGAAGAAGAATTATCCAAAGGCTCAGCCTGCTGCCAGGAACCAGAATAGGGCCTGAGGCAATCCCGTGCTTTTGCGGCCAGCTCCCAAAAAAGACAGTTGAAAAATGGAGCTCAAGGGCACTGCCATTCACAAAGCTGCTGAGTTATAAATGATAACTCTCGTCCACAAATATATTGAGGGAAGGCAACGCAGAGGATTTGAAAGCAAGGCAGAATTGCAGGAAACAGATTTCAGAAGGTAGATTTGAATCGCATTTAAAGCACATGAAAAGCGGCAAAACGTCGACAATGATGCCCTTGGCCAAACAGGGCGTATGCGTTTTTTCCTGAATATATTCAGGAAAAAACGCATACGCCCTGTTTGGCCAACCAAGCAACCTGGAAAGGCTAATCAGCGCTACAAAGAAGTCTCGCTTCCCATCGGTCAAAAGTGCCATGCTGCAAAGAGTGTCAAAACCAGAAATGCAAGACAGGCCATGGAGAAATGGCAGCCTTGCTACGCTGATGGGCGGGATGTAAATTGCCAACAGCCACTCTGGAGAAGTGTACGGTGTGTCCTGAAACATCGAAAAAACACAGCTTAGGGAGCATAGGGCACGTCCACTCATGGGCGTATAAATTGGGAAAACTAAAAATCAGCAAGACACAGGCACCCCAAAGTTTCGGGCTGCTCTGTTGACAAGAACCTCCACTTCATGGCACCTTAAATATCCCAGGAAAGAGAAAAATGGATAAAGAAGTTGTCGTCCTTATGTACAATGGAATATCACTCAGACATGAAATCAATGTCATAAGGCTAGTAGAAGCAAGATGAGTGGATTTAGGTACGACGATTCTAAGTGAAATAAGTCACACAGAAAAAGACACTTATCATAAGCTATCACTTAGAGAGGGAATGTAAAAACCGCTACACTTGAACTGAATTACAAAACAGAACAGAGTCACACGTTTAGAAAACACACTATGGCTGCTTAACGGGAAAGGTGAGGTGGGGTGATGCATAAAACAAGGGTTTCAAATTCACTCAGATACCGTTCCATACACCCAATATGTAATAGACAAGACCTACTCCTTGCTCAGTGAACTGGACTCAACACCCCCTATTCACCGCACAAGAATATATGTGACTAGTAAGAATCTTAAAACCTATGTATTGATATCTGTCTGGAAGTGAGTCAAGTGGGTGTAAAGCCGCATAAACACAGCCGTGAAAAGCAGCTAAACCCCATTATAAAAATAAATTACTTTTAAAAACCCGTAAAACAAAGACAGTGAAAGAGAGAGAAATTCTTACAAAATTCGTTCAGAGGCTGTGATGCAACCTGGATTGACCATATCTAGACCCACAGCTGGATGAGACATAAGGGTGGACACTCTTGGGGCTGAAAGGTTGGGTGAGGTTGGGTGAGCAAACGCAGACCCTTTAAAGTAATACTGTGTGGTACCCATCCCATGGGTCCCAAATCTCCACGTTCAAGGGCATCTTCCTACATTGAAAACATGCATGAGAAACCCAGAAGATGGTACACCGTGTGATTTTGAAAGATTTCTAATACGCACCTCATTTCTCATCTCCTTGTGCTCGGGTTCGCCATTCCAGCTACTTTACTAGCAATCTCCCTACTTGGAGAATCAGCACCTTTAAGCTCCTGTTCCCTACAGGTTGCAATTTGTCCTGAGGATGAACGGGAAGAGGGGCAACCAATGAGAGACTAGATCTAGGTGTTGGGACAGGCACAGGTCACTCTATTTTCCCATCAGGAAGAAGAATTATCCAAAGGCTCAGCCTGCTGCCAGGAACCAGAATAGGGCCTGAGGCAATCCCGTGCTTTTGCGGCCAGCTCCCAAAAAAGACAGTTGAAAAATGGAGCTCAAGGGCACTGCCATTCACAAAGCTGCTGAGTTATAAATGATAACTCTCGTCCACAAATATATTGAGGGAAGGCAACGCAGAGGATTTGAAAGCAAGGCAGAATTGCAGGAAACAGATTTTAGAAGGTAGATTTGAATCGCATTTAAAGCACATGAAAAGCGGCAAAACGTCGACAATGATGCCCTTGGCCAAACAGGGCGTATGCGTTTTTTCCTGAATATATTCAGGAAAAAACGCATACGCCCTGTTTGGCCAACCAAGCAACCTGGAAAGGCTAATCAGCGCTACAAAGAACTCTCGCTTCCCATCGGTCAAAAGTGCCATGCTGCAAAGAGTGTCAAAACCAGAAATGCAAGACAGGCCATGGAGAAATGGCAGCCTTGCTACGCTGATGGGCGGGATGTAAATTGCCAACAGCCACTCTGGAGAAGTGTACGGTGTGTCCTGAAACATCGAAAAAACACAGCTTATGGAGCATAGGGCACGTCCACTCATGGGCGTATAAATTGGGAAAACTAAAAATCAGCAAGACACAGGCACCCCAAAGTTTCGGGCTGCTCTGTTGACAAGAACCTCCACTTCATGGCACCTTAAATATCCCAGGAATGAGAAAAATGGATAAAGAAGTTGTGGTCCTTATGTACAATGGAATATCACTCAGACATGAAATCAATGTCATAAGGCTAGTAGAAGCAAGATGAGTGGATTTAGGTACGACGATTATAAGTGAAATAAGTCACACAGAAGAAGACACTTATCATAAGCTATCACTTATAGAGGGGATGTAAAAACCGCTACACTTGAACTGAATTACAAAACAGAACAGAGTCACACGTTTAGAAAACACACTATGGCTGCTTAACGGGAAATGTGAGGTGGGGTGATGCATAAAACAAGGGTTTCAAATTCGCTCAGATACCGTTCCATATACCCAATATGTAATAGACAAGACCTACTCCTTGCTCAGTGAACTGGACTCAACACCCCCTATTCACCGCACAAGAATACATGTGACTAGTAAGAATCTTAAAACCTATGTATTGATATCTGTCTGGAAGTGAGTCAAGTGGGTGTAAAGCCGCATAAACACAGCCGTGAAAAGCAGCTAAACCCCATTATAAAAATAAATTACTTTTAAAAACCCGTAAAACAAAGACAGTGAAAGAGAGAGAAATTCTTACAAAATTCGTTCAGAGGCTGTGATGCAACCTGGATTGACCATATCTAGACCCACAGCTGGATGAGACATAAGGGTGGACACTCTTGGGGCTGAAAGGTTGGGTGAGGTTGGGTGAGCAAACGCAGACCCTTTAAAGTAATACTGCGTGGTACCCATCCCATGGGTCCCAAATCTCCAGGTTCAAGGGCATCTTCCTACATCGAAAACATGCATGAGAAACCCAGAAGATGGTACACCGTGTGATTTTGAAAGGTTTCTAATATGCACCTCATTTCTCATCTCCTTGTGCTCGGGTTCGCCTTTCCAGCTACTTTACTAGCAATGTCCCTACTTGGAGAATCAGCACCTTTAAGCTCCTGTTCCCTACAGGTTGCAATTTGTCCTGAGGATGAACGGGAAGAGGGGCAACCAATGAGAGACTAGATCTAGGTGTTGGGACAGGCACAGGTCACTCTATTTTCCCATCAGGAAGAAGAATTAACCACAGGCTCAGCCTGCTGCCCAGAAGCAGAATAGGGCCTGAGGCAATCCCGCGCTTTTGCGGCCAGCTCCCAAAAAAGCCAGTTGAAAAATGGAGCTCAGGGACACTGCAATTCACAAACCCGCAGAGTTATAAATGATAACTCTCATCCACAGATATATTGAGGGAAGGCAACGAAGAGGATTTGAAAGCAAGGCAGAATTGCAGGAAACAGATTTCAGGAGGTAGATTCGAATAGCCTTTAAAGCACATGAAAAGCGGCAAAACGTCGACAATGATGCCCTTGGCCAAACAGGGCGTATGCGTTTTTTCCTGAATATATTCAGGAAAAAACGCATACGCCCTGTTTGGCCAACCAAGCAACCTGGAAAGGCAAATCAGCGCTACAAAGAAGTCTCGCTTCCCATCGGTGAAAAGGGCCATGCTGCAAAAAGTGTCAAAACGAGAAATGCAGGACAGGCCATGGAGAAATGGCAGCCTTGCTACGCTGATGGGCGGGATGTAAATTGCCAACAGCCACTCTGGAGAAGTGTACGGTGTGTCCTGAAACATCGAAAAAACACAGCTTAAGGAGCATAGGGCACGTCCACTCATGGGCGTATAAATTGGGAAAACTAAAAATCAGCAAGACACAGCACCCCAAAGTTTAGGGCTGCTCTGTTGACAAGAACCTCCACTTCATGGCACCTTAAATATCCCAGGAATGAGAAAAATGGATAAAGAAGTTGTGGTCCTTATGTACAATGGAATATCACTCAGACATGAAATCAATGTCATAAGGCTAGTAGAAGCAAGATGAGTGGATTTAGGTACGACGATTCTAAGTGAAATAAGTCACACAGAAAAAGATACTTATCATAAGCTATCACTTATAGAGGGGATGTAAAACCCGCTACACTTGAACTGAATTACAAAACAGAACAGAGTCACACGTTTAGAAAACACACTATGGCTGCTTAAAGGGAACGGTGAGGTGGGGTGATGCATAAAACAAGGGTTTCAAATTCGCTCAGATACCGTTCCATACACCCAATATGTAATAGACAAGACCTACTCCTTGCTCAGTGAACTGGACTCAACACCCCCTATTCACCACACAAGAATATATGTGAGTAGTAAGAATCTTAAAACCTATGTATTGATATCTGTCTGGAAGTGAGTCAAGTGGGTGTAAAGCCGCATAAACACAGCCGTGAAAAGCAGCTAAACCCCATTATAAAAATAAATTACTTTTAAAAACCCGTAAAACAAAGACAGTGAAAGAGAGAGAAATTCTTACAAAATTCGTTCAGAGGCTGTGATGCAACCTGGATTGACCATATCTAGACCCACAGCTGGATGAGACATAAGGGTGGACTCTCTTGGGGCTGAAAGTTTGGGTGAGGCTGGGTGAGCAAACGCAGACCCTTTAAAGTAATACTGCCTGGTACCCATCCCATGGGTCCCAAATCTCTAGGTTCAAGGGCATCTTCCTACATCGAAAACATGCATGAGAAACCCTGAAGATGGTACACCGTGTGATTTTGAAAGGTTTCTAATACGCACCTCATTTCTCATCTCCTTGTGCTTGGGTTCGCCATTCCAGCTACTTTACTAGCAATCTCCCTACTTGGAGAATCAGCACCTTTAAGCTCCTGTTCCCTACAGGTTGCAATTTGTCCTGAGGATGAACGGGAAGAGGGGCAACCAATGAGAGACTAGATCTAGGTGTTGGGACAGGCACAGGTCACTCTATTTTCCCATCAGGAAGAAGAATTATCCAAAGGCTCAGCCTGCTGCCAGGAACCAGAATAGGGCCTGAGGCAATCCCGTGCTTTTGCGGCCAGCTCCCAAAAAAGACAGTTGAAAAATGGAGCTCAAGGGCACTGCCATTCACAAAGCTGCTGAGTTATAAATGATAACTCTCGTCCACAAATATATTGAGGGAAGGCAACGCAGAGGATTTGAAAGCAAGGCAGAATTGCAGGAAACAGATTTCAGAAGGTAGATTTGAATCGCATTTAAAGCACATGAAAAGCGGCAAAACGTCGACAATGATGCCCTTGGCCAAACAGGGCGTATGCGTTTTTTCCTGAATATATTCAGGAAAAAACGCATACGCCCTGTTTGGCCAACCAAGCAACCTGGAAAGGCTAATCAGCGCTACAAAGAAGTCTCGCTTCCCATCGGTCAAAAGTGCCATGCTGCAAAGAGTGTCAAAACCAGAAATGCAAGACAGGCCATGGAGAAATGGCAGCCTTGCTACGCTGATGGGCGGGATGTAAATTGCCAACAGCCACTCTGGAGAAGTGTACGGTGTGTCCTGAAACATCGAAAAAACACAGCTTAGGGAGCATAGGGCACGTCCACTCATGGGCGTATAAATTGGGAAAACTAAAAATCAGCAAGACACAGGCACCCCAAAGTTTCGGGCTGCTCTGTTGACAAGAACCTCCACTTCATGGCACCTTAAATATCCCAGGAAAGAGAAAAATGGATAAAGAAGTTGTCGTCCTTATGTACAATGGAATATCACTCAGACATGAAATCAATGTCATAAGGCTAGTAGAAGCAAGATGAGTGGATTTAGGTACGACGATTCTAAGTGAAATAAGTCACACAGAAAAAGACACTTATCATAAGCTATCACTTAGAGAGGGAATGTAAAAACCGCTACACTTGAACTGAATTACAAAACAGAACAGAGTCACACGTTTAGAAAACACACTATGGCTGCTTAACGGGAAAGGTGAGGTGGGGTGATGCATAAAACAAGGGTTTCAAATTCACTCAGATACCGTTCCATACACCCAATATGTAATAGACAAGACCTACTCCTTGCTCAGTGAACTGGACTCAACACCCCCTATTCACCGCACAAGAATATATGTGACTAGTAAGAATCTTAAAACCTATGTATTGATATCTGTCTGGAAGTGAGTCAAGTGGGTGTAAAGCCGCATAAACACAGCCGTGAAAAGCAGCTAAACCCCATTATAAAAATAAATTACTTTTAAAAACCCGTAAAACAAAGACAGTGAAAGAGAGAGAAATTCTTACAAAATTCGTTCAGAGGCTGTGATGCAACCTGGATTGACCATATCTAGACCCACAGCTGGATGAGACATAAGGGTGGACACTCTTGGGGCTGAAAGTTTGGGTGAGGTTGGGTGAGCAAACGCAGACCCTTTAAAGTAATACTGTGTGGTACCCATCCCATGGGTCCCAAATCTCCACGTTCAAGGGCATCTTCCTACATTGAAAACATGCATGAGAAACCCAGAAGATGGTACACCGTGTGATTTTGAAAGATTTCTAATACGCACCTCATTTCTCATCTCCTTGTGCTCGGGTTCGCCATTCCAGCTACTTTACTAGCAATCTCCCTACTTGGAGAATCAGCACCTTTAAGCTCCTGTTCCCTACAGGTTGCAATTTGTCCTGAGGATGAACGGGAAGAGGGGCAACCAATGAGAGACTAGATCTAGGTGTTGGGACAGGCACAGGTCACTCTATTTTCCCATCAGGAAGAAGAATTATCCAAAGGCTCAGCCTGCTGCCAGGAACCAGAATAGGGCCTGAGGCAATCCCGTGCTTTTGCGGCCAGCTCCCAAAAAAGACAGTTGAAAAATGGAGCTCAAGGGCACTGCCATTCACAAAGCTGCTGAGTTATAAATGATAACTCTCGTCCACAAATATATTGAGGGAAGGCAACGCAGAGGATTTGAAAGCAAGGCAGAATTGCAGGAAACAGATTTTAGAAGGTAGATTTGAATCGCATTTAAAGCACATGAAAAGCGGCAAAACGTCGACAATGATGCCCTTGGCCAAACAGGGCGTATGCGTTTTTTCCTGAATATATTCAGGAAAAAACGCATACGCCCTGTTTGGCCAACCAAGCAACCTGGAAAGGCTAATCAGCGCTACAAAGAACTCTCGCTTCCCATCGGTCAAAAGTGCCATGCTGCAAAGAGTGTCAAAACCAGAAATGCAAGACAGGCCATGGAGAAATGGCAGCCTTGCTACGCTGATGGGCGGGATGTAAATTGCCAACAGCCACTCTGGAGAAGTGTACGGTGTGTCCTGAAACATCGAAAAAACACAGCTTATGGAGCATAGGGCACGTCCACTCATGGGCGTATAAATTGGGAAAACTAAAAATCAGCAAGACACAGGCACCCCAAAGTTTCGGGCTGCTCTGTTGACAAGAACCTCCACTTCATGGCACCTTAAATATCCCAGGAAAGAGAAAAATGGATAAAGAAGTTGTGGTCCTTATGTACAATGGAATATCACTCAGACATGAAATCAATGTCATAAGGCTAGTAGAAGCAAGATGAGTGGATTTAGTTACGACGATTCTAAGTGAAATAAGTCACACAGAAAAAGACACTTATCATAAGCTATCACTTATAGAGGGGATGTAAAACCCGCTACACTTGAACTGAATTACAAAACAGAACAGAGTCACACGTTTAGAAAACACACTATGGCTGCTTAACGGGAAAGGTGAGGTGGGGTGATGCATAAAACAAGGGTTTCAAATTCGCTCAGATACCGTTCCATACACCCAATATGTAATAGACAAGACCTACTCCTTGCTCAGTGAACTGGACTCAACACCCCCTATTCACCGCACAAGAATATATGTGACTAGTAAGAATCTTAAAACCTATGTATTGATATCTGTCTGTAAGTGAGTCAAGTGGGTGTAAAGCCGCATAAACACAGCCGTGAAAAGCAGCTAAACCCCATTATAAAAATAAACTACTTTTAAAAACCCGTAAAACAAAGACAGTGAAAGAGAGAGAAATTCTTACAAAATTCGTTCAGAGGCTGTGATGCAACCTGGATTGACCATATCTAGACCCACAGCTGGATGAGACATAAGGGTGGACACTCTTGGGGCTGAAAGGTTGGGTGAGGTTGGGTGAGCAAACGCAGACCCTTTAAAGTAATACTGCGTGGTACCCATCCCATGGGTCCCAAATCTCCAGGTTCAAGGGCATCTTCCTACATTGAAAACATGCATGAGAAACCCAGAAGATGGTACACCGTGTGATTTTGAAAGGTTTCTAATACGCACCTCATTTCTCATCTCCTTGTGCTCGGGTTCGCCTTTCCAGCTACTTTACTAGCAATCTCCCTACTTGGAGAATCAGCACCTTTAAGCTCCTGTTCCCTACAGGTTGCAATTTGTCCTGAGGATGAACGGGAAGAGGGGCAACCAATGAGAGACTAGATCTAGGTGTTGGGACAGGCACAGGTCACTCTATTTTCCCATCAGGAAGAAGAATTAACCACAGGCTCAGCCTGCCGCCCAGAAGCAGAATAGGGCCTGAGGCAATCCCGCGCTTTTGCGGCCAGCTCCCAAAAAAGCGAGTTGAAAAATGGAGCTCAGGGACACTGCCATTCACAAAGCTGCTGAGTTATAAATGATAACTCTCGTCCACAAATATATTGAGGGAAGGCAACGCAGAGGATTTGAAAGCAAGGCAGAATTGCAGGAAACAGATTTCAGGAGCTAGATTCGAATCGCCTTTAAAGCACATGAAAAGCGGCAAAACGTCAACAATGATGCACTTGGCCAAACAGGGCGTATGCGTTTTTTCCTGAATATATTCAGGAAAAAACGCATACGCACTTTTTGCCCAACCAAGCAACCTGGAAAGGCTAATCAGCGCTACAAAGAAGTCTTGCTTCCCATCGGTCAAAAGGGCCATGCTGCAAAAAGTGTCAAAACCAGAAATGCAGGACAGGCCATGGAGAAATGGCAGCCTTGCTACGCTGATGGGCGGGATGTAAATTGCCAACAGCCACTCTGGAGAAGTGTACGGTGTGTCCTGAAACATCTAAAATACACAGCTTAGGGAGCATAGGGCACGTGCACTCATGGGCGTATAAATTGGGTAAAATAAAAATCAGCAAGACACAGGCACCCCAAAGTTTAGGGCTGCTCTGTTGACAAGAACCTCCACTTCATGACACCTTAAATATCCGAGGAAAGAGAAAAATGGATAAAGTAGTTGTGGTCCTTATGTACAATGGAATATCACTCAGACACGAAATCAATGTCATAAGGCTAGTAGAAGCAAGATGAGTGGATTTAGGTACGAGGATTCTAAGTGAAATAAGTCACACAGAAAAAGACACTTATCATAAGCTATCACTTATAGAGGGGATGTAAAACCCGCTACACTTGAACTGAATTACAAAACAGAACAGAGTCACACGTTTAGAAAACACACTATGGCTGCTTAACAGGAAAGGTGAGGTGGGGTGATGCATAAAACAAGGGGTTCAAATTCGCTCAGATACCGTTCCATACACCCAATATGTAATAGACAAGACCTACTCCTTGCTCAGTGAACTGGACTCAACACCCCCTATTCACCGCACAAGAATATATGTGACTATTAAGAATCTTAAAACCTATGTATTGATATCTGTCTGGAAGTGAGTCAAGTGGGTGTAAAGCCGCATAAACACAGCCGTGAAAAGCAGCTAAACCCCATTATAAAAATAAACTACTTTTAAAAACCAGTAAAACAAAGACAGTGAAAGAGAGAGAAATTCTTACAAAATTCGTTCAGAGGCTGTGATGCAACCTGGATTGACCATATCTAAACCCACAGCTGGATGAGACATAAGGGTGGACACTCTTGGGGCTGAAAGTTTGGGTGAGGTTGGGTGAGCAACGCAGACCCTTTAAAGTAATACTGCGTGGTACCCATCCCATGGGTCCCAAATCTCCAGGTTCAAAGGTATCTTCCTACATCGAAAACATGCATGAGAAACCCAGAAGATGGTACACCGTGTGATTTTGAAAGGTTTCTAATACGCACCTCATTTCTCATCTCCTTGTGCTCGGGTTCGCCTTTCCAGCTACTTTACTAGCAATGTCCCTACTTGGAGAATCAGCACCTTTAAGCTCCTGTTCCCTACAGGTTGCAATTTGTCCTGAGGATGAAAGGGAAGAGGGGCAACCAATGAGAGACTAGATCTAGGTGTTGGGACAGGCACAGGTCACTCTATTTTCCCATCAGGAAGAAGAATTAACCACAGGCTCAGCCTGCCGCCCAGAAGCAGAATAGGGCCTGAGGCAATCCCGCGCTTTTGCGGCCAGCTCCCAAAAAAGCGAGTTGAAAAATGGAGCTCAGGGACACTGCAATTCACAAACCCGCAGAGTTATAAATGATAACTCTCATCCACAGATATATTGAGGGAAGGCAACGAAGAGGATTTGAAAGCAAGGTAGAATTGCAGGAAACAGATTTCCGGAGGTAGATTTGAATCGCATTTAAAGCACATGAAAAGCGGCAAAACGTCGACAATGATGCCCTTGGCCAAACAGGGCGTATGCGTTTTTTCCTGAATATATTCAGGAAAAAACGCATACGCCCTGTTTGGCCAACCAAGCAACCTGGAAAGGCTAATAAGCGCTACAAAGTAGTCTCGCTTTCCATCGGTCAAAAGGGCCGTGCTGCAAAAAGTGTCAAAACCAGAAATGCAGGACAGGCCATGGAGAAATGGCATCCTTGCTACACTGATGGGCGGGATGTAAATTGCCAACAGCCACTCTGGAGAAGTGTACGGTGTGTCCTGAAACATCGAAAAAACACAGCTTAGGGAGCATAGGGCACGTCCACTCATGGGCGTATAAATTGGGAAAACTAAAAATCAGCAAGACACAGGCACACCAAAGATTAGGGCTGCTCTGTTGACAAGAACCTCCACTTCATGGCACCTTAAATATCCCAGGAAAGAGAAAAATGGATAAAGAAGTTGTGGTCCTTATGTACAATGGAATATCACTCAGACATGAAATCAATGTCATAAGGCTAGTAGAAGCAAGATGAGTGGATTTAGATACGACGATTCTAAGTGAAATAAGTCACACAGAAAAAGACACTTATCATAAGCTATCACTTATAGAGGGAATGTAAAAACCGCTACACTTGAACTGAATTACAAAACAGAATAGAGTCACACGTTTAGAAAACACACTATGGCTGCTTAACGGGAAATGTGAGGTGGGGTGATGCATAAAACAAGGGTTTCAAATTCGCTCAGATACCGTTCCATATACCCAATATGTAATAGACAAGACCTACTCCTTGCTCAGTGAACTGGACTCAACACCCCCTATTCACCGCACAAGAATATATGTGACTAGTAAGAATCTTAAAACCTATGTATTGATATGTGTCTGGAAGTGAGTCAAGTGGGTGTAAAGCCGCATAAACACAGCCGTGAAAAGCAGCTAAACCCCATTATAAAAATAAATTACTTTTAAAAACCCGTAAAACAAAGACAGTGAAAGAGAGAGAAATTCTTACAAAATTCGTTCAGAGGCTGTGATGCAACCTGGATTGACCATATCTAGACCCACAGCTGGATGAGACATAAGGGTGGACACTCTTGGGGCAGAAAGGTTGGGTGAGGTTGGGTGAGCAAACGCAGACCCTTTAAAGTAATACTGCGTGGTACCCATCCCATGGGTCCCAAATCTCCAGGTTCAAGGGCATCTTCCTACATCGAAAACATGCATGAGAAACCCAGAAGATGGTACACCGTGTGATTTTTAAAGGTTTCTAATATGCACCTCATTTCTCATCTCCTTGTGCTCGGGTTCGCCTTTCCAGCTACTTTAGTAGCAATGTCCCTACTTGGAGAATCAGCACCTTTAAGCTCCTGTTCCCTACAGGTTGCAATTTGTCCTGAGGATGAACGGGAAGAGGGGCAACCAATGAGAGACTAGATCTAGGTGTTGGGACAGGCACAGGTCACTCTATTTTCCCATCAGGAAGAAGAATTAACCACAGGCTCAGCCTGCCGCCCAGAAGCAGAATAGGGCCTGAGGCAATCCCGCGCTTTTGCGGGCAGCTCCCAAAAAAGCCAGTTGAAAAATGGAGCTCAGGGACACTGCAATTCACAAACCCGCAGAGTTATAAATGATAACTCTCATCCACAGATATATTGAGGGAAGGCAACGAAGAGGATTTGAAAGCAAGGCAGAATTGCAGGAAACAGATTTCAGGAGGTAGATTCGAATAGCCTTTAAAGCACATGAAAAGCGGCAAAACGTCGACAATGATGCCCTTTGCCAAACAGGGCGTATGCGTTTTTTCCTGAATATATTCAGGAAAAAACGCATACGCCCTTTTTGGCCAACCAAGCAACCTGGAAAAGCAAATCAGCGCTACAAAGAAGTCTCGCTTCCCATCGGTGAAAAGGGCCATGCTGCAAAAAGTGTCAAAACGAGAAATGCAGGACAGGCCATGGAGAAATGGCAGCCTTGCTACGCTGATTGGCGGGATGTAAGTTGCCAACAGCCATCTGGAAAAGTGTACGGTGTGTCCTGAAACATCGAAAAAACACAGCTTAGGGAGCATAGGGCACGTCCACTCATGGGCGTATAAATTGGGAAAACTAAAAATCAGCAAGACACAGGCACCCCAAAGTTTAGGGCTGCTCTGTTGACAAGAACCTCCACTTCATGGCACCTTAAATATCCCAGGAATGAGAAAAATGGATAAAGAAGTTGTGGTCCTTATGTACAATGGAATATCACTCAGACATGAAATCAATGTCATAAGGCTAGTAGAAGCAAGATGAGTGGATTTAGGTACGACGATTCTAAGTGAAATAAGTCACACAGAAAAAGACACTTATCATAAGCTATCACTTATAGAGGGGATGTAAAACCCGCTACACTTGAACTGAATTACAAAACAGAACAGAGTCACACGTTTAGAAAACACACTATGGCTGCTTAACGGGAAAGGTGAGGTGGGGTGATGCATAAAACAAGGGTTTCAAATTCGCTCAGATACCGTTCCATACACCCAATATGTAATAGACAAGACCTACTCCTTGCTCAGTGAACTGGACTCAACACCACCTATTCACCGCACAAGAATATATGTGACTACTAAGAATCTTAAAACCTATGTATTGATATCTGTCTGGAAGTGAGTCAAGTGGGTGTAAAGCCACATAAACACAGCCGTGAAAAGCAGCTAAACCCCATTATAAAAATAAACTACTTTTAAAAACCCGTAAAACAAAGACAGTGAAAGAGAGAGAAATTCTTACAAAATTCGTTCAGAGGCTGTGATGCAACCTGGATTGACCATATCTAGACCCACAGCTGGATGAGACATAAGGTTGGACACTCTTGGGGCTGAAAGTTTGGGTGAGGTTGGGTGAGCAAACGCAGACCCTTTAAAGTAATACTGCGTGGTACCCATCCCATGGGTCCCAAATCTCCAGGTTCAAGGGCATCTTCCTACATCGAAAACATGCATGAGTAACCCAGAAGATGGTACACCGTGTGATTTTGAAAGGTTTCTAATACGCACCTCATTTCTCATCTCCTTGTGCTCGGGTTCGCCTTTCCAGCTACTTTACTAGCAATCTCCCTACTTGGAGAATCAGCACCTTTAAGCTCCTCTTCCCTACAGGTTGCAATTTGTCCTGAGGATGAACGGGAAGAGGGGCAACCAATGAGAGACTAGATCTAGGTGTTGGGACAGGCACAGGTCACTCTATTTTCCCATCAGGAAGAAGAATTAACCACAGGCTCAGCCTGCCGCCCAGAAGCAGAATAGGGCCTGAGGCAATCCCGCGCTTTTGCGGGCAGCTCCCAAAAAAGCCAGTTGAAAAATGGAGCTCAGGGACACTGCAATTCACAAACCCGCAGAGTTATAAATGATAACTCTCATCCACAGATATATTGAGGGAAGGCAACGAAGAGGATTTGAAAGCAAGGTAGAATTGCAGGAAACAGATTTCAGGAGGTAGATTTGAATCGCATTTAAAGCACATGAAAAGCGTCAAAACGTCGACAATGATGCCCTTGGCCAAACAGGGCGTATGCGTTTTTTCCTGAATATATTCAGGAAAAAACGCATACGCCCTGTTTGGCCAACCAAGCAAACTGGAAAGGCTAATCAGCGCTACAAAGAAGTCTCGCTTCCCATCGGTCAAAAGTGCCATGCTGCAAAAAGTGTTAAAACTAGAAATGCAGGACAGGCCATGGAGAAATGGCAGCCTTGCTACGCTGATGGGCGGGATGTAAATTGCCAACAGCCACTCTGGAGAAGTGTACGGTGTGTCCTGAAACATCGAAAAAACACAGCTTAGGGAGCATAGGGCACGTCCACTCATGGGCGTATAAATTGGGAAAACTAAAAATCAGCAAGACACAGGCACCCCAAAGTTTAGGGCTGCTCTGTTGACAAGAACCTCCACTTCATGGCACCTTAAATATCCCAGGAATGAGAAAAATGGATAAAGAAGTTGTGGTCCTTATGTACAATGGAATATCACTCAGACATGAAATCAATGTCATAAGGCTAGTAGAAGCAAGATGAGTGGATTTAGGTACGACGATTATAAGTGAAATAAGTCACACAGAAGAAGACACTTATCATAAGCTATCACTTATAGAGGGGATGTAAAAACCGCTACACTTGAACTGAATTACAAAACAGAACAGAGTCACACGTTTAGAAAACACACTATGGCTGCTTAACGGGAAATGTGAGGTGGGGTGATGCATAAAACAAGGGTTTCAAATTCGCTCAGATACCGTTCCATATACCCAATATGTAATAGACAAGACCTACTCCTTGCTCAGTGAACTGGACTCAACACCCCCTATTCACCGCACAAGAATATATGTGACTAGTAAGAATCTTAAAACCTATGTATTGATATCTGTCTGGAAGTGAGTCAAGTGGGTGTAAAGCCGCATAAACACAGCCGTGAAAAGCAGCTAAACCCCATTATAAAAATAAATTACTTTTAAAAACCCGTAAAACAAAGACAGTGAAAGAGAGAGAAATTCTTACAAAATTCGTTCAGAGGCTGTGATGCAACCTGGATTGACCATATCTAGACCCACAGCTGGATGAGACATAAGGGTGGACACTCTTGGGGCTGAAAGGTTGGGTGAGGTTGGGTGAGCAAACGCAGACCCTTTAAAGTAATACTGCGTGGTACCCATCCCATGGGTCCCAAATCTCCAGGTTCAAGGGCATCTTCCTACATCGAAAACATGCATGAGAAACCCAGAAGATGGTACACCGTGTGATTTTGAAAGGTTTCTAATATGCACCTCATTTCTCATCTCCTTGTGCTCGGGTTCGCCTTTCCAGCTACTTTACTAGCAATGTCCCTACTTGGAGAATCAGCACCTTTAAGCTCCTGTTCCCTACAGGTTGCAATTTGTCCTGAGGATGAACGGGAAGAGGGGCAACCAATGAGAGACTAGATCTAGGTGTTGGGACAGGCACAGGTCACTCTATTTTCCCATCAGGAAGAAGAATTAACCACAGGCTCAGCCTGCTGCCCAGAAGCAGAATAGGGCCTGAGGCAATCCCGCGCTTTTGCGGCCAGCTCCCAAAAAAGCCAGTTGAAAAATGGAGCTCAGGGACACTGCAATTCACAAACCCGCAGAGTTATAAATGATAACTCTCATCCACAGATATATTGAGGGAAGGCAACGAAGAGGATTTGAAAGCAAGGCAGAATTGCAGGAAACAGATTTCAGGAGGTAGATTCGAATAGCCTTTAAAGCACATGAAAAGCGGCAAAACGTCGACAATGATGCCCTTGGCCAAACAGGGCGTATGTGTTTTTTCCTGAATATATTCAGGAAAAAACGCATACGCCCTTTTTGGCCAACCAAGCAACCTGGAAAGGCAAATCAGCGCTACAAAGAAGTCTCGCTTCCCATCGGTGAAAAGGGCCATGCTGCAAAAAGTGTCAAAACGAGAAATGCAGGACAGGCCATGGAGAAATGGCAGCCTTGCTACGCTGATGGGCGGGATGTAAATTGCCAACAGCCACTCTGGAGAAGTGTACGGTGTGTCCTGAAACATCGAAAAAACACAGCTTAAGGAGCATAGGGCACGTCCACTCATGGGCGTATAAATTGGGAAAACTAAAAATCAGCAAGAAACAGCACCCCAAAGTTTAGGGCTGCTCTGTTGACAAGAACCTCCACTTCATGGCACCTTAAATATCCCAGGAATGAGAAAAATGGATAAAGAAGTTGTGGTCCTTATGTACAATGGAATATCACTCAGACATGAAATCAATGTCATAAGGCTAGTAGAAGCAAGATGAGTGGATTTAGGTACGACGATTCTAAGTGAAATAAGTCACACAGAAAAAGATACTTATCATAAGCTATCACTTATAGAGGGGATGTAAAACCCGCTACACTTGAACTGAATTACAAAACAGAACAGAGTCACACGTTTAGAAAACACACTATGGCTGCTTAACGGGAACGGTGAGGTGGGGTGATGCATAAAACAAGGGTTTCAAATTCGCTCAGATACCGTTCCATACACCCAATATGTAATAGACAAGACCTACTCCTTGCTCAGTGAACTGGACTCAACACCCCCTATTCACCGCACAAGAATATATGTGACTAGTAAGAATCTTAAAACCTATGTATTGATATCTGTCTGGAAGTGAGTCAAGTGGGTGTAAAGCCACATAAACACAGCCGTGAAAAGCAGCTAAACCCCATTATAAAAATAAACTACTTTTAAAACCCGTAAAACAAAGACAGTGAAAGAGAGAGAAATTCTTACAAAATTCGTTCAGAGGCTGTGATGCAACCTGGATTGACCATATCTAGACCCACAGCTGGATGAGACATAAGGGTGGACACTCTTGGGGCTGAAAGGTTGGGTGAGGTTGGGTGAGCAAACGCAGACCCTTTAAAGTAATACTGCGTGGTACCCATCCCATGGGTCCCAAATCTCCAGGTTCAAGGGCATCTTCCTACATTGAAAACATGCATGAGTAACCCAGAAGATGGTACACCGTGTGATTTTGAAAGGTTTCTAATACGCACCTCATTTCTCATCTCCTTGTGCTCGGGTTCGCCTTTCCAGCTACTTTACTAGCAATCTCCCTACTTGGAGAATCAGCACCTTTAAGCTCCTCTTCCCTACAGGTTGCAATTTGTCCTGAGGATGAACGAGAAGAGGGGAAACCAATGAGAGACTAGATCTAGGTGTTGGGACAGGCACAGGTCACTCTATTTTCCCATCAGGAAGAAGAATTAACCACAGGCTCAGCCTGCCGCCCAGAAGCAGAATAGGGCCTGAGGCAATCCCGCGCTTTTGCGGCCAGCTCCCAAAAAAGCGAGTTGAAAAATGGAGCTCAGGGACACTGCAATTCACAAACCCGCAGAGTTATAAATGATAACTCTCATCCACAGATATATTGAGGCAAGGCAACGAAGAGGATTTGAAAGCAAGGTAGAATTGCAGGAAACAGATTTCAGGAGGTAGATTTGAATCGCATTTAAAGCACATGAAAAGCGGCAAAACGTCGACAATGATGCCCTTGGCCAAACAGGGCGTATGCGTTTTTTCATGAATATATTCAGGAAAAAACGCATACGCCCTGTTTGTCCAACCAAGCAAACTGGAAAGGCTAATCAGCGCTACAAAGAAGTCTCGCTTCCCATCGGTCAAAAGTGCCATGCTGCAAAAAGTGTCAAAACTAGAAATGCAGGACAGGCCATGGAGAAATGGCAGCCTTGCTACGCTGATGGGCGGGATGTAAATTGCCAACAGCCACTCTGGAGAAGTGTACGGTGTGTCCTGAAACATCGA
This sequence comes from Eschrichtius robustus, assembly GCF_028021215.1. Lineage (NCBI taxonomy): Eukaryota > Metazoa > Chordata > Mammalia > Artiodactyla > Eschrichtiidae > Eschrichtius > Eschrichtius robustus. Next base: position 242,856 of record NW_027175208.1, read on the forward strand.
AAAAACACAGCTTAGGGAGCATAGGTCACGTCCACTCATGGGCGTATAAATTGGGAAAACTAAAAATCAGCAAGACACAGGCACCCCAAAGTTTAGGGCTGCTCTGTTGACAAGAACCTCCACTTCATGGCACCTTAAATATCCCAGGAATGAGAAAAATGGATATAGAAGTTGTGGTCCTTATGTACAATGGAATATCACTCAGACATGAAATCAATGTCATAAGGCTAGTAGAAGCAAGATGAGTGGATTTAGGTACGACGATTCTAAGTGAAATAAGTCACACAGAAAAAGATACTTATCATAAGCTATCACTTATAGAGGGGATGTAAAACCCGCTACACTTGAACTGAATTACAAAACAGAACAGAGTCACACGTTTAGAAAACACACTATGGCTGCTTAACGGGAACGGTGAGGTGGGGTGATGCATAAAACAAGGGTTTCAAATTCGCTCAGATACCGTTCCATACACCCAATATGTAATAGACAAGACCTACTCCTTGCTCAGTGAACTGGACTCAACACCCCCTATTCACCGCACAAGAATATATGTGACTAGTAAGAATCTTAAAACCTATGTATTGATATCTGTCTGGAAGTGAGTCAAGTGGGTGTAAAGCCGCATAAACACAGCCGTGAAAAGCAGCTAAACCCCATTATAAAAATAAACTACTTTTAAAAACCCGTAAAACAAAGACAGTGAAAGAGAGAGAAATTCTTACAAAATTCGTTCAGAGGCTGTGATGCAACCTGGATTGACCATATCTAGACCCACAGCTGGATGAGACATAAGGGTGGACACTCTTGGGGCTGAAAGGTTGGGTGAGGTTGGGTGAGCAAACGCAGACCCTTTAAAGTAATACTGCGTGGTACCCATCCCATGGGTCCCAAATCTCCAGGTTCAAGGGCATCTTCCTACACTGAAAACATGCATGAGTAACCCAGAAGATGGTACACCGTGTGATTTTGAAAGGTTTCTAATACACACCTCATTTCTCATCTCCTTGTGCTCGGGTTCGCCTTTCCAGCTACTTTACTAGCAATCTCCCTACTTGGAGAATCAGCACCTTTAAGCTCCTCTTCCCTACAGGTTGCAATTTGTCCTGAGGATGAACGGGAAGAGGGGCAACCAATGAGAGACTAGATCTAGGTGTTGGGACAGGCACAGGTCACTCTATTTTCCCATCAGGAAGAAGAATTAACCACAGGCTCAGCCTGCCGCCCAGAAGCAGAATAGGGCCTGAGGCAATCCCGCGCTTTTGCGGCCAGCTCCCAAAAAAGCGAGTTGAAAAATGGAGCTCAGGGACACTGCAATTCACAAACCCGCAGAGTTATAAATGATAACTCTCATCCACAGATATATTGAGGGAAGGCAACGAAGAGGATTTGAAAGCAAGGTAGAATTGCAGGAAACAGATTTCAGGAGGTAGATTTGAATCGCATTTAAAGCACATGAAAAGCGGCAAAACGTCGACAATGATGCCCTTGGCCAAAAAGGGCGTATGCGTTTTCTCCTGAATATATTCAGGAAAAAACGCATACGCCCTTTTTGGCCAACCAAGCAAACTGGAAAGGCTAATCAGCGCTACAAAGAAGTCTCGCTTCCCATCGGTCAAAAGTGCCATGCTGCAAAAAGTGTCAAAACTAGAAATGCAGGACAGGCCATGGAGAAATGGCAGCCTTGCTACGCTGATGGGCGGGATGTAAATTGCCAACAGCCACTCTGGAGAAGTGTACGGTGTGTCCTGAAACATCGAAAAAACACAGCTTAGGGAGCATAGGGCACGTCCACTCATGGGCGTATAAATTGGGAAAACTAAAAATCAGCAAGACACAGGCACCCCAAAGTTTAGGGCTGCTCTGTTGACAAGAACCTCCACTTCATGGCACCTTAAATATCCCAGGAATGAGAAAAATGGATAAAGAAGTTGTGGTCCTTATGTACAATGGAATATCACTCAGACATGAAATCAATGTCATAAGGCTAGTAGAAGCAAGATGAGTGGATTTAGGTACGACGATTCTAAGTGAAATAAATCACACAGAAAAAGACAGTTATCATAAGCTATCACTTATAGAGGGGATGTAAACCCCGCTACACTTGAACTGAATTACAAAACAGAACAGAGTCACACGTTTAGAAAACACACTATGGCTGCTTAACGGGAAAGGTGAGGTGGGGTGATGCATAAAACAAGGGTTTCAAATTCGCTCAGATACCGTTCCATACACCCAATATGTAATAGACAAGACCTACTCCTTGCTCAGTGAACTGGACTCAACACCCCCTATTCAACACACAAGAATATATGTGACTAGTAAGAATCTTAAAACCTATGTATTGATATCTGTCTGGAAGTGAGTCAAGTGGGTGTAAAGCCGCAGAAACACAGCCGTGAATAGCAGCTAAACCCCATTATAAAAATAAACTACTTTTAAAAACCCGTAAAACAAAGACAGTGAAAGAGAGAGAAATTCTTACAAAATTCGTTCAGAGGCTGTGATGCAACCTGGATTGACCATATCTAGACCCACAGCTGGATGAGACATAAGGGTGGACACTCTTGGGGCTGAAAGTTTGGGTGAGGTTGGGTGAGCAAACGCAGACCCTTTAAAGTAATACTGCGTGGTACCCATCCCATGGGTCCCAAATCTCCAGGTTCAAGGGCATCTTCCTACATTGAAAACATGCATGAGTAACCCAGAAGATGGTACACCGTGTGATTTTGAAAGGTTTCTAATACGCACCTCATTTCTCATCTCCTTGTGCTCGGGTTCGCCTTTCCAGCTACTTTACTAGCAATCTCCCTACTTGGAGAATCAGCACCTTTAAGCTCCTCTTCCCTACAGGTTGCAATTTGTCCTGAGGATGAACGGGAAGAGGGGCAACCAATGAGAGACCAGATCTAGGTGTTGGGACAGGCACAGGTCACTCTATTTTCCCATCAGGAAGAAGAATTAACCACAGGCTCAGCCTGCCGCCCAGAAGCAGAATAGGGCCTGAGGTAATCCCGCGCTTTTGCGGCCAGCTCCCAAAAAAGCGAGTTGAAAAATGGAGCTCAGGGACACTGCAATTCACAAACCCGCAGAGTTATAAATGATAACTCTCATCCACAGATATATTGAGGGAAGGCAACGAAGAGGATTTGAAAGCAAGGTAGAATTGCAGGAAACAGATTTCAGTAGGTAGATTTGAATCGCATTTAAAGCACATGAAAAGCGGCAAAACGTCGACAATGATGCCCTTGGCCAAACAGGGCGTATGCGTTTTTTCCTAAATATATTCAGGAAAAAACGCATAGGCCCTGTTTGGCCAACCAAGCAAACTGGAAAGGCTAATCAGCGCTACAAAGAAGTCTCGCTTCCCATCGGTCAAAAGTGCCATGCTGCAAAAAGTGTCAAAACCAGAAATGCAGGACAGGCCATGGAGAAATGGCAGCCTTGCTACGCTGATGGGCGGGATGTTAATTGCCAACAGCCACTCTGGAGAAGTGTACGGTGTGTCCTGAAACATTGAAAAAACACAGCTTAGGGAGCATAGCGCACGTCCACTCATGGGCGTATAAATTGGGAAAACTAAAAATCAGCAAGACACAGGCACCCCAAAGTTTAGGGCTGCTCTGTTGACAAGAACCTCCACTTCACGGCACCTTAAAATTCCCAGGAAAGAGAAAAATGGATAAAGAAGCTGTGGTCCTTATGTACAATGGAATATCACTCAGACATGAAATCAATGTCATAAGGCTAGTAGAAGCAAGATGAGTGGATTTAGGTACGACGATTCTAAGTGAAATAAGTCACACAGAAAAAGACACTTATCATAAGCTATCACTTATAGAGGGGATGTAAAACCCGCTACACTTGAACTGAATTACAAAACAGAACAGAGTCACACGTTTAGAAAACACACTATGGCTGCTTAACGGGAACGGTGAGGTGGGGTGATGCATAAAACAAGGGTTTCAAATTCGCTCAGATACCGTTCCATACACCCAATATGTAATAGACAAGACCTACTCCTTGCTCAGTGAACTGGACTCAACACCCCCTATTCACCGCACAAGAATATATGTGACTAGTAAGAATCTTAAAACCTATGTATTGATATCTGTCTGGAAGTGAGTCAAGTGGGTGTAAAGCCGCATAAACACAGCCGTGAAAAGCAGCTAAACCCCATTATAAAAATAAACTACTTTTAAAAACCCGTAAAACAAAGACAGTGAAAGAGAGAGAAATTCTTACAAAATTCGTTCAGAGGCTGTGATGCAACCTGGATTGACCATATCTAAACCCACAGCTGGATGAGACATAAGGGTGGACACTCTTGGTGCTGAAAGGTTGGGTGAGGTTGGGTGAGCAAACGCAGACCCTTTAAAGTAATACTGCGTGGTACCCATCCCATGGGTCCCAAATCTCCAGGTACAAGGGCATCTTCCTATATCGAAAACATGCATGAGAAACCCAGAAGATGGTACAACGTGTGATTTTGAAAGGTTTCTAATACGCACCTCATTTCTCATCTCCTTGTGCTCGGGTTCGCCTTCCCAGCTACTTTACTAGCAATCTCCCTACTTGGAGAATCAGCACCTTTAAGCTCCTGTTCCCTACAGGTTGCAATTTGTCCTGAGGATGAACGGGAAGAGGGGCAACCAATGAGAGACTAGATCTAGGTTTTGGGACAGGCACAGGTCACTCTATTTTCCCATCAGGAAGAAGAATTAACCACAGGCTCAGCCTGCCGCCCAGAAGCAGAATAGGGCCTGAGGCAATCCCGTGCTTTTGCGGCCAGCTCCCAAAAAAGCGAGTTGAAAAATGGAGCTCAGGGACACTGCAATTCACAAACCCGCAGAGTTATAAATGATAACTCTCATCCACAGATATATTGAGGGAAGGCAACGAAGAGGATTTGAAAGCAAGGTAGAATTGCAGGAAACAGATTTAAGGAGGTAGATTTGAATCGCATTTAAAGCACATGAAAAGCGGCAAAACGTCGACAATGATGCCCTTGGCCAAACAGGGCGTATGCGTTTTTTCCTAAATATATTCAGGAAAAAACGCATAGGCCCTGTTTGACCAACCAAGCAAACTGGAAAGGCTAATCAGCGCTACAAAGAAGTCTCGCTTCCCATCGGTCAAAAGTGCCATGCTGCAAAAAGTGTCAAAACCAGAAATGCAGGACAGGCCATGGAGAAATGGCAGCCTTGCTACGCTGATGGGCGGGATGTTAATTGCCAACAGCCACTCTGGAGAAGTGTACGGTGTGTCCTGAAACATCGAAAAAACACAGCTTAGGGAGCATAGGGCACGTCCACTCATGGGCGTATAAATTGGGAAAACTAAAAATCAGCAAGACACAGGCACCCCAAAGTTTAGGGCTGCTCTGTTGACAAGAACCTCCACTTCATGACACCTTAAATATCCCAGGAAAGAGAAAAATGGATAAAGAAGTTGTGGTCCTTATTTACAATGGAATATCACTCAGACATGAAATCAATGTCATAAGGCTAGTAGAAGCAAGATGAGTGGATTTAGGTACGACGATTCTAAGTGAAATAAGTCACACAGAAAAAGACACTTATCATAAGCTATCACTTATAGAGGGGATGTAAAAACCGCTACACTTGAACTGAATTACAAAACAGAACAGAGTCACACGTTTAGAAAACACACTATGGCTGCTTAACGGGAAAGGTGAGGTGGGGTGATGCATAAAACAAGGGTTTCAAATTCGCTCAGATACCGTTCCATATACCCAATATGTAATAGACAAGACCTACTCCTTGCTCAGTGAACTGGACTCAACACCCCCTATTCACCGCACAAGAATATATGTGACTAGTAAGAATCTTAAAACCTATGTATTGATATCTGTCTGGAAGTGAGTCAAGTGGGTGTAAAGCCGCATAAACACAGCCGTGAAAAGCAGCTAAACCCCATTATAAAAATAAATTACTTTTAAAAACCCGTAAAACAAAGAGAGTGAAAGAGAGAGAAATTCTTACAAAATTCGTTCAGAGGCTGTGATGCAACCTGGATTGACCATATCTAGACCCACAGCTGGATGAGACATAAGGGTGGACACTCTTGGGGCTGAAAGTTTCGGTGAGGTTGGGTGAGCAAACGCAGACCCTTTAAAGTAATACTGCGTGGTACCCATCCCATGGGTCCCAAATCTCCAGGTTCAAGGGCATCTTCCTACATCGAAAACATGCATGAGAAACCCAGAAGATGGTACACCGTGTGATTTTGAAAGGTTTCTAATATGCACCTCATTTCTCATCTCCTTGTGCTCGGGTTCGCCTTTCCAGCTACTTTACTAGCAATGTCCCTACTTGGAGAATCAGCACCTTTAAGCTCCTGTTCCCTACAGGTTGCAATTTGTCCTGAGGATGAACGGGAAGAGGGGCAACCAATGAGAGACTAGATCTAGGTGTTGGGACAGGCACAGGTCACTCTATTTTCCCATCAGGAAGAAGAATTAACCACAGGCTCAGCCTGCCGCCCAGAAGCAGAATAGGGCCTGAGGCAATCCCGCGCTTTTGCGGCCAGCTCCCAAAAAAGCGAGTTGAAAAATGGAGCTCAGGGACACTGCAATTCACAAACCCGCAGAGTTATAAATGATAACTCTCATCCACAGATATATTGAGGGAAGGCAACGAAGAGGATTTGAAAGCAAGGCAGAATTGCAGGAAACAGATTTCAGGAGGTAGATTCGAATAGCCTTTAAACCACATGAAAAGCGGCAAAACGTCGACAATGATGCCCTTGGCCAAACAGGGCGTATGCGTTTTTTCCTGAAAATATTTAGGAAAAAACGCATACGCCCTGTTTGGCCAACCAAGCAAACTGGAAAGGCTAATCAGCGCTACAAAGAAGTCTCGCTTCCCATCGGTCAAAAGTGCCATGCTGCAAAAAGTGTCAAAACCAGAAATGCAGGACAGGCCATGGAGAAATGGCAGCCTTGCTACGCTGATGGGCGGGATGTAAGTTGCCAACAGCCACTCTGGAGAAGTGTACGGTGTGTCCTGAAACATCGAAAAAACACAGCTTAGGGAGCATAGGGCACGTCCACTCATGGGCGTATAAATTGGGAAAACTAAAAATCAGCAAGACACAGGCACCCCAAAGTTTAGGGCTGCTCTGTTGACAAGAACCTCCACTTCATGGCACCTTAAATATCCCAGGAAAGAGAAAAATGGATAAAGATGTTGTGGTCCTTATGTACAATGGAATATCACTCAGACATGAAATCAATGTCATAAGGCTAGTAGAAGCAAGATGAGTGGATTTAGGTACGACGATTCTAAGTGAAATAAGTCACACAGAAAAAGACACTTATCATAAGCTATCACTTATAGAGGGGATGTAAAACCCGCTACACTTGAACTGAATTACAAAACAGAACAAAGTCACACGTTTAGAAAACACACTATGGCTGCTTAACGGGAAAGGTGAGGTGGGGTGATGCATAAAACAAGGGTTTCAAATTCGCTCAGATACCGTTCCATACACCCAATATGTAATAGACAAGACCGACTCCTTGCTCAGTGAAGTGGACTCAACACCCCCTATTCACCACACAAGAATATATGTGACTGGTAAGAATCTTAAAACCTATGTATTGATATCTGTCTGGAAGTGAGTCAAGTGGGTGTAAAGCTGCATAAACACAGCCGTGAAAAGCAGCTAAACCCCATTATAAAAATAAACTACTTTTAAAAACCCGTAAAACAAAGACAGTGAAAGAGAGAGAAATTCTTACAAAATTCGTTCAGAGGCTGTGATGCAACCTGGATTGACCATATCTAAACCCACAGCTGGATGAGACATAAGGGTGGACACTCTTGGGGCTGAAAGGTTGGGTGAGGTTGGGTGAGCAAACGCAGACCCATTAAAGTAATACTGCGTGGTACCCATCCCATGGGTCCCAAATCTCCAGGTTCAAGGGCATCTTCCTACATCGAAAACATGCATGAGAAACCCAGAAGATGGTACACCGTGTGATTTTGAAAGGTTTCTAATACGCACCTCATTTCTCATCTCCTTGTGCTCGGGTTCGCCTTTCCAGCTACTTTACTAGCAATCTCCCTACTTGGAGAATCAGCACCTTTAAGCTCCTGTTCCCTACAGGTTGCAATTTGTCCTGAGGATGAATGGGAAGAGGGGCAACCAATGAGAGACTAGATCTAGCTGTTGGGACAGGCACAGGTCACTCTATTTTCCCATCAGGAAGAAGAATTAACCACAGGCTCAGCCTGCCACCCAGAAGCAGAATAGGGCCTGAGGCAATCCCGCGCTTTTGCGGCCAGCTCCCAAAAAAGCGAGTTGAAAAATGGAGCTCAGGGACACTGCAATTCACAAACCCGCAGAGTTATAAATGATAACTCTCATCCACAGATATATTGAGGGAAGGCAACGAAGAGGATTTGAAAGCAAGGTAGAATTGCAGGAAACAGATTTCAGGAGGTAGATTTGAATCGCATTTAAAGCACTTGAAAAGCAGCAAAACGTCGACAATGATGCCCTTGGCAAACAGGGCGTATGCGTTTTTTCCTGAATATATTCAGGAAAAAACGCATACGCCCTGTTTGGCCAACCAAGCAACCTGGAAAGGCTAATCAGCGCTGCAAAGAAGTCTCGCTTCCCGTCGGTCAAAAGGGCCATGCTGCAAAAAGTGTCAAAACCATAAATGCAGGACAAGCCATGGAGAAATGGCAGCCTTGCTAAGCTGATGGGCGGGATGTAAATTGCCAACAGCCACTCTGGGGAAGTGTACGGTGTGTCCTGAAACATCGAAAAAACACAGCTTAGGGAGCATAGGGCACATCCACTCATGGGCGTATAAATTGGGAAAACTAAAAATCAGCAAGACACAGGCACCCCAAAGTTTAGGGCTGCTCTGTTGACAAGAACCTCCACTTCATGGCACCTTAAATATCCCAGGAAAGAGAAAAATGGATAAAGAAGTTGTGGTCCTTATGTACAATGGAATATCACTCAGACATGAAATCAATGTCATAAGGCTAGTAGAAGCAAGATGAGTGGATTTAGGTACGACGATTCTAAGTGAAATAAGTCACACAGAAAAAGACACTTATCATAAGCTATCACTTATAGAGGGGATGTAAAAACCGCTACACTTGAACTGAATTACAAAACAGAACAGAGTCACACGTTTAGAAAACACACTATGGCTGCTTAACGGGAAAGGTGAGGTGGGGTGATGCATAAAACAAGGGTTTCAAATTCGCTCAGATACCGTTCCATATACCCAATATGTAATAGACAAGACCTACTCCTTGCTCAGTGAACTGGACTCAACACCCCCTATTCACCGCACAAGAATATATGTGACTAGTAAGAATCTTAAAACCTATGTATTGATATCTGTCTGGAAGTGAGTCAAGTGGGTGTAAAGCCGCATAAACACAGCCGTGAAAAGCAGCTAAACCCCATTATAAAAATAAATTACTTTTAAAAACCCGTAAAACAAAGACAGTGAAAGAGAGAGAAATTCTTACAAAATTCGTTCAGAGGATGTGATGCAACCTGGATTGACCATATCTAGACCCACAGCTGGATGAGACATAAGGGTGGATACTCTTGGGGCTGAAAGTTTGGGTGAGGTTGGGTGAGCAAACGCAGACCCTTTAAAGTAATACTGCGTGGTACCCATCCCATGGGTCCCAAATCTCCAGGTTCAAGGGCATCTTCCTACATCGAAAACATGCATGAGAAACCCAGAAGATGGTACACCGTGTGATTTTGAAAGGTTTCTAATACGCACCTCATTTCTCATCTCCTTGTGCTCGGGTTCGCCTTTCCAGCTACTTTACTAGCAATCTCCCTACTTGGAGAATCAGCACCTTTAAGCTCCTGTTCCCTACAGGTTGCAATTTGTCCTGAGGATGAACGGGAAGAGGGGCAACCAATGAGAGACTAGATCTAGGTGTTGGGACAGGCACAGGTCACTCTATTTTCCCATCAGGAAGAAGAATTAACCACAGGCTCAGCCTGCCGCCCAGAAGCAGAATAGGGCCTGAGGCAATCCCGCGCTTTTGCGGCCAGCTCCCAAAAAAGCGAGTTGAAAAATGGAGCTCAGGGACACTGCAATTCACAAACCCGCAGAGTTATAAATGATAACTCTCATCCACAGATATATTGAGGGAAGGCAACGAAGAGGATTTGAAAGCAAGGCAGAATTGCAGGAAACAGATTTCAGGAGGTAGATTCGAATAGCCTTTAAACCACATGAAAAGCGGCAAAACGTCGACAATGATGCCCTTGGCCAAACAGGGCGTATGCGTTTTTTCCTGAAAATATTTAGGAAAAAACGCATACGCCCTGTTTGGCCAACCAAGCAAACTGGAAAGGCTAATCAGCGCTACAAAGAAGTCTCGCTTCCCATCGGTCAAAAGTGCCATGCTGCAAAAAGTGTCAAAACCAGAAATGCAGGACAGGCCATGGAGAAATGGCAGCCTTGCTACGCTGATGGGCGGGATGTAAGTTGCCAACAGCCACTCTGGAGAAGTGTACGGTGTGTCCTGAAACATCGAAAAAACACAGCTTAGGGAGCATAGGGCACGTCCACTCATGGGCGTATAAATTGGGAAAACTAAAAATCAGCAAGACACAGGCACCCCAAAGTTTAGGGCTGCTCTGTTGACAAGAACCTCCACTTCATGGCACCTTAAATATCCCAGGAAAGAGAAAAATGGATAAAGATGTTGTGGTCCTTATGTACAATGGAATATCACTCAGACATGAAATCAATGTCATAAGGCTAGTAGAAGCAAGATGAGTGGATTTAGGTACGACGATTCTAAGTGAAATAAGTCACACAGAAAAAGACACTTATCATAAGCTATCACTTATAGAGGGGATGTAAAACCCGCTACACTTGAACTGAATTACAAAACAGAACAAAGTCACACGTTTAGAAAACACACTATGGCTGCTTAACGGGAAAGGTGAGGTGGGGTGATGCATAAAACAAGGGTTTCAAATTCGCTCAGATACCGTTCCATACACCCAATATGTAATAGACAAGACCGACTCCTTGCTCAGTGAAGTGGACTCAACACCCCCTATTCACCACACAAGAATATATGTGACTGGTAAGAATCTTAAAACCTATGTATTGATATCTGTCTGGAAGTGAGTCAAGTGGGTGTAAAGCTGCATAAACACAGCCGTGAAAAGCAGCTAAACCCCATTATAAAAATAAACTACTTTTAAAAACCCGTAAAACAAAGACAGTGAAAGAGAGAGAAATTCTTACAAAATTCGTTCAGAGGCTGTGATGCAACCTGGATTGACCATATCTAAACCCACAGCTGGATGAGACATAAGGGTGGACACTCTTGGGGCTGAAAGGTTGGGTGAGGTTGGGTGAGCAAACGCAGACCCATTAAAGTAATACTGCGTGGTACCCATCCCATGGGTCCCAAATCTCCAGGTTCAAGGGCATCTTCCTACATCGAAAACATGCATGAGAAACCCAGAAGATGGTACACCGTGTGATTTTGAAAGGTTTCTAATACGCACCTCATTTCTCATCTCCTTGTGCTCGGGTTCGCCTTTCCAGCTACTTTACTAGCAATCTCCCTACTTGGAGAATCAGCACCTTTAAGCTCCTGTTCCCTACAGGTTGCAATTTGTCCTGAGGATGAATGGGAAGAGGGGCAACCAATGAGAGACTAGATCTAGCTGTTGGGACAGGCACAGGTCACTCTATTTTCCCATCAGGAAGAAGAATTAACCACAGGCTCAGCCTGCCACCCAGAAGCAGAATAGGGCCTGAGGCAATCCCGCGCTTTTGCGGCCAGCTCCCAAAAAAGCGAGTTGAAAAATGGAGCTCAGGGACACTGCAATTCACAAACCCGCAGAGTTATAAATGATAACTCTCATCCACAGATATATTGAGGGAAGGCAACGAAGAGGATTTGAAAGCAAGGTAGAATTGCAGGAAACAGATTTCAGGAGGTAGATTTGAATCGCATTTAAAGCACTTGAAAAGCAGCAAAACGTCGACAATGATGCCCTTGGCAAACAGGGCGTATGCGTTTTTTCCTGAATATATTCAGGAAAAAACGCATACGCCCTGTTTGGCCAACCAAGCAACCTGGAAAGGCTAATCAGCGCTGCAAAGAAGTCTCGCTTCCCGTCGGTCAAAAGGGCCATGCTGCAAAAAGTGTCAAAACCATAAATGCAGGACAAGCCATGGAGAAATGGCAGCCTTGCTAAGCTGATGGGCGGGATGTAAATTGCCAACAGCCACTCTGGGGAAGTGTACGGTGTGTCCTGAAACATCGAAAAAACACAGCTTAGGGAGCATAGGGCACATCCACTCATGGGCGTATAAATTGGGAAAACTAAAAATCAGCAAGACACAGGCACCCCAAAGTTTAGGGCTGCTCTGTTGACAAGAACCTCCACTTCATGGCACCTTAAATATCCCAGGAAAGAGAAAAATGGATAAAGAAGTTGTGGTCCTTATGTACAATGGAATATCACTCAGACATGAAATCAATGTCATAAGGCTAGTAGAAGCAAGATGAGTGGATTTAGGTACGACGATTCTAAGTGAAATAAGTCACACAGAAAAAGACACTTATCATAAGCTATCACTTATAGAGGGGATGTAAAAACCGCTACACTTGAACTGAATTACAAAACAGAACAGAGTCACACGTTTAGAAAACACACTATGGCTGCTTAACGGGAAAGGTGAGGTGGGGTGATGCATAAAACAAGGGTTTCAAATTCGCTCAGATACCGTTCCATATACCCAATATGTAATAGACAAGACCTACTCCTTGCTCAGTGAACTGGACTCAACACCCCCTATTCACCGCACAAGAATATATGTGACTAGTAAGAATCTTAAAACCTATGTATTGATATCTGTCTGGAAGTGAGTCAAGTGGGTGTAAAGCCGCATAAACACAGCCGTGAAAAGCAGCTAAACCCCATTATAAAAATAAATTACTTTTAAAAACCCGTAAAACAAAGACAGTGAAAGAGAGAGAAATTCTTACAAAATTCGTTCAGAGGATGTGATGCAACCTGGATTGACCATATCTAGACCCACAGCTGGATGAGACATAAGGGTGGATACTCTTGGGGCTGAAAGTTTGGGTGAGGTTGGGTGAGCAAACGCAGACCCTTTAAAGTAATACTGCGTGGTACCCATCCCATGGGTCCCAAATCTCCAGGTTCAAGGGCATCTTCCTACATCGAAAACATGCATGAGAAACCCAGAAGATGGTACACCGTGTGATTTTGAAAGGTTTCTAATACGCACCTCATTTCTCATCTCCTTGTGCTCGGGTTCGCCTTTCCAGCTACTTTACTAGCAATCTCCCTACTTGGAGAATCAGCACCTTTAAGCTCCTGTTCCCTACAGGTTGCAATTTGTCCTGAGGATGAACGGGAAGAGGGGCAACCAATGAGAGACTAGATCTAGGTGTTGGGACAGGCACAGGTCACTCTATTTTCCCATCAGGAAGAAGAATTAACCACAGGCTCAGCCTGCCACCCAGAAGCAGAATAGGGCCTGAGGCAATCCCGCGCTTTTGCGGCCAGCTCCCAAAAAAGCGAGTTGAAAAATGGAGCTCAGGGACACTGCAATTCACAAACCCGCAGAGTTATAAATGATAACTCTCATCCACAGATATATTGAGGGAAGGCAACGAAGAGGATTTGAAAGCAAGGTAGAATTGCAGGAAACAGATTTCAGGAGGTAGATTTGAATCGCTTTTAAAGCACATTAAAAGCGACAAAACGTCGACAATGATGCCCTTGGCCAAACAGGGCGTATGCGTTTTTTCCTGAATATATTCAGGAAAAAACGCATACGCCCTGTTTGGCCAACCAAGCAACCTGGAAAGGCTAATAAGGGCTACAAAGTAGTCTCGCTTCCCATCGGTCAAAAGGGCCATGCTGCAAAAAGTGTCAAAACCAGAAATGCAGGACAGGCCATGGAGAAATGGCAGCCTTGCTACGCTGATGGGCGGGATGTAAATTGCGAACAGCCACTCTGGAGAAGTGTACGGTGTGTCCTGAAACATCGAAAAAACACAGCTTAGGGAGCATAGGGCACGTCCACTCATGGGCGTATAAATTGGGAAAACTAAAAATCAGCAAGACACAGGCACCCCAAAGTTTAGGGCTGCTCTTTTGACAAGAACCTCCACTTCATGGCACCTTAAATATCCCAGGAAAGAGAAAAATGGATAAAGAAGTTGTGGTCCTTATGTACAATGGAATATCACTCAGACATGAAATCAATGTCATAAGACCAGTAGAAGCAAGATGAGTGGATTTAGGTACGACGATTCTAAGTGAAATAAGTCACACAGAAAAAGACACTTATCATAAGCTATCACTTATAGAGGGGATGTAAAAACCGCTACACTTGAACTGAATTACAAAACAGAACAGAGTCACACGTTTAGAAAACACACTATGGCTGCTTAACGGGAAAGGTGAGGTGGGGTGATGCATAAAACAAGGGTTTCAAATTCGCTCAGATACCGTTCCATATACCCAATATGTAATAGACAAGACCTACTCCTTGCTCAGTGAACTGGACTCAACACCCCCTATTCACCGCACAAGAATATATGTGACTAGTAAGAATCTTAAAACCTATGTATTGATATCTGTCTGGAAGTGAGTCAAGTGGGTGTAAAGCCGCATAAACACAGCCGTGAAAAGCAGCTAAACCCCATTATAAAAATAAATTACTTTTAAAAACCCGTAAAACAAAGACAGTGAAAGAGAGAGAAATTCTTACAAAATTCGTTCAGAGGCTGTGATGCAACCTGGATTGACCATATCTAGACCCACAGCTGGATGAGACATAAGGGTGGACACTCTTGGGGCTGAAAGTTTGGGTGAGGTTGGGTGAGCAAACGCAGACCCTTTAAAGTAATACTGCGTGGTACCAATCCCATGGGTCCCAAATCTCCAGGTTCAAGGGCATCTTCCTACATCGAATACATGCATGAGAAACCCAGAAGATGGTACACCGTGTGATTTTGAAAGGTTTCTAATATGCACCTCATTTCTCATCTCCTTGTGCTCGGGTTCGCCTTTCCAGCTACTTTACAAGCAATGTCCCTACTTGGAGAATCAGCACCTTTAAGCTCCTGTTCCCTACAGGTTGCAATTTGTCCTGAGGATGAACGGGAAGAGGGGCAACCAATGAGAGACTAGATCTAGGTGTTGGGACAGGCACAGGTCACTCTATTTTCCCATCAGGAAGAAGAATTAACCACAGGCTCAGCCTGCCACCCAGAAGCAGAATAGGGCCTGAGGCAATCCCGCGCTTTTGCGGCCAGCTCCCAAAAAAGCGAGTTGAAAAATGGAGCTCAGGGACACTGCAATTCACAAACCCGCAGAGTTATAAATGATAACTCTCATCCACAGATATATTGAGGGAAGGCAACGAAGAGGATTTGAATGCAAGGCAGAATTGCAGGAAACAGATTTCAGGAGGTAGATTCGAATAGCATTTGAAGCACATGAAAAGCGGCAAAACGTCGACAATGATGCCCTTGGCCAAACAGGGCGTATGCGTTTTTTCCTGAATATATTCAGGAAAAAACGCATACGCCCTGTTTGGCCAACCAAGCAACCTGGAAAGGGTAATCAGCGCTACAAAGAAGTCTCGCTTCCCATCGGTCAAAAGGGCCATGCTGCAAAAAGTGTCAAAACCAGAAATGCAGGACAAGCCATGGAGAAATGGCAGCCTTGCTACGCTGATGGGCGGGATGTAAATTGCGAACAGCCACTCTGGAGAAGTGTACGGTGTGTCCTGAAACATCGAAAAAACACAGCTTAGGGAGCATAGGGCACGTCCACTCATGGGCGTATAAATTGGGAAAACTAAAAATCAGCAAGACACAGGCACCCCAAAGTTTAGGGCTGCTCTGTTGACAAGAACCTCCACTTCATGGCACCTTAAATATCCCAGGAAAGAGAAAAATGGATAAAGAAGTTGTGGTCCTTATGTACAATGGAATATCACTCAGACATGAAATCAATGTCATAAGGCTAGTAGAAGCAAGATGAGTGGATTTAGGTACGACGATTCTAAGTGAAATAAGTCACACAGAAAAAGACACTTATCATAAGCTATCACTTATAGAGGGGATGTAAAAACCGCTACACTTGAACTGAATTACAAAACAGAACAGAGTCACACGTTTAGAAAACACACTATGGCTGCTTAACGGGAAAGGTGAGGTGGGGTGATGCATAAAACAAGGGTTTCAAATTCGCTCAGATACCGTTCCATATACCCAATATGTAATAGACAAGACCTACTCCTTGCTCAGTGAAGTGGACTCAACACCCCCTATTCACCGCACAAGAATATATGTGACTAGTAAGAATCTTAAAACCTATGTATTGATATCTGTCTGGAAGTGAGTCAAGTGGGTGTAAAGCCGCATAAACACCGCCGTGAAAAGCAGCTAAACCCCATTATAAAAATAAATTACTTTTAAAAACCCGTAAAACAAAGACAGTGAAAGAGAGAAAAATTCTTACAAAATTCGTTCAGAGGCTGTGATGCAACCTGGATTGACCATATCTAGACCCACAGCTGGATGAGACATAAGGGTGGACACTCTTGGGGCTGAAAGTTTGGGTGAGGTTGGGTGAGCAAACGCAGACCCTTTAAAGTAATACTGCGTGGTACCCATCCCATGGGTCCCAAATCTCCAGGTTCAAGGGCATCTTCCTACATCGAAAACATGCATGAGAAACCCAGAAGATGGTACACCGTGTGATTTTGAAAGGTTTCTAATATGCACCTCATTTCTCATCTCCTTGTGCTCGGGTTCGCCTTTCCAGCTACTTTACTAACAATGTCCCTACTTGGAGAATCAGCACCTTTAAGCTCCTGTTCCCTACAGGTTGCAATTTGTCCTGAGGATGAACGGGAAGAGGGGCAACCAATGAGAGACTAGATCTAGGTGTTGGGACATGCACAGGTCACTCTATTTTCCCATCAGGAAGAAGAATTAACCACAGGCTCAGCCTGCCGCCCAGAAGCCGAATAGGGCCTGAGGCAATCCCGCGCTTTTGCGGCCAGCTCCCAAAAAAGCGAGTTGAAAAATGGAGCTCAGGGACACTGCAATTCACAAACCCGCAGAGTTATAAATGATAACTCTCATCCACAGATATATTGAGGGAAGGCAACGAAGAGGATTTGAAAGCAAGGCAGAATTGCAGGAAAGAGATTTCAGGAGGTAGATTCGAATAGCATTTAAAGCACATGAAAAGCGGCAAAACATCGACAATGATGCCCTTGGCCAAAAAGGGCGTATGCGTTTTTTCCTGAATATATTCAGGAAAAAACGCATACGCCCTTTTTGGCCAACCAAGCAACCTGGAAAGGCAAATCAGCGCTACAAAGAAGTATCGCTTCCCATCGGTCAAAAGGATCATGCTGCAAAAATTGTCAAAACCAGAAATGCAGGACAGGCCATGGAGAAATGGCAGCCTTGCTACGCTGATGGGCGGGATGTAAATTGCCAACAGCCACTCTGGAGAAGTGTACGGTGTGTCCTGAAACATCGAAAAAACACAGCTTAGGGAGCATAGGGCACGTCCACTCATGGGCGTATAAATTGGGAAAACTAAAAATCAGCAAGACACAGGCACCCCAAAGTTTAGGGCTGCTCTGTTGACAAGAACCTCCACTTCATGGCACCTTAAATATCCCAGGAAAGAGAAAAATGGATAAAGAAGTTGTGGTCCTTATGTACAATGGAATATCACTCAGACATGAAATCAATGTCATAAGGCTAGTAGAAGCAAGATGAGTGGATTTAGATACGACGATTCTAAGTGAAATAAGTCACACAGAAAAAGACACTTATCATAAGCTATCACTTATAGAGGGAATGTAAAAACGGCTACACTTGAGCTGAATTACAAAACAGAACAGAGTCACACGTTTAGAAAACACACTATGGTTGATTAACGGGAAAGGTGAGGTGGGGTGATGCATAAAACAAGGGTTTCAAATTCGCTCAGATACCGTTCCATACACCCAATATGTAATAGACAAGACCTACTCCTTGCTCAGTGAACTGGACTCAACACCCCCTATTCACCGCACAAGAATATATGTGACTAGTAAGAATCTTAAAACCTATGTATTGATATCTGTCTGGAAGTGAGTCAAGTGGGTGTAAAGCCGCATAAACACAGCCGTGAAAAGCAGCTAAACCCCATTATAAAAATAAATTACTTTTAAAAACCCGTAAAACAAAGACAGTGAAAGAGAGAGAAATTCTTACAAAATTCGATCAGGGGCTGAGATGCAACCTGGATTGACCATATCTAGACCCACAGCTGGATGAGACATAAGGGTGGACACTCTTGGGGCTGAGAGGTTGGGTGAGCAAACGCAGACCCTTTAAAGTAATACTGCGTGGTACCCATCCCATGGGTCCCAAATCTCCAGGTTCAAGGGCATCTTCCTACATCGAAAACATGCATGAGAAACTCAGAAGATGGTACACCGTGTGATTTTGAAAGGTTTCTAAAACGCACCTCATTTCTCATCTCCTTGTGCTCGGGTTCGCCATTCCAGCTACTTTACTAGCAATCTCCCTACTTGGAGAATCAGCACCTTTAACCTCCTGTTCCCTACAGGTTGCAATTTGTCCTGAGGATGAACGGGAAGAGGGGCAACCAATGAGAGACTAGATCTAGGTGTTGGGACAGGCACAGGTCACTCTATTTTCCCATCAGGAAGAAGAATTAACCACAGGCTCAGCCTGCCGCCCAGAAGCAGAATAGGGCCTGAGGCAATCCCGTGCTTTTGCGGCCAGCTCCCAAAAAAGCGAGTTGAAAAATGGAGCTCAGGGACACTGCAATTCACAAACCCGCAGAGTTATAAATGATAACTCTCATCCACAGATATATTGAGGGAAGGCAACGAAGAGGATTTGAAAGCAAGGCAGAATTGCAGGAAACAGGTTTCAGGAGGTAGATTCGAATCGCCTGTAAAGCACATGAAAAGCGGCAAAACGTCGACAATGATGCCCTTGGCCAAAAAGGGCGTATGCGTTTTTTCCTGAATATATTCAGGAAAAAACGCATACGCCCTTTTTGGCCAACCAAGCAACCTGGAAAGGCAAATCAGCGCTACAAAGAAGTCTCGCTTCCCATCGGCCAAAAGGGCCATGCTGCAAAAAGTGTCAAAACCAGAAATGCAGGACAGGCCATGGAGAAATGGCAGCCTTGCTACGCTGATGGGCGGATGTAAGTTGCCAACAGCCACTCTGGAGAAGTGTACGGTGTGTCCTGAAACATCGAAAAAACACAGCTTAGGGAGCATAGGGCACGTCCACTCATGGGCGTATAAATTGGGAAAACTAAAAATGAGCAAGACACAGGCACCCCAAAGTTTGGGGCTGCTCTGTTGACAATAACCTCCACTTCTTGACACCTTAAATATCCCAGGAAAGAGAAAAATGGATAAAGAAGTTGTGGTCCTTATGTACAATGGAATATCACTCAGACATGAAATCAATGTCATAAGGCAAGTAGAAGCAAGATGAGTGGAGTTAGGCACGACGATTCTAAGTGAAATAAGTCACACAGAAAAAGACACTTATCATAAGCTATCACTTATAGAGGGAATGTAAAAACCGCTACACTTGAACTGAATTACAGAACAGAACAGAGTCACACGTTTAGAAAACACACTATGGCTGCTTAACGGGAAAGGTGAGGTGGGGTGATGCATAAAACAAGGGTTTCAAATTCGCTCAGATACCGTTCCATATACCCAATATGTAATAGACAAGAACTACTCCTTGCTCAGTGAACTGGACTGAACACCCCCTATTCACCGCACAAGAATATATGTGACTAGTAAGAATCTTAAACCTATGTATTGATATCTGTCTGGAAGTGAGTCAAGTGGGTGTAAAGCCGCATACACACAGCCGTGATAAGCAGCTAAACCCCATTATAAAAATAAATTACTTTTAAAAACCCGTAAAACAAAGACAGTGAAAGAGAGAGAAATTCTTACAAAATTCGTTCAGAGGCTGTGATGCAACCTGGATTGACCATATCTAGACCCACAGCTGGATGAGACATAAGGGTGGACACTCTTGGGGCTGAAAGGTTGGGTGAGGTTGGGTGAGCAAACGCAGACCCTTTAAAGTAATACTGCGTGGTACCCATCCCATGGGTCCCAAATCTCCAGGTTCAAGGGCATCTTCCTACATCGAAAACATGCATGAGAAACCCAGAAGATGGTACACCGTGTGATTTTGAAAGGTTTCTAATATGCACCTCATTTCTCATCTCCTTGTGCTCGGGTTCGCCTTTCCAGCTACTTTACTAACAATGTCCCTACTTGGAGAATCAGCACCTTTAAGCTCCTGTTCCCTACAGGTTGCAATTTGTCCTGAGGATGAACGGGAAGAGGGGCAACCAATGAGAGACTAGATCTAGGTGTTGGGACAGGCACAGGTCACTCTATTTTCCCATCAGGATGAAGAATTAACCACAGGCTCAGCCTGCCGCCCAGAAGCAGAATAGGGCCTGAGGCAATCCCGCGCTTTTGCGGCCAGCTCCCAAAAAAGCGAGTTGAAAAATGGAGCTCAGGGACACTGCAATTCACAAACCCGCAGAGTTATAAATGATAACTCTCATCCACAGATATATTGAGGGAAGGCAACGAAGAGGATTTGAAAGCAAGGCAGAATTGCAGAAAACAGATTTCAGGAAGTAGATTCGAATCGCCTTTAAAGCACATGAAAAGCGGCAAAACGTCGACAATGATGCCCTTGGCCAAACAGGGCGTATGCGTATTTTCCTGAATATATTCAGGAAAAAACGCATACGCCCTTTTTGGCCAACCAAGCAACCTGGAAAGGCAAATTAGCGCTACAAAGAAGTATCGCTTCCCATCGGTCAAAAGAGTCATGCTGCATAAAGTGTCAAAACCAGAAATGCAGGACAGGCCATGGAGAAATGGCAGCCTTGCTACGCTGATGGGCGGGATCTAAATTGCCAACAGCCACTCTGGAGAAGTGTACGGTGTGTCCTGAAACATCGAAAAAACACAGCTTAGGGAGCATAGGGCACGTCCACTCATGGGCGTATAAATTGGGAAAACTAAAAATCAGCAAGACACAGGCAACACAAAGTTTAGGGCTGCTCTGTTGACAAGAACCTCCACTTCATGGCACCTTAAATATCCCAGGAAAGAGAAAAATGGATAAAGAAGTTGTGGTCCTTATGTACAATGGAATATCACTCAGACATGAAATCAATGTCATAAGGCTAGTAGAAGCAAGGTGAGTGGATTTAGATACGACGATTCTAAGTGAAATAAGTCACACAGAAAAAGACACTTATCATAAGCTATCACTTATAGAGGGAATGTAAAAACGGCTACACTTGAGCTGAATTACAAAACAGAACAGAGTCACACGTTTAGAAAACACACTATGGCTGATTAACGGGAAAGGTGAGGTGGGGTGATGCATAAAACAAGGGTTTCAAATTCGCTCAGATACCGTTCCATACACCCAATATGTAATAGACAAGACCTACTCCTTGCTCAGTGAACTGGACTCAACACCCCCTATTCACCGCACAAGAATATATGTGACTAGTAAGAATCTTAAAACCTATGTATTGATATCTGTCTGGAAGTGAGTCAAGTGGGTGTAAATCCGCATAAACACAGCCGTGAAAAGCAGCTAAACCCCATTATAAAAATAAATTACTTTTAAAAACCCGTAAAACAAAGACAGTGAAAGAGAGAGAAATTCTTACAAAATTCGATCAGGGGCTGAGATGCAACCTGGATTGACCATATCTAGACCCACAGCTGGATGAGACATAAGGGTGGACACTCTTGGGGCTGAGAGGTTGGGTGAGCAAACGCAGACCCTTTAAAGTAATACTGCGTGGTACCCATCCCATGGGTCCCAAATCTCCAGGTTCAAGGGCATCTTCCTACATCGAAAACATGCATGAGAAACTCAGAAGATGGTACACCGTGTGATTTTGAAAGGTTTCTAAAACGCACCTCATTTCTCATCTCCTTGTGCTCGGGTTCGCCATTCCAGCTACTTTACTAGCAATCTCCCTACTTGGAGAATCAGCACCTTTAACCTCCTGTTCCCTACAGGTTGCAATTTGTCCTGAGGATGAACGGGAAGAGGGGCAACCAATGAGAGACTAGATCTAGGTGTTGGGACAGGCACAGGTCACTCTATTTTCCCATCAGGAAGAAGAATTAACCACAGGCTCAGCCTGCCGCCGGGAACCAGAATAGGGCCTGAGGCAATCCCGTGCTTTTGCGGCCAGCTCCCAAAAAAGACAGTTGAAAAATGGAGCTCAGGGGGACTGCCATTCACAAACCTGCTGAGTTATAAATGATAACTCTCGTCCACAAATATATTGAGGGAAGGCAACGAAGAGGATTTGAAAGCAAGGCAGAATTGCAGGAAACTGTTTTCAGGAGGTAGATTCGAATCGCCTTTAAAGCACATGAAAAGCGGCAAAACGTCGACAATGATGCCCTTGGCCAAAAAGGGCGTATGCGTTTTTTCCTGAATATATTCAGGAAAAAACGCATACGCCCTTTTTGGCCAACCAAGCAACCTGGAAAGGCAAATCAGTGCTACAAAGAAGTCTCGCTTCCCATCGGTCAAAAGGGTCATGCTGCAAAAAGTGTCAAAACCAGAAATGCAGGACAGGCCATGGAGAAATGGCAGCCTTGCTACGCTGATGGGCGGGATGTTAATTGCCAACAGCCACTCTGGAGAAGTGTACGGTGTGTCCTGAAAGATCGAAAAAACACAGCTTAGGGAGCATAGGGCACGTCCACTCATGGGCGTATAAATTGGGAAAACTAAAAATCAGCAAGACACAGGCACCCCAAAGTTTAGGGCTGCTCTGTTGACAAGAACCTCCACTTCATGACACCTTAAATATCCCAGGAAAGAGAAAAATGGATAAAGAAGTTGTGGTCCTTATGTACAAAGGAATATCCCTCAGACATGAAATCAATGTCATAAGGCTAGTAGAAGCAAGATGAGTGGACTTAGGTACGACGATTCTAAGTGAAATAAGTCACACAGAAAAAGACACTTATCATAAGCTATCACTTATAGAGGGAATGTAAAAACCGCTACACTTGAACTGAATTACAGAACAGAACAGAATCACACGTTTAGAAAACACACTATGGCTGCTTAACGGGAAAGGTGAGGTGGGGTGATGCATAAAACAAGGGTTTCAAATTCGCTCAGATACCGTTCCATACACCCAATATGTAATAGACAAGGCCTACTCCTTGCTCAGTGAACTGGACTCAACACCCCCTATTCACCTCACAAGAATATATGTGACTAGTAAGAATCTTAAAACCTATGTATTGATATCTGTCTGGAAGTGAGTCAAGTGGGTGTAAATCCGCATAAACACAGCCGTGAAAAGCAGCTAAACCCCATTATAAAAATAAATTACTTTTAAAAACCCGTAAAACAAAGACAGTGAAAGAGAGAGAAATTCTTACAAAATTCGATCAGTGGCTGAGATGCAACCTGGATTGACCATATCTAGACCCACAGCTGGATGAGACATAAGGGTGGACACTCTTGGGGCTGAGAGGTTGGGTGAGCAAACGCAGAACCTTTAAAGTAATACTGCGTGGTACCCATCCCATGGGTCCCAAATCTCCAGGTTCAAGGGCATCTTCCTACATCGAAAACATGCATGAGAAACTCAGAAGATGGTACACCGTGTGATTTTGAAAGGTTTCTAAAACACACCCCATTTCTCATGTCCTTGTGCTCGGGTTCGCCTTTCCAGCTAATTTACTAGCAATCAACTTACTTGGAGAATCAGCACCTTTAACCTCCTGTTCCCTACAGGTTGCAATTTGTCCTGAGGATGAATGGGAAGAGGGGCAACCAATGAGAGACTAGATCTAGGTGTTGGGACAGGCACAGGTCACTCTATTTTCCCATCAGGAAGAAGAATTAACCACAGGCTCAGCCTGCCGCCCAGAAGCAGAATAGGGCCTGAGGCAATCCCGCGCTTTTGCGGCCAGCTCCCTAAAAAGCGAGTTGAAAAATGGAGCTCAGGGACACTGCAATTCACAAACCCGCAGAGTTATAAATGATAACTCTCATCCACAGATATATTGAGGGAAGGCAACGAAGAGGATTTGAAAGCAAGGCAGAATTGCAGGAAACAGGTTTCAGGAGGTAGATTCGAATCGCCTGTAAAGCACATGAAAAGCGGCAAAACGTCGACAATGATGCCCCTGGCCAAAAAGGGCGTATGCGTTTTTTCCTGAATATATTCAGGAAAAAACGCATACGCCCTTTTTGGCCAACCAAGCAACCTGGAAAGGCAAATCAGCGCTACAAAGAAGTCTCGCTTCCCATCGGCCAAAAGGGCCATGCTGCAAAAAGTGTCAAAACCAGAAATGCAGGACAGGCCATGGAGAAATGACAGCCTTGCTACGCTGATGGGCGGGATGTAAGTTGCCAACAGCCACTCTGGAGAAGTGTACGGTGTGTCCTGAAACATCGAAAAAACACAGCTTAGGGAGCATAGGGCACGTCCACTCATGGGCGTATAAATTGGGAAAACTAAAAATGAGCAAGACACAGGCACCCCAAAGTTTGGGGCTGCTCTGTTGACAAGAACCTCCACTTCATGACACCTTAAATATCCCAGGAAAGAGAAAAATGGATAAAGAAGTTGTGGTCCTTATGTACAATGGAATATCACTCAGACATGAAATCAATGTCATAAGGCAAGTAGAAGCAAGATGAGTGGAATTAGGCACGACGATTCTAAGTGAAATAAGTCACACAGAAAAAGACACTTATCATAAGCTATCACTTATAGAGGGAATGTAAAAACCGCTACACTTGAACTGAATTACAGAACAGAACAGAATCACACGTTTAGAAAACACACTATGGCTGCTTAACGGGAAAGGTGAGGTGGGGTGATGCATAAAACAAGGGGTTCAAATTCGCTCAGATACCGTTCCATACACCCAATATGTAATGGACAAGACCTACTCCTTGCTCAGTGAACTGGACTCAACACCCCCTATTCACCGCACAAGAATATATGTGACTAGTAACAATCTTAAAACCTATGTATTGATATCTGTCTGGAAGTGAGTCAAGTGGGTGTAAAGCCGCATAAACACAGCCGTGAAAAGCAGCTAAACCCCATTATAAAAATAAATTACTTTTAAAAACCCGTAAAACAAAGACAGTGAAAGAGAGAGAAATTCTTACAAAATTCGTTCAGGGGCTGTGATGCAACCTGGATTGACCATATCTAGACCCACAGCTGGATGAGACATAAGGGTGGACACTCTTGGGGCTGAGAGGTTGGGTGAGGTTGGGTGAGCAAACGCAGACCCTTTAAAGTAATACTGCATGGTACCCATCCCATGGGTCCCAAATCTCCAGGTTCAAGGGCATCTTCCTACATCGAAAACTTGCATGAGGAACCCAGAAGAAGGTACACCGTGTGATTTTGAAAGGTTTCTATAACGCACCTCATTTCTCATCTCCTTGTGCTCGGGTTCGCCATTCCAGCTACTTCACTAGCAATCTCCCTAATTGGAGAATCAGCACCTTTAACCTCCTGTTCCGTACAGGTTGCAATTTGTCCTGAGGATGAACGGAAAGAGGGGCAACCAATGAGAGACTAGATCTAGCTGTTGGGACAGGCACAGATCACTCTATTTTCCCATCAGGAAGAAGAATTAACCACAGGCTCAGCCTGCTGCCAGGAACCAGAATACGGCCTGAGGCAATCCCGTGCTTTTGCGGCCAGCTCTCAAAAAAGACAGTTGAAAAATGGAGCTCAGGGACACTGCAATTCACAAACCCACAGAGTTATAAATGATAACTCTCATCCACAGATATATTGAGGGAAGGCAACGAAGAGGATTTGAAAGCAAGGCAGAATTGCAGGAAACAGATTTCAGGAGGTAGATTCGAATCGCCTGTAAAGCACATGAAAAGCGGCAAAACGTCGACAATAATGCCCTTGGCCAAAAAGGGCGTATGCGTTTTTTCCTGAATATATTCAGGAAAAAACGCATACGCCCTTTTTGGCCAACCAAGCAACCTGGAAAGGCAAATCAGCGCTACAAAGAAGTCTCGCTTCCCATCGGTCAAAAGGGCCATGCTGCAAAAAGTGTCAAAACCAGAAATGCAGGACAGGCCATGGAGAAATGGCAGCCTTGCTACGCTGATGAGCGGGATGTAAGTTGCCAACAGCCACTCTGGAGATGTGTACGGTGTGTCCTGAAACATCGAAAAAACACAGCTTAGGGAGCATAGGGCACGTCCACTCATGGGCGTATAAATTGGGAAAACTAAAAATCAGCAAGACACAGGCACCCCAAAGTTTAGGGCTGCTCTGTTCACAAGAACCTCCACTTCATGACACCTTAAATATCCCAGGAAAGAGAAAAATGGATAAAGAAGTTGTGGTCCTTATGTACAATGCAATATCACTCAGACATGAAATCAATGTCATAAGGCTAGTAGAAGCAAGATGAGTGGACTTAGGTACGACGATTCTAAGTGAAATAAGTCACACAGAAAAAGACACTTATCATAAGCTATCACTTATAGAGGGAATGTAAAACCCGCTACACTTGAACTGAATTACAAAACAGAACAGAGTCACACGTTTAGAAAACACACTATGGCTGCTTAATGGGAAAGGTGAGGTGGGGTGATGCATAAAACAAGGGGTACAAATTCGCTCAGATACCGTTCCATACACCCAATATGTAACATACAAGACCTACTCCTTGCTCAGTGAACTGGACTCAACACCCCCTATTCACCGCACAAGAATATATATGACTAGTAACAATCTTAAAACCTATGTATTGATATCTGTCTGGAAGTGAGTCAAGTGGGTGTAAATCCGCATAAACACAGCCGTGAAAAGCAGCTAAACCCCATTATAAAAATAAATTACTTTTAAAAACCCGTAAAACAAAGACAGTGAAAGAGAGAGAAATTCTTACAAAATTCGATCAGGGGCTGAGATGCAACCTGGATTGACCATATCTAGACCCACAGCTGGATGAGACATAAGGGTGGACACTCTTGGGG
Organism: Eschrichtius robustus; assembly: GCF_028021215.1. Taxonomy (NCBI): domain Eukaryota; kingdom Metazoa; phylum Chordata; class Mammalia; order Artiodactyla; family Eschrichtiidae; genus Eschrichtius; species Eschrichtius robustus. Next base: position 270,035 of record NW_027175208.1, read on the forward strand.
CTGAGAGGTTGGGTGAGCAAACGCAGACCCTTTAAAGTAATACTGCGTGGTACCCATCCCATGGGTCCCAAATCTCCAGGTTCAAGGGCATCTTCCTACATCGAAAACATGCATGAGAAACTCAGAAGATGGTACACCGTGTGATTTTGAAATGTTTCTAAAACACACCCCATTTCTCATGTTCTTGTGCTCGGGTTCGCCTTTCCAGCTACTTTACTAGCAATCAACTTACTTGGAGAATCAGCACCTTTAACCTCCTGTTCCCTACAGGTTGCAATTTGTCCTGAGGATGAACGGGAAGAGGGGCAACCAATGAGAGACTAGATCTAGGTGTTGGGACAGGCACAGGTCACTCTATTTTCCCATCAGGAAGAAGAATTAACCACAGGCTCAGCCTGCCGCCCAGAAGCAGAATAGGGCCTGAGGCAATCCCGCGCTTTTGCGGCCAGCTCCCAAAAAAGCGAGTTGAAAAATGGAGCTCAGGGACACTGCAATTCACAAACCCGCAGAGTTATAAATGATAACTCTCATCCACAGATATATTGAGGGAAGGCAACAAAGAGGATTTGAAAGCAAGGCAGAATTGCAGGAAACAGGTTTCAGGAGGTAGATTCGAATCGCCTGTAAAGCACATGAAAAGCGGCAAAACGTCGACAATGATGCCCTTGGCCAAAAAGGGCGTATGCGTTTTTTCCTGAATATATTCAGGAAAAAACGCATACGCCCTTTTTGGCCAACCAAGCAACCTGGAAAGGCAAATCAGCGCTACAAAGAAGTCTCGCTTCCCATCGGCCAAAAGGGCCATGCTGCAAAAAGTGTCAAAACCAGAAATGCAGGACAGGCCATGGAGAAATGGCAGCCTTGCTACGCTGATGGGCGGGATGTAAGTTGCCAACAGCCACTCTGGAGAAGTGTACGGTGTGTCCTGAAACATCGAAAAAACACAGCTTAGGGAGCATAGGGCACGTCCACTCATGGGCGTATAAATTGGGAAAACTAAAAATGAGCAAGACACAGGCACCCCAAAGTTTGGGGCTGCTCTGTTGACAAGAACCTCCACTTCTTGACACCTTAAATATCCCAGGAAAGAGAAAAATGGATAAAGAAGTTGTGGTCCTTATGTACAATGCAATATCACTCAGACATGAAATCAATGTCATAAGGCAAGTAGAAGCAAGATGAGTGGAGTTAGGCACGACGATTCTAAGTGAAATAAGTCACACAGAAAAAGACACTTATCATAAGCTATCACTTATAGAGGGAATGTAAAAACCGCTACACTTGAACTGAATTACAGAACAGAACAGAGTCACACGTTTAGAAAACACACTATGGCTGCTTAACGGGAAAGGTGAGGTGGGGTGATGCATAAAACAAGGGTTTCAAATTCGCTCAGATACCGTTCCATATACCCAATATGTAATAGACAAGAACTACTCCTTGCTCAGTGAACTGGACTGAACACCCCCTATTCACCGCACAAGAATATATGTGACTAGTAAGAATCTTAAAACCTATGTATTGATATCTGTCTGGAAGTGAGTCAAGTGGGTGTAAAGCCGCATACACACAGCCGTGATAAGCAGCTAAACCCCATTATAAAAATAAATTACTTTTAAAAACCCGTAAAACAAAGACAGTGAAAGAGAGAGAAATTCTTACAAAATTCGTTCAGAGGCTGTGATGCAACCTGGATTGACCATATCTAGACCCACAGCTGGATGAGACATAAGGGTGGACACTCTTGGGGCTGAAAGGTTGGGTGAGGTTGGGTGAGCAAACGCAGACCCTTTAAAGTAATACTGCGTGGTACCCATCCCATGGGTCCCAAATCTCCAGGTTCAAGGGCATCTTCCTACATCGAAAACATGCATGAGAAACCCAGAAGATGGTACACCGTGTGATTTTGAAAGGTTTCTAATATGCACCTCATTTCTCATCTCCTTGTGCTCGGGTTCGCCTTTCCAGCTACTTTACTAACAATGTCCCTACTTGGAGAATCAGCACCTTTAAGCTCCTGTTCCCTACAGGTTGCAATTTGTCCTGAGGATGAACGGGAAGAGGGGCAACCAATGAGAGACTAGATCTAGGTGTTGGGACAGGCACAGGTCACTCTATTTTCCCATCAGGATGAAGAATTAACCACAGGCTCAGCCTGCCGCCCAGAAGCAGAATAGGGCCTGAGGCAATCCCGCGCTTTTGCGGCCAGCTCCCAAAAAAGCGAGTTGAAAAATGGAGCTCAGGGACACTGCAATTCACAAACCCGCAGAGTTATAAATGATAACTCTCATCCACAGATATATTGAGGGAAGGCAACGAAGAGGATTTGAAAGCAAGGCAGAATTGCAGAAAACAGATTTCAGGAAGTAGATTCGAATCGCCTTTAAAGCACATGAAAAGCGGCAAAACGTCGACAATGATGCCCTTGGCCAAACAGGGCGTATGCGTATTTTCCTGAATATATTCAGGAAAAAACGCATACGCCCTTTTTGGCCAACCAAGCAACCTGGAAAGGCAAATTAGCGCTACAAAGAAGTATCGCTTCCCATCGGTCAAAAGAGTCATGCTGCATAAAGTGTCAAAACCAGAAATGCAGGACAGGCCATGGAGAAATGGCAGCCTTGCTACGCTGATGGGCGGGATGTAAATTGCCAACAGCCACTCTGGAGAAGTGTACGGTGTGTCCTGAAACATCGAAAAAACACAGCTTAGGGAGCATAGGGCACGTCCACTCATGGGCGTATAAATTGGGAAAACTAAAAATCAGCAAGACACAGGCAACACAAAGTTTAGGGCTGCTCTGTTGACAAGAACCTCCACTTCATGGCACCTTAAATATCCCAGGAAAGAGAAAAATGGATAAAGAAGTTGTGGTCCTTATGTACAATGGAATATCACTCAGACATGAAATCAATGTCATAAGGCTAGTAGAAGCAAGATGAGTGGATTTAGATATGACGATTCTAAGTGAAATAAGTCACACAGAAAAAGACACTTATCATAAGCTATCACTTATAGAGGGAATGTAAAAACGGCTACACTTGAGCTGAATTACAAAACAGAACAGAGTCACACGTTTAGAAAACACACTATGGCTGATTAACGGGAAAGGTGAGGTGGGGTGATGCATAAAACAAGGGTTTCAAATTCGCTCAGATACCGTTCCATACACCCAATATGTAATAGACAAGACCTACTCCTTGCTCAGTGAACTGGACTCAACACCCCCTATTCACCGCACAAGAATATATGTGACTAGTAAGAATCTTAAAACCTATGTATTGATATCTGTCTGGAAGTGAGTCAAGTGGGTGTAAATCCGCATAAACACAGCCGTGAAAAGCAGCTAAACCCCATTATAAAAATAAATTACTTTTAAAAACCCGTAAAACAAAGACAGTGAAAGAGAGAGAAATTCTTACAAAATTCGATCAGGGGCTGAGATGCAACCTGGATTGACCATATCTAGACCCACAGCTGGATGAGACATAAGGGTGGACACTCTTGGGGCTGAGAGGTTGGGTGAGCAAACGCAGACCCTTTAAAGTAATACTGTGTGGTACCCATCCCATGGGTCCCAAATCTCCAGGTTCAAGGGCATCTTCCTACATCGAAAACATGCATGAGAAACTCAGAAGATGGTACACCGTGTGATTTTGAAAGGTTTCTAAAACGCACCTCATTTCTCATCTCCTTGTGCTCGGGTTCGCCATTCCAGCTACTTTACTAGCAATCTCCCTACTTGGAGAATCAGCACCTTTAACCTCCTGTTCCCTACAGGTTGCAATTTGTCCTGAGGATGAACGGGAAGAGGGGCAACCAATGAGAGACTAGATCTAGGTGTTGGGACAGGCACAGGTCACTCTATTTTCCCATCAGGAAGAAGAATTAACCACAGGCTCAGCCTGCCGCCGGGAACCAGAATAGGGCCTGAGGCAATCCCGTGCTTTTGCGGCCAGCTCCCAAAAAAGACAGTTGAAAAATGGAGCTCAGGGGGACTGCCATTCACAAACCTGCTGAGTTATAAATGATAACTCTCGTCCACAAATATATTGAGGGAAGGCAACGAAGAGGATTTGAAAGCAAGGCAGAATTGCAGGAAACAGGTTTCAGGAGGTAGATTCGAATCGCCTGTAAAGCACATGAAAAGCGGCAAAACGTCGACAATGATGCCCTTGGCCAAAAAGGGCGTATGCGTTTTTTCCTGAATATATTCAGGAAAAAACGCATACGCCCTTTTTGGCCAACCAAGCAACCTGGAAAGGCAAATCAGCGCTACAAAGAAGTCTCGCTTCCCATCGGCCAAAAGGGCCATGCTGCAAAAAGTGTCAAAACCAGAAATGCAGGACAGGCCATGGAGAAATGGCAGCCTTGCTACGCTGATGGGCGGGATGTAAGTTGCCAACAGCCACTCTGGAGAAGTGTACGGTGTGTCCTGAAACATCGAAAAAACACAGCTTAGGGAGCATAGGGCACGTCCACTCATGGGCGTATAAATTGGGAAAACTAAAAATGAGCAAGACACAGGCACCCCAAAGTTTGGGGCTGCTCTGTTGACAAGAACCTCCACTTCTTGACACCTTAAATATCCCAGGAAAGAGAAAAATGGATAAAGAAGTTGTGGTCCTTATGTACAATGCAATATCACTCAGACATGAAATCAATGTCATAAGGCAAGTAGAAGCAAGATGAGTGGAGTTAGGCACGACGATTCTAAGTGAAATAAGTCACACAGAAAAAGACACTTATCATAAGCTATCACTTATAGAGGGAATGTAAAAACCGCTACACTTGAACTGAATTACAGAACAGAACAGAGTCACACGTTTAGAAAACACACTATGGCTGCTTAACGGGAAAGGTGAGGTGGGGTGATGCATAAAACAAGGGTTTCAAATTCGCTCAGATACCGTTCCATATACCCAATATGTAATAGACAAGAACTACTCCTTGCTCAGTGAACTGGACTGAACACCCCCTATTCACCGCACAAGAATATATGTGACTAGTAAGAATCTTAAAACCTATGTATTGATATCTGTCTGGAAGTGAGTCAAGTGGGTGTAAAGCCGCATACACACAGCCGTGATAAGCAGCTAAACCCCATTATAAAAATAAATTACTTTTAAAAACCCGTAAAACAAAGACAGTGAAAGAGAGAGAAATTCTTACAAAATTCGTTCAGAGGCTGTGATGCAACCTGGATTGACCATATCTAGACCCACAGCTGGATGAGACATAAGGGTGGACACTCTTGGGGCTGAAAGGTTGGGTGAGGTTGGGTGAGCAAACGCAGACCCTTTAAAGTAATACTGCGTGGTACCCATCCCATGGGTCCCAAATCTCCAGGTTCAAGGGCATCTTCCTACATCGAAAACATGCATGAGAAACCCAGAAGATGGTACACCGTGTGATTTTGAAAGGTTTCTAATATGCACCTCATTTCTCATCTCCTTGTGCTCGGGTTCGCCTTTCCAGCTACTTTACTAACAATGTCCCTACTTGGAGAATCAGCACCTTTAAGCTCCTGTTCCCTACAGGTTGCAATTTGTCCTGAGGATGAACGGGAAGAGGGGCAACCAATGAGAGACTAGATCTAGGTGTTGGGACAGGCACAGGTCACTCTATTTTCCCATCAGGATGAAGAATTAACCACAGGCTCAGCCTGCCGCCCAGAAGCAGAATAGGGCCTGAGGCAATCCCGCGCTTTTGCGGCCAGCTCCCAAAAAAGCGAGTTGAAAAATGGAGCTCAGGGACACTGCAATTCACAAACCCGCAGAGTTATAAATGATAACTCTCATCCACAGATATATTGAGGGAAGGCAACGAAGAGGATTTGAAAGCAAGGCAGAATTGCAGAAAACAGATTTCAGGAAGTAGATTCGAATCGCCTTTAAAGCACATGAAAAGCGGCAAAACGTCGACAATGATGCCCTTGGCCAAACAGGGCGTATGCGTATTTTCCTGAATATATTCAGGAAAAAACGCATACGCCCTTTTTGGCCAACCAAGCAACCTGGAAAGGCAAATTAGCGCTACAAAGAAGTATCGCTTCCCATCGGTCAAAAGAGTCATGCTGCATAAAGTGTCAAAACCAGAAATGCAGGACAGGCCATGGAGAAATGGCAGCCTTGCTACGCTGATGGGCGGGATGTAAATTGCCAACAGCCACTCTGGAGAAGTGTACGGTGTGTCCTGAAACATCGAAAAAACACAGCTTAGGGAGCATAGGGCACGTCCACTCATGGGCGTATAAATTGGGAAAACTAAAAATCAGCAAGACACAGGCAACACAAAGTTTAGGGCTGCTCTGTTGACAAGAACCTCCACTTCATGGCACCTTAAATATCCCAGGAAAGAGAAAAATGGATAAAGAAGTTGTGGTCCTTATGTACAATGGAATATCACTCAGACATGAAATCAATGTCATAAGGCTAGTAGAAGCAAGATGAGTGGATTTAGATATGACGATTCTAAGTGAAATAAGTCACACAGAAAAAGACACTTATCATAAGCTATCACTTATAGAGGGAATGTAAAAACGGCTACACTTGAGCTGAATTACAAAACAGAACAGAGTCACACGTTTAGAAAACACACTATGGCTGATTAACGGGAAAGGTGAGGTGGGGTGATGCATAAAACAAGGGTTTCAAATTCGCTCAGATACCGTTCCATACACCCAATATGTAATAGACAAGACCTACTCCTTGCTCAGTGAACTGGACTCAACACCCCCTATTCACCGCACAAGAATATATGTGACTAGTAAGAATCTTAAAACCTATGTATTGATATCTGTCTGGAAGTGAGTCAAGTGGGTGTAAATCCGCATAAACACAGCCGTGAAAAGCAGCTAAACCCCATTATAAAAATAAATTACTTTTAAAAACCCGTAAAACAAAGACAGTGAAAGAGAGAGAAATTCTTACAAAATTCGATCAGGGGCTGAGATGCAACCTGGATTGACCATATCTAGACCCACAGCTGGATGAGACATAAGGGTGGACACTCTTGGGGCTGAGAGGTTGGGTGAGCAAACGCAGACCCTTTAAAGTAATACTGTGTGGTACCCATCCCATGGGTCCCAAATCTCCAGGTTCAAGGGCATCTTCCTACATCGAAAACATGCATGAGAAACTCAGAAGATGGTACACCGTGTGATTTTGAAAGGTTTCTAAAACGCACCTCATTTCTCATCTCCTTGTGCTCGGGTTCGCCATTCCAGCTACTTTACTAGCAATCTCCCTACTTGGAGAATCAGCACCTTTAACCTCCTGTTCCCTACAGGTTGCAATTTGTCCTGAGGATGAACGGGAAGAGGGGCAACCAATGAGAGACTAGATCTAGGTGTTGGGACAGGCACAGGTCACTCTATTTTCCCATCAGGAAGAAGAATTAACCACAGGCTCAGCCTGCCGCCGGGAACCAGAATAGGGCCTGAGGCAATCCCGTGCTTTTGCGGCCAGCTCCCAAAAAAGACAGTTGAAAAATGGAGCTCAGGGGGACTGCCATTCACAAACCTGCTGAGTTATAAATGATAACTCTCGTCCACAAATATATTGAGGGAAGGCAACGAAGAGGATTTGAAAGCAAGGCAGAATTGCAGGAAACAGTTTTCAGGAGGTAGATTCGAATCGCCTTTAAAGCACATGAAAAGCGGCAAAACGTCGACAATGATGCCCTTGGCCAAAAAGGGCGTATGCGTTTTTTCCTGAATATATTCAGGAAAAAACGCATACGCCCTTTTTGGCCAACCAAGCAACCTGGAAAGGCAAATCAGTGCTACAAAGAAGTCTCGCTTCCCATCGGTCAAAAGGGTCATGCTGCAAAAAGTGTCAAAACCAGAAATGCAGGACAGGCCATGGAGAAATGGCAGCCTTGCTACGCTGATGGGCGGGATGTTAATTGCCAACAGCCACTCTGGAGAAGTGTACGGTGTGTCCTGAAAGATCGAAAAAACACAGCTTAGGGAGCATAGGGCACGTCCACTCATGGGCGTATAAATTGGGAAAACTAAAAATCAGCAAACACAGGCACCCCAAAGTTTAGGGCTGCTCTGTTGACAAGAACCTCCACTTCATGACACCTTAAAGATCCCAGGAAAGAGAAAAATGGATAAAGAAGTTGTGGTCCTTATGTACAAAGGAATATCCCTCAGACATGAAATCAATGTCATAAGGCTAGTAGAAGCAAGATGAGTGGACTTAGGTACGACGATTCTAAGTGAAATAAGTCACACAGAAAAAGACACTTATCATAAGCTATCACTTATAGAGGGAATGTAAAAACCGCTACACTTGAACTGAATTACAGAACAGAACAGAATCACACGTTTAGAAAACACACTATGGCTGCTTAACGGGAAAGGTGAGGTGGGGTGATGCATAAAACAAGGGTTTCAAATTCGCTCAGATACCGTTCCATACACCCAATATGTAATAGACAAGACCTACTCCTTGCTCAGTGAACTGGACTCAACACCCCCTATTCACCTCACAAGAATATATGTGACTAGTAAGAATCTTAAAACCTATGTATTGATATCTGTCTGGAAGTGAGTCAAGTGGGTGTAAATCCGCATAAACACAGCCGTGAAAAGCAGCTAAACCCCATTATAAAAATAAATTACTTTTAAAAACCCGTAAAACAAAGACAGTGAAAGAGAGAGAAATTCTTACAAAATTCGATCAGGGGCTGAGATGCAACCTGGATTGACCATATCTAGACCCACAGCTGGATGAGACATAAGGGTGGACACTCTTGGGGCTGAGAGGTTGGGTGAGCAAACGCAGAACCTTTAAAGTAATACTGCGTGGTACCCATCCCATGGGTCCCAAATCTCCAGGTTCAAGGGCATCTTCCTACATCGAAAACATGCATGAGAAACTCAGAAGATGGTACACCGTGTGATTTTGAAAGGTTTCTAAAACACACCCCATTTCTCATGTTCTTGTGCTCGGGTTCGCCTTTCCAGCTACTTTACTAGCAATCAACTTACTTGGAGAATCAGCACCTTTAACCTCCTGTTCCCTACAGGTTGCAATTTGTCCTGAGGATGAACGGGAAGAGGGGCAACCAATGAGAGACTAGATCTAGGTGTTGGGACAGGCACAGGTCACTCTATTTTCCCATCAGGAAGAAGAATTAACCACAGGCTCAGCCTGCCGCCCAGAAGCAGAATAGGGCCTGAGGCAATCCCGCGCTTTTGCGGCCAGCTCCCAAAAAAGCGAGTTGAAAAATGGAGCTCAGGGACACTGCAATTCACAAACCCGCAGAGTTATAAATGATAACTCTCATCCACAGATATATTGAGGGAAGGCAACAAAGAGGATTTGAAAGCAAGGCAGAATTGCAGGAAACAGGTTTCAGGAGGTAGATTCGAATCGCCTGTAAAGCACATGAAAAGCGGCAAAACGTCGACAATGATGCCCTTGGCCAAAAAGGGCGTATGCGTTTTTTCCTGAATATATTCAGGAAAAAACGCATACGCCCTTTTTGGCCAACCAAGCAACCTGGAAAGGCAAATCAGCGCTACAAAGAAGTCTCGCTTCCCATCGGCCAAAAGGGCCATGCTGCAAAAAGTGTCAAAACCAGAAATGCAGGACAGGCCATGGAGAAATGGCAGCCTTGCTACGCTGATGGGCGGGATGTAAGTTGCCAACAGCCACTCTGGAGAAGTGTACGGTGTGTCCTGAAACATCGAAAAAACACAGCTTAGGGAGCATAGGGCACGTCCACTCATGGGCGTATAAATTGGGAAAACTAAAAATGAGCAAGACACAGGCACCCCAAAGTTTGGGGCTGCTCTGTTGACAAGAACCTCCACTTCTTGACACCTTAAATATCCCAGGAAAGAGAAAAATGGATAAAGAAGTTGTGGTCCTTATGTACAATGCAATATCACTCAGACATGAAATCAATGTCATAAGGCAAGTAGAAGCAAGATGAGTGGAGTTAGGCACGACGATTCTAAGTGAAATAAGTCACACAGAAAAAGACACTTATCATAAGCTATCACTTATAGAGGGAATGTAAAAACCGCTACACTTGAACTGAATTACAGAACAGAACAGAGTCACACGTTTAGAAAACACACTATGGCTGCTTAACGGGAAAGGTGAGGTGGGGTGATGCATAAAACAAGGGTTTCAAATTCGCTCAGATACCGTTCCATATACCCAATATGTAATAGACAAGAACTACTCCTTGCTCAGTGAACTGGACTGAACACCCCCTATTCACCGCACAAGAATATATGTGACTAGTAAGAATCTTAAAACCTATGTATTGATATCTGTCTGGAAGTGAGTCAAGTGGGTGTAAAGCCGCATACACACAGCCGTGATAAGCAGCTAAACCCCATTATAAAAATAAATTACTTTTAAAAACCCGTAAAACAAAGACAGTGAAAGAGAGAGAAATTCTTACAAAATTCGTTCAGAGGCTGTGATGCAACCTGGATTGACCATATCTAGACCCACAGCTGGATGAGACATAAGGGTGGACACTCTTGGGGCTGAAAGGTTGGGTGAGGTTGGGTGAGCAAACGCAGACCCTTTAAAGTAATACTGCGTGGTACCCATCCCATGGGTCCCAAATCTCCAGGTTCAAGGGCATCTTCCTACATCGAAAACATGCATGAGAAACCCAGAAGATGGTACACCGTGTGATTTTGAAAGGTTTCTAATATGCACCTCATTTCTCATCTCCTTGTGCTCGGGTTCGCCTTTCCAGCTACTTTACTAACAATGTCCCTACTTGGAGAATCAGCACCTTTAAGCTCCTGTTCCCTACAGGTTGCAATTTGTCCTGAGGATGAACGGGAAGAGGGGCAACCAATGAGAGACTAGATCTAGGTGTTGGGACAGGCACAGGTCACTCTATTTTCCCATCAGGATGAAGAATTAACCACAGGCTCAGCCTGCCGCCCAGAAGCAGAATAGGGCCTGAGGCAATCCCGCGCTTTTGCGGCCAGCTCCCAAAAAAGCGAGTTGAAAAATGGAGCTCAGGGACACTGCAATTCACAAACCCGCAGAGTTATAAATGATAACTCTCATCCACAGATATATTGAGGGAAGGCAACGAAGAGGATTTGAAAGCAAGGCAGAATTGCAGAAAACAGATTTCAGGAAGTAGATTCGAATCGCCTTTAAAGCACATGAAAAGCGGCAAAACGTCGACAATGATGCCCTTGGCCAAACAGGGCGTATGCGTATTTTCCTGAATATATTCAGGAAAAAACGCATACGCCCTTTTTGGCCAACCAAGCAACCTGGAAAGGCAAATTAGCGCTACAAAGAAGTATCGCTTCCCATCGGTCAAAAGAGTCATGCTGCATAAAGTGTCAAAACCAGAAATGCAGGACAGGCCATGGAGAAATGGCAGCCTTGCTACGCTGATGGGCGGGATGTAAATTGCCAACAGCCACTCTGGAGAAGTGTACGGTGTGTCCTGAAACATCGAAAAAACACAGCTTAGGGAGCATAGGGCACGTCCACTCATGGGCGTATAAATTGGGAAAACTAAAAATCAGCAAGACACAGGCAACACAAAGTTTAGGGCTGCTCTGTTGACAAGAACCTCCACTTCATGGCACCTTAAATATCCCAGGAAAGAGAAAAATGGATAAAGAAGTTGTGGTCCTTATGTACAATGGAATATCACTCAGACATGAAATCAATGTCATAAGGCTAGTAGAAGCAAGATGAGTGGATTTAGATATGACGATTCTAAGTGAAATAAGTCACACAGAAAAAGACACTTATCATAAGCTATCACTTATAGAGGGAATGTAAAAACGGCTACACTTGAGCTGAATTACAAAACAGAACAGAGTCACACGTTTAGAAAACACACTATGGCTGATTAACGGGAAAGGTGAGGTGGGGTGATGCATAAAACAAGGGTTTCAAATTCGCTCAGATACCGTTCCATACACCCAATATGTAATAGACAAGACCTACTCCTTGCTCAGTGAACTGGACTCAACACCCCCTATTCACCGCACAAGAATATATGTGACTAGTAAGAATCTTAAAACCTATGTATTGATATCTGTCTGGAAGTGAGTCAAGTGGGTGTAAATCCGCATAAACACAGCCGTGAAAAGCAGCTAAACCCCATTATAAAAATAAATTACTTTTAAAAACCCGTAAAACAAAGACAGTGAAAGAGAGAGAAATTCTTACAAAATTCGATCAGGGGCTGAGATGCAACCTGGATTGACCATATCTAGACCCACAGCTGGATGAGACATAAGGGTGGACACTCTTGGGGCTGAGAGGTTGGGTGAGCAAACGCAGACCCTTTAAAGTAATACTGTGTGGTACCCATCCCATGGGTCCCAAATCTCCAGGTTCAAGGGCATCTTCCTACATCGAAAACATGCATGAGAAACTCAGAAGATGGTACACCGTGTGATTTTGAAAGGTTTCTAAAACGCACCTCATTTCTCATCTCCTTGTGCTCGGGTTCGCCATTCCAGCTACTTTACTAGCAATCTCCCTACTTGGAGAATCAGCACCTTTAACCTCCTGTTCCCTACAGGTTGCAATTTGTCCTGAGGATGAACGGGAAGAGGGGCAACCAATGAGAGACTAGATCTAGGTGTTGGGACAGGCACAGGTCACTCTATTTTCCCATCAGGAAGAAGAATTAACCACAGGCTCAGCCTGCCGCCGGGAACCAGAATAGGGCCTGAGGCAATCCCGTGCTTTTGCGGCCAGCTCCCAAAAAAGACAGTTGAAAAATGGAGCTCAGGGGGACTGCCATTCACAAACCTGCTGAGTTATAAATGATAACTCTCGTCCACAAATATATTGAGGGAAGGCAACGAAGAGGATTTGAAAGCAAGGCAGAATTGCAGGAAACAGTTTTCAGGAGGTAGATTCGAATCGCCTTTAAAGCACATGAAAAGCGGCAAAACGTCGACAATGATGCCCTTGGCCAAAAAGGGCGTATGCGTTTTTTCCTGAATATATTCAGGAAAAAACGCATACGCCCTTTTTGGCCAACCAAGCAACCTGGAAAGGCAAATCAGTGCTACAAAGAAGTCTCGCTTCCCATCGGTCAAAAGGGTCATGCTGCAAAAAGTGTCAAAACCAGAAATGCAGGACAGGCCATGGAGAAATGGCAGCCTTGCTACGCTGATGGGCGGGATGTTAATTGCCAACAGCCACTCTGGAGAAGTGTACGGTGTGTCCTGAAAGATCGAAAAAACACAGCTTAGGGAGCATAGGGCACGTCCACTCATGGGCGTATAAATTGGGAAAACTAAAAATCAGCAAACACAGGCACCCCAAAGTTTAGGGCTGCTCTGTTGACAAGAACCTCCACTTCATGACACCTTAAAGATCCCAGGAAAGAGAAAAATGGATAAAGAAGTTGTGGTCCTTATGTACAAAGGAATATCCCTCAGACATGAAATCAATGTCATAAGGCTAGTAGAAGCAAGATGAGTGGACTTAGGTACGACGATTCTAAGTGAAATAAGTCACACAGAAAAAGACACTTATCATAAGCTATCACTTATAGAGGGAATGTAAAAACCGCTACACTTGAACTGAATTACAGAACAGAACAGAATCACACGTTTAGAAAACACACTATGGCTGCTTAACGGGAAAGGTGAGGTGGGGTGATGCATAAAACAAGGGTTTCAAATTCGCTCAGATACCGTTCCATACACCCAATATGTAATAGACAAGACCTACTCCTTGCTCAGTGAACTGGACTCAACACCCCCTATTCACCTCACAAGAATATATGTGACTAGTAAGAATCTTAAAACCTATGTATTGATATCTGTCTGGAAGTGAGTCAAGTGGGTGTAAATCCGCATAAACACAGCCGTGAAAAGCAGCTAAACCCCATTATAAAAATAAATTACTTTTAAAAACCCGTAAAACAAAGACAGTGAAAGAGAGAGAAATTCTTACAAAATTCGATCAGGGGCTGAGATGCAACCTGGATTGACCATATCTAGACCCACAGCTGGATGAGACATAAGGGTGGACACTCTTGGGGCTGAGAGGTTGGGTGAGCAAACGCAGAACCTTTAAAGTAATACTGCGTGGTACCCATCCCATGGGTCCCAAATCTCCAGGTTCAAGGGCATCTTCCTACATCGAAAACATGCATGAGAAACTCAGAAGATGGTACACCGTGTGATTTTGAAAGGTTTCTAAAACACACCCCATTTCTCATGTCCTTGTGCTCGGGTTCGCCTTTCCAGCTAATTTACTAGCAATCAACTTACTTGGAGAATCAGCACCTTTAACCTCCTGTTCCCTACAGGTTGCAATTTGTCCTGAGGATGAATGGGAAGAGGGGCAACCAATGAGAGACTAGATCTAGGTGTTGGGACAGGCACAGGTCACTCTATTTTCCCATCAGGAAGAAGAATTAACCACAGGCTCAGCCTGCCGCCCAGAAGCAGAATAGGGCCTGAGGCAATCCCGCGCTTTTGCGGCCAGCTCCCTAAAAAGCGAGTTGAAAAATGGAGCTCAGGGACACTGCAATTCACAAACCCGCAGAGTTATAAATGATAACTCTCATCCACAGATATATTGAGGGAAGGCAACGAAGAGGATTTCAAAGCAAGGCAGAATTGCAGGAAACAGGTTTCAGGAGGTAGATTCGAATCGCCTGTAAAGCACATGAAAAGCGGCAAAACGTCGACAATGATGCCCCTGGCCAAAAAGGGCGTATGCGTTTTTTCCTGAATATATTCAGGAAAAAACGCATACGCCCTTTTTGGCCAACCAAGCAACCTGGAAAGGCAAATCAGCGCTACAAAGAAGTCTCGCTTCCCATCGGCCAAAAGGGCCATGCTGCAAAAAGTGTCAAAACCAGAAATGCAGGACAGGCCATGGAGAAATGGCAGCCTTGCTACGCTGATGGGCGGGATGTAAGTTGCCAACAGCCACTCTGGAGAAGTGTACGGTGTGTCCTGAAACATCGAAAAAACACAGCTTAGGGAGCATAGGGCACGTCCACTCATGGGCGTATAAATTGGGAAAACTAAAAATGAGCAAGACACAGGCACCCCAAAGTTTGGGGCTGCTCTGTTGACAAGAACCTCCACTTCATGACACCTTAAATATCCCAGGAAAGAGAAAAATGGATAAAGAAGTTGTGGTCCTTATGTACAATGGAATATCACTCAGACATGTAATCAATGTCATAAGGCAAGTAGAAGCAAGATGAGTGGAGTTAGGCACGACGATTCTAAGTGAAATAAGTCACACAGAAAAAGACACTTATCATAAGCTATCACTTATAGAGGGAATGTAAAAACCGCTACACTTGAACTGAATTACAGAACAGAACAGAATCACACGTTTAGAAAACACACTATGGCTGCTTAACGGGAAAGGTGAGGTGGGGTGATGCATAAAACAAGGGGTTCAAATTCGCTCAGATACCGTTCCATACACCCAATATGTAATGGACAAGACCTACTCCTTGCTCAGTGAACTGGACTCAACACCCCCTATTCACCGCAGAAGAATATATGTGACTAGTAACAATCTTAAAACCTATGTATTGATATCTGTCTGGAAGTGAGTCAAGTGGGTGTAAAGCCGCATAAACACAGCCGTGAAAAGCAGCTAAACCCCATTATAAAAATAAATTACTTTTAAAAACCCGTAAAACAAAGACAGTGAAAGAGAGAGAAATTCTTACAAAATTCGTTCAGGGGCTGAGATGCAACCTGGATTGACCATATCTAGACCCACAGCTGGATGAGACATAAGGGTGGACACTCTTGGGGCTGAGAGGTTGGGTGAGCAAACGCAGACCCTTTAAAGTAATACTGCGTGGTACCCATCCCATGGGTCCCAAATCTCCAGGTTCAAGGGCATCTTCCTACATCGAAAACATGCATGAGAAACTCAGAAGATGGTACACCGTGTGATTTTGAAAGGTTTCTAAAACGCACCTCATTTCTCATCTCCTTGTGCTCGGGTTCGCCATTCCAGCTACTTTACTAGCAATCTCCCTACTTGGAGAATCAGCACCTTTAACCTCCTGTTCCCTACAGGTTGCAATTTGTCCTGAGGATGAACGGGAAGAGGGGCAACCAATGAGAGACTAGATCTAGCTGTTGGGACAGGCACAGGTCACTCTATTTTCCCATCAGGAAGAAGAATTAACCACAGGCTCAGCCTGCCGCCCAGAAGCAGAATAGGGCCTGAGGCAATCCCGCGCTTTTGCGGCCAGCTCCCAAAAAAGCGAGTTGAAAAATGGAGCTCAGGGACACTGCAATTCACAAACCCGCAGAGTTATAAATGATAACTCTCATCCACAGATATATTGAGGGAAGGCAACGAAGAGGATTTGAAAGCAAGGCAGAATTGCAGGAAACAGGTTTCAGGAGGTAGATTCGAATCGCCTGTAAAGCACATGAAAAGCGGCAAAACGTCGACAATGATGCCCTTGGCCAAAAAGGGCGTATGCGTTTTTTCCTGAATATATTCAGGAAAAAACGCATACGCCCTTTTTGGCCAACCAAGCAACCTGGAAAGGCAAATCAGCGCTACAAAGAAGTCTCGCTTCCCATCGGCCAAAAGGGCCATGGTGCAAAAAGTGTCAAAACCAGAAATGCAGGACAGGCCATGGAGAAATGGCAGCCTTGCTACGCTGATGGGCGGGATGTAAGTTGCCAACAGCCACTCTGGAGAAGTGTACGGTGTGTCCTGAAACATCGAAAAAACACAGCTTAGGGAGCATAGGGCACGTCCACTCATGGGCGTATAAATTGGGAAAACTAAAAATGAGCAAGACACAGGCACCCCAAAGTTTGGGGCTGCTCTGTTGACAAGAACCTCCACTTCATGACACCTTAAATATCCCAGGAAAGAGAAAAATGGATAAAAAAGTTGTGGTCCTTATGTACAATGGAATATCACTCAGACATGAAATCAATGTCATAAGGCTAGTAGAAGCAAGATGAGTGGACTTAGGTACGACGATTCTAAGTGAAATAAGTCACACAGAAAAAGACACTTATCATAAGCTATCACTTATAGAGGGACTGTAAAAACCGCTACACTTGAACTGAATTACAAAACAGAACAGAGTCACACGTTTAGAAAACACACTATGGCTGCTTAACGGGAAAGGTGAGGTGGGGTGATGCATAAAACAAGGGGTTCAAATTCGCTCAGATACCGTTCCATACACCCAATATGTAACACACAAGACCTACTCCTTGCTCAGTGAACTCGAGTCAACACCCCCTATTCACGGCACAAGAATATATATGACTAGTAACAATCTTAAAACCTATGTATTGATATCTGTCTGGAAGTGAGTCAAGTGGGTGTAAATCCGCATAAACACAGCCGTGAAAAGCAGCTAAACCCCATTATAAAAATAAATTACTTTTAAAAACCCGTAAAACAAAGACAGTGAAAGAGAGAGAAATTCTTACAAAATTCGATCAGGGGCTGAGATGCAACCTGGATTGACCATATCTAGACCCACAGCTGGATGAGACATAAGGGTGGACACACTTGGGGCTGAGAGGTTGGGTGAGCAAACGCAGACCCTTTAAAGTAATACTGCGTGGTACCCATCCCATGGGTCCCAAATCTCCAGGTTCAAGGGCATCTTCCTACATCGAAAACATGCATGAGAAACTCAGAAGATGGTACACTGTGTGATTTTGAAAGGTTTCTAAAACACACCCCATTTCTCATCTCCTTGTGCTCGGGTTCGCCTTTCCAGCTACTTTACTAGCAATCAACTTACTTGGAGAATCAGCACCTTTAACCTCCTGTTCCCTACAGGTTGCAATTTGTCCTGAGGATGAACGGGAAGAGGGGCAAACAATGAGAGACTAGATCTAGGTGTTGGGACAGGCACAGGTCACTCTATTTTCCCATCAGGAAGAAGAATTAACCACAGGCTCAGCCTGCCGCCCAGAAGCAGAAAAGGGCCTGAGGCAATCCCGCGCTTTTGCGGCCAGCTCCCAAAAAAGCGAGTTGAAAAATGGAGCTCAGGGACACTACAATTCACAAACCCGCAGAGTTATAAATGATAACTCTCATCCACAGATATATTGAGGGAAGGCAACGAAGAGGATTTGAAAGCAAGGCAGAATTGCAGGAAACAGGTTTCAGGAGGTAGATTCGAATCGCCTGTAAAGCACATGAAAAGCGGCAAAACGTCGACAATGATGCCCTTGGCCAAAAAGGGCGTATGCGTTTTTTCCTGAATATATTCAGGAAAAAACGCATACGCCCTTTTTGGCCAACCAAGCAACCTGGAAAGGCAAATCAGCGCTACAAAGAAGTCTCGCTTCCCATCGGCCAAAAGGGCCATGCTGCAAAAAGTGTCAAAACCAGAAATGCAGGACAGGCCATGGAGAAATGGCAGCCTTGCTACGCTGATGGGCGGGATGTAAGTTGCCAACAGCCACTCTGGAGAAGTGTACGGTGTGTCCTGAAACATCGAAAAAACACAGCTTAGGGAGCATAGGGCACGTCCACTCATGGGCGTATAAATTGGGAAAACTAAAAATGAGCAAGACACAGGCACCCCAAAGTTTGGGGCTGCTCTGTTGACAAGAACCTCCACTTCATGACACCTTAAATATCCCAGGAAAGAGAAAAATGGATAAAGAAGTTGTGGTCCTTATGTACAATGGAATATCACTCAGACATGAAATCAATGTCATAAGGCAAGTAGAAGCAAGATGAGTGGAGTTAGGCACGACGATTCTAAGTGAAATAAGTCACACAGAAAAAGACACTTATCATAAGCTATCACTTATAGAGGGAATGTAAAAACCGCTACACTTGAACTGAATTACAGAACAGAACAGAATCACACGTTTAGAAAACACACTATGGCTGCTTAACGGGAAAGGTGAGGTGGGGTGATGCATAAAACAAGGGGTTCAAATTCGCTCAGATGCCGTTCCATACACCCAATATGTAATAGACAAGACCTACTCCTTGCTCAGTGAACTGGACTCAACACCCCCTATTCACCGCACAAGAATATATGTGACTAGTAACAATCTTAAAACCTATGTATTGATATCTGTCTGGAAGTGAGTCAAGTGGGTGTAAATCCGCATAAACACAGCCGTGAAAAGCAGCTAAACCCCATTATAAAAATAAATTACTTTTAAAAACCCGTAAAACAAAGACAGTGAAAGAGAGATAAATTCTTACAAAATTCGTTCAGGGGCTGTGATGCAACCTGGATTGACCATATCTAGACCCACAGCTGGATGAGACATAAGGGTGGACACTCTTGGGGCTGACAGGTTGGGTGAGGTTGGGTGAGCAAACGCAGACCCTTTAAAGTAATACTGCATGGTACCCATCCCATGGGTCCCAAATCTCCAGGTTCAAGGGCATCTTCCTACATCGAAAACTTGCATGAGGAACCCAGAAGAAGGTACACCGTGTGATTTTGAAAGGTTTCTATAACGCACCTCATTTCTCATCTCCTTGTGCTCGGGTTCGCCATTCCAGCTACTTCACTAGCAATCTTCCTAATTGGAGAATCACCACCTTTAACCTCCTGTTCCGTACAGGTTGCAATTTGTCCTGAGGATGAACGGAAAGAGGGGCAACCAATGAGAGACTAGATCTAGCTGTTGGGACAGGCACAGGTCACTCTATTTTCCCATCAGGAAGGAGAATTAACCACAGGCTCAGCCTGCTGCCAGGAACCAGAATAGGGCCTGAGGCAATCCCGTGCTTTTGCGGCCAGCTCTCAAAAAAGACAGTTGAAAAATGGAGCTCAGGGACACTGCAATTCACAAACCCGCAGAGTTAAATGATAACTCTCATCCACAGATATATTGAGGGAAGTCAACGAAGAGGATTTGAAAGCAAGGCAGAATTGCAGGAAACAGGTTTCAGGAGGTAGATTCGAATCGCCTGTAAAGCACATGAAAAGCGGCAAAACGTCGACAATAATGCCCTTGGCCAAAAAGGACGTATGCGTTTTTTCCTGAATATATTCAGGAAAAAACGCATACGCACTTTTTGGCCAACCAAGCAACCTGGAAAGGCAAATCAGTGCTACAAAGAAGTCTCGCTTCCCATCGGTCAAAAGGGCCATGCTGCAAAAAATGTCAAAACCAGAAATGCAGGACAGGCCATGGAGAAATGGCAGCCTTGCTACGCTGATGAGCGGGATGTAAGTTGCCAACAGCCACTCTGGAGAAGTGTACGGTGTGTCCTGAAACATCGAAAAAACACAGCTTAGGGAGCATAGGGCACGTCCACTCATGGGCGTATAAATTGGGAAAACTAAAAATCAGCAAGACACAGGCACCCCAAAGTTTAGGGCTGCTCTGTTGACAAGAACCTCCACTTCATGACACCTTAAATATCCCAGGAAAGAGAAAAATGGATAAAGAAGTTGTGGTCCTTATGTACAATGGAATATCACTCAGACATGAAATCAATGTCATAAGGCTAGTAGAAGCAAGATGAGTGGACTTAGGTACGACGATTCTAAGTGAAATAAGTCACACAGAAAAAGACACTTATCATAAGCTATCACTTATAGAGGGAAAGTAAAACCCGCTACACTTGAACTGAATTACAGAACAGAACAGAATCACACGTTTAGAAAACACACTATGGCTGCTTAACGGGAAAGGTGAGGTGGTGTGATGCATAAAACACGGGGTTCAAATTCGCTCAGATACCGTTCCACACACCCAATATGTAATAGACAAGACCTATTCCTTGCTCAGTGAACTGGACTCAACACGCCCTTTTCACCGCACAAGAATATATGTGACTAGTAACAATCTTAAAACCTATGTATTGATATCTGTCTGGAAGTGAGTCAAGTGGGTGTAAATCCGCATAAACACAGCCGTGAAAAGCAGCTAAACCCCATTATAAAAATAAATTACTTTTAAAAACCCGTAAAACAAACACAGTGAAAGAGAGAGAAATTCTTACAATATTCGTTCAGAGGCTGTGATGCAACCTGGATTGACCATATCTACACGCACAGCTGGATGAGACATAAGGGTGGACAGTCTTGGGGCTGAAAGGTTGGGTTAGGTTGGGTGAGCAAACGCAGACCCTTTAAAGTAATACTGCGTGGTACCCATCCCATGGGTCCCAAGTCTCCAGGTTCAAGGGCATCTTCCTACATCGAAAACATGCATGAGAAACTCAGAAGATGGTACACCGTGTGATTTTGAAAGGTTTCTAAAACGCACCTCATTTCTCATCTCCTTGTGCTCGGGTTCGCCATTCCAGCTACTTTACTAGCAATCTCCCTACTTGGAGAATCAGCACCTTTAACCTCCTGTTCCCTACAGGCTGCAATTTGTCCTGAGGATGAACGGAAAGAGGGGCAACCAATGAGAGACTAGATCTAGCTGTTGGGACAGGCACAGGTCACTCTATTTTCCCATCAGGAAGAAGAATTAACCACAGGCTCAGCCTGCTGCCAGGAACCAGAATAGGGCCTGAGGCAATCCCGTGCTTTTGCGGCCAGCTCCCAAAAAAGCGAGTTGAAAAATGGAGCTCAGGGACACTGCAATTCACAAACCCGCAGAGTTATAAATGATAACTCTCATCCACAGATATATTGAGGGAAGGCAACGAAGAGGATTTGAAAGCAAGGCAGAATTGCAGGAAACAGATTTCAGGAGGTAGATTCGAATCGCCTTTAAAGCACATGAAAAGCGGCAAAACGTCGACAATAATGCCCTTGGCCAAAAAGGGCGTTTGCGTTTTTTCCTGAATATATTCAGGAAAAAACGCATACGCCCTTTTTGGCCAACCAAGCAACCTGGAAAGGCAAATCAGCGCTACAAAGAAGTCTCGCTTCCCATCGGTCAAAAGGGCCATGCTGCAAAAAGTGTCAAAACCAGAAATGCAGGACAGGCCATGGAGAAATGGCAGCCTTGCTACGCTGATGAGCGGGATGTAAGTTGCCAACAGCCACTCTGGAGAAGTGTACGGTGTGTCCTGAAACATCGAAAAAACACAGCTTAGGGAGCATAGGGCACGTCCACTCATGGGCGTATAAATTGGGAAAACTAAAAATCAGCAAGACACAGGCACCCCAAAGTTTAGGGCTGCTCTGTTGACAAGAACCTCCACTTCATGACACCTTAAATATCCCAGGAAAGAGAAAAATGGATAAAGAAGTTGTGGTCCTTATGTACAATGGAATATCACTCAGACATGAAATCAATGTCATAAGGCTAGTAGAAGCAAGATGAGTGGACTTAGGTACGACGATTCTAAGTGAAATAAGTCACACAGAAAAAGACACTTATCATAAGCTATCAATTATAGAGGGAATGTAAAAACCGCTACACTTGAACTGAATTACAGAACAGAACAGAATCACACGTTTAGAAAACACACTATGGCTGCTTAACGGGAAAGGTGAGGTGGGGTGATGCATAAAACAAGGGGTTCAAATTCGCTCAGATACCGTTCCATACACCCAATATGTAATAGACAAGACCTATTCCTTGCTCAGTGAACTGGACTCAACACGCCCTTTTCACCGCACAAGAATATATGTGACTAGTAACAATCTTAAAACCTATGTATTGATATCTGTCTGGAAGTGAGTCAAGTGGGTGTAAATCCGCATAAACACAGCCGTGAAAAGCAGCTAAACCCCATTATAAAAATAAATTACTTTTAAAAACCCGTAAAACAAAGACAGTGAAAGAGAGAGAAATTCTTACAAAATTCGTTCAGAGGCTGTGATGCAACCTGGATTGACCATATCTACACGCACAGCTGGATGAGACATAAGGGTGGACACTCTTGGGGCTGAAAGGTTGGGTTAGGTTGGGTGAGCAAACGCAGACCCTTTAAAGTAATACTGCGTGGTACCCATCCCATGGGTCCCAAGTCTCCAGGTTCAAGGGCATCTTCCTACATCGAAAACATGCATGAGAAACTCAGAAGATGGTACACCGTGTGATTTTGAAAGGTTTCTAAAACGCACCTCATTTCTCATCTCCTTGTGCTCGGGTTCGCCATTCCAGCTACTTTACTAGCAATCTCCCTACTTGGAGAATCAGCATCTTTAACCTCCTGTTCCCTACAGGTTGCAATTTGTCCTGAGGATGAACAGAAAGAGGGGCAACCAATGAGAGACTAGATCTAGCTGTTGGGACAGGCACAGGTCACTCTATTTTCCCATCAGAAAGAAGAATTAACCACAGGCTCAGCCTGCTGCCAGGAACCAGAATAGGGCCTGAGGCAATCCCGTGCTTTTGCGGCCAGCTCTCAAAAAAGACAGTTGAAAAATGGAGCTCAGGGACACTGCAATTCACAAACCCGCAGAGTTATAAGTGATAACACTCATCCACAGATATATTGAGGGAAGGCAACGAAGAGGATTTGAAAGCAAGGCAGAATTGCAGGAAACAGATTTCAGGAGGTAGATTCGAATCGCCTTTAAGGCACATGAAAAGCGGCAAAACGTGGACAATGATGCCCTTGGCCAAAAAGGGCGTATGCGTTTTTTCCTGAATATATTCAGGAAAAAACGCATACGCCCTTTTTGGCCAACCAAGCAACCTGGAAAGGCAAATCAGCGCTACAAAGAAGTCTCGCTTCCCATCGGCCAAAAGGGACATGCTGCAAAAAGTGTCAAAACCAGAAATGCAGGACAGGCCATGGAGAAATGGCAGCCTTGCTACGCTGATGGGCGGGATGTAAATTGCCAACAGCCACTCTGGAGAAGTGTACGGTATGTCCTGAAACATCGAAAAAACACAGCTTAGGGAGCATAGGGCACGTCCACTCATGGGCGTATAAATTGGGAAAACTACTAATGAGCAAGACACAGGCACCCCAAAGTTTGGGGCTGCTCTGTTGACAAGAACCTCCACTTCATGACACCTTAAATATCCCAGGAAAGAGAAAAATGGATAAAAAAGTTGTGGTCCTTACGTACAATGGAATATCACTCAGACATGAAATCAATGTCATAAGGCTAGTAGAAGCAAGATGAGTGGACTTAGGTACGACGATTCTAAGTGAAATAAGTCACACAGAAAAAGACACTTATCATAAGCTATCACTTATAGAGGGAATGTAAAAACCGCTACACTTGAACTGAATTACAAAACAGAACAGAGTCACACGTTTAGAAAACACACTATGGCTGCTTAACGGGAAAGGTGAGGTGGGGTGATGCATAAAACAAGGGGTTCAAATTCGCTCAGATACCGTTCCATACACCCAATATGTAATACACAAGACCTACTCCTTGCTCAGTGAACTGGACTCAACACCCCCTATTCACCGCACAAGAATATATATGACTAGTAACAATCTTAAAACCTATGTATTGATATCTGTCTGGAAGTGAGTCAAGTGGGTGTAAATCCGCATAAACACAGCCGTGAAAAGCAGCTAAACCCCATTATAAAAATAAATTACTTTTAAAAACCCGTAAAACAAAGACAGTGAAAGAGAGAGAAATTCTTACAAAATTCGATCAGGGGCTGAGATGCAACCTGGATTGACCATATCTAGACCCACAGCTGGATGAGACATAAGGGTGGACACTCTTGGGGCTGAGAGGTTGGGTGAGCAAACGCAGACCCTTTAAAGTAATACTGCGTGGTACCCATCCCATGGGTCCCAAATCTCCAGGTTCAAGGGCATCTTCCTACATCGAAAACATGCATGAGAAACTCAGAAGATGGTACACTGTGTGATTTTGAAAGGTTTCTAAAACACACCCCATTTCTCATCTCCTTGTGCTCGGGTTCGCCTTTCCAGCTACTTTACTAGCAATCAACTTACTTGGAGAATCAGCACCTTTAACCTCCTGTTCCCTACAGGTTGCAATTTGTCCTGAGGATGAACGGGAAGAGGGGCAAACAATGAGAGACTAGATCTAGGTGTTGGGACAGGCACAGGTCACTCTATTTTCCCATCAGGAAGAAGAATTAACCACAGGCTCAGCCTGCCGCCCAGAAGCAGAATAGGGCCTGAGGCAATCCCGCGCTTTTGCGGCCAGCTCCCAAAAAAGCGAGTTGAAAAATGGAGCTCAGGGACACTGCAATTCACAAACCCGCAGAGTTATAAATGATAACTCTCATCCACAGATATATTGAGGGAAGGCAACGAAGAGGATTTGAAAGCAAGGCAGAATTGCAGGAAACAGGTTTCAGGAGGTAGATTCGAATCGCCTGTAAAGCACATGAAAAGCGGCAAAACGTCGACAATGATGCCCTTGGCCAAAAAGGGCGTATGCGTTTTTTCCTGAATATATTCAGGAAAAAACGCATACGCCCTTTTTGGCCAACCAAGCAACCTGGAAAGGCAAATCAGCGCTACAAAGAAGTCTCGCTTCCCATCGGCCAAAAGGGCCATGCTGCAAAAAGTGTCAAAACCAGAAATGCAGGACAGGCCATGGAGAAATGGCAGCCTTGCTACGCTGATGGGCGGGATGTAAGTTGCCAACAGCCACTCTGGAGAAGTGTACGGTGTGTCCTGAAACATCGAAAAAACACAGCTTAGGGAGCATAGGGCACGTCCACTCATGGGCGTATAAATTGGGAAAACTAAAAATGAGCAAGACACAGGCACCCCAAAGTTTGGGGCTGCTCTGTTGACAAGAACCTCCACTTCATGACACCTTAAATATCCCAGGAAAGAGAAAAATTGATAAAGAAGTTGTGGTCCTTATGTACAATGGAATATCACTCAGACATGAAATCAATGTCATAAGGCAAGTAGAAGCAAGATGAGTGGAGTTAGGCACGACGATTCTAAGTGAAATAAGTCACACAGAAAAAGACACTTATCATAAGCTATCACTTATAGAGGGAATGTAAAAACCGCTACACTTGAACTGAATTACAGAACAGAACAGAATCACACGTTTAGAAAACACACTATGGCTGCTTAACTGGAAAGGTGAGGTGGGGTGATGCATAAAACAAGGGGTTCAAATTCGCTCAGATGCCGTTCCATACACCCAATATGTAATAGACAAGACCTACTCCTTGCTCAGTGAACTGGACTCAACACCCCCTATTCACCGCACAAGAATATATGTGACTAGTAACAATCTTAAAACCTATGTATTGATATCTGTCTGGAAGTGAGTCAAGTGGGTGTAAATCCGCATAAACACAGCCGTGAAAAGCAGCTAAACCCCATTATAAAAATAAATTACTTTTAAAAACCCGTAAAACAAAGACAGTGAAAGAGAGAGAAATTCTTACAAAATTCGTTCAGGGGCTGTGATGCAACCTGGATTGACCATATCTAGACCCACAGCTGGATGAGACATAAGGGTGGACACTCTTGGGGCTGAAAGGTTGGGTGAGGTTGGGTGAGCAAACGCAGACCCTTTAAAGTAATACTGCATGGTACCCATCCCATGGGTCCCAAATCTCCAGGTTCAAGGGCATCTTCCTACATCGAAAACTTGCATGAGGAACCCAGAAGAAGGTACACCGTGTGATTTTGAAAGGTTTCTATAACGCACCTCATTTCTCATCTCCTTGTGCTCGGGTTCGCCATTCCAGCTACTTCACTAGCAATCTTCCTAATTGGAGAATCACCACCTTTAACCTCCTGTTCCGAACAGGTTGCAATTTGTCCTGAGGATGAACGGAAAGAGGGGCAACCAATGAGAGACTAGATCTAGCTGTTGGGACAGGCACAGGTCACTCTATTTTCCCATCAGGAAGAAGAATTAACCACAGGCTCAGCCTGCTGCCAGGAACCAGAATAGGGCCTGAGGCAATCCCGTGCTTTTGTGGCCAGCTCTCAAAAAAGACAGTTGAAAAATGGAGCTCAGGGACACTGCAATTCACAAACCCGCAGAGTTAAATGATAACTCTCATCCACAGATATATTGAGGGAAGTCAACGAAGAGGATTTGAAAGCAAGGCAGAATTGCAGGAAACAGGTTTCAGGAGGTAGATTCGAATCGCCTGTAAAGCACATGAAAAGCGGCAAAACGTCGAGAATAATGCCCTTGGCCAAAAAGGACGTATGCGTTTTTTCCTGAATATATTCAGGAAAAAACGCATACGCACTTTTTGGCCAACCAAGCAACCTGGAAAGGCAAATCAGTGCT
Source organism: Eschrichtius robustus (assembly GCF_028021215.1). Taxonomy (NCBI): domain Eukaryota; kingdom Metazoa; phylum Chordata; class Mammalia; order Artiodactyla; family Eschrichtiidae; genus Eschrichtius; species Eschrichtius robustus. The sequence continues at coordinate 297,116 of NW_027175208.1, forward strand.
ACAAAGAAGTCTCGCTTCCCATCGGTCAAAAGGGCCATGCTGCAAAAAATGTCAAAACCAGAAATGCAGGACAGGCCATGGAGAAATGGCAGCCTTGCTACGCTGATGAGCGGGATGTAAGTTGCCAACAGCCACTCTGGAGAAGTGTACGGTGTGTCCTGAAACATCTAAAAAACACAGCTTAGGGAGCATAGGGCACGTCCACTCATGGGCGTATAAATTGGGAAAACTAAAAATCAGCAAGACACAGGCACCCCAAAGTTTAGGGCTGCTCTGTTGACAAGAACCTCCACTTCATGACACCTTTAATATCCCAGGAAAGAGAAAAATGGATAAAGAAGTTGTGGTCCTTATGTACAATGGAATATCACTCAGACATGAAATCAATGTCATAAGGCTAGTAGAAGCAAGATGAGTGGACTTAGGTACGACGATTCTAAGTGAAATAAGTCACACAGAAAAAGACACTTATCATAAGCTATCACTTATAGAGGGAAAGTAAAAACCGCTACACTTGAACTGAATTACAGAACAGAACAGAATCACACGTTTAGAAAACACACTATGGCTGCTTAACGGGAAAGGTGAGGTGGGGTGATGCATAAAACACGGGGTTCAAATTCGCTCAGATACCGTTCCACACACCCAATATGTAATAGACAAGACCTATTCCTTGCTCAGTGAACTGGACTCAACACGCCCTTTTCACCGCACAAGAATATATGTGACTAGTAACAATCTTAAAACCTATGTATTGATATCTGTCTGGAAGTGAGTCAAGTGGGTGTAAATCCGCATAAACACAGCCGTGAAAAGCAGCTAAACCCCATTATAAAAATAAATTACTTTTAAAAACCCGTAAAACAAACACAGTGAAAGAGAGAGAAATTCTTACAAAATTCGTTCAGGGGCTGTGATGCAACCTGGATTGACCATATCTAGACCCACAGCTGGATGAGACATAAGGGTGGACACTCTTGGGGCTGAAAGGTTGGGTGAGGTTGGGTGAGCAAACGCAGACCCTTTAAAGTAATACTGCATGGTACCCATCCCATGGGTCCCAAATCTCCAGGTTCAAGGGCATCTTCCTACATCGAAAACTTGCATGAGGAACCCAGAAGAAGGTACACCGTGTGATTTTGAAAGGTTTCTATAACGCACCTCATTTCTCATCTCCTTGTGCTCGGGTTCGCCATTCCAGCTACTTCACTAGCAATCTTCCTAATTGGAGAATCACCACCTTTAACCTCCTGTTCCGAACAGGTTGCAATTTGTCCTGAGGATGAACGGAAAGAGGGGCAACCAATGAGAGACTAGATCTAGCTGTTGGGACAGGCACAGGTCACTCTATTTTCCCATCAGGAAGAAGAATTAACCACAGGCTCAGCCTGCTGCCAGGAACCAGAATAGGGCCTGAGGCAATCCCGTGCTTTTGTGGCCAGCTCTCAAAAAAGACAGTTGAAAAATGGAGCTCAGGGACACTGCAATTCACAAACCCGCAGAGTTAAATGATAACTCTCATCCACAGATATATTGAGGGAAGTCAACGAAGAGGATTTGAAAGCAAGGCAGAATTGCAGGAAACAGGTTTCAGGAGGTAGATTCGAATCGCCTGTAAAGCACATGAAAAGCGGCAAAACGTCGAGAATAATGCCCTTGGCCAAAAAGGACGTATGCGTTTTTTCCTGAATATATTCAGGAAAAAACGCATACGCACTTTTTGGCCAACCAAGCAACCTGGAAAGGCAAATCAGTGCTACAAAGAAGTCTCGCTTCCCATCGGTCAAAAGGGCCATGCTGCAAAAAATGTCAAAACCAGAAATGCAGGACAGGCCATGGAGAAATGGCAGCCTTGCTACGCTGATGAGCGGGATGTAAGTTGCCAACAGCCACTCTGGAGAAGTGTACGGTGTGTCCTGAAACATCTAAAAAACACAGCTTAGGGAGCATAGGGCACGTCCACTCATGGGCGTATAAATTGGGAAAACTAAAAATCAGCAAGACACAGGCACCCCAAAGTTTAGGGCTGCTCTGTTGACAAGAACCTCCACTTCATGACACCTTTAATATCCCAGGAAAGAGAAAAATGGATAAAGAAGTTGTGGTCCTTATGTACAATGGAATATCACTCAGACATGAAATCAATGTCATAAGGCTAGTAGAAGCAAGATGAGTGGACTTAGGTACGACGATTCTAAGTGAAATAAGTCACACAGAAAAAGACACTTATCATAAGCTATCACTTATAGAGGGAAAGTAAAAACCGCTACACTTGAACTGAATTACAGAACAGAACAGAATCACACGTTTAGAAAACACACTATGGCTGCTTAACGGGAAAGGTGAGGTGGGGTGATGCATAAAACACGGGGTTCAAATTCGCTCAGATACCGTTCCACACACCCAATATGTAATAGACAAGACCTATTCCTTGCTCAGTGAACTGGACTCAACACGCCCTTTTCACCGCACAAGAATATATGTGACTAGTAACAATCTTAAAACCTATGTATTGATATCTGTCTGGAAGTGAGTCAAGTGGGTGTAAATCCGCATAAACACAGCCGTGAAAAGCAGCTAAACCCCATTATAAAAATAAATTACTTTTAAAAACCCGTAAAACAAACACAGTGAAAGAGAGAGAAATTCTTACAATATTCGTTCAGAGGCTGTGATGCAACCTGGATTGACCATATCTACACGCACAGCTGGATGAGACATAAGGGTGGACAGTCTTGGGGTTGAAAGGTTGGGTTAGGTTGGGTGAGCAAACGCAGACCCTTTAAAGTAATACTGCGTGGTACCCATCCCATGGGTCCCAAGTCTCCAGGTTCAAGGGCATCTTCCTACATCGAAAACATGCATGAGAATCTCAGAAGATGGTACACCGTGTGATTTTGAAAGGTTTCTAAAACGCACCTCATTTCTCATCTCCTTGTGCTCGGGTTCGCCATTCCAGCTACTTTACTAGCAATCTCCCTACTTGGAGAATCAGCACCTTTAACCTCCTGTTCCCTACAGGTTGCAATTTGTCCTGAGGATGAACGGAAAGAGGGGAAACCAATGAGAGACTAGATCTAGCTGTTGGGACAGGCACAGGTCACTCTATTTTCCCATCAGAAAGAAGAATTAACCACAGGCTCAGCCTGCTGCCAGGAACCAGAATAGGGCCTGAGGCAATCCCGTGCTTTTGCGGCCAGCTCTCAAAAAAGACAGTTGAAAAATGGAGCTCAGGGACACTGCAATTCACAAACCCGCAGAGTTATAAGTGATAACTCTCATCCACAGATATATTGAGGGAAGGCAACGAAGAGGATTTGAAAGCAAGGCAGAATTGCAGGAAACAGATTTCAGGAGGTAGATTCGAATCGCCTTTAAGGCACATGAAAAGCGGCAAAACGTGGACAATGATGCCCTTGGCCAAAAAGGGCGTATGCGTTTTTTCCTGAATATATTCAGGAAAAAACGCATACGCCCTTTTTGGCCAACCAAGCAACCTGGAAAGGCAAATCAGCGCTACAAAGAAGTCTCGCTTCCCATCGGCCAAAAGGGACATGCTGCAAAAAGTGTCAAAACCAGAAATGCAGGACAGGCCATGGAGAAATGGCAGCCTTGCTACGCTGATGGGCGGGATGTAAATTGCCAACAGCCACTCTGGAGAAGTGTACGGTATGTCCTGAAATATCGAAAAAACACAGCTTAGGGAGCATAGGGCACGTCCACTCATGGGCGTATAAATTGGGAAAACTACTAATGAGCAAGACACAGGCACCCCAAAGTTTGGGGCTGCTCTGTTGACAAGAACCTCCACTTCATGACACCTTAAATATCCCAGGAAAGAGAAAAATGGATAAAAAAGTTGTGGTCCTTACGTACAATGGAATATCACTCAGACATGAAATCAATGTCATAAGGCTAGTAGAAGCAAGATGAGTGGACTTAGGTACGACGATTCTAAGTGAAATAAGTCACACAGAAAAAGACACTTATCATAAGCTATCACTTATAGAGGGAATGTAAAAACCGCTACACTTGAACTGAATTACAAAACAGAACAGAGTCACACGTTTAGAAAACACACTATGGCTGCTTAACGGGAAAGGTGAGGTGGGGTGATGCATAAAACAAGGGGTTCAAATTCGCTCAGATACCGTTCCATACACCCAATATGTAATACACAAGACCTACTCCTTGCTCAGTGAACTGGACTCAACACCCCCTATTCACCGCACAAGAATATATATGACTAGTAACAATCTTAAAACCTATGTATTGATATCTGTCTGGAAGTGAGTCAAGTGGGTGTAAATCCGCATAAACACAGCCGTGAATAGCAGCTAAACCCCATTATAAAAATAAATTACTTTTAAAAACCCGTAAAACAAAGACAGTGAAAGAGAGAGAAATTCTTACAAAATTCGATCAGGGGCTGAGATGCAACCTGGATTGACCATATCTAGACCCACAGCTGGATGAGACATAAGGGTGGACACTCTTGGGGCTGAGAGGTTGGGTGAGCAAACGCAGACCCTTTAAAGTAATACTGCCTGGTACCCATCCCATGGGTCCCAAATCTCCAGGTTCAAGGGCATCTTCCTACATCGAAAACATGCATGAGAAACTCAGAAGATGGTACACCGTGTGATTTTGAAAGGTTTCTAAAACACACCCCATTTCTCATCTCCTTGTGCTCGGGTTCGCCTTTCCAGCTACGTTACTAGCAATCAACTTACTTGGAGAATCAGCACCTTTAACCTCCTGTTCCCTACAGGTTGCAATTTGTCCTGAGGATGAACGGGAAGAGGGGCAACCAATGAGAGACTAGATCTAGGTGTTGGGACAGGCACAGGTCACTCTATTTTCCCATCAGGAAGAAGAATTAATCACAGGCTCAGCCTGCCGCCCAGAAGCACAATAGGGCCTGAGGCAATCCCGCGCTTTTGCGGCCAGCTCCCAAAAAAGCGAGTTGAAAAATGGAGCTCAGGGACACTGCAATTCACAAACCCACAGAGTTATAAATGATAACTCTCATCCACAGATATATTGAGGGAAGGCAACGAAGAGGATTTGAAAGCAAGGCAGAATTGCAGGAAACAGATTTCAGGAGGTAGATTCGAATCGCCTGTAAAGCACATGAAGAGCGGCAAAACGTCGACAATGATGCCCTTGGCCAAGAAGGGCGTATGCGTTTTTTCCTGAATATATTCAGGAAAAAACGCATACGCACTTTTTGGCCAACCAAGCAACCTGGAAAGGCAAATCAGCGCTACAAAGAAGTCTCGCTTCCCATCGGTCAAAAGGGCCAAGCTGCAAAAAGTGTCAAAACCAGAAATGCAGGACAGGCCATGGAGAAATGGCAGCCTTGCTACGCTGATGGGCGGGATGTAAGTTGCCAACAGCCACTCTGGAGAAGTGTACGGTGTGTCCTGAAACATCGAAAAAACACAGCTTAGGGAGCATAGTGCACGTCCACTCATGGGCGTATAAATTGGGAAAACTAAAAATCAGCAAGACACAGGCACCCCAAAGTTTAGGGCTGCTCTGTTGACAAGAACCTCCACTTCATGACACCTTAAATATCCCAGGAAAGACAAAAAAGGATAAAGAAGTTGTGGTCCTTATGTACAATGGAATATCACTCAGACATGAAATCAATGTCATAAGGCAAGTAGAAGCAAGATGAGTGGAGTTAGGCACGACGATTCTAAGTGAAATAAGTCACACAGAAAAAGACACTTATCATAAGCTATCACTTATAGAGGGAATGTAAAAACCGCTACACTTGAACTGAATTACAGAACAGAACAGAATCACACGTTTAGAAAACACACTATGGCTGCTTAACGGGAAAGGTGAGGTGGGGTGATGCATAAAACAAGGGGTTCAAATTCGCTCAGATGCCGTTCCATACACCCAATATGTAATAGACAAGACCTACTCCTTGCTCAGTGAACTGGACTCAACACCCCCTATTCACCGCACAAGAATATATGTGACTAGTAACAATCTTAAAACCTATGTATTGATATCTGTCTGGAAGTGAGTCAAGTGGGTGTAAATCCGCATAAACACAGCCGTGAAAAGCAGCTAAACCCCATTATAAAAATAAATTACTTTTAAAAACCCGTAAAACAAAGACAGTGAAAGAGAGAGAAATTCTTACAAAATTCGTTCAGGGGCTGTGATGCAACCTGGATTGACCATATCTAGACCCACAGCTGGATGAGACATAAGGGTGGACACTCTTGGGGCTGAAAGGTTGGGTGAGGTTGGGTGAGCAAACGCAGACCCTTTAAAGTAATACTGCATGGTACCCATCCCATGGGTCCCAAATCTCCAGGTTCAAGGGCATCTTCCTACATCGAAAACTTGCATGAGGAACCCAGAAGAAGGTACACCGTGTGATTTTGAAAGGTTTCTATAACGCACCTCATTTCTCATCTCCTTGTGCTCGGGTTCGCCATTCCAGCTACTTCACTAGCAATCTTCCTAATTGGAGAATCACCACCTTTAACCTCCTGTTCCGTACAGGTTGCAATTTGTCCTGAGGATGAACGGAAAGAGGGGCAACCAATGAGAGACTAGATCTAGCTGTTGGGACAGGCACAGGTCACTCTATTTTCCCATCAGGAAGAAGAATTAACCACAGGCTCAGCCTGCTGCCAGGAACCAGAATAGGGCCTGAGGCAATCCCGTGCTTTTGTGGCCAGCTCTCAAAAAAGACAGTTGAAAAATGGAGCTCAGGGACACTGCAATTCACAAACCCGCAGAGTTAAATGATAACTCTCATCCACAGATATATTGAGGGAAGTCAACGAAGAGGATTTGAAAGCAAGGCAGAATTGCAGGAAACAGGTTTCAGGAGGTAGATTCGAATCGCCTGTAAAGCACATGAAAAGCGGCAAAACGTCGAGAATAATGCCCTTGGCCAAAAAGGACGTATGCGTTTTTTCCTGAATATATTCAGGAAAAAACGCATACGCACTTTTTGGCCAACCAAGCAACCTGGAAAGGCAAATCAGTGCTACAAAGAAGTCTCGCTTCCCATCGGTCAAAAGGGCCATGCTGCAAAAAATGTCAAAACCAGAAATGCAGAACAGGCCATGGAGAAATGGCAGCCTTGCTACGCTGATGAGCGGGATGTAAGTTGCCAACAGCCACTCTGGAGAAGTGTACGGTGTGTCCTGAAACATCGAAAAAACACAGCTTAGGGAGCATAGGGCACGTCCACTCATGGGCGTATAAATTGGGAAAACTAAAAATCAGCAAGACACAGGCACCCCAAAGTTTAGGGCTGCTCTGTTGACAAGAACCTCCACTTCATGACACCTTTAATATCCCAGGAAAGAGAAAAATGGATAAAGAAGTTGTGGTCCTTATGTACAATGGAATATCACTCAGACATGAAATCAATGTCATAAGGCTAGTAGAAGCAAGATGAGTGGACTTAGGTACGACGATTCTAAGTGAAATAAGTCACACAGAAAAAGACACTTATCATAAGCTATCACTTATAGAGGGAAAGTAAAAACCGCTACACTTGAACTGAATTACAGAACAGAACAGAATCACACGTTTAGAAAACACACTATGGCTGCTTAACGGGAAAGGTGAGGTGGGGTGATGCATAAAACACGGGGTTCAAATTCGCTCAGATACCGTTCCACACACCCAATATGTAATAGACAAGACCTATTCCTTGCTCAGTGAACTGGACTCAACACGCCCTTTTCACCGCACAAGAATATATGTGACTAGTAACAATCTTAAAACCTATGTATTGATATCTGTCTGGAAGTGAGTCAAGTGGGTGTAAATCCGCATAAACACAGCCGTGAAAAGCAGCTAAACCCCATTATAAAAATAAATTACTTTTAAAAACCCGTAAAACAAACACAGTGAAAGAGAGAGAAATTCTTACAATATTCGTTCAGAGGCTGTGATGCAACCTGGATTGACCATATCTACACGCACAGCTGGATGAGACATAAGGGTGGACAGTCTTGGGGCTGAAAGGTTGGGTTAGGTTGGGTGAGCAAACGCAGACCCTTTAAAGTAATACTGCGTGGTACCCATCCCATGGGTCCCAAGTCTCCAGGTTCAAGGGCATCTTCCTACATCGAAAACATGCATGAGAAACTCAGAAGATGGTACACCGTGTGATTTTGAAAGGTTTCTAAAACGCACCTCATTTCTCATCTCCTTGTGCTCGGGTTCGCCATTCCAGCTACTTTACTAGCAATCTCCCTACTTGGAGAATCAGCACCTTTAACCTCCTGTTCCCTACAGGTTGCAATTTGTCCTGAGGATGAACGGAAAGAGGGGAAACCAATGAGAGACTAGATCTAGCTGTTGGGACAGGCACAGGTCACTCTATTTTCCCATCAGAAAGAAGAATTAACCACAGGCTCAGCCTGCTGCCAGGAACCAGAATAGGGCCTGAGGCAATCCCGTGCTTTTGCGGCCAGCTCTCAAAAAAGACAGTTGAAAAATGGAGCTCAGGGACACTGCAATTCACAAACCCGCAGAGTTATAAGTGATAACTCTCATCCACAGATATATTGAGGGAAGGCAACGAAGAGGATTTGAAAGCAAGGCAGAATTGCAGGAAACAGATTTCAGGAGGTAGATTCGAATCGCCTTTAAGGCACATGAAAAGCGGCAAAACGTGGACAATGATGCCCTTGGCCAAAAAGGGCGTATGCGTTTTTTCCTGAATATATTCAGGAAAAAACGCATACGCCCTTTTTGGCCAACCAAGCAACCTGGAAAGGCAAATCAGCGCTACAAAGAAGTCTCGCTTCCCATCGGCCAAAAGGGACATGCTGCAAAAAGTGTCAAAACCAGAAATGCAGGACAGGCCATGGAGAAATGGCAGCCTTGCTACGCTGATGGGCGGGATGTAAATTGCCAACAGCCACTCTGGAGAAGTGTACGGTATGTCCTGAAATATCGAAAAAACACAGCTTAGGGAGCATAGGGCACGTCCACTCATGGGCGTATAAATTGGGAAAACTACTAATGAGCAAGACACAGGCACCCCAAAGTTTGGGGCTGCTCTGTTGACAAGAACCTCCACTTCATGACACCTTAAATATCCCAGGAAAGAGAAAAATGGATAAAAAAGTTGTGGTCCTTACGTACAATGGAATATCACTCAGACATGAAATCAATGTCATAAGGCTAGTAGAAGCAAGATGAGTGGACTTAGGTACGACGATTCTAAGTGAAATAAGTCACACAGAAAAAGACACTTATCATAAGCTATCACTTATAGAGGGAATGTAAAAACCGCTACACTTGAACTGAATTACAAAACAGAACAGAGTCACACGTTTAGAAAACACACTATGGCTGCTTAACGGGAAAGGTGAGGTGGGGTGATGCATAAAACAAGGGGTTCAAATTCGCTCAGATACCGTTCCATACACCCAATATGTAATACACAAGACCTACTCCTTGCTCAGTGAACTGGACTCAACACCCCCTATTCACCGCACAAGAATATATATGACTAGTAACAATCTTAAAACCTATGTATTGATATCTGTCTGGAAGTGAGTCAAGTGGGTGTAAATCCGCATAAACACAGCCGTGAATAGCAGCTAAACCCCATTATAAAAATAAATTACTTTTAAAAACCCGTAAAACAAAGACAGTGAAAGAGAGAGAAATTCTTACAAAATTCGATCAGGGGCTGAGATGCAACCTGGATTGACCATATCTAGACCCACAGCTGGATGAGACATAAGGGTGGACACTCTTGGGGCTGAGAGGTTGGGTGAGCAAACGCAGACCCTTTAAAGTAATACTGCGTGGTACCCATCCCATGGGTCCCAAATCTCCAGGTTCAAGGGCATCTTCCTACATCGAAAACATGCATGAGAAACTCAGAAGATGGTACACCGTGTGATTTTGAAAGGTTTCTAAAACACACCCCATTTCTCATCTCCTTGTGCTCGGGTTCGCCTTTCCAGCTACGTTACTAGCAATCAACTTACTTGGAGAATCAGCACCTTTAACCTCCTGTTCCCTACAGGTTGCAATTTGTCCTGAGGATGAACGGGAAGAGGGGCAACCAATGAGAGACTAGATCTAGGTGTTGGGACAGGCACAGGTCACTCTATTTTCCCATCAGGAAGAAGAATTAATCACAGGCTCAGCCTGCCGCCCAGAAGCACAATAGGGCCAGAGGCAATCCCGCGCTTTTGCGGCCAGCTCCCAAAAAAGCGAGTTGAAAAATGGAGCTCAGGGACACTGCAATTCACAAACCCACAGAGTTATAAATGATAACTCTCATCCACAGATATATTGAGGGAAGGCAACGAAGAGGATTTGAAAGCAAGGCAGAATTGCAGGAAACAGATTTCAGGAGGTAGATTCGAATCGCCTGTAAAGCACATGAAGAGCGGCAAAACGTCGACAATGATGCCCTTGGCCAAGAAGGGCGTATGCGTTTTTTCCTGAATATATTCAGGAAAAAACGCATACGCACTTTTTGGCCAACCAAGCAACCTGGAAAGGCAAATCAGCGCTACAAAGAAGTCTCGCTTCCCATCGGTCAAAAGGGCCAAGCTGCAAAAAGTGTCAAAACCAGAAATGCAGGACAGGCCATGGAGAAATGGCAGCCTTGCTACGCTGATGGGCGGGATGTAAGTTGCCAACAGCCACTCTGGAGAAGTGTACGGTGTGTCCTGAAACATCGAAAAAACACAGCTTAGGGAGCATAGTGCACGTCCACTCATGGGTGTATAAATTGGGAAAACTAAAAATCAGCAAGACACAGGCACCCCAAAGTTTAGGGCTGCTCTGTTGACAAGAACCTCCACTTCATGACACCTTAAATATCCCAGGAAAGACAAAAATGGATAAAGAAGTTGTGGTCCTTATGTACAATGCAATATCACTCAGACATGAAATCAATGTCATAAGGCTAGTAGAAGCAAGATGAGTGGACTTAGGTACGACGATTCTAAGTGAAATAAGTCACACAGAAAAAGACACTTATCATAAGCTATCACTTATAGAGGGAATGTAAAAACCGCTACACTTGAACTGAATTACAAAACAGAACAGAGTCACACGTTTAGAAAACACACTATGGCTGCTTAACGGGAAAGGTGAGGTGGGGTGATGCATAAAACAAGGGGTTCAAATTCGCTCAGATACCGTTCCATACACCCAATATGTAATACACAAGACCTACTCCTTGCTCAGTGAACTGGACTCAACACCCCCTATTCACCGCACAAGAATATATATGACTAGTAACAATCTTAAAACCTATGTATTGATATCTGTCTGGAAGTGAGTCAAGTGGGTGTAAATCCGCATAAACACAGCCGTGAAAAGCAGCTAAACCCCATTATAAAAATAAATTACTTTTAAAAACCCGTAAAACAAAGACAGTGAAAGAGAGAGAAATTCTTACAAAATTCGATCAGGGGCTGAGATGCAACCTGGATTGACCATATCTAGACCCACAGCTGGATGAGACATAAGGGTGGACACTCTTGGGGCTGAGAGGTTGGGTGAGCAAACGCAGACCCTTTAAAGTAATACTGCGTGGTACCCATCCCATGGGTCCCAAATCTCCAGGTTCAAGGGCATCTTCCTACATCGAAAACATGCATGAGAAACTCAGAAGATGGTACACTGTGTGATTTTGAAAGGTTTCTAAACACACCCCATTTCTCATCTCCTTGTGCTCGGGTTCGCCTTTCCAGCTACTTTACTAGCAATCAACTTACTTGGAGAATCAGCACCTTTAACCTCCTGTTCCCTACAGGTTGCAATTTGTCCTGAGGATGAACGGGAAGAGGGGCAAACAATGAGAGACTAGATCTAGGTGTTGGGACAGGCACAGGTCACTCTATTTTCCCATCAGGAAGAAGAATTAACCACAGGCTCAGCCTGCCGCCCAGAAGCAGAATAGGGCCTGAGGCAATCCCGCGCTTTTGCGGCCAGCTCCCAAAAAAGCGAGTTGAAAAATGGAGCTCAGGGACACTGCAATTCACAAACCCGCAGAGTTATAAATGATAACTCTCATCCACAGATATATTGAGGGAAGGCAACGAAGAGGATTTGAAAGCAAGGCAGAATTGCAGGAAACAGGTTCCAGGAGGTAGATTCGAATCGCCTGTAAAGCACATGAAAAGCGGCAAAACGTGGACAATGATGCCCTTGGCCAAAAAGGGCGTATGCGTTTTTTCCTGAATATATTCAGGAAAAAACGCATACGCCCTTTTTGGCCAACCAAGCAACCTGGAAAGGCAAATCAGCGCTACAAAGAAGTCTCGCTTCCCATCGGCCAAAAGGGCCATGCTGCAAAAAGTGTCAAAACCAGAAATGCAGGACAGGCCATGGAGAAATGGCAGCCTTGCTACGCTGATGGGCGGGATGTAAGTTGCCAACAGCCACTCTGGAGAAGTGTACGGTGTGTCCTGAAACATCGAAAAAACACAGCTTAGGGAGCATAGGGCACGTCCACTCATGGGCGTATAAATTGGGAAAACTAAAAATGAGCAAGACACAGGCACCCCAAAGTTTGGGGCTGCTCTGTTGACAAGAACCTCCACTTCATGACACCTTAAATATCCCAGGAAAGAGAAAAATGGATAAAGAAGTTGTGGTCCTTATGTACAATGGAATATCACTCAGACATGAAATCAATGTCATAAGGCAAGTAGAAGCAAGATGAGTGGAGTTAGGCACGACGATTCTAAGTGAAATAAGTCACACAGAAAAAGACACTTATCATAAGCTATCACTTATAGAGGGAATGTAAAAACCGCTACACTTGAACTGAATTACAGAACAGAACAGAATCACACGTTTAGAAAACACACTATGGCTGCTTAACGGGAAAGGTGAGGTGGGGTGATGCATAAAACAAGGGGTTCAAATTCGCTCAGATGCCGTTCCATACACCCAATATGTAATAGACAAGACCTACTCCTTGCTCAGTGAACTGGACTCAACACCCCCTATTCACCGCACAAGAATATATGTGACTAGTAAGAATCTTAAAACCTATGTATTGATATCTGTCTGGAAGTGAGTCAAGTGGGTGTAAATCCGCATAAACACAGCTGTGAAAAGCAGCTAAACCCCATTATAAAAATAAATTACTTTTAAAAACCCGTAAAACAAAGACAGTGAAAGAGAGAGAAATTCTTACAAAATTCGTTCAGGGGCTGTGATGCAACCTGGATTGACCATATCTAGACCCACAGCTGGATGAGACATAAGGGTGGACACTCTTGGGGCTGACAGGTTGGGTGAGGTTGGGTGAGCAAACGCAGACCCTTTAAAGTAATACTGCATGGTACCCATCCCATGGGTCCCAAATCTCCAGGTTCAAGGGCATCTTCCTACATCGAAAACTTGCATGAGGAACCCAGAAGAAGGTACACCGTGTGATTTTGAAAGGTTTCTATAACGCACCTCATTTCTCATCTCCTTGTGCTCGGGTTCGCCATTCCAGCTACTTCACTAGCAATCTTCCTAATTGGAGAATCACCACCTTTAACCTCCTGTTCCGTACAGGTTGCAATTTGTCCTGAGGATGAACGGAAAGAGGGGCAACCAATGAGAGACTAGATCTAGCTGTTGGGACAGGCACAGGTCACTCTATTTTCCCATCAGGTAGAAGAATTAACCACAGGCTCAGCCTGCTGCCAGGAACCAGAATAGGGCCTGAGGCAATCCCGTGCTTTTGCGGCCAGCTCTCAAAAAAGACAGTTGAAAAATGGAGCTCAGGGACACTGCAATTCACAAACCCGCAGAGTTATAAATGATAACTCTCATCCACAGATATATTGAGGGAAGTCAACGAAGAGGATTTGAAAGCAAGGCAGAATTGCAGGAAACAGGTTTCAGGAGGTAGATTCGAATCGCCTGTAAAGCACATGAAAAGCGGCAAAACGTCGACAATAATGCCCTTGGCCAAAAAGGACGTATGCGTTTTTTCCTGAATATATTCAGGAAAAAACGCATACGCACTTTTTGGCCAACCAAGCAACCTGGAAAGGCAAATCAGTGCTACAAAGAAGTCTCGCTTCCCATCGGTCAAAAGGGCCATGCTGCAAAAAATGTCAAAACCAGAAATGCAGGACAGGCCATGGAGAAATGGCAGCCTTGCTACGCTGATGAGCGGGATGTAAGTTGCCAACAGCCACTCTGGAGAAGTGTACGGTGTGTCCTGAAACATCGAAAAAACACAGCTTAGGGAGCATAGGGCACGTCCACTCATGGGCGTATAAATTGGGAAAACTAAAAATCAGCAAGACACAGGCACCCCAAAGTTTAGGGCTGCTCTGTTGACAAGAACCTCCACTTCATGACACCTTAAATATCCCAGGAAAGAGAAAAATGGATAAAGAAGTTGTGGTCCTTATGTACAATGGAATATCACTCAGACATGAAATCAATGTCATAAGGCTAGTAGAAGCAAGATGAGTGGACTTAGGTACGACGATTCTAAGTGAAATAAGTCACACAGAAAAAGACACTTATCATAAGCTATCACTTATAGAGGGAAAGTAAAAACCGCTACACTTGAACTGAATTACAGAACAGAACAGAATCACACGTTTAGAAAACACACTATGGCTGCTTAACGGGAAAGGTGAGGTGGGGTGATGCATAAAACACGGGGTTCAAATTCGCTCAGATACCGTTCCACACACCCAATATGTAATAGACAAGACCTATTCCTTGCTCAGTGAACTGGACTCAACACGCCCTTTTCACCGCACAAGAATATATGTGACTAGTAACAATCTTAAAACCTATGTATTGATATCTGTCTGGAAGTGAGTCAAGTGGGTGTAAATCCGCATAAACACAGCCGTGAAAAGCAGCTAAACCCCATTATAAAAATAAATTACTTTTAAAAACCCGTAAAACAAACACAGTGAAAGAGAGAGAAATTCTTACAATATTCGTTCAGAGGCTGTGATGCAACCTGGATTGACCATATCTACACGCACAGCTGGATGAGACATAAGGGTGGACAGTCTTGGGGCTGAAAGGTTGGGTTAGGTTGGGTGAGCAAACGCAGACCCTTTAAAGTAATACTGCGTGGTACCCATCCCATGGGTCCCAAGTCTCCAGGTTCAAGGGCATCTTCCTACATCGAAAACATGCATGAGAAACTCAGAAGATGGTACACCGTGTGATTTTGAAAGGTTTCTAAAACGCACCTCATTTCTCATCTCCTTGTGCTCGGGTTCGCCATTCCAGCTACTTTACTAGCAATCTCCCTACTTGGAGAATCAGCACCTTTAACCTCCTGTTCCCTACAGGTTGCAATTTGTCCTGAGGATGAACGGAAAGAGGGGAAACCAATGAGAGACTAGATCTAGCTGTTGGGACAGGCACAGGTCACTCTATTTTCCCATCAGAAAGAAGAATTAACCACAGGCTCAGCCTGCTGCCAGGAACCAGAATAGGGCCTGAGGCAATCCCGTGCTTTTGCGGCCAGCTCTCAAAAAAGACAGTTGAAAAATGGAGCTCAGGGACACTGCAATTCACAAACCCGCAGAGTTATAAGTGATAACTCTCATCCACAGATATATTGAGGGAAGGCAACGAAGAGGATTTGAAAGCAAGGCAGAATTGCAGGAAACAGATTTCAGGAGGTAGATTCGAATCGCCTTTAAGGCACATGAAAAGCGGCAAAACGTGGACAATGATGCCCTTGGCCAAAAAGGGCGTATGCGTTTTTTCCTGAATATAT
This sequence comes from Eschrichtius robustus, assembly GCF_028021215.1. Lineage (NCBI taxonomy): Eukaryota > Metazoa > Chordata > Mammalia > Artiodactyla > Eschrichtiidae > Eschrichtius > Eschrichtius robustus. Next base: position 312,858 of record NW_027175208.1, read on the forward strand.
TCATGAAAAAACGCATACGCCCTTTTTGGCCAACCAAGCAACCTGGAAAGGCAAATCAGCGCTACAAAGAAGTCTCGCTTCCCATCGGCCAAAAGGGACATGCTGCAAAAAGTGTCAAAACCAGAAATGCAGGACAGCCCATGGAGAAATGGCAGCCTTGCTACGCTGATGGGCGGGATGTAAATTGCCAACAGCCACTCTGGAGAAGTGTACGGTATGTCCTGAAACATCGAAAAAACACAGCTTAGGGAGCATAGGGCACGTCCACTCATGGGCGTATAAATTGGGAAAACTACTAATGAGCAAGACACAGGCACCCCAAAGTTTGGGGCTGCTCTGTTGACAAGAACCTCCACTTCATGACACCTTAAATATCCCAGGAAAGAGAAAAATGGATAAAAAAGTTGTGGTCCTTACGTACAATGGAATATCACTCAGACATGAAATCAATGTCATAAGGCTAGTAGAAGCAAGATGAGTGGACTTAGGTACGACGATTCTAAGTGAAATAAGTCACACAGAAAAAGACACTTATCATAAGCTATCACTTATAGAGGGAATGTAAAAACCGCTACACTTGAACTGAATTACAAAACAGAACAGAGTCACACGTTTAGAAAACACACTATGGCTGCTTAACGGGAAAGGTGAGGTGGGGTGATGCATAAAACAAGGGGTTCAAATTCGCTCAGATACCGTTCCATACACCCAATATGTAATACACAAGACCTACTCCTTGCTCAGTGAACTGGACTCAACACCCCCTATTCACCGCACAAGAATATATATGACTAGTAACAATCTTAAAACCTATGTATTGATATCTGTCTGGAAGTGAGTCAAGTGGGTGTAAATCCGCATAAACACAGCCGTGAATAGCAGCTAAACCCCATTATAAAAATAAATTACTTTTAAAAACCTGTAAAACAAAGACAGTGAAAGAGAGAGAAATTCTTACAAAATTCGATCAGGGGCTGAGATGCAACCTGGATTGACCATATCTAGACCCACAGCTGGATGAGACATTAGGGTGGACACTCTTGGGGCTGAGAGGTTGGGTGAGCAAACGCAGACCCTTTAAAGTAATACTGCGTGGTACCCATCCCATGGGTCCCAAATCTCCAGGTTCAAGGGCATCTTCCTACATCGAAAACATGCATGAGAAACTCAGAAGATGGTACACCGTGTGATTTTGAAAGGTTTCTAAAACACACCCCATTTCTCATCTCCTTGTGCTCGGGTTCGCCTTTCCAGCTACTTTACTAGCAATCAACTTACTTGGAGAATCAGCACCTTTAACCTCCTGTTCCCTACAGGTTGCAATTTGTCCTGAGGATGAACGGGAAGAGGGGCAACCAATGAGAGACTAGATCTAGGTGTTGGGACAGGCACAGGTCACTCTATTTTCCCATCAGGAAGAAGAATTAATCACAGGCTCAGCCTGCCGCCCAGAAGCACAATAGGGCCTGAGGCAATCCCGCGCTTTTGCGGCCAGCTCCCAAAAAAGCGAGTTGAAAAATGGAGCTCAGGGACACTGCAATTCACAAACCCACAGAGTTATAAATGATAACTCTCATCCACAGATATATTGAGGGAAGGCAACGAAGAGGATTTGAAAGCAAGGCAGAATTGCAGGAAACAGATTTCAGGAGGTAGATTCGAATCGCCTGTAAAGCACATGAAGAGCGGCAAAACGTCGACAATGATGCCCTTGGCCAAGAAGGGCGTATGCGTTTTTTCCTGAATATATTCAGGAAAAAACGCATACGCACTTTTTGGCCAACCAAGCAACCTGGAAAGGCAAATCAGCGCTACAAAGAAGTCTCGCTTCCCATCGGTCAAAAGGGCCAAGCTGCAAAAAGTGTCAAAACCAGAAATGCAGGACAGGCCATGGAGAAATGGCAACCTTGCTACGCTGATGGGCGGGATGTAAGTTGCCAACAGCCACTCTGGAGAAGTGTACGGTGTGTCCTGAAACATCGAAAAAACACAGCTTAGGGAGCATAGGGCACGTCCACTCATGGGCGTATAAATTGGGAAAACTAAAAATCAGCAAGACACAGGCACCCCAAAGTTTAGGGCTGCTCTGTTGACAAGAACCTCCACTTCATGACACCTTAAATATCCCAGGAAAGACAAAAATGGATAAAGAAGTTGTGGTCCTTATGTACAAGGCAATATCACTCAGACATGAAATCAATGTCATAAGGCTAGTAGAAGCAAGATGAGTGGACTTAGGTACGACGATTCTAAGTGAAATAAGTCACACAGAAAAAGACACTTATCATAAGCTATCACTTATAGAGGGAATGTAAAAACCGCTACACTTGAACTGAATTACAGAACAGAACAGAATCACACGTTTAGAAAACACACTATGGCTGCTTAACGGGAAAGGTGAGGTGGGGTGATGCATAAAACAAGGGTTTCAAATTCGCTCAGATACCGTTCCATACACCCAATATGTAATAGACAAGACCTACTCCTTGCTCAGTAAACTGGACTCAACACCCCCTATTCACCGCACAAGAATATATGTGACTAGTAACAATCTTAAAACCTATGTATTGATATCTGTCTGGAAGTGAGTCAAGTGGGTGTAAATCCGCATAAACACAGCCGTGAAAAGCAGCTAAACCCCATTATAAAAATAAATTACTTTTAAAAACCCATAAAACAAAGACAGTGAAAGAGAGAGAAATTCTTACAAAATTCGTTCAGAGGCTGTGATGCAACCTGGATTGACCATATCTACACGCACAGCTGGATGAGACATAAGGGTGGACAGTCTTCGGGCTGAAAGGTTGGGTCAGGTTGGGTGAGCAAACACAGACCCTTTAAAGTAATACTGCGTGGTACCCATCCCATGGGTCCCAAGTCTCCAGGTTCAAGGGCATCTTCCTACATCGAAAACATGCATGAGAAACTCAGAAGATGGTACACCGTGTGATTTTGAAAGGTTTCTAAAACGCACCGCATTTCTCATCTCCTTGTGCTCGGGTTCGCCATTCCAGCTACTTTACTAGCAATCTCCCTACTTGGAGAATCAGCACCTTTAACCTCCTGTTCCCTACAGGTTGCAATTTGTCCTGAGGATGAACGGGAAGAGGGGCAACCAATGAGAGACTAGATCTAGCTGTTGGGACAGGGACAGGTCACTCTATTTTCCCATCAGGAAGAAGAATTAACCACAGGCTCAGCCTGCTGCCAGGAACCAGAATAGGGCCTGAGGCAATCCCGCGCTTTTGCGGGCAGCTCTCAAAAAAGACAGTTGAAAAATGGAGCTCAGGGACACTGCAATTCACAAACCCGCACAGTTATAAGTGATAACTCTCATCCACAGATATATTGAGGGAAGTCAACGAAGAGGATTTGAAAGCAAGGCAGAATTGCAGGAAACAGATTTCAGGAGGTAGATTCGAATCGCCTTTAAGGCACATGAAAAGCGGCAAAACGTCGACAATGATGCCCTTGGCCAAAAAGGGCGTATGCGTTTTTTCCTGAATATATTCAGGAAAAAACGCATACGCCCTTTTTGGCCAACCAAGCAACCTAGAAAGGCAAATCAGTGCTACAAAGAAGTCTCGCTTCCCATGGGTCAAAAGGGCCATGCTGCAAAAAGTGTCAAAACCAGAAATGCAGGACAGGCCATGGAGAAATGGCAGCCTTGCTACGCTGATGGGCGGGATGTAAATTGCCAACAGCCACTCTGGAGAAGTGTACGGTGTGTCCTGAAACATCGAAAAAACACAGCTTAGTGAGCATAGGGCACGTCCACTCATGGGCGTATAAATTGGGAAAAAGAAAAATCAGCAAGACACAGGCACCCCAAAGTTTGGGGCTGCTCTGTTGACAAGAACCTCCACTTCATGACACCTTAAATATCCCAGGAAAGAGAAAAATGGATAAAAAAGTTGTGGTCCTTATGTACAATGGAATATCACTCAGACATGAAATCAATGTCATAAGGCTAGTAGAAGCAAGATGAGTGGACTTAGGTACGACGATTCTAAGTGAAATAAGTCACACAGAAAAAGACACTTATCATAAGCTATCACTTATAGAGGGAATGTAAAAACCGCTACACTTGAACTGAATTACAAAACAGAACAGAGTCACACGTTTAGAAAACACACTATGGCTGCTTAACGGGAAAGGTGAGGTGGGGTGATGCATAAAACAAGGGTTTCAAATTCGCTCAGATACCGTTCCATACACCCAAAATGTAATAGACAAGACCTACTCCTTGCTCAGTGAACTGGACTCAACACCCCCTATTCACCGCACAAGAATATATGTGACTAGTAACAATCTTAAAACCTATGTATTGATATCTGTCTGGAAGTGAGTCAAGTGGGTGTAAATCCGCATAAACACAGCCGTGAAAAGCAGCTAAACCCCATTATAAAAATAAATTACTTTTAAAAACCCGTAAAACAAAGACAGTGAAAGAGAGAGAAATTCTTACAAAATTCGTTCAGGGGCTGTGATGCCACCTGGATTGACCATATCTAGACCCACAGCTGGATGAGACATAAGGGTGGACACTCTTGGGGCTGAGAGGTTGGGTGAGCAAACGCAGACCCTTTAAAGTAATACTGCGTGATACACATCCCATGGGTCCCAAATCTCCAGGTTCAAGGGCATCTTCCTACATCGAAAACATGCATGAGAAACTCAGAAGATGGTACACCGTGTGATTTTGAAAGGTTTCTAAAACACACCCCATTTCTCATCTCCTTGTGCTCGGGTTCGCCTTTCCAGCTACTTTACTAGCAATCTCCCTACTTGGAGAATCAGCACCTTTAACCTCCTGTTCCCTACAGGTTGCAATTTGTCCTGAGGATGAACGGGAAGAGGGGCAACCAATGAGAGACTAGATCTAGCTGTTGGGACAGGCACAGGTCACTCTATTTTCCCATCAGGAAGAAGAATTAACCACAGGCTCAGCCTGCTGCCAGGAACCAGAATAGGGCCTGAGGCAATCCCGTGCTTTTGCGGCCAGCTCTCAAAAAAGACAGTTGAAAAATGGAGCTCAGGGACACTGCAATTCACAAACCCGCAGAGTTATAAGTGATAACTCTCATCCACAGATATATTGAGGGAAGTCAACGAAGAGGATTTGAATGCAAGGCAGAATTGCAGGAAACAGATTTCAGGAGGTAGATTCGAATCGCCTTTAAGGCACATGAAAAGCGGCAAAACGTCGACAATGATGCCCTTGGCCAAAAAGGGCGTATGCGTTTTTTCCTGAATATATTCAGGAAAAAACGCATACGCCCTTTTTGGCCAACCAAGCAACCTGGAAAGGCAAATCAGCGCTACAAAGAAGTCTCGCTTCCCATGGGTCAAAAGGGCCATGCTGCAAAAAGTGTCAAAACCAGAAATGCAGGACAGGCCATGGAGAAATGGCAGCCTTGCTACGCTGATGGGCGGGATGTAAATTGCCAACAGCCACTCTGGAGAAGTGTACGGTGTGTCCTGAAACATCGAAAAAACACAGCTTAGTGAGCATAGGGCACGTCCACTCATGGGCGTATAAATTGGGAAAAAGAAAAATCAGCAAGACACAGGCACCCCAAAGTTTGGGGCTGCTCTGTTGACAAGAACCTCCACTTCATGACACCTTAAATATCCCAGGAAAGAGAAAAATGGATAAAAAAGTTGTGGTCCTTATGTACAATGGAATATCACTCAGACATGAAATCAATGTCATAAGGCTAGTAGAAGCAAGATGAGTGGACTTAGGTACGACGATTCTAAGTGAAATAAGTCACACAGAAAAAGACACTTATCATAAGCTATCACTTATAGAGGGAATGTAAAAACCGCTACACTTGAACTGAATTACAAAACAGAACAGAGTCACACGTTTAGAAAACACACTATGGCTGCTTAACGGGAAAGGTGAGGTGGGGTGATGCATAAAACAAGGGGTTCAAATTTGCTCAGATACCGTTCCATACACCCAATATGTAATAGACAAGACCTACTCCTTGCTCCGTGAACTGGACTCAACACCCCCTATTCACCGCACAAGAATATATGTGACTAGTAACAATCTTAAAACCTATGTATTGATATCTGTCTGGAAGTGAGTCAAGTGGGTGTAAATCCGCATAAACACAGCCGTGAAAAGCAGCTAAACCCCGTTATAAAAATAAATTACTTTTAAAAACCCGTAAAACAAAGACAGTGAAAGAGAGAGAAATTCTTACAAAATTCGTTCAGGGGCTGTGATGCCACCTGGAATGACCATATCTAGACCCACAGCTGGATCAGACATAAGGGTGGACACTCTTGGGGCTGAGAGGTTGGGTGAGCAAACGCAGACCCTTTAAAGTAATACTGTGTGATACCCATCCCATGGGTCCCAAATCTCCAGGTTCAAGGGCATCTTCCTACATCGAAAACATGCATGAGAAACTCAGAAGATGGTACACCGTGTGATTTTGAAAGGTTTCTAAAACACACCCCATTTCTCATCTCCTTGTGCTCGGGTTCGCCTTTCCAGCTACTTTACTAGCAATCAACTTACTTGGAGAATCAGCACCTTTAACCTCCTGTTCCCTACAGGTTGCAATTTGTCCTGAGGATGAACGGGAAGAGGGGCAACCAATGAGAGACTAGATCTAGGTGTTGGGACAGGCACAGGTCACTCTATTTTCCCATCAGGAAGAAGAATTAATCACAGGCTCAGCCTGCCGCCCAGAAGCACAATAGGGCCTGAGGCAATCCCGCGCTTTTGCGGCCAGCTCCCAAAAAAGCGAGTTGAAAAATGGAGCTCAGGGACACTGCAATTCACAAACCCGCAGAGTTATAAATGATAACTCTCATCCACAGATATATTGAGGGAAGGCAACGAAGAGGATTTGAAAGCAAGGCAGAATTGCAGGAAACAGATTTCAGGAGGTAGATTCGAATCGCCTGTAAAGCACATGAAAAGCGGCAAAACGTCGACAATGATGCCCTTGGCCAAGAAGGGCGTATGCGTTTTTTCCTGAATATATTCAGGAAAAAACGCATACGCACTTTTTGGCCAACCAAGCAACCTGGAAAGGCAAATCAGCGCTACAAAGAAGTCTCGCTTCCCATCGGCCAAAAGGGACATGCTGCAAAAAGTGTCAAAACCAGAAATGCAGGAAAGGCCATGGAGAAATGGCAGCCTTGCTACGCTGATGGGCGGGATGTAAGTTGCCAACAGCCACTCTGGAGAAGTGTACGGTGTGTCCTGAAACATCGAAAAAACACAGCTTAGGGAGCATAGGGCACGTCCACTCATGGGCGTATAAATTGGGAAAACTAAAAATCAGCAAGACACAGGCACCCCAAAGTTTAGGGCTGCTCTGTTGACAAGAACCTCCACTTCATGACACCTTAAATATCCCAGGAAAGAGAAAAATGGATAAAGAAGTTGTGGTCCTTATGTACAATGCAATATCACTCAGACATGAAATCAATGTCATAAGGCTAGTAGAAGCAAGATGAGTGGATTTAGGTATGACGATTCTAAGTGAAATAAGTCACACAGAAAAAGACACTTATCATAAGCTATCACTTATAGAGGGGATGTAAAAACCGCTACACTTGAACTGAATTACAAAACAGAACAGAGTCACACGTTTAGAAAACACACTACGGCTGCTTAACAGGAAAGGTGAGGTGGGGTGATGCATAAAACAAGGGGTTCAAATTTGCTCAGATACCGTTCCATACACCCAATATGTAATAGACAAGACCTACTCCTTGCTCCGTGAACTGGACTCAACACCCCCTATTCACCGCACAAGAATATATGTGACTAGTAACAATCTTAAAACCTATGTATTGATATCTGTCTGGAAGTGAGTCAAGTGGGTGTAAATCCGCATAAACACAGCCGTGAAAAGCAGCTAAACCCCATTATAAAAATAAATTACTTTTAAAAACCCGTAAAACAAAGACAGTGAAAGAGAGAGAAATTGTTACAAAATTCGTTCAGGGGCTGTGATGCCACCTGGATTGACCATATCTAGACCCACAGCTGGATGAGACATAAGGGTGGACACTTTTGGGGCTGAGAGGTTGGGTGAGCAAACGCAGACCCTTTAAAGTAATACTGCGTGATACCCATCCCATGGGTCCCAAATCTCCAGGTTAAAGGGCATCTTCCTACATCGAAAACATGCATGAGAAACTCAGAAGTTGGTACACCGTGTGATTTTGAAAGGTTTCTAAAACACACCCCATTTCTCATCTCCTTGTGCTCGGGTTCGCCTTTCCAGCTACTTTACTAGCAATCAACTTACTTGGAGAATCAGCACCTTTAACCTCCTGTTCCCTACAGGTTGCAATTTGTCCTGAGGATGAACGGGAAGAGGGGCAACCAATGAGAGACTAGATCTAGGTGTTGGGACAGGCACAGGTCACTCTATTTTCCCATCAGGAAGAAGAATTAATCACAGGCTCAGCCTGCCGCCCAGAAGCACAATAGGGCCTGAGGCAATCCCGCACTTTTTCGGCCAGCTCCCAAAAAAGCGAGTTGAAAAATGGAGCTCAGGGACACTGCAATTCACAAACCCGCAGAGTTATAAATGATAACTCTCATCCACAGATATATTGAGGGAAGGCAACGAAGAGGATTTGAAAGCAAGGCAGAATTGCAGGAAACAGATTTCAGGAGGTAGATTCGAATCGCCTGTAAAGCACATGAAAAGCGGCAAAACGTCGACAATGATGCCCTTGGCCAAGAAGGGCGTATGCGTTTTTTCCTGAATATATTCAGGAAAAAACGCATACGCACTTTTTGGCCAACCAAGCAACCTGGAAAGGCAAATCAGCGCTACAAAGAAGTCTCGCTTCCCATCGGTCAAAAGGGCCATGCTGCAAAAAGTGTCAAAACCAGAAATGCAGGACAGGCCATGGAGAAATGGCAGCCTTGCTACGCTGATGGGCGGGATGTAAGTTGCCAACAGCCACTCTGGAGAAGTGTACGGTGTGTCCTGAAACATCGAAAAAACACAGCTTAGGGAGCATAGGGCACGTCCACTCATGGGCGTATAAAATGGGAAAACTAAAAATCAGCAAGACACAGGCACCCCAAAGTTTAGGGCTGCTCTGTTGACAAGAACCTCCACTTCATGACACCTTATAATATCCCAGGAAAGAGAAAAATGGATAAAGAAGTTGTGGTCCTTATGTACAATGCAATATCACTCAGACATGAAATAAATGTCATAAGGCTAGTAGAAGCAAGATGAGTGGACTTAGGTACGACGATACTAAGTGAAATAAGTCACACAGAAAAAGACACTTATCATAAGCTATCACTTATAGAGGGAATGTAAAAACCGCTACACTTGAACTGAATTACAGAACAGAACAGAATCACACGTTTAGAAAACACACTATGGCTGCTTAACGGGAAAGGTGAGGTGGGGTGATGCATAAAACAAGGGGTTCAAATTCGCTCAGATACCGTTCCATACACCCAATATGTAATAGACAAGACCTACTCCTTGCTCCGTGAACTGGACTCAACACCCCCTATTCACCGCACAAGAATATATGTGACTAGTAAGAATCTTAAAACCTATGTATTGATATCTGTCTGGAAGTGAGTCAAGTGGGTGTAAATCCGCATAAACACAGCCGTGAAAAGCAGCTAAACCCCATTATAAAAATAAATTACTTTTAAAAACCCGTAAAACAAAGACAGTGAAAGAGAGAGAAATTCTTACAAAATTCGTTCAGAGGCTGTGATGCAACCTGGATTGACCATATCTACACGCACAGCTGGATGAGACATAAGGGTGGACAGTCTTGGGGCGGAAAGTTTGGGTTAGGTTGGGTGAGCAAACGCAGACCCTTTAAAGTAATACTGCGTGGTACCCATCCCATGGGTCCCAAGTCTCCAGGTTCAAGGGCATCTTCCTACATCGAAAACATGCATGAGAAACTCAGAAGATGGTACACCGTGTGATTTTGAAAGGTTTCTAAAACGCACCTCATTTCTCATCTCCTTGTGCTCGGGTTCGCCATTCCAGCTACTTTACTAGCAATCTCCCTACTTGGAGAATCAGCACCTTTAACCTCCTGTTCCCTACAGGTTGCAATTTGTCCTGAGGATGAACGGGAAGAGGGGCAACCAATGAGAGACTAGATCTAGCTGTTGGGACAGGCACAGGTCACTCTATTTTCCCATCAGGAAGAAGAATTAACCACAGGCTCAGCCTGCTGCCAGGAACCAGAATAGGGCCTGAGGCAATCCCGTGCTTTTGCGGCCAGCTCTCAAAAAAGACAGTTGAAAAATGTAGCTCAGGGACACTGCAATTCACAAACCCGCAGAGTTATAAGTGATAACTCTCATCCACAGATATATTGAGGGAAGTCAACGAAGAGGATTTGAAAGCAAGGCAGAATTGCAGGAAACAGATTTCAGGAGGTAGATTCGAATCGCCTTTAAGGCACATGAAAAGCGGCAAAACGTCGACAATGATGCCCTTGGCCAAAAAGGGCGTATGCGTTTTTTCCTGAATATATTCAGGAAAAAACGCATACGCCCTTTTTGGCCAACCAAGCAACCTGGAAAGGCAAATCAGCGCTACAAAGAAGTCTCGCTTCCCATGGGTCAAAAGGGCCATGCTGCAAAAAGTGTCAAAACCAGACATGCAGGACAGGCCATGGAGAAATGGCAGCCTTGCTACGCTGATGGGCGGGATGTAAATTGCCAACAGCCACTCTGGAGAAGTGTACAGTGTGTCCTGAAACATCTAAAACACACAGCTTAGGGAGCATAGGGCACGACCACTCATGGGCGTATAAATTGGGAAAACTAAATATCAGCAAGACACAGGCACCCCAAAGTTTGGGGCTGCTCTGTTGACAAGAACCTCCACTTCATGACACCTTAAATATCCCAGGAAAGAGAAAAATGGATAAAAAAGTTGTGGTCCTTATATACAATGGAATATCACTCAGACATGAAATCAATGTCATAAGGCTAGTAGAAGCAAGATGAGTGGACTTAGGTACGACGATTCTAAGTGAAATAAGTCACACAGAAAAAGACACTTATCATAAGCTATCACTTATAGAGGGAATGTAAAAACCGCTACACTTGAACTGAATTACAAAACAGAACAGAGTCACACGTTTAGAAAACACACTATGGCTGCTTAACGGGAAAGGTGAGGTGGGGTGATGCATAAAACAAGGGGTTCAAATTTGCTCAGATACCGTTCCATACACCCAATATGTAATAGACAAGTCCTACTCCTTGCTCCGTGAACTGGACTCAACACCCCCTATTCACCGCACAAGAATATATGTGACTAGTAACAATCTTAAAACCTATGTATTGATATCTGTCTGGAAGTGAGTCAAGTGGGTGTAAATCCGCATAAACACAGCCGTGAAAAGCAGCTAAACCCCATTATAAAAATAAATTACTTTTAAAAACCCGTAAAACAAAGACAGTGAAAGAGAGAGAAATTCTTACAAAATTCGTTCAGGGGCTGTGATGCCACCTGGATTGACCATATCTAGACCCACAGCTGGATGAGACATAAGGGTGGACACTCTTGGGGCTGAGAGGTTGGGTGAGCAAACGCAGACCCTTTAAAGTAATACTGCGTGATACCCATCCCATGGGTCCCAAATCTCCAGGTTCAAGGGCATCTTCCTACATCGAAAACATGCATGAGAAACTCAGAAGATGGTACACCATGTGATTTTGAAAGGTTTCTAAAACACACCCCATTTCTCATCTCCTTGTGCTCGGGTTCGCCTTTCCAGCTATTTTACTAGCAATCAACTTACTTGGAGAATCAGCACCTTTAACCTCCTGTTCCCTACAGGTTGCAATTTGTCCTGAGGATGAACGGGAAGAGGGGCAACCAATGAGAGACTAGATCTAGGTGTTGGGACAGGCACAGGTCACTCTATTTTCCCATCAGGAAGAAGAATTAATCACAGGCTCAGCCTGCCGCCCAGAAGCACAATAGGGCCTGAGGCAATCCCGCACTTTTGCGGCCAGCTCCCAAAAAAGCGAGTTGAAAAATGGAGCTCAGGGACACTGCAATTCACAAACCCGCAGAGTTATAAATGATAACTCTCATCCACAGATATATTGAGGGAAGGCAACGAAGAGGATTTGAAAGCAAGGCAGAATTGCAGGAAACAGATTTCAGGAGGTAGATTCGAATCGCCTGTAAAGCACATGAAAAGTGGCAAAACGTCGACAATGATGCCCTTGGCCAAGAAGGGCGTATGCGTTTTTTCCTGAATATATTCAGGAAAAAACGCATACGCACTTTTTGGCCAACCAAGCAACCTGGAAAGGCAAATCAGCGCTACAAAGAAGTCTCGCTTCCCATCGGTCAAAAGGGCCATGCTGCAAAAAGTGTCAAAACCAGAAATGCAGGACAGGCCATGGAGAAATGGCAGCCTTGCTACGCTGATGGGCGGGATGTAAGTTGCCAACAGCCACTCTGGAGAAGTGTACGGTGTGTCCTGAAACATCGAAAAAACACAGCTTAGGGAGCATAGGGCACGTCCACTCATGGGCGTATAAATTGGGAAAACTAAAAATCAGCAAGACACAGGCACCCCAAAGTTTAGGGCTGCTCTGTTGACAAGAACCTCCACTTCATGACACCTTAAATATCCCAGGAAAGAGAAAAATGGATAAAGAAGTTGTGGTCCTTATGTACAATGCAATATCACTCAGACATGAAATCAATGTCATAAGGCTAGTAGAAGCAAGATGAGTGGACTTAGGTACGACGATACTAAGTGAAATAAGTCACACAGAAAAAGACACTTATCATAAGCTATCACTTATAGAGGGAATGTAAAAACCGCTACACTTGAACTGAATTACAGAACAGAACAGAATCACACGTTTAGAAAACACACTATGGCTGCTTAACGGGAAAGGTGAGGTGGGGTGATGCATAAAACAAGGGTTTCAAATTCGCTCAGATACCGTTCCATACACCCAATATGTAATAGACAAGACCTACTCCTTGCTCAGTGAAGTGGACTCAACACCCCCATTCACCGCACAAGAATATATGTGACTAGTAACAATCTTAAAACCTATGTATTGATATCTGTCTGGAAGTGAGTCAAGTGGGTGTAAATCCGCATAAACACAGCCGTGAAAAGCAGCTAAACCCCATTATAAAAATAAATTACTTTTAAAAACCCGTAAAACAAAGACAGTGAAAGAGAGAGAAATTCTTACAAAATTCGTTCAGGGGCTGTGATGCCACCTGGATTGACCATATCTAGACCCACAGCTGGATGAGACATAAGGGTGGACACTCTTGGGGCTGAGAGGTTGGGTGAGCAAACGCAGACCCTTTAAAGTAATACTGCGTGATACCCATCCCATGGGTCCCAAATCTCCAGGTTCAAGGGCATCTTCCAACATCGAAAACATGCATGAGAAACTCAGAAGATGGTACACCGTGTGATTTTGAAAGGTTTCTAAAACACACCCCATTTCTCATCTCCTTGTGCTCGGGTTCGCCTTTCCAGCTACTTTACTAGCAATCAACTTACTTGGAGAATCAGCACCTTTAACCTCCTGTTCCCTACAGGTTGCAATTTGTCCTGAGGATGAACGGGAAGAGGGGCAACCAATGAGAGACTAGATCTAGGTGTTGGGACAGGCACAGGTCACTCCATTTTCCCATCAGGAAGAAGAATTAATCACAGGCTCAGCCTGCCGCCCAGAAGCACAATAGGGCCTGAGGCAATCCCGCGCTTTTGCGGCCAGCTCCCAAAAAAGCGAGTTGAAAAATGGAGCTCAGGGACACTGCAATTCACAAACCCGCAGAGTTATAAATGATAACTCTCATCCACAGATATATTGAGGGAAGGCAACGAAGAGGATTTGAAAGCAAGGCAGAATTGCAGGAAACAGATTTCAGGAGGTAGATTCGAATCGCCTGTAAAGCACATGAAGAGCGGCAAAACGTCGACAATGATGCCCTTGGCCAAGAAGGGCGTATGCGTTTTTTCCTGAATATATTCAGGAAAAAACGCATACGCACTTTTTGGCCAACCAAGCAACCTGGAAAGGCAAATCAGCGCTACAAAGAAGTCTCGCTTCCCATCGGTCAAAAGGGCCATGCTGCAAAAAGTGTCAAAACCAGAAATGCAGGACAGGCCATGGAGAAATGGCAGCCTTGCTACACTGATGGGCGGGATGTAAGTTGCCAACAGCCACTCTGGAGAAGTGTACGGTGTGTCCTGAAACATCGAAAAAACACAGCTTAGGGAGCATAGGGCACGTCCACTCATGGGCGTATAAATTGGGAAAACTAAAAATCAGCAAGACACAGGCACCCCAAAGTTTAGGGCTGCTCTGTTGACAAGAACCTCCACTTCATGACACCTTAAATATCCCAGGAAAGAGAAAAATGGATAAAGAAGTTGTGGTCCTTATGTACAATGCAATATCACTCAGACATGAAATCAATGTCATAAGGCTAGTAGAAGCAAGATGAGTGGACTTAGGTACGACGATTCTAAGTGAAATAAGTCACACAGAAAAAGACACTTATCATAAGCTATCACTTATAGAGGGAATGTAAAAACCGCTACACTTGAACTGAATTACAGAACAGAACAGAATCACACGTTTAGAAAACACACTATGGCTGCTTACCGGGAAAGGTGAGGTGGGGTGATGCATAAAACAAGGGGTTCAAATTCGCTCAGATACCGTTCCATACACCCAATATGTAATAGACAAGACCTACTCCTTGCTCAGTGAACTGGACTCAACACCCCCTATTCACCGCACAAGAATATATGTGACTAGTAACAATCTTAAAACCTATGTATTGATATCTGTCTGGAAGTGAGTCAAGTGGGTGTAAAGCCGCATAAACACAGCCGTGAAAAGCAGCTAAACCCCATTATAAAAATAAATTACTTTTAAAAACCCGTAAAACAAAGACAGTGAAAGAGAGAGAAATTCTTACAAAATTCGTTCAGGGGCTGTGATGCAACCTGGATTGACCATATCTAGACCAACAGCTGGATGAGACATAAGGGTGGACCCTCTTGGGGCTGAGAGGTTGGGTGAGGTTGGGTGACCAAACGCAGACCCTTTAAAGTAATACTGCATGGTACCCATCCCATGGGTCCCAAATCTCCAGGTTCAAGGGCATCTTCCTACATCGAAAACTTGCATGAGGAACCCAGAAGAAGGTACACCGTGTGATTTTGAAAGGTTTCTAAAACGCACCTCATTTCTCATCTCCTTGTGCTCGGGTTCGCCATTCCAGCTACTTTACTAGCAATCTCCCTACTTGGAGAATCAGCACCTTTAACCTCCTGTTCTGTACAGGTTGCAATTTGTCCTGAGGATGAACGGGAAGAGGGGAAACCAATGAGAGAATAGATCTAGGTGTTGGGACAGGCACAGGTCACTCTATTTTCCCATCAGGAAGAAGAATTAACCACAGGCTCAGCCTGCCGCCGGGAACCAGAATAGGGCCTGAGGCAATCCCGTGCTTTTGCGGCCAGCTCCCAAAAAAGACAGTTGAAAAATGGAGCTCAGGGGGACTGCCATTCACAAACTCGCTGAGTTATAAATGATAACTCTCGTCCACAAATATATTGAGGGAAGGCAACGAAGAGGATTTGAAAGCAAGGCAGAATTGCAGGAAACAGGTTTCAGGAGGTAGATTCGAATCGCCTTTAAAGCACATGAAAAGCGGCAAAACGTCGACAATGATGCCCTTGGCCAAAAAGGGCGTATGCGTTTTTTCCTGAATATATTCAGGAAAAAACGCATACGCCCTTTTTGGCCAACCAAGCAACCTGGAAAGGCAAATCAGTGCTACAAAGAAGTCTCGCTTCCCATCGGTCAAAAGGGTCATGCTGCAAAAAGTGTCAAAACCAGAAATGCAGGACAGGCCATGGAGAAATGGCAGCCTTGCTACGCTGATGGGCGGGATGTTAATTGCCAACAGCCACTCTGGAGAAGTGTACGCTGTGTCCTGAAACATCGAAAAAACACAGCTTAGGGAGCATAGGGCACGTCCACTCATGGGCGTATAAATTGGGAAAACTAAAAATCAGCAAGACACAGGCACCCCAAAGTTTAGGGCTGCTCTGTTGACAAGAACCTCCACTTCATGACACCTTAAATATCCCAGGAAAGAGAAAAATGGATAAAGAAGTTGTGGTCCTTATGTACAATGCAATATCACTCAGACATGAAATCAATGTCATAAGGCTAGTAGAAGCAAGATGAGTGGACTTAGGTACGACGATTCTAAGTGAAATAAGTCACACAGAAAAAGACACTTATCATAAGCTATCACTTATAGAGGGAATGTAAAAACCGCTACACTTGAACTGAATTACAGAACAGAACAGAATCACACGTTTAGAAAACACACTATGGCTGCTTAACGGGAAAGGTGAGGTGGGGTGATGCATAAAACAAGGGTTTCAAATTCACTCAGATACCGTTCCATACACCCAATATGTAATAGACAAGACCTACTCCTTGCTCAGTGAACTGGACTCAACACCCCCTATTCACCGCACAAGAATATATGTGACTAGTAGCAATCTTAAAACCTATGTATTGATATCTGTCTGGAAGTGAGTCAAGTGGGTGTAAATCCGCATAAACACAGCCGTGAAAAGCAGCTAAACCCCATTATAAAAATAAATTACTTTTAAAAACCCGTAAAACAAAGACAGTGAAAGAGAGAGAAATTCTTACAAAATTCGTTCAGAGGCTGTGATGCAACCTGGATTGACCATATCTACACGCACAGCTGGATGAGACATAAGGGTGGACAGTCTTGGGGCTGAAAGGTTGGGTTAGGTTGGGTGAGCAAACGCAGACCCTTTAAAGTAATACTGCGTGGTACCCATCCCATGGGTCCCAAGTCTCCAGGTTCAAGGGCATCTTCCTACATCGAAAACATGCATGAGAAACTCAGAAGATGGTACACCGTGTGATTTTGAAAGGTTTCTAAAACGCACCTCATTTCTCATCTCCTTGTGCTCGGGTTCGCCATTCCAGCTACTTTACTAGCAATCTCCCTACTTGGAGAATCAGCACCTTTAACCTCCTGTTCCCTACAGGTTGCAATTTGTCCTGAGGATGAACGGGAAGAGGGGCAACCAATGAGAGACTAGATCTAGGTGTTGGGACAGGCACAGGTCACTCTATTTTCCCATCAGGAAGAAGAATTAATCACAGGCTCAGCCTGCCGCCCAGAAGCACAATAGGGCCTGAGGCAATCCCGCACTTTTGCGGCCAGCTCCCAAAAAAGCGAGTTGAAAAATGGAGCTCAGGGACACTGCAATTCACAAACCCGCAGAGTTATAAATGATAACTCTCATCCACAGATATATTGAGGGAAGGCAACGAAGAGGATTTGAAAGCAAGGCAGAATTGCAGGAAACAGATTTCAGGAGGTAGATTCGAATCGCCTGTAAAGCACATGAAAAGCGGCAAAACGTCGACAATGATGCCCTTGGCCAAGAAGGGCGTATGCGTTTTTTCCTGAATATATTCAGGAAAAAACGCATACGCACTTTTTGGCCAACCAAGCAACCTGGAAAAGCAAATCAGCGCTACAAAGAAGTCTCGCTTCCCATCGGTCAAAAGGGCCATGCTGCAAAAAGTGTCAAAACCAGAAATACAGGACAGGCCATGGAGAAATGGCAGCCTTGCTACGCTGATGGGCGGGATGTAAGTTGCCAACAGCCACTCTGGAGAAGTGTACGGTGTGTCCTGAAACATCGAGAAAACACAGCTTAGGGAGCATAGGGCACGTCCACTCATGGGCGTATAAATTGGGAAAACTAAAAATCAGCAAGACACAGGCACCCCAAAGTTTAGGGCTGCTCTGTTGACAAGAACCTCCACTTCATGACACCTTAAATATCCCAGGAAAGAGAAAAATGGATAAAGAAGTTGTGGTCCTTATGTACAATGCAATATCACTCAGACATGAAATCAATGTCATAAGGCTAGTAGAAGCAAGATGAGTGGACTTAGGTACGACGATTCTAAGTGAAATAAGTCACACAGAAAAAGACACTTATCATAAGCTATCACTTATAGAGGGAATGTAAAAACCGCTACACTTGAACTGAATTACAGAACAGAACAGAATCACACGTTTAGAAAACACACTATGGCTGCTTAACGGGAAAGGTGAGGTGGGGTGATGCATAAAACAAGGGGTTCAAATTCGCTCAGATACCGTTCCATACACCCAATATGTAATAGACAAGACCTACTCCTTGCTCAGTGAACTGGACTCAACACCCCCTATTCACCGCACAATAATATATGTGACTAGTAACAATCTTAAAACCTATGTATTGATATCTGTCTGGAAGTGAGTCAAGTGGGTGTAAAGCCGCATAAACACAGCCGTGAAAAGCAGCTAAACCCCATTATAAAAATAAATTACTTTTAAAAACCAGTAAAACAAAGACAGTGAAAGAGAGAGAAATTCTTACAAAATTCGTTCAGGGGCTGTGATGCAACCTGGATTGACCATATCTAGACCCACAGCTGGATGAGACATAAGGGTGGACACTCTTGGGGCTGAGAGGTTGGGTGAGGTTGGGTGAGGAAACGCAGACCCTTTAAAGTAATACTGCATGGTACCCATCCCATGGGTCCCAAATCTCCAGGTTCAAGGGCATCTTCCTACATCGAAAACTTGCATGAGGAACCCAGAAGAAGGTACACCGTGTGATTTTGAAAGTTTTCTAAAACGCACCTCATTTCTCATCTCCTTGTGCTCGGGTTCGCCTTTCCAGCTACTTTACTAGCAATCAACTTACTTGGAGAATCAGCACCTTTAACCTCCTGTTCCCTACAGGTTGCAATTTGTCCTGAGGATGAACGGGAAGAGGGGCAACCAATGAGAGACTAGATCTAGCTGTTGGGACAGGCACAGGTCACTCTATTTTCCCATCAGGAAGAAGAATTAATCACAGGCTCAGCCTGCCGCCCAGAAGCACAATAGGGCCTGAGGCAATCCCGCGCTTTTGCGGCCAGCTCCCAAAAAAGCGAGTTGAAAAATGGAGCTCAGGGACACTGCAATTCACAAACCCGCAGAGTTATAAATGATAACTCTCATCCACAGATATATTGAGGGAAGGCAACGAAGAGGATTTGAAAGCAAGGCAGAATTGCAGGAAACAGATTTCAGGAGGTAGATTCGAATCGCCTGTAAAGCACATGAAGAGCGGCAAAACGTCGACAATGATGCCCTTGGCCAAGAAGGGCGTATGCGTTTTTTCCTGAATATATTCAGGAAAAAACGCATACGCCCTTTTTGGCCAACCAA
Organism: Eschrichtius robustus; assembly: GCF_028021215.1. Lineage (NCBI taxonomy): Eukaryota > Metazoa > Chordata > Mammalia > Artiodactyla > Eschrichtiidae > Eschrichtius > Eschrichtius robustus. Next base: position 332,195 of record NW_027175208.1, read on the forward strand.
GCAACCTGGAAAGGCAAATCAGCGCTACAAAGAAGTCTCGCTTCCCATCGGTCAAAAGGGCCATGCTGCAAAAAGTGTCAAAACCAGAAATGCAGGACAGGCCATGGAGAAATGGCAGCCTTGCTACACTGATGGGCGGGATGTAAGTTGCCAACAGACACTCTGGAGAAGTGTACGGTGTGTCCTGAAACATCGAAAAAACACAGCTTAGGGAGCATAGGGCACGTCCACTCATGGGCGTATAAATTGGGAAAACTAAAAATCAGCAAGACACAGGCACCCCAAAGTTTAGGGCTGCTCTGTTGACAAGAACCTCCACTTCATGACACCTTAAATATCCCAGGAAAGAGAAAAATGGATAAAGAAGTTGTGGTCCTTATGTACAATGCAATATCACTCAGACATGAAATCAATGTCATAAGGCTAGTAGAAGCAAGATGAGTGGACTTAGGTACGACGATTCTAAGTGAAATAAGTCACACAGAAAAAGACACTTATCATAAGCTATCACTTATAGAGGGAATGTAAAAACCGCTACACTTGAACTGAATTACAGAACAGAACAGAATCACACGTTTAGAAAACACACTATGGCTGCTTACCGGGAAAGGTGAGGTGGGGTGATGCATAAAACAAGGGGTTCAAATTCGCTCAGATACCGTTCCATACACCCAATATGTAATAGACAAGACCTACTCCTTGCTCAGTGAACTGGACTCAACACCCCCTATTCACCGCACAAGAATATATGTGACTAGTAACAATCTTAAAACCTATGTATTGATATCTGTCTGGAAGTGAGTCAAGTGGGTGTAAAGCCGCATAAACACAGCCGTGAAAAGCAGCTAAACCCCTTTATAAAAATAAATTACTTTTAAAAACCCGTAAAACAAAGACAGTGAAAGAGAGAGAAATTCTTACAAAATTCGTTCAGGGGCTGTGATGCAACCTGAATTGACCATATCTACACGCACAGCTGGATGAGACATAAGGGTGGACACTCTTGGGGCTGAGAGGTTGGGTGAGCAAACGCAGACCCTTTAAAGTAATACTGCGTGATACTCATCCCATGGATCCCAAATCTCCAGGTTCAAGGGCATCTTCCTACATCGAAAACGTGCATGAGAAACTCAGAAGATGGTACACCGTGTGATTTTGAAAGGTTTCTAAAACGCACCCCATTTCTCATCTCCTTGTGCTCGGGTTCGCATTTCCAGCTACTTTACTAGCAATCAACTTACTTGGAGAATCAGCACCTTTAACCTCCTGTTCCCTACAGGTTGCAATTTGTCCTGAGGATGAACGGGAAGAGGGGCAACCAATGAGAGACTAGATCTAGGTGTTGGGACAGGCACAGGTCACTCTATTTTCCCATCAGGAAGAAGAATTAATCACAGGCTCAGCCTGCCGCCCAGAAGCACAATAGGGCCTGAGGCAATCCCGCGCTTTTGCGGCCAGCTCCCAAAAAAGCGAGTTGAAAAATGGAGCTCAGGGACACTGCAATTCACAAACCCGCAGAGTTATAAATGATAACTCTCATCCACAGATATATTGAGGGAAGGCAACGAAGAGGATTTGAAAGCAAGGCAGAATTGCAGGAAACAGATTTCAGGAGGTAGATTCGAATCGCCTGTAAAGCACATGTAAAGCGGCAAAACGTCGACAATGATGCACTTGGCCAAGAACGACGTATGCGTTTTTTCCTGAATATATTCAGGAAAAAACGCATACGCCCTTTTTGGCCAACCAAGCAACCTGGAAAGGCAAATCAGCGCTACAAAGAAGTCTCGCTTCCCATCGGTCAAAAGCTCCATGCTGCAAAAAGTGTCAAAACCAGAAATGCAGGACAGGCCATGGAGAAATGGCAGCCTTGCTACGCTGATGAGCGGGATGTAAGTTGCCAACAGCCACTCTGGAGAAGTGTACGGTGTGTCCTGAAACATCGAAAAAACACAGCTTAGGGAGCATAGGGCACGTCCACTCATGGGCGTATAAATTGGGAAAACTAAAAATCAGCAAGACACAGGCACCCCAAAGTTTAGGGCTGCTCTGTTGACAAGAACCTCCACTTCATGACACCTTAAATATCCCAGGAAAGAGAAAAATGGATAAAGAAGTTGTGGTCCTTATGTACAATGCAATATCACTCAGACATGAAATCAATGTCATAAGGCTAGTAGAAGCAAGATGAGTGGACTTAGGTACGACGATTCTAAGTGAAATAAGTCACACAGAAAAAGACACTTATCATAAGCTATCACTTATAGAGGGAATGTAAAAACCGCTACACTTGAACTGAATTACAGAACAGAACAGAATCACACGTTTAGAAAACACACTATGGCTGCTTAACGGGAAAGGTGAGGTGGGGTGATGCATAAAACAAGGGGTTCAAATTCGCTCAGATACCGTTCCATACACCCAATATGTAATAGACAAGACCTACTCCTTGCTCAGTGAACTGGACTCAACACGCCCTATTCACCGCACAAGAATATATGTGACTAGTAACAATCTTAAAACCTATGTATTGATATCTGTCTGGAAGTGAGTCAAGTGGGTGTAAATCCGCATAAACACAGCCGTGAAAAGCAGCTAAACCCCATTATAAAAATAAATTACTTTTAAAAACCCGTAAAACAAAGACAGTGAAAGAGAGAGAAATTCTTACAAAATTCGTTCAGAGGCTGTGATGCAACCTGGATTGACCATATCTACACGCACAGCTGGATGAGACATAAGGGTGGACAGTCTTGGGGCGGAAAGGTTGGGTTAGGTTGGGTGAGCAAACGCAGACCCTTTAAAGTAATACTGCGTGGTACCCATCCCATGGGTCCCAAGTCTCCAGGTTCAAGGGCATCTTCCTACATCGAAAACATGCATGAGAAACTCAGAAGATGGTACACCGTGTGATTTTGAAAGGTTTCTAAAACGCACCTCATTTCTCATCTCCTTGTGCTCGGGTTCGCCATTCCAGCTACTTTACAAGCAATCTCCCTACTTGGAGAATCAGCACCTTTAACCTCCTGTTCCCTACAGGTTGCAATTTGTCCTGAGGATGAACGGGAAGAGGGGCAACCAATGAGAGACTAGATCTAGCTGTTGGGACAGGCACAGGTCACTCTATTTTCCCATCAGGAAGAAGAATTAACCACAGGCTCAGCCTGCTGCCAGGAACCAGAATAGGGCCTGAGGCAATCCCGTGCTTTTGCGGCCAGCTCTCAAAAAAGACAGTTGAAAAATGGAGCTCAGGGACACTGCAATTCACAAACCCGCAGAGTTATAAGTGATAACTCTCATCCACAGATATATTGAGGGAAGTCAACGAAGAGGATTTGAAAGCAAGGCAGAATTGCAGGAAACAGATTTCAGGAGGTAGATTCGAATCGCCTTTAAGGCACATGAAAAGCGGCAAAACGTCGACAATGATGCCCTTGGCCAAAAAGGGCGTATGCGTTTTTTCCTGAATATATTCAGGAAAAAACGCATACGCCCTTTTTGGCCAACCAAGCAACCTGGAAAGGCAAATCAGCGCTACAAAGAAGTCTCGCTTCCCATGGGTCAAAAGGGCCATGCTGCAAAAAGTGTCAAAACCAGAAATGCAGGACAGGCCATGGAGAAATGGCAGCCTTGCTACGCTGATGGGCGGGATGTAAATTGCCAACAGCCACTCTGGAGAAGTGTACGGTGTGTCCTGAAACATCGAAAAAACACAGCTTAGTGAGCATAGGGCACGTCCACTCATGGGCGTATAAATTGGGAAAACTAAAAATCAGCAAGACACAGGCACCCCAAAGTTTGGGGCTGCTCTGTTGACAAGAACCTCCACTTCATGACACCTTAAATATCCCAGGAAAGAGAAAAATGGATAAAAAAGTTGTGGTCCTTATGTACAATGGAATATCACTCAGACATGAAATCAATGTCATAAGGCTAGTAGAAGCAAGATGAGTGGACTTAGGTACGACGATTCTAAGGGAAATAAGTCACAGAGAAAAAGACACTTATCATAAGCTATCACTTATAGAGGGAATGTAAAAACCGCTACACTTGAACTGAATTACAAAACAGAACAGAGTCACACGTTTAGAAAACACACTATGGCTGCTTAACGGGAAAGGTGAGGTGGGGTGATGCATAAAACAAGGGGTTCAAATTTGCTCAGATACCGTTCCATACACCCAATATGTAATAGACAAGACCTACTCCTTGCTCCGTGAACTGGACTCAACACCCCCTATTCACCGCACAAGAATATATGTGACTAGTAACAATCTTAAAACCTATGTATTGATATCTGTCTGGAAGTGAGTCAAGTGGGTGTAAATCCGCATAAACACAGCCGTGAAAAGCAGCTAAACCCCATTATAAAAATAAATTACTTTTAAAAACCCGTAAAACAAAGACAGTGAAAGAGAGAGAAATTCTTACAAAATTCGTTCAGGGGCTGTGATGCCACCTGGATTGACCATATCTAGACCCACAGCTGGATGAGACATAAGGGTGGACACTCTTGGGGCTGAGAGGTTGGGTGAGCAAACGCAGACCCTTTAAAGTAATACTGCGTGGTACCCATCCCATGGGTCCCAAATCTCCAGGTTCAAGGGCATCTTCCTACATCGAAAACATGCATGAGAAACTCAGAAGGTGGTACACCGTGTGATTTTGAAAGGTTTCTAAAACACACCTCATTTCTCATCTCCTTGTGCTCGGGTTCGCCTTTCCAGCTACTTTACTAGCAATCAACTTACTTGGAGAATCAGCACCTTTAACCTCCTGTTCCCTACAGGTTGCAATTTGTCCTGAGGATGAACGGGAAGAGGGGAAACCAATGAGAGACTAGATCTAGGTGTTGGGACAGGCACAGGTCACTCTATTTTCCCATCAGGAAGAAGAATTAATCACAGGCTCAGCCTGCAGCCCAGAAACACAATAGGGCCTGAGGCAATCCCGCGCTTTTGCGGCCAGCTCCCAAAAAAGCGAGTTGAAAAATGGAGCTCAGGGACACTGCAATTCACAAACCCGCAGAGTTATAAATGATAACTCTCATCCACAGATATATTGAGGGAAGGCAACGAAGAGGACTTGAAAGCAAGGCAGAATTGCAGGAAACAGATTTCAGGAGGTAGATTCGAATCGCCTGTAAAGCACATGAAAAGCGGCAAAACGTCGACAATGATGCCCTTGGCCAAAAAGGGCGTATGCGTTTTTTCCTGAATATATTCAGGAAAAAACGCATACGCCCTTTTTGGCCAACCAAGCAACCTGGAAAGGCAAATCAGCGCTACAAAGAAGTCTCGCTTCCCATGGGTCAAAAGGGCCATGCTGCAAAAAGTGTCAAAACCAGAAATGCAGGACAGGCCATGGAGAAATGGCAGCCTTGCTACGCTGATGGGCGGGATGTAAATTGCCAACAGCCACTCTGGAGAAGTGTACGGTGTGTCCTGAAACATCGAAAAAACACAGCTTAGTGAGCATAGGGCACGTCCACTCATGGGCGTATAAATTGGGAAAACTAAAAATCAGAAAGACACAGGCACCCCAAAGTTTGGGGCTGCTCTGTTGACAAGAACCTCCACTTCATGACACCTTAAATATCCCAGGAAAGAGAAAAATGGATAAAGAAGTTGTGGTCCTTATGTACAATGGAATATCACTCAGACATGAAATCAATGTCATAAGGCTAGTAGAAGCAAGATGAGTGGACTTAGGTACGACGATTCTAAGTGAAATAAGTCACACAGAAAAAGACACTTATCATAAGCTATCACTTATAGAGGGAATGTAAAAACCGCTACACTTGAACTGAATTACAGAACAGAACAGAATCACACGTTTAGAAAACACACTATGGCTGCTTAACGGGAAAGGTGAGGTGGGGTGATGCATAAAACAAGGGGTTCAAATTCGCTCAGATACCGTTCCATACACCCAATATGTAATAGACAAGACCTACTCCTTGCTCAGTGAACTGGACTCAACACCCCCTATTCACCGCACAAGAATATATGTGACTAGTAGCAATCTTAAAACCTATGTATTGATATCTGTCTGGAAGTGAGTCAAGTGGGTGTAAATCCGCATAAACACTGCCGTGAAAAGCAGCTAAACCCCATTATAAAAATAAATTACTTTTAAAAACCCGTAAAACAAAGACAGTGAAAGAGAGAGAAATTCTTACAAAATTCGTTCAGAGGCTGTGATGCAACCTGGATTGACCATATCTACACGCACAGCTGGATGAGACATAAGGGTGGACAGTCTTGGGGCTGAAAGGTTGGGTTAGGTTGGGTGAGCAAACGCAGACCCTTTAAAGTAATACTGCGTGGTACCCATCCCATGGGTCCCAAGTCTCCAGGTTCAAGGGCATCTTCCTACATCGAAAACATGCATGAGAAACTCAGAAGATGGTACACCGTGTGATTTTGAAAGGTTTCTAAAACGCACCTCATTTCTCATCTCCTTGTGCTCGGGTTCGCCATTCCAGCTACTTTACTAGCAATCTCCCTACTTGGAGAATCAGCACCTTTAACCTCCTGTTCCCTACAGGTTGCAATTTGTCCTGAGGATGAACGGGAAGAGGGGCAACCAATGAGAGACTAGATCTAGCTGTTGGGACAGGCACAGGTCACTCTATTTTCCCATCAGGAAGAAGAATTAACCACAGGCTCAGCCTGCTGCCAGGAACCAGAATAGGGCCTGAGGCAATCCCGTGCTTTTGCGGCCAGCTCTCAAAAAAGACAGTTGAAAAATGGAGCTCAGGGACACTGCAATTCACAAACCCGCAGAGTTATAAGTGATAACTCTCATCCACAGATATATTGAGGGAAGTCAACGAAGAGGATTTGAAAGCAAGGCAGAATTGCAGGAAACAGATTTCAGGAGGTAGATTCGAATCGCCTTTAAGGCACATGAAAAGCGGCAAAACGTCGACAATGATGCCCTTGGCCAAAAAAGGCGTATGCGTTTTTTCCTGAATATATTCAGGAAAAAACGCATACGCCCTTTTTGGCCAACCAAGCAACATGGAAAGGCAAATCAGCGCTACAAAGAAGTCTCGCTTCCCATGGGTCAAAAGGGCCATGCTGCAAAAAGTGTCAAAACCAGAAATGCAGGACAGGCCATGGAGAAATGGCAGCCTTGCTAAGCTGATGGGCGGGATGTAAATTGCCAACAGCCACTCTGGAGAAGTGTATGGTGTGTCCTGAAACATCGAAAAAACACAGCTTAGGGAGCATAGGGCACGTCCACTCATGGGCGTATAAATTGGGAAAACTAAAAATCAGCAAGACACAGGCACCCCAAAGTTTGGGGCTGCTCTGTTGACAAGAACCTCCACTTCATGACACCTTAAATATCCCAGGAAAGAGAAAAATGGATAAAAAAGTTGTGGTCCTTATGTACAATGGAATATCACTCAGACATGAAATCAATGTCATAAGGCTAGTAGAAGCAAGATGAGTGGACTTAGGTACGACGATTCTAAGTGAAATAAGTCACACAGAAAAAGACACTTATCATAAGCTATCACTTATAGAGGGTATGTAAAAACCGCTACACTTGAACTGAATTACAAAACAGAACAGAGTCACACGTTTAGAAAACACACTATGGCTGCTTAACGGGAAAGGTGAGGTGGGGTGATGCATAAAACAAGGGGTTCAAATTTGCTCAGATACCGTTCCATACACCCAATATGTAATAGACAAGACCTACTCCTTGCTCCGTGAACTGGACTCAACACCCCCTATTCACCGCACAAGAATATATGTGACTAGTAACAATCTTAAAACCTATGTATTGATATCTGTCTGGAAGTGAGTCAAGTGGGTGTAAATCCGCATAAACACAGCCGTGAAAAGCAGCTAAACCCCATTATAAAAATAAATTACTTTTAAAAACCCGTAAAACAAAGACAGTGAAAGAGAGAGAAATTCTTACAAAATTCGTTCAGGGGCTGTGAAGCCACCTGGATTGACCATATCTAGACCCACAGCTGGATGAGACATAAGGGTGGACACTCTTGGGTCTGAGAGGTTGGGTGAGCAAACGCAGACCCTTTAAAGTAATACTGCGTGATACCCATCCCATGGGTCCCAAATCTCCAGGTTCAAGGGCATCTTCCAACATCGAAAACATGCATGAGAAACTCAGAAGATGGTACACCGTGTGATTTTGAAAGGTTTCTAAAACACACCCCATTTCTCATCTCCTTGTGCTCGGGTTCGCCTTTCCAGCTACTTTACTAGCAATCAACTTACTTGGAGAATCAGCACCTTTAACCTCCTGTTCCCTACAGGTTGCAATTTGTCCTGAGGATGAACGGGAAGAGGGGCAACCAATGAGAGACTAGATCTAGGTGTTGGGACAGGCACAGGTCACTCTATTTTCCCATCAGGAAGAAGAATTAATCACAGGCTCAGCCTGCCGCCCAGAAGCACAATAGGGCCTGAGGCAATCCCGCGCTTTTGCGGCCAGCTCCCAAAAAAGCGAGTTGAAAAATGGAGCTCAGGGACACTGCAATTCACAAACCCGCAGAGTTATAAATGATAACTCTCATCCACAGATATATTGAGGGAAGGCAACGAAGAGGATTTGAAAGCAAGGCAGAATTGCAGGAAACAGATTTCAGGAGGTAGATTCGAATCGCCTGTAAAGCACATGAAGAGCGGCAAAACGTCGACAATGATGCCCTTGGCCAAGAAGGGCGTATGCGTTTTTTCCTGAATATATTCAGGAAAAAACGCATACGCACTTTTTGGCCAACCAAGCAACCTGGAAAGGCAAATCAGCGCTACAAAGAAGTCTCGCTTCCCATCGGTCAAAAGGGCCATGCTGCAAAAAGTGTCAAAACCAGAAATGCAGGACAGGCCATGGAGAAATGGCAGCCTTGCTACACTGATGGGCGGGATGTAAGTTGTCAACAGCCACTCTGGAGAAGTGTACGGTGTGTCCTGAAACATCGAAAAAACACAGCTTAGGGAGCATAGGGCACGTCCACTCATGGGCGTATAAATTGGGAAAACTAAAAATCAGCAAGACACAGGCACCCCAAAGTTTAGGGCTGCTCTGTTGACAAGAACCTCCACTTCATGACACCTTAAATATCCCAGGAAAGAGAAAAATGGATAAAGAAGTTGTGGTCCTTATGTACAATGCAATATCACGCAGACATGAAATCAATGTCATAAGGCTAGTAGAAGCAAGATGAGTGGACTTAGGTACGACGATTCTAAGTGAAATAAGTCACACAGAAAAAGACACTTATCATAAGCTATCACTTATAGAGGGAATGTAAAAACCGCTACACTTGAACTGAATTACAGAACAGAACAGAATCACACGTTTAGAAAACACACTATGGCTGCTTACCGGGAAAGGTGAGGTGGGGTGATGCATAAAACAAGGGGTTCAAATTCGCTCAGATACCGTTCCATACACCCAATATGTAATAGACAAGACCTACTCCTTGCTCAGTGAACTGGACTCAACACCCCCTATTCACCGCACAAGAATATATGTGACTAGTAACAATCTTAAAACCTATGTATTGATATCTGTCTGGAAGTGAGTCAAGTGGGTGTAAAGCCGCATAAACACAGCCGTGAAAAGCAGCTAAACCCCATTATAAAAATAAATTACTTTTAAAAACCCGTAAAACAAAGACAGTGAAAGAGAGAGAAATTCTTACAAAATTCGTTCAGGGGCTGTGATGCAACCTGGATTGACCATATCTAGACCCACAGCTGGATGAGACATAAGGGTGGACACTCTTGGGGCTGAGAGGTTGGGTGAGGTTGGGTGACCAAACGCAGACCCTTTAAAGTAATACTGCATGGTACCCATCCCATGGGTCCCAAATCTCCAGGTTCAAGGGCATCTTCCTACATCGAAAACTTGCATGAGGAACCCAGAAGAAGGTACACCGTGTGATTTTGAAAGGTTTCTAAAACGCACCTCATTTCTCATCTCCTTGTGCTCGGGTTCGCCATTCCAGCTACTTTACTAGCAATCTCCCTACTTGGAGAATCAGCACCTTTAACCTCCTGTTCCCTACAGGTTGCAATTTGTCCTGAGGATGAACGGGAAGAGGGGCAACCAATGAGAGACTAGATCTAGCTGTTGGGACAGGCACAGGTCACTCTATTTTCCCATCAGGAAGAAGAATTAACCACAGGCTCAGCCTGCTGCCAGGAACCAGAATAGGGCCTGAGGCAATCCCGTGCTTTTGTGGCCAGCTCTCAAAAAAGACAGTTGAAAAATGGAGCTCAGGGACACTGCAATTCACAAACCCGCAGAGTTATAAGTGATAACTCTCATCCACAGATATATTGAGGGAAGTCAACGAAGAGGATTTGAAAGCAAGGCAGAATTGAAGGAAACAGATTTCAGGAGGTAGATTCGAATCGCCTTTAAGGCACATGAAAAGCGGCAAAACGTCGACAATGATGCCCTTGGCCAAAAAGGGCGTATGCGTTTTTTCCTGAATATATTCAGGAAAAAACGCATACGCCCTTTTTGGCCAACCAAGCAACCTGGAAAGGCAAATCAGCGCTACAAAGAAGTCTCGCTTCCCATGGGTCAAAAGGGCCATGCTGCAAAAAGTGTCAAAACCAGAAATGCAGGACAGGCCATGGAGAAATGGCAGCCTTGCTACGCTGATGGGAGGGATGTAAATTGCCAACAGCCACTCTGGAGAAGTGTACGGTGTGTCCTGAAACATCGAAAAAACACAGCTTAGTGAGCATAGGGCACGTCCACTCATGGGCGTATAAATTGGGAAAACTAAAAATCAGCAAGACACAGGCACCCCAAAGTTTGGGGCTGCTCTGTTGACAAGAACCTCCACTTCATGACACCTTAAATATCCCAGGAAAGAGAAAAATGGATAAAAAAGTTGTGGTCCTTATGTACAATGGAATATCACTCAGACATGAAATCAATGTCATAAGGCTAGTAGAAGCAAGATGAGTGGACTTAGGTACGACGATTCTAAGGGAAATAAGTCACAGAGAAAAAGACACTTATCATAAGCTATCACTTATAGAGGGAATGTAAAAACCGCTACACTTGAACTGAATTACAAAACAGAACAGAGTCACACGTTTAGAAAACACACTATGGCTGCTTAACGGGAAAGGTGAGGTGGGGTGATGCATAAAACAAGGGGTTCAAATTTGCTCAGATACCGTTCCATACACCCAATATGTAATAGACAAGACCTACTCCTTGCTCCGTGAACTGGACTCAACACCCCCTATTCACCGCACAAGAATATATGTGACTAGTAACAATCTTAAAACCTATGTATTGATATCTGTCTGGAAGTGAGTCAAGTGGGTGTAAAGCCGCATACACACAGCCGTGATAAGCAGCTAAACCCCATTATAAAAATAAATTACTTTTAAAAACCCGTAAAACAAAGACAGTGAAAGAGAGAGAAATTCTTACAAAATTCGTTCAGGGGCTGTGATGCCACCTGGATTGACCATATCTAGACCCACAGCTGGATGAGACATAAGGGTGGACACTCTTGGGGCTGAGAGGTTGGGTGAGCAAACGCAGACCCTTTAAAGTAATACTGCGTGGTACCCATCCCATGGGTCCCAAATCTCCAGGTTCAAGGGCATCTTCCTACATCGAAAACATGCATGAGAAACTCAGAAGATGGTACACCGTGTGATTTTGAAAGGTTTCTAAAACACACCTCATTTCTCATCTCCTTGTGCTCGGGTTCGCCTTTCCAGCTACTTTACTAGCAATCAACTTACTTGGAGAATCAGCACCTTTAACCTCCTGTTCCCTACAGGTTGCAATTTGTCCTGAGGATGAACGGGAAGAGGGGAAACCAATGAGAGACTAGATCTAGGTGTTGGGACAGGCACAGGTCACTCTATTTTCCCATCAGGAAGAAGAATTAATCACAGGCTCAGCCTGCAGCCCAGAAACACAATAGGGCCTGAGGCAATCCCGCGCTTTTGCGGCCAGCTCCCAAAAAAGCGAGTTGAAAAATGGAGCTCAGGGACACTGCAATTCACAAACCCGCAGAGTTATAAATGATAACTCTCATCCACAGATATATTGAGGGAAGGCAACGAAGAGGATTTGAAAGCAAGGCAGAATTGCAGGAAACAGATTTCAGGAGGTAGATTCGAATCGCCTGTAAAGCACATGAAAAGCGGCAAAACGTCGACAATGATGCCCTTGGCCAAAAAGGGCGTATGCGTTTTTTCCTGAATATATTCAGGAAAAAACGCATACGCCCTTTTTGGCCAACCAAGCAACCTGGAAAGGCAAATCAGCGCTACAAAGAAGTCTCGCTTCCCATGGGTCAAAAGGGCCATGCTGCAAAAAGTGTCAAAACCAGAAATGCAGGACAGGCCATGGAGAAATGGCAGCCTTGCTACGCTGATGGGCGGGATGTTAATTGCCAACAGCCACTCTGGAGAAGTGTACGGTGTGCCCTGAAACATCGAAAAAACACAGCTTAGTGAGCATAGGGCACGTCCACTCATGGGCGTATAAATTGGGAAAACTAAAAATCAGAAAGACACAGGCACCCCAAAGTTTGGGGCTGCTCTGTTGACAAGAACCTCCACTTCATGACACCTTAAATATCCCAGGAAAGAGAAAAATGGATAAAGAAGTTGTGGTCCTTATGTACAATGGAATATCACTCAGACATGAAATCAATGTCATAAGGCTAGTAGAAGCAAGATGAGTGGACTTAGGTACGACGATTCTAAGTGAAATAAGTCACACAGAAAAAGACACTTATCATAAGCTATCACTTATAGAGGGAATGTAAAAACCGCTACACTTGAACTGAATTACAGAACAGAACAGAATCACACGTTTAGAAAACACACTATGGCTGCTTAACGGGAAAGGTGAGGTGGGGTGATGCATAAAACAAGGGGTTCAAATTCGCTCAGATACCGTTCCATACACCCAATATGTAATAGACAAGACCTACTCCTTGCTCAGTGAACTGGACTCAACACCCCCTATTCACCGCACAAGAATATATGTGACTAGTAACAATCTTAAAACCTATGTATTGATATCTGTCTGGAAGTGAGTCAAGTGGGTGTAAAGCCGCATAAACACAGCCGTGAAAAGCAGCTAAACCCCATTATAAAAATAAATTACTTTTAAAAACCCGTAAAACAAAGACAGTGAAAGAGAGAGAAATTCTTACAAAATTCGTTCAAAGGCTGTGATGCCCCCTGGATTGACCATATCTAGACCCACAGCTGGATGAGACATAAGGGTGGACACTCTTGGGGCTGAGAGGTTGGGTGAGCAAACGCAGACCCTTTAAAGTAATACTGCGTGGTACCCATGCCATGGGTCCCAAGTCTCCAGGTTCAAGGGCATCTTCCTACATCGAAAACATGCATGAGAAACTCAGAAGATGGTACACCGTGTGATTTTGAAAGTTTTCTAAAACGCACCTCATTTCTCATCTCCTTGTGCTCGGGTTCGCCATTCCAGCTACTTTACTAGTAATCTCCCTACTTGGAGTATCAGCACCTTTAACCTCCTGTTCCCTACAGGTTGCAATTTGTCCTGAGGATGAACGGGAAGAGGGGCAACCAATGAGAGACTAGATCTAGCTGTTGGGACAGGCACAGGTCACTCTATTTTCCCATCAGGAAGAAGAATTAACCACAGGCTCAGCCTGCTGCCAGGAACCAGAATAGGGCCTGAGGCAATCCCGTGCTTTTGCGGCCAGCTCTCAAAAAAGACAGTTGAAAAATGGAGCTCAGGGACACTGCAATTCACAAACCCGCAGAGTTATAAGTGATAACTCTCATCCACAGATATATTGAGGGAAGTCAACGAAGAGGATTTGAAAGCAAGGCAGAATTGCAGGAAACAGGTTTCAGGAGGTAGATTCGAATCGCCTTTAAGGCACATGAAAAGCGGCAAAACGTCGACAATGATGCCCTTGGCCAAAAAGTGCGTATGCGTTTTTTCCTGAATATATTCAGGAAAAAACGTATACGCCCTTTTTTGCCAACCAAGCAACCTAGAAATGCAAATCAGCGCTACAAAGAAGTCTCGCTTCCCATGGGTCAAAAGGGCCATGCTGCAAAAAGTGTCAAAACAAGAAATGCAGGACAGGCCATGGAGAAATGGCAGCCTTGCTACGCTGATGGGCGGGATGTAAATTGCCAACAGCCACTCTGGAGAAGTGCACGGTGTGTCCTGAAACATCGAAAAAACACAGCTTAGGGAGCATAGGGCACGTCCACTCATGGGCGTATAAATTGGGAAAACTAAAAATGAGCAAGACATAGGCACCCCAAAGTTTGGGGCTGCTCTGTTGACAAGAACCTCCACTTCATGACACCTTAAATATCCCAGGAAAGAGAAAAATGGATAAAAAAGTTGTGGTCCTTATGTACAATGGAATATCACTCAGACATGAAATCAATGTCATAAGGCTAGTAGAAGCAAGATGAGTGGACTTAGGTACGACGATTCTAAGTGAAATAATTCACACAGAAAAAGACACTTATCATAAGCTATCACTTATAGAGGGAATGTAAAAACCGCTACACTTGAACTGAATTACAAAACAGAACAGAGTCACACGTTTAGAAAACACACTATGGCTGCTTAACGGGAAAGGTGAGGTGGGGTGATGCATAAAACAAGGGGTTCAAATTCGCTCAGATACCGTTCCATACACCCAATATGTAATACACAAGACCTACTCCTTGCTCAGTGAACTGGACTCAACACCCCCTATTCACCGCACAAGAATATATATGACTAGTAACAATCTTAAAACCTATGTATTGATATCTGTCTGGATGTGAGTCAAGTGGGTGTAAATCCGCATAAACACAGCCGTGAAAAGCAGCTAAACCCCATTATAAAAATAAATTACTTTTAAAAACCCGTAAAACAAAGACAGTGAAAGAGAGAGAAATTCTTACAAAATTCGATCAGGGGCTGCGATGCAACCTGGATTGACCATATCTAGACCCACAGCTGGATGAGACATAAGGGTGGACACTCTTGGGGCTGAGAGGTTGGGTGAGCAAACGCAGACCCTTTAAAGTAATACTGCGTGGTACCCATCCCATGGGTCCCAAATCTCCAGGTTCAAGGACATCTTCCTACATCGAAAACATGCATGAGAAACTCAGAAGATGGTACACCGTGTGATTTTGAAAGGTTTCTAAAACACACACCATTTCTCATCTCCTTGTGCTCGGTTTCGCCTTTCCAGCTACTTTACTAGCAATCAACTTACTTGGAGAATCAGCACCTTTAACCTCCTGTTCCCTACAGGTTGCAATTTGTCCTGAGGATGAACGGGAAGAGGGGCAACCAATGAGAGACTAAATCTAGGTGTTGGGACAGGCACAGGTCACTCTATTTTCCCATCAGGAAGAAGAATTAACCACAGGCTCAGCCTGCCGCCCAGAAGCAGAATAGGGCCTGAGGCAATCCCGCGCTTTTGCGGCCAGCTCCCAAAAAAGCGAGTTGAAAAATGGAGCTCAGGGACACTGCAATTCACAAACCCGCAGAGTTATAAATGATAACTCTCATCCACAGATATATTGAGGGAAGGCAACGAAGAGGATTTGAAAGCAAGGCAGAATTGCAGGAAACAGATTTCAGGAGGGAGATTCGAATCGCCTGTAAAGCACATGAAAAGCGGCAAAACGTCGACAATGATGCCCTTGGCCAAAAAGGGCGTATGCGTTTTTTCCTGAATATATTCAGGAAAAAACGCATACGCCCTTTTTGGCCAACCAAGCAACCTGGAAAGGCAAATCAGCGCTACAAAGAAGTCTCGCTTCCCATCGGTCAAAAGGGCCATGCTGCAAAAAGTGTCAAAACCAGAAATGCAGGACAGGCCATGGAGAAATGGCAGCCTTGCTACGCTGATGGGCGGGATGTAAGTTGCCAACAGCCACTCTGGAGAAGTGTACGGTGTGTCCTGAAACATCGGAAAAACACAGCTTAGGGAGCATAGGGCACGTCCACTCATGGGCGTATAAATTGGGAAAACTACAAATCAGCAAGACACAGGCACCCCAAAGTTTAGGGCTGCTCTGTTGACAAGAACCTCCACTTCATGACAACTTAAATATCCCAGGAAAGAGAAAAATGGATAAAGAAGTTGTGGTCCTTATGTACAATGGAATATCACTCAGACATGAAATCAATGTCATAAGGCTAGTAGAAGCAAGATGAGTGGACTTAGGTACGACGATTCTAAGTGAAATAAGTCACACAGAAAAAGACACTTATCATAAGCTATCACTTATAGAGGGAATGTAAAAACCGCTACACTTGAACTGAATTACAAAACAGAACAGAGTCACACGTTTAGAAAACACACTATGGCTGCTTAACGGGAAAGGTGAGGTGGGGTGATGCATAAAACAAGGGTTTCAAATTCGCTCATATACCGTTCCATACACCCAATATGTAATAGACAAGACCTACTCCTTGCTCAGTGAACTGGACTCAACACCCCCTATTCACCGCACAAGAATATATGTGACTAGTAACAATCTTAAAACCTATGTATTGATATCTGTCTGGAAGTGAGTCAAGTGGGTGTAAAGACGCATAAACACAGCCGTGAAAAGCAGCTAAACCCCATTATAAAACTAAATTACTTTTAAAAACCCGTAAAACAAAGACAGTGAAAGAGAGAGTAATTCTTACAAAATTCGTTCAGAGGCTGTGATGCAACCTGGATTGACCATATTTACACGCACAGCTGGATGAGACATAAGGGTGGACACTCTTGGGGCTGAAAGGTTGGGTTAGGTTGGGTGAGCAAACGCAGACCCTTTAAAGTAATACTGCGTGGTACCCATCCCATGGGTCCCAAGTCTCCAGGTTCAAGGGCATCTTCCTACATCGAAAACATGCATGAGAAACTCAGAAGATGGTACACCGTGTGATTTTGAAAGGTTCCTAAAACGCACCTCATTTCTCATCTCCTTGTGCTCGGGTTCGCCATTCCAGCTACTTTACTAGCAATCTCCCTACTTGGAGAATCAGCACCTTTAACGTCCTGTTCCCTACAGGTTGCAATTTGTCCTGAGGATGAACGGGAAGAGGGGGAAGCAATGAGAGACTAGATCTAGCTGTTGGGACAGGCACAGGTCACTCTATTTTCCCATCAGGAAGAAGAATTAATCACAGGCTCAGCCTGCTGCCAGGAACCAGAATAGGGCCTGAGGCAATCCCGTGCTTTTGCGGCCAGCTCTCAAAAAAGACAGTTGAAAAATGGAGCTCAGGGACACTGCAATTCACAAACCCGCAGAGTTATAAGTGATAACTCTCATCCACAGATATATTGAGGGAAGGCAACGAAGAGGATTTGAATGCAAGGCAGAATTGCAGGAAACAGATTTCAGGAGGTAGATTCGAATCGCCTGTAAAGCACATGAAAAGCGGCAAAACGTCGACAATGATGCCCTTGGCCAAAAAGGGCGTATGCGTTTTTTCCTGAATATATTCAGGAAAAAACGCATACGCCCTTTTTGGCCAACCAAGCAACCTGGAAAGGCAAATCAGCGCTACAAAGAAGTCTCGCTTCCCATCGGTCAAAAGGGTCATGCTGCAAAAAGTGTCAAAACCAGAAATGCAGGACAGGCCATGGAGAAATGGCAGCCTTGCTACGCTGATGGGCGGGATGTAAATTGCCAACAGCCACTCTGGAGAAGTGTACGGTGTGTCCTGAAACATCGAAAAAACACAGCTTAGGGAGCATAGGGCACGTCCACTCATGGGCGTATAAATTGGGAAAACTAAAAATCAGCAAGACACAAGCACCCCAAAGTTTAGGGCTGCTCTGTTGACAAGAACCTCCACTTCATGACACCTTAAATATCCCAGGAAAGAGAAAAATGGATAAAGAAGTTGTGGTCCTTATGTACAATGCAATATCACTCAGACATGAAATCAATGTCATAAGGCTAGTAGAAGCAAGATGAGTGGACTTAGGTACGACGATTCTAAGTGAAATAAGTCACACAGAAAAAGACACTTATCATAAGCTATCACTTATAGAGGGAATGTAAAAACCGCTACACTTGAACTGAATTACAGAACAGAACAGAATCACACGTTTAGAAAACACACTATGGCTGCTTAACGGGAAAGGTGAGGTGGGGTGATGCATAAAACAAGGGTTTCAAATTCGCTCAGATACCGTTCCATACACCCAATATGTAATAGACAAGACCTACTCCTTGCTCAGTGAACTGGACTCAACACCCCCTATTCACCGCACAAGAATATATGTGACTAGTAACAATCTTAAAACCTATATATTGATATCTGTCTGGAAGTGAGTCAAGTGGGTGTAAAGCCGCATAAACACAGCCGTGAAAAGCAGCTAAACCCCATTATAAAAATAAATTACTTTTAAAAACCCGTAAAACAAAGACAGTGAAAGAGAGAGAAATTCTTACAAAATTCGTTCAGGGGCTGTGATGCAACCTGGATTGACCATATCTAGTCCCACAGCTGGATGAGACATAAGGGTGGACACTCTTGGGGCTGAGAGGTTGGGTGAGGTTGCGTGAGCAAACGCAGACCCTTTAAAGTAATACTGCATGGTACCCATCCCATGGGTCCCAATCTCCATGTTCAAGGGCATCTTCCTACATCGAAAACTTGCATGAGGAACCCAGAAGAAGGTACACCGTGTGATTTTGAAAGGTTTCTAAAACGCACCTCATTTCTCATCTCCTTGTGCTCGGGTTCGCCATTCCAGCTACTTCACTAGCAATCTCCCTACTTGGAGAATCAGCACATTTAACCTCCTGTTCTGTACAGGTTGCAATTTGTCCTGAGGATGAACGGGAAGAGGGGAAACCAATGAGAGAATAGATCTAGGTGTTGGGACAGGCACAGGTCACTCTATTTTCCCATCAGGAAGAACAATTAACCACAGGCTCAGCCTGCCGCCGGGAACCAGAATAGGGCCTGAGGCAATCCCGTGCTTTTGCGGCCAGCTCCCAAAAAAGACAGTTGAAAAATGGAGCTCAGGGGGACTGCCATTCACAAACCTGCTGAGTTATAAATGATAACTCTCGTCCACAAATATATTGAGGGAAGGCAACGAAGAGGATTTGAAAGCAAGGCAGAATTGCAGGAAACAGGTTTCAGGAGGTAGATTCGACTCGCCTTTAAAGCACATGAAAAGCGGCAAAACGTCGACAATGATGCCCTTGGCCAAAAAGGGCGTATGCGTTTTTTCCTGAATATATTCAGGAAAAAACGCATACGCCCTTTTTGGCCAACCAAGCAACCTGGAAAGGCAAATCAGTGCTACAAAGAAGTCTCGCTTCCCATCGGTCAAAAGGGTCATGCTGCAAAAAGTGTCAAAACCAGAAATGCAGGACAGGCCATGGAGAAATGGCAGCCTTGCTACGCTGATGGGCGGGATGTTAATTGCCAACAGCCACTCTGGAGAAGTGTACGGTGTGTCCTGAAACATCGAAAAAACACAGCTTAGGGAGCATAGGGCACGTCCACTCATGGGCGTATAAATTGGGAAAACTAAAAATCAGCAAGACACAGGCACCCCAAAGTTTAGGGCTGCTCTGTTGACAAGAACCTCCACTTCATGACACCTTAAATATCCCAGGAAAGAGAAAAATGGATAAAGAAGTTGTGGTCCTTATGTACAATGCAATATCACTCAGACATGAAATCAATGTCATAAGGCTAGTAGAAGCAAGATGAGTGGACTTAGGTACGACGATTCTAAGTGAAATAAGTCACACAGAAAAAGACACTTATCATAAGCTATCACTTATAGAGGGAATGTAAAAACCGCTACACTTGAACTGAATTACAAAACAGAACAGAGTCACACGTTTACAAAACACACTATGGCTGCTTAACGGGAAAGGTGAGGTGGGGTGATGCATAAAACAAGGGGTTCAAATTCGCTCAGATACCGTTCCATACACCCAATATGTAATAGACAAGACCTACTCCTTGCTCAGTGAACTGGACTCAACACCCCCTATTCACCGCACAAGAATATATGTGACTAGTAACAATCTTAAAACCTATGTATTGATATCTGTCTGGAAGTGAGTCAAGTGGGTGTAAATCCGCATAAACACAGCCGTGAAAAGCAGCTAAACCCCATTATAAAAATAAATTACTTTTAAAAACCCGTAAAACAAAGACAGTGAAAGAGAGAGAAATTCTTACATAATTCGTTCAGAGGCTGTGATGCAACCTGGATTGACCATATCTACACGCACAGCTGGATGAGACATAAGGGTGGACACTCTTGGGGTTGAGAGGTTGGGTGAGGTTGGGTGAGCAAACGCAGACCCTTTAAAGTAATACTGCGTGGTACCCATCCCATGGGTCCCAAGTCTCCAGGTTCAAGGGCATCTTCCTACATCGAAAACATGCATGAGAAACTCAGAAGATGGTACACCGTGTGATTTTGAAAGGTTTCTAAAACGCACCTCATTTCTCATCTCCTTGTGCTCGGGTTCGCCATTCCAGCTACTTTACTAGCAATCTCCCTACTTGGAGAATCAGCACCTTTAACCTCCTGTTCCCTACAGGTTGCAATTTGTCCTGAGGATGAACGGGAAGAGGGGCAACCAATGAGAGACTAGATCTAGCTGTTGGGACAGGCACAGGTCACTCTATTTTCCCATCAGGAAGAAGAATTAACCACAGGCTCAGCCTGGTGCCAGGAACCAGAATAGGGCCTGAGGCAATCCCGTGCTTTTGCGGCCAGCTCTCAAAAAAGACAGTTGAAAAATGGAGCTCAGGGACACTGCAATTCACAAACCCGCAGAGTTATAAGTGATAACTCTCATCCACAGATATATTGAGGGAAGGCAACGAAGAGGATTTGAAAGCAAGGCACAATTGCAGGAAACAGATTTCAGGAGGTAGATTCGAATAGCCTTTAAGGCACATGAAAAGCGGCAAAACGTCGACAATGATGCCCTTGGCCAAAAAGGGCGTATGCGTTTTTTCCTGAATATATTCAGGAAAAAACGCATACGCCCTTTTTGGCCAACCAAGCAACCTGGAAAGGCAAATCAGCGCTACAAAGAAGTCTCGCTTCCCATGGGTCAAAAGGGCCATGCTGCAAAAAGTGTCAAAACCAGAAATGCAGGACAGGCCATGGAGAAATGGCAGCCTTGCTACGCTGATGGGCGGGATGTAAATTGCCAACAGCCACTCTGGAGAAGTGTACGGTGTGTCCTGAAACATCGAAAAAACACAGCTTAGTGAGCATAGGGCACGTCCACTCATGGGCGTATAAATTGGGAAAACTAAAAATCAGCAAGACACAGGCACCCCAAAGTTTGGGGCTGCTCTGTTGACAAGAACCTCCACTTCATGACACCTTAAATATCCCAGGAAAGAGAAAAATGGATAAAAAAGTTGTGGTCCTTATGTACAATGGAATATCACTCAGACATGAAATCAATGTCATAAGGCTAGTAGAAGCAAGATGAGTGGACTTAGGTACGACGATTCTAAGTGAAATAAGTCACACAGAAAAAGACACTTATCATAAGCTATCACTTATAGAGGGAATGTAAAAACCGCTACACTTGAACTGAATTACAAAACAGAACAGAGTCACACGTTTAGAAAACACACTATGGCTGCTTAACGGGAAAGGTGAGGTGGGGTGATGCATAAAACAAGGGGTTCAAATTTGCTCAGATACCGTTCCATACACCCAATATGTAATAGACAAGACCTACTCCTTGCTCCGTGAACTGGTCTCAACACCCCCTATTCACCGCACAAGAATATATGTGACTAGTAACAATCTTAAAACCTATGTATTGATATCTGTCTGGAAGTGAGTCAAGTGGGTGTAAATCCGCATAAACACAGCCGTGAAAAGCAGCTAAACCCCATTATAAAAATAAATTACTTTTAAAAACCCGTAAAACAAAGACAGTGAAAGAGAGAGAAATTCTTACAAAATTCGTTCAGGGGCTGTGATGCCACCTGGATTGACCATATCTAGACCCACAGCTGGATGAGACATAAGGGTGGACACTCTTGGGGCTGAGGGGTTGGGTGAGCAAACGCAGACCCTTTAAAGTAATACTGCGTGATACCCATCCCATGGGTCCCAAATCTCCAGGTTCAAGGGCATCTTCCTACATCGAAAACATGCATGAGAAACTCAGAAGATGGTACACCAAGTGATTTTGAAAGGTTTCTAAAACACACCCCATTTCTCATCTCCTTGTGCTCGGGTTCGCCTTTCCAGCTACTTTACTAGCAATCAACTTACTTGGAGAATCAGCACCTTTAACCTCCTGTTCCCTACAGGTTGCAATTTGTCCTGAGGATGAACGGGAAGAGGGGCAACCAATGAGAGACTAGGTCTAGGTTTTGGGACAGGCACAGGTCACTCCATTTTCCCATCAGGAAGAAGAATTAATCACAGGCTCAGCCGGCCGCCCAGAAGCACAATAAGGCCTGAGGCAATCCCGTGCTTTTGCGGCCAGCTCCCAAAAAAGCGAGTTGAAAAATGGAGCTCAGGGACACTGCAATTCACAAACCCGCAGAGTTATAAATGATAACTCTCATCCACAGATATATTGAGGGAAGGCAACAAAGAGGATTTGAAAGCAAGGCAGAATTGCAGGAAACAGATTTCAGGAGGTAGATTCGAATCGCCTGTAAAGCACATGAAAAGCGGTAAAACGTCGACAATGATGACCCTTGGCCAAGAAGGGCGTATGCGTTTTTTCCTGAATATATTCAGGAAAAAACGCATACGCACTTTTTGGCCAACCAAGCAACCTGGAAAGGCAAATCAGCACTACAAAGAAGTCTCGCTTCCCATCGGTCAAAAGGGCCATGCTGCAAAAAGTGTCAAAACCAGAAATGCAGGACAGGCCATGGAGAAATGGCAGCCTTGCTACGCTGATGGGCGGGATGTAAGTTGCCAACAGCCACTCTGGAGAAGTGTACGGTGTTTCCTGAAACATCGAAAATACACAGCTTAGGGAGCATAGGGCACGTCCACTCATGGGCGTATAAATTGGGAAAACTAAAAATCAGAAAGACACAGGCACCCCAAAGTTTAGGGCTGCTCTGTTGACAAGAACCTCCACTTCATGACACCTTAAATATCCCAGGAAAGAGAAAAATGCATAAAGAAGTTGTGGTCCTTATGTACAATGCAATATCACTCAGACATGAAATCAATGTCATAAGGCTAGTAGAAGCAAGATGAGTGGACTTAGGTACGACGATTCTAAGTGAAATAAGTCACACAGAAAAACACACTTATCATAAGCTATCACTTATAGAGGGAATGTAAAAACCGCTACACTTGAACTGAATTACAGAACAGAACAGAATCACACGTTTAGAAAACACACTATGGCTGCTTAACGGGAAAGGTGAGGTGGGGTGATGCATAAAACAAGGGTTTCAAATTCGCTCAGATACCGTTCCATACACCCAATATGTAATAGACAAGACCTACTCCTTGCTCAGTGAACTGGACTCAACACCCCCTATTCACCGCACAAGAATATATGTGACTAGTAACAATCTTAAAACCTATGTATTGATATCTGTCTGGAAGTGAGTCAAGTGGGTGTAAAGCCGCATAAACACAGCCGTGAAAAGCAGCTAAACCCCATTATAAAAATAAATTACTTTTAAAAACCCGTAAAACAAAGACAGTGAAAGAGAGAGAAATTCTTACAAAATTCGTTCAGGGGCTGTGATGCAACCTGGATTGACCATATCTAGACCCACAGCTGGATGAGACATAAGGGTGGACACTCTTGGGGCTGAGAGGTTGGGTGAGGTTGGGTGAGCAAACGCAGACCCTTTAAAGTAATACTGCGTGGTACCCATCCCATGGGTCCCAAGTCTCCAGGTTCAAGGGCATCTTCCTACATCGAAAACATGCATGAGAAACTCAGAAGATGGTACACCGTGTGATTTTGAAAGGATTCTAAAACGCACCTCATTTCTCATCTCCTTGTGCTCGGGTTCGCCATTCCAGCTACTTTACTAGCAATCTCCCTACTTGGAGAATCAGCACCTTTAACCTCCTGTTCCCTACAGGTTGCAATTTGTCCTGAGGATGAACGGGAAGAGGGGCAACCAATGAGAGACTAGATCTAGCTGTTTGGACAGGCACAGGTCACTCTATTTTCCCATCAGGAAGAAGAATTAACCACAGGCTCAGCCTGCTGCCAGGAACCAGAACAGGGCCTGAGGCAATCCCGTGCTTTTGCGGCCAGCTCTCAAAAAAGACAGTTGAAAAATGGAGCTCAGGGACACTGCAATTCACAAACCCGCAGAGTTATAAGTGATAACTCTCATCCACAGATATATTGAGGGATGGCAACGAAGAGGATTTGAAAGCAAGGCAGAATTGCAGGAAACAGATTTCAGGAGGTAGATTCGAATAGCCTTTAAGGCACATGAAAAGCGGCAAAACGTCGACAATGATGCCCTTGGCCAAAAAGGGCGTATGCGTTTTTTCCTGAATATATTCAGGAAAAAACGCATACGCCCTTTTTGGCCAACCAAGCAACCTGGAAAGGCAAATCAGCGCTACAAAGAAGTCTCGCTTCCCATGGGTCAAAAGGGCCATGCTGCAAAAAGTGTCAAAACCAGAAATGCAGGACAGGCCATGGAGAAATGGCAGCCTTGCTACGCTGATGGGAGGGATGTAAATTGCCAACAGCCACTCTGGAGAAGTGTACGGTGTGTCCTGAAACATCGAAAAAACACAGCTTAGTGAGCATAGGGCACGTCCACTCATGGGCGTATAAATTGGGTAAACTAAAAATCAGCAAGACACAGGCACCCCAAAGTTTGGGGCTGCTCTGTTGACAAGAACCTCCACTTCATGACACCTTAAATATCCCAGGAAAGAGAAAAATGGATAAAAAAGTTGTGGTCCTTATGTACAATGGAATATCACTCAGACATGAAATCAATGTCATAAGGCTAGTAGAAGCAAGATGAGTGGACTTAGGTACGACGATTCTAAGTGAAATAAGTCACACAGAAAAAGACACTTATCATAAGCTATCACTTATAGAGGGAATGTAAAAACCGCTACACTTGAACTGATATACAAAACAGAACAGAGTCACACGTTTAGAAAACACACTATGGCTGCTTAACGGGAAAGGTGAGGTGGGGTGATGCATAAAACAAGGGGTTCAAATTTGCTCAGATACCATTCCATACACCCAATATGTAATAGACAAGACCTACTCCTTGCTCCGTGAACTGGTCTCAACACCCCCTATTCACCGCACAAGAATATATGTGACTAGTAACAATCTTAAAACCTATGTATTGATATCTGTCTGGAAGTGAGTCAAGTGGGTGTAAATCCGCATAAACACAGCCGTGAAAAGCAGCTAAACCCCATTATAAAAATAAATTACTTTTAAAAACCCGTAAAACAAAGACAGTGAAAGAGAGAGAAATTCTTACAAAATTCGTTCAGGGGCTGTGATGCCACCTGGATTGACCATATCTAGACCCACAGCTGGATGAGACATAAGGGTGGACACTCTTGGGGCTGAGAGGTTGGGTGAGCAAACGCAGACCCTTTAAAGTAATACTGCGTGATACCCATCCCATGGGTCCCAAATCTCCAGGTTCAAGGGCATCTTCCTACATCGAAAACATGCATGAGAAACTCAGAAGATGGTACACCGTGTGATTTTGAAAGGTTTCTAAAACACACCCCATTTCTCATCTCCTTGTGCTCGGGTTCGCCTTTCCAGCTACTTTACTAGCAATCAACTTACTTGGAGAATCAGCACCTTTCACCTCCTGTTCCCTACAGGTGGCAATTTGTCCTGAGGATGAACGGGAAGAGGGGCAACCAATGAGAGACTAGATCTAGGTGTTGGGACAGGCACAGGTCACTCTATTTTCCCATCAGGAAGAAGAATTAACCACAGGCTCAGCCTGCCGCCGGGAACCAGAATAGGGCCTGAGGCAATCCCGTGCTTTTGCGGCCAGCTCCCAAAAAAGACAGTTGAAAAATGGAGCTCAGGGGGACTGCCATTCACAAACCTGCTGAGTTATAAATGATAACTCTCGTCCACAAATATATTGAGGGAAGGCAAGGAAGAGGATTTGAAAGCAAGGCAGAATTGCAGGAAACAGGTTTCAGGAGGTAGATTCGAATCGCCTTTAAAGCACATGAAAAGCGGCAAAACGTCGACAATGATGCCCTTGGCCAAAAAGGGCGTATGCGTTTTTTCCTGAATATATTCAGGAAAAAACGCATACGCCCTTTTTGGCCAACCAAGCAACCTGGAAAGGCAAATCAGTGCTACAAAGAAGTCTCGCTTCCCATCGGTCAAAAGGGTCATGCTGCAAAAAGTGTCAAAACCAGAAATGCAGGACAGGCCATGGAGAAATGGCAGCCTTGCTACGCTGATGGGCGGGATGTTAATTGCCAACAGCCACTCTGGAGAAGTGTACGGTGTGTCCTGAAACATCGAAAACACACAGATTAGGGAGCATAGGGCACGTCCACTCATGGGCGTATAAATTGGGAAAACTAAAAATCAGCAAGATACAGGCACCCCAAAGTTTAGGGCTGCTCTGTTGACAAGAACCTCCACATCATGACACCTTAAATATCCCAGGAAAGAGAAAAATGGATAAAGAAGTTGTGGTCCTTATGTACAATGCAATATCACTCAGACATGAAATCAATGTCATAAGGCTAGTAGAAGCAAGATGAGTGGACTTAGGTACGACGATTCTAAGTGAAATAAGTCACACAGAAAAAGACACTTATCATAAGCTATCACTTATAGAGGGAATGTAAAAACCGCTACACTTGAACTGAATTACAGAACAGAACAGAATCACACGTTTAGAAAACACACTATGGCTGCTTAACGGGAAAGGTGAGGTGGGGTGATGCATAAAACAAGGGTTTCAAATTCGCTCAGATACCGTTCCATACACCCAATATGTAATAGACAAGACCTACTCCTTGCTCAGTGAACTGGACTCAACACCCCCTATTCACCGCACAAGAATATATGTGACTAGTAACAATCTTAAAACCTATGTATTGATATCTGTCTGGAAGTGAGTCAAGTGGGTGTAAATCCGCATAAACACAGCCGTGAAAAGCAGCTAAACCCCATTATAAAAATAAATTACTTTTAAAAACCCATAAAACAAAGACAGTGAAAGAGAGAGAAATTCTTACAAAATTCGTTCAGAGGCTGTGATGCAACCTGGATTGACCATATCTACACGCACAGCTGGATGAGACATAAGGGTGGACAGTCTTGGGGCTGAAAGGTTGGGTTAGGTTGGGTGAGCAAACGCAGACCCTTTAAAGTAATACTGCGTGGTACCCATCCCATGGGTCCCAAGTCTCCAGGTTCAAGGGCATCTTCCTACATCGAAAACATGCATGAGAAACTCAGAAGATGGTACACCGTGTGATTTTGAAAGGTTTCTAAAACGCACCTCATTTCTCATCTCCTTGTGCTCGGGTTCGCCATTCCAGCTACTTTACTAGCAATCTCCCTACTTGGAGAATCAGCACCTTTAACCTCCTGTTCCCTACAGGTTGCAATTTGTCCTGAGGATGAACGGGAAGAGGGGCAACCAATGAGAGACTAGATCTAGCTGTTGGGACAGGCACAGGTCACTCTATTTTCCCATCAGGAAGAAGAATTAATCACAGGCTCAGCCTACCGCCCAGAAGCACAATAGGGCCTGAGGCAATCCCGCGCTTTTGCGGGCAGCTCTCAAAAAAGACAGTTGAAAAATGGAGCTCAGGGACACTGCAATTCACAAACCCGCACAGTTATAAGTGATAACTCTCATCCACAGATATATTGAGGGAAGTCAACGAAGAGGATTTGAAAGCAAGGCAGAATTGCAGGAAACAGATTTCAGGAGGTAGATTCGAATCGCCTTTAAGGCACATGAAAAGCGGCAAAACGTCGACAATGATGCCCTTGGCCAAAAAGGGCGTATGCGTTTTTTCCTGAATATATTCAGGAAAAAACGCATACGCCCTTTTTGGCCAACCAAGCAACCTGGAAAGGCTAATCAGCTCTACAAAGAAGTCTCGCTTCCCATGGGTCAAATGGGCCATGCTGCAAAAAGTGTCAAAACCAGAAATGCAGGACAGGCCATGGAGAAATGGCAGCCTTGCTACGCTGATGGGCGGGATGTAAATTGCCAACAGCCACTCTGGAGAAGTGTATGGTGTGTCCTGAAACATCGAAAAAACACAGCTTAGTGAGCATAGGGCACGTCCACTCATGGGCGTATAAATTGGGAAAACTAAAAATCAGCAAGACACAGGCACCCCAAAGTTTGGGGCTGCTCTGTTGACAAGAACCTCCACTTCATGACACCTTAAATATCCCAGGAAAGAGAAAAATGGATAAAAAAGTTGTGGTCCTTATGTACAATGGAATATCACTCAGACATGAAATCAATGTCATAAGGCTAGTAGAAGCAAGATGAGTGGACTTAGGTACGACGATTCTAAGTGAAATAAGTCACACAGAAAAAGACACTTATCATAAGCTATCACTTATAGAGGGAATGTAAAAACCGCTACACTTGAACTGAATTACAAAACAGAACAGAGTCACACGTTTAGAAAACACACTATGGCTGCTTAACGGGAAAGGTGAGGTGGGGTGATGCATAAAACAAGGGGTTCAAATTTGCTCAGATACCGTTCCATACACCCAATATGTAATAGACAAGACCTACTCCTTGCTCCGTGAACTGGACTCAACACCCCCTATTCACCGCACAAGAATATATGTGACTAGTAACAATCTTAAAACCTATGTATTGATATCTGTCTGGAAGTGAGTCAAGTGGGTGTAAATCCGCATAAACACAGCCGTGCAAAGCAGCTAAACCCCATTATAAAAATAAATTACTTTTAAAAACCCGTAAAACAAAGACAGTGAAAGAGAGAGAAATTGTTACAAAATTCGTTCAGGGGCTGTGATGCCACCTGGATTGACCATATCTAGACCCACAGCTGGATGAGACATAAGGGTGGACACTCTTGGGGCTGAGAGGTTGGGTGAGCAAACGCAGACCCTTTAAAGTAATACTGCGTGATACCCATCCCATGGGTCCCAAATCTCCAGGTTCAAGGGCATCTTCCTACATCGAAAACATGCATGAGAAACTCAGAAGATGGTACACCGTGTGATTTTGAAAGGTTTCTAAAACACACCCCATTTCTCATCTCCTTGTGCTCGGGTTCGCCTTTCCAGCTACTTTACTAGCAATCAACTTACTTGGAGAATCAGCACCTTTAACCTCCTGTTCCCTACAGGTTGCAATTTGTCCTGAGGATGAACGGGAAGAGGGGCAACCAATGAGAGACTAGATCTAGGTGTTGGGACAGGCACAGGTCACTCTATTTTCCCATCAGGAAGAAGAATTAATCACAGGCTCAGCCTGCCGCCCAGAAGCACAATGGGGCCTGAGGCAATCCCGCGCTTTTGCGGCCAGCTCCCAAAAAAGCGAGTTGAAAAACGGAGCTCAGGGACACTGCAATTCACAAACCCGCAGAGTTACAAATGATAACTCTCATCCACAGATATATTGAGGGTAGGCAACGAAGAGGATTTGAAAGCAAGGCAGAATTGCAGGAAACAGATTTCAGGAGGTAGATTCGAATCGCCTGTAAAGCACATGAAAAGCGGCAAAACGTCGACAATGATGCCCTTGGCCAAGAAGGGCGTATGCGTTTTTTCCTGAATATATTCAGGAAAAAACGCATACGCACTTTTTGGCCAACCAAGCAACCTGGAAAGGTAAATCAGCGCTACAAAGAAGTCTCGGTTCCCATCGGTCAAAAGGGCCATGCTACAAAAAGTGTCAAAACCAGAAATGCAGGACAGGCCATGGAGAAATGGCAGCCTTGCTACGCTGATGGGCGGGATGTAAGTTGCCAACAGCCACTCTGGAGAAGTGTACGGTGTGTCCTGAAACATCGAAAAAACACAGCTTAGGGAGCATAGGGCACGTCCACTCATGGGCGTATAAATTGGGAAAACTAAAAATCAGCAAGACACAGGCACCCCAAAGTTTAGGGCTGCTCTGTTGACAAGAACCTCCACTTCATGACACCTTAAATATCCCAGGAAAGAGAAAAATGGATAAAGAAGTTGTGGTCCTTATGTACAATGGAATATCACTCAGACATGAAATCAATGTCATAAGGCTAGTAGAAGCAAGATGAGTGGACTTAGGTACGACGATTCTAAGTGAAATAAGTCACACAGAAAAAGACACTTATCATAAGCTATCACTTATAGAGGGAATGTAAAAACCGCTACACTTGAACTGAATTACAGAACAGAACAGAATCACACGTTTAGAAAACACACTATGGCTGCTTAACGGGAAAGGTGAGGTGGGGTGATGCATAAAACAAGGTGTTCAAATTCGCTCAGATACCGTTCCATACACCCAATATGTAATAGACAAGACCTACTCCTTGCTCAGTGAACTGGACTCAACACCCCCTATTCACCGCACAAGAATATATGTGACTAGTAACAATCTTAAAACCTATGTATTGATATCTGTCTGGAAGTGAGTCAAGTGGGTGTAAAGCCGCATAAACACAGCCGTGAAAAGCAGCTAAACCCCATTATAAAAATAAATTACATTTAAAAACCCGTAAAAAAAAGACAGTGAAAGAAATTCTTACAAAATTCGTTCAGGGGCTGTGATGCAACCTGGATTGACCATATCTAGACCCACAGCTGGATGAGTCATAAGGGTGGACACTCTTGGGGCTGAGAGGTTGGGTGAGGTTGGGTGAGCAAACGAAGACCCTTTAAAGTAATATTGCATGGTACCCATCCCATGGGTCACAAATCTCCAGGTTCAAGGGCATCTTCCTACATCAAAAACTTGCATGAGGAACCCAGAAGAAGGTACACCGTGTGATTTTGAAAGGTTTCTAAAACGCACCTCATTTCTCATCTCCTTGTGCTCGGGTTCGCCATTCCAGCTACTTCACCAACAATCTCCCTACTTGGAGAATCAGCACCTTTAACCTCCTGTTCTGTACAGGTTGCAATTTGTCCTGAGGATGAACGGGAAGAGGGGAAACCAATGAGAGAATAGATCTAGGTGTTGGGACAGGCACAGGTCACTCTATTTTCCCATCAGGAAGAACAATTAACCACAGGCTCAGCCTGCTGCCGGGAACCAGAATAGGGCCTGAGGCAATCCCGTGCTTTTGCGGCCAGCTCCCAAAAAAGACAGTTGAAAAATGGAGCTCAGGGGGACTGCCATTCACAAACCTGCTGAGTTATAAATGATAACTCTCGTCCACAAATATATTGAGGGAAGGCAACGAAGAGGATTTGAAAGCAAGGCAGAATTGCAGGAAACAGGTTTCAGGAGGTAGATTCGAATCGCCTTTAAAGCACATGAAAAGCGGCAAAACGTCGACAATAATGCCCTTGGCCAAAAAGGGCGTATGCGTTTTTTCCTGAATATATTCAGGAAAAAACGAATACGCCCTTTTTGGCCAACCAAGCAACCTGGAAATGCAAATCAGTGCTACAAAGAAGTCTCGCTTCCCATCGGTCAAAAGGGTCATGCTGCAAAAAGTGTCAAAACCAGAAATGCAGGACAGGCCATGGAGAAATGGCAGCCTTGCTACGCTGATGGGCGGGATGTTAATTGCCAACAGCCACTCTGGAGAAGTGTACGGTGTGTCCTGAAACATCGAAAAAACACAGCTTAGGGAGCATAGGGCACGTCCACTCATGGGCGTATAAATTGGGAAAATTAAATATCAGCAAGACACAGGCACCCCAAAGTTTAGGGCTGCTCTGTTGACAAGAACCTCCACTTCATGACACCTTAAATATCCCAGGAAAGAGAAAAATGGATAAAGAAGTTGTGGTCCTTATGTACAATGCAATATCACTCAGACATGAAATCAATGTCATAAGGCTAGTAGAAGCAAGATGAGTGGACTTAGGTACGACGATTCTAAGTGAAATAAGTCACACAGAAAAAGACACTTATCATAAGCTATCACTTATAGAGGGAATGTAAAAACCGCTACACTTGAACTGAATTACAGAACAGAACAGAATCACACGTTTAGAAAACACACTATGGCTGTTTAACGGGAAAGGTGAGGTGGGGTGATGCATAAAACAAGGGTTTCAAATTCGCTCAGATACCGTTCCATACACCCAATATGTAATAGACAAGACCTACTCCTTGCTCAGTGAACTGGACTCAACACCCCCTATTCACCGCACAAGAATATATGTGACTAGTAACAATCTTAAAACCTATGTATTGATATCTGTCTGGAAGTGAGTCAAGTGGGTGTAAATCCGCATAAACACAGCCGTGAAAAGCACCTAAACCCCATTATAAAAATAAATTACTTTTAAAAACCCGTAAAACAAAGACAGTGAAAGAGAGAGAAATTCTTACAAAATTCGTTCAGGGGCTGTGATGCAACCTGGATTGACCATATCTACACGCACAGCTGGATGAGACATAAGGGTGGACAGTCTTGGGGCTGAAAGGTTGGGTTAGGTTGGGTGAGCAAACGCAGACCCTTTAAAGTAATACTGCGTGGTACCCATCCCATGGGTCCCAAGTCTCCAGGTTCAAGGGCATCTTCCTACATCGAAAACATGCATGAGAAACTCAGAAGATGGTACACCGTGTGATTTTGAAAGGTTTCTAAAACGCACCTCATTTCTCATCTCCTTGTGCTCGGGTTCGCCATTCCAGCTACTTTACTAGCAATCTCCCTACTTGGAGAATCAGCACCTTTAACCTCCTGTTCCCTACAGGTTGCAATTTGTCCTGAGGATGAACGGGAAGAGGGGCAACCAATGAGAGACTAGATCTAGCTGTTGGGACAGGCACAGGTCACTCTATTTTCCCATCAGGAAGAAGAATTAACCACAGGCTCAGCCTGCTGCCAGGAACCAGAATAGGGCCTGAGGCAATCCCGTGCTTTTGCGGCCAGCTCTCAAAAAAGACAGTTGAAAAATGGAGCTCAGGGACACTGCAATTCACAAACCCGCAGAGTTATAAGTGATAACTCTCATCCACAGATATATTGAGGGATGGCAACGAAGAGGATTTGAAAGCAAGGCAGAATTGCAGGAAACAGATTTCAGGAGGTAGATTCGAATAGCCTTTAAGGCACATGAAAAGCGGCAAAACGTCGACAATGATGCCCTTGGCCAAAAAGGGCGTATGCGTTTTTTCCTGAATATATTCAGGAAAAAATGCATACGCCCTTTTTGGCCAACCAAGCAACCTGGAAAGGCAAATCAGCGCTACAAAGAAGTCTCGCTTCCCATGGGTCAAAAGGGCCATGCTGCAAAAAGTGTCAAAACCAGAAATGCAGGACAGGCCATGGAGAAATGGCAGCCTTGCTACGCTGATGGGAGGGATGTAAATTGCCAACAGCCACTCTGGAGAAGTGTACGGTGTGTCCTGAAACATCGAAAAAACACAGCTTAGTGAGCATAGGGCACGTCCACTCATGGGCGTATAAATTGGGAAAACTAAAAATCAGCAA
The DNA here is from genome assembly GCF_028021215.1 of Eschrichtius robustus. Taxonomy (NCBI): domain Eukaryota; kingdom Metazoa; phylum Chordata; class Mammalia; order Artiodactyla; family Eschrichtiidae; genus Eschrichtius; species Eschrichtius robustus. The sequence continues at coordinate 365,808 of NW_027175208.1, forward strand.
GACACAGGCACCCCAAAGTTTGGGGCTGCTCTGTTGACAAGAACCTCCACTTCATGACACCTTAAATATCCCAGGAAAGAGAAAAATGGATAAAAAAGTTGTGGTCCTTATGTACAATGGAATATCACTCAGACATGAAATCAATGTCATAAGGCTAGTAGAAGCAAGATGAGTGGACTTAGGTACGACGATTCTAAGTGAAATAAGTCACACAGAAAAAGACACTTATCATAAGCTATCACTTATAGAGGGAATGTAAAAACCGCTACACTTGAACTGAATTACAAAACAGAACAGAGTCACACGTTTAGAAAACACACTATGGCTGCTTAACGGGAAAGGTGAGGTGGGGTGATGCATAAAACAAGGGGTTCAAATTTGCTCAGATACCATTCCATACACCCAATATGTAATAGACAAGACCTACTCCTTGCTCCGTGAACTGGTCTCAACACCCCCTATTCACCGCACAAGAATATATGTGACTAGTAACAATCTTAAAACCTATGTATTGATATCTGTCTGGAAGTGAGTCAAGTGGGTGTAAATCCGCATAAACACAGCCGTGAAAAGCAGCTAAACCCCATTATAAAAATAAATTACTTTTAAAAACCCGTAAAACAAAGACAGTGAAAGAGAGAGAAATTCTTACAAAATTCGTTCAGGGGCTGTGATGCCACCTGGATTGACCATATCTAGACCCACAGCTGGATGAGACATAAGGGTGGACACTCTTGGGGCTGAGAGGTTGGGTGAGCAAACGCAGACCCTTTAAAGTAATACTGCGTGATACCCATCCCATGGGTCCCAAATCTCCAGGTTCAAGGGCATCTTCCTACATCGAAAACATGCATGAGAAACTCAGAAGATGGTACACCGTGTGATTTTGAAAGGTTTCTAAAACACACCCCATTTCTCATCTCCTTGTGCTCGGGTTCGCCTTTCCAGCTACTTTACTAGCAATCAACTTACTTGGAGAATCAGCACCTTTCACCTCCTGTTCCCTACAGGTGGCAATTTGTCCTGAGGATGAACGGGAAGAGGGGCAACCAATGAGAGACTAGATCTAGGTGTTGGGACAGGCACAGGTCACTCTATTTTCCCATCAGGAAGAAGAATTAACCACAGGCTCAGCCTGCCGCCGGGAACCAGAATAGGGCCTGAGGCAATCCCGTGCTTTTGCGGCCAGCTCCCAAAAAAGACAGTTGAAAAATGGAGCTCAGGGGGACTGCCATTCACAAACCTGCTGAGTTATAAATGATAACTCTCGTCCACAAATATATTGAGGGAAGGCAAGGAAGAGGATTTGAAAGCAAGGCAGAATTGCAGGAAACAGGTTTCAGGAGGTAGATTCGAATCGCCTTTAAAGCACATGAAAAGCGGCAAAACGTCGACAATGATGCCCTTGGCCAAAAAGGGCGTATGCGTTTTTTCCTGAATATATTCAGGAAAAAACGCATACGCCCTTTTTGGCCAACCAAGCAACCTGGAAAGGCAAATCAGTGCTACAAAGAAGTCTCGCTTCCCATCGGTCAAAAGGGTCATGCTGCAAAAAGTGTCAAAACCAGAAATGCAGGACAGGCCATGGAGAAATGGCAGCCTTGCTACGCTGATGGGCGGGATGTTAATTGCCAACAGCCACTCTGGAGAAGTGTACGGTGTGTCCTGAAACATCGAAAACACACAGATTAGGGAGCATAGGGCACGTCCACTCATGGGCGTATAAATTGGGAAAACTAAAAATCAGCAAGATACAGGCACCCCAAAGTTTAGGGCTGCTCTGTTGACAAGAACCTCCACATCATGACACCTTAAATATCCCAGGAAAGAGAAAAATGGATAAAGAAGTTGTGGTCCTTATGTACAATGCAATATCACTCAGACATGAAATCAATGTCATAAGGCTAGTAGAAGCAAGATGAGTGGACTTAGGTACGACGATTCTAAGTGAAATAAGTCACACAGAAAAAGACACTTATCATAAGCTATCACTTATAGAGGGAATGTAAAAACCGCTACACTTGAACTGAATTACAGAACAGAACAGAATCACACGTTTAGAAAACACACTATGGCTGCTTAACGGGAAAGGTGAGGTGGGGTGATGCATAAAACAAGGGTTTCAAATTCGCTCAGATACCGTTCCATACACCCAATATGTAATAGACAAGACCTACTCCTTGCTCAGTGAACTGGACTCAACACCCCCTATTCACCGCACAAGAATATATGTGACTAGTAACAATCTTAAAACCTATGTATTGATATCTGTCTGGAAGTGAGTCAAGTGGGTGTAAATCCGCATAAACACAGCCGTGAAAAGCAGCTAAACCCCATTATAAAAATAAATTACTTTTAAAAACCCATAAAACAAAGACAGTGAAAGAGAGAGAAATTCTTACAAAATTCGTTCAGAGGCTGTGATGCAACCTGGATTGACCATATCTACACGCACAGCTGGATGAGACATAAGGGTGGACAGTCTTGGGGCTGAAAGGTTGGGTTAGGTTGGGTGAGCAAACGCAGACCCTTTAAAGTAATACTGCGTGGTACCCATCCCATGGGTCCCAAGTCTCCAGGTTCAAGGGCATCTTCCTACATCGAAAACATGCATGAGAAACTCAGAAGATGGTACACCGTGTGATTTTGAAAGGTTTCTAAAACGCACCTCATTTCTCATCTCCTTGTGCTCGGGTTCGCCATTCCAGCTACTTTACTAGCAATCTCCCTACTTGGAGAATCAGCACCTTTAACCTCCTGTTCCCTACAGGTTGCAATTTGTCCTGAGGATGAACGGGAAGAGGGGCAACCAATGAGAGACTAGATCTAGCTGTTGGGACAGGCACAGGTCACTCTATTTTCCCATCAGGAAGAAGAATTAACCACAGGCTCAGCCTGCTGCCAGGAACCAGAATAGGGCCTGAGGCAATCCCGTGCTTTTGCGGCCAGCTCTCAAAAAAGACAGTTGAAAAATGGAGCTCAGGGACACTGCAATTCACAAACCCGCAGAGTTATAAGTGATAACTCTCATCCACAGATATATTGAGGGAAGTCAACGAAGAGGATTTGAAAGCAAGGCAGAATTGCAGGAAACAGATTTCAGGAGGTAGATTCGAATCGCCTTTAAGGCACATGAAAAGCGGCAAAACGTCGACAATGATGCCCTTGGCCAAAAAGGGCGTATGCGTTTTTTCCTGAATATATTCAGGAAAAAACGCATACGCCCTTTTTGGCCAACCAAGCAACCTGGAAAGGCTAATCAGCTCTACAAAGAAGTCTCGCTTCCCATGGGTCAAATGGGCCATGCTGCAAAAAGTGTCAAAACCAGAAATGCAGGACAGGCCATGGAGAAATGGCAGCCTTGCTACGCTGATGGGCGGGATGTAAATTGCCAACAGCCACTCTGGAGAAGTGTATGGTGTGTCCTGAAACATCGAAAAAACACAGCTTAGTGAGCATAGGGCACGTCCACTCATGGGCGTATAAATTGGGAAAACTAAAAATCAGCAAGACACAGGCACCCCAAAGTTTGGGGCTGCTCTGTTGACAAGAACCTCCACTTCATGACACCTTAAATATCCCAGGAAAGAGAAAAATGGATAAAAAAGTTGTGGTCCTTATGTACAATGGAATATCACTCAGACATGAAATCAATGTCATAAGGCTAGTAGAAGCAAGATGAGTGGACTTAGGTACGACGATTCTAAGTGAAATAAGTCACACAGAAAAAGACACTTATCATAAGCTATCACTTATAGAGGGAATGTAAAAACCGCTACACTTGAACTGAATTACAAAACAGAACAGAGTCACACGTTTAGAAAACACACTATGGCTGCTTAACGGGAAAGGTGAGGTGGGGTGATGCATAAAACAAGGGGTTCAAATTTGCTCAGATACCGTTCCATACACCCAATATGTAATAGACAAGACCTACTCCTTGCTCCGTGAACTGGACTCAACACCCCCTATTCACCGCACAAGAATATATGTGACTAGTAACAATCTTAAAACCTATGTATTGATATCTGTCTGGAAGTGAGTCAAGTGGGTGTAAATCCGCATAAACACAGCCGTGAAAAGCAGCTAAACCCCATTATAAAAATAAATTACTTTTAAAAACCCGTAAAACAAAGACAGTGAAAGAGAGAGAAATTCTTACAAAATTCGTTCAGGGGCTGTGATGCCACCTGGATTGACCATATCTAGACCCACAGCTGGATGAGACATAAGGGTGGACACTCTTGGGGCTGAGAGGTTGGGTGAGCAAACGCAGACCCTTTAAAGTAATACTGCGTGATACCCATCCCATGGGTCCCAAATCTCCAGGTTCAAGGGCATCTTCCTACATCGAAAACATGCATGAGAAACTCAGAAGATGGTACACCGTGTGATTTTGAAAGGTTTCTAAAACACACCCCATTTCTCATCTCCTTGTGCTCGGGTTCGCCTTTCCAGCTACTTTACTAGCAATCAACTTACTTGGAGAATCAGCACCTTTAACCTCCTGTTCCCTACAGGTTGCAATTTGTCCTGAGGATGAACGGGAAGAGGGGCAACCAATGAGAGACTAGATCTAGGTGTTGGGACAGGCACAGGTCACTCTATTTTCCCATCAGGAAGAAGAATTAATCACAGGCTCAGCCTGCCGCCCAGAAGCACAATGGGGCCTGAGGCAATCCCGCGCTTTTGCGGCCAGCTCCCAAAAAAGCGAGTTGAAAAACGGAGCTCAGGGACACTGCAATTCACAAACCCGCAGAGTTACAAATGATAACTCTCATCCACAGATATATTGAGGGTAGGCAACGAAGAGGATTTGAAAGCAAGGCAGAATTGCAGGAAACAGATTTCAGGAGGTAGATTCGAATCGCCTGTAAAGCACATGATAAGCGGCAAAACGTCGACAATGATGCCCTTGGCCAAGAAGGGCGTATGCGTTTTTTCCTGAATATATTCAGGAAAAAACGCATACGCACTTTTTGGCCAACCAAGCAACCTGGAAAGGCAAATCAGCGCTACAAAGAAGTCTCGGTTCCCATCGGTCAAAAGGGCCATGCTACAAAAAGTGTCAAAACCAGAAATGCAGGACAGGCCATGGAGAAATGGCAGCCTTGCTACGCTGATGGGCGGGATGTAAGTTGCCAACAGCCACTCTGGAGAAGTGTACGGTGTGTCCTGAAACATCGAAAAAACACAGCTTAGGGAGCATAGGGCACGTCCACTCATGGGCGTATAAATTGGGAAAACTAAAAATCAGCAAGACACAGGCACCCCAAAGTTTAGGGCTGCTCTGTTGACAAGAACCTCCACTTCATGACACCTTAAATATCCCAGGAAAGAGAAAAATGGATAAAGAAGTTGTGGTCCTTATGTACAATGGAATATCACTCAGACATGAAATCAATGTCATAAGGCTAGTAGAAGCAAGATGAGTGGACTTAGGTACGACGATTCTAAGTGAAATAAGTCACACAGAAAAAGACACTTATCATAAGCTATCACTTATAGAGGGAATGTAAAAACCGCTACACTTGAACTGAATTACAGAACAGAACAGAATCACACGTTTAGAAAACACACTATGGCTGCTTAACGGGAAAGGTGAGGTGGGGTGATGCATAAAACAAGGTGTTCAAATTCGCTCAGATACCGTTCCATACACCCAATATGTAATAGACAAGACCTACTCCTTGCTCAGTGAACTGGACTCAACACCCCCTATTCACCGCACAAGAATATATGTGACTAGTAACAATCTTAAAACCTATGTATTGATATCTGTCTGGAAGTGAGTCAAGTGGGTGTAAAGCCGCATAAACACAGCCGTGAAAAGCAGCTAAACCCCATTATAAAAATAAATTACATTTAAAAACCCGTAAAAAAAAGACAGTGAAAGAAATTCTTACAAAATTCGTTCAGGGGCTGTGATGCAACCTGGATTGACCATATCTAGACCCACAGCTGGATGAGTCATAAGGGTGGACACTCTTGGGGCTGAGAGGTTGGGTGAGGTTGGGTGAGCAAACGCAGACCCTTTAAAGTAATACTGCGTGGTACCCATCCCATGGGTCCCAAGTCTCCAGGTTCAAGGGCATCTTCCTACATCGAAAACATGCATGAGAAACTCAGAAGATGGTACACCGTGTGATTTTGAAAGGTTTCTAAAACGCACCTCATTTCTCATCTCCTTGTGCTCGGGTTCGCCATTCCAGCTACTTTACTAGCAATCTCCCTACTTGGAGAATCAGCACCTTTAACCTCCTGTTCCCTACAGGTTGCAATTTGTCCTGAGGATGAACGGGAAGAGGGGCAACCAATGAGAGACTAGATCTAGCTGTTGGGACAGGCACAGGTCACTCTATTTTCCCATCAGGAAGAAGAATTAACCACAGGCTCAGCCTGCTGCCAGGAACCAGAATAGGGCCTGAGGCAATCCCGTGCTTTTGAGGCCAGCTCTCAAAGAAGACAGTTGAAAAATGGAGCTCAGGGACACTGCAATTCACAAACCCGCAGAGTTATAAGTGATAACTCTCATCCACAGATATATTGAGGGAAGGCAACGAAGAGGATTTGAAAGCAAGGCAGAATTGCAGGAAACAGATTTCAGGAGGTAGATTCGAATCGCCTTTAAGGCACATGAAAAACAGCAAAACGTGGACAATGATGCCCTTGGCCAAAAAGGGCGTATGTGTTTTTTCCTGAATATATTCAGGAAAAAACGCATACGCCCTTTTTGGCCAACCAAGCAACCTGGAAAGGCAAATCAGCGCTACAAAGAAGTCTCGCTTCCCATCGGCCAAAAGGGACATGCTGCAAAAAGTGTCAAAACCAGAAATGCAGGATAGGCCATGGAGAAATGGCAGCCTTGCTACGCTGATGGGCGGGATGTAAATTGCCAACAGCCACTCTGGAGAAGTGTACGGTGTGTCCTGAAACATCGAAAAAACACAGCTTAGGGAGCATAGGGCACGTCCACTCATGGGCGTATAAATTGGGAAAACTAAAAATCAGCAAGACACAGGCACCCCAAAGTTTGGGGCTGCTCTGTTGACAAGAACCTCCACTTCATGACACCTTAAATATCCCAGGAAAGAGAAAAATGGATAAAAAAGTTGTGGTCCTTATGTACAATGGAATATCACTCAGACATGAAATCAATGTCATAAGGCTAGTAGAAGCAAGATGAGTGGACTTAGGTACGACGATTCTAAGTGAAATAAGTCACACAGAAAAAGACACTTATCATAAGCTATCACTTATAGAGGGAATGTAAAAACCGCTACACTTGAACTGAATTACAAAACAGAACAGAGTCACACGTTTAGAAAACACACTATGGCTGCTTAACGGGAAAGGTGAGGTGGGGTGATGCATAAAACAAGGGGTTCAAATTCGCTCAGATACAGTTCCATACACCCAATATGTAATACACAAGACCTACTCCTTGCTCAGTGAACTGGACTCAACACCCCCTATTCACCGCACAAGAATATATATGACTAGTAACAATCTTAAAACCTATGTATTGATATCTGTCTGGAAGTGAGTCAAGTGGGTGTAAAGCCACATAAACACAGCCGTGAAAAGCAGCTAAACCCCATTATAAAAATAAATTACTTTTAAAAACCCGTAAAACAAAGACAGTGAAAGAGAGAGAAATTCTTACAAAATTCGATCAGGGGCTGAGATGCAACCTGGATTGACCATATCTAGACCCACAGCTGGATGAGACATAAGGGTGGACACTCTTGGGGCTGAGAGGTTGGGTGAGCAAACGCAGACCCTTTAAAGTAATACTGCGTGGTACCCATCCCATGGGTCCCAAATCTCTGGGTTCAAGGGCATCTTCCTACATCGAAAACACGCATGAGAAACTCAGAAGATGGTACACCGTGTGATTTTGAAAGGTTTCTAAAACACACCCCATTTCTCATCTCCTTGTGCTCGGGTTCGCCTTTCCAGCTACTTTACTAGCAATCAACTTACTTGGAGATTCAGCACCTTTAACCTCCTGTTCCCTACAGGTTGCAATTTGTCCTGAGGATGAACGGGAAGAGGGGCAACCAATGAGAGACTAGATCTAGGTTTTGGGACAGGCACAGGTCACTCTATTTTCCCATCAGGAAGAAGAATTAACCACAGGCTCAGCCTGCCGCCCAGAAGCAGAATAGGGCCTGAGGCAATCCCGCGCTTTTGCGGCCAGCTCCCAAAAAAGCGACTTGAAAAATGGAGCTCAGGGACACTGCAATTCACAAACCCGCAGAGTTATAAATGACAACTCTCATCCACAGATATATTGAGGGAAGGCAACGAAGAGGATTTGAAAGCAAGGCAGAATTGCAGGAAACAGATTTCAGGAGGTAGATTCGAATCGCCTGTAAAGCACATGAAAATTGGCAAAACGTCGACAATGATGCCCTTGGCCAAAAAGCGCATATGCGTTTTTTCCTGAATATATTCAGGAAAAAACGCATACGCCCTTTTTGGCCAACCAAGCAACCTGGAAAGGCAAATCAGCGCTACAAAGAAGTCACGCTTCCCATCGGTCAAAAGGGCCATGCTGCAAATAATGTCAAAACCAGAAATGCAGGACAGGCCATGGAGAAATGGCAGCCTTGCTACGCTGATGGGCGGGATGTAAGTTGCCAACAGCCACTCTGGAGAAGTGTACGGTGTGTCCTGAAACATCGAAAAAACACAGCTTAGGGAGCATAGGGCACGTCCACTCATGGGCGTATAAATTGGGAAAACTAAAAATCAGCAAGACACAGGCACCCCAAAGTTTAGGGCTGCTCTGTTGACAAGAACCCCCACTTCATGACACCTTAAATATCCCAGGAAAGAGAAAAATGGATAAAGAAGTTGTGGTCCTTATGTACAATGGAATATCACTCAGACATGAAATCAATGTCGTAAGGCTAGTAGAAGCAAGATGAGTGGACTTAGGTACGACGATTCTAAGTGAAATAAGTCACACAGAAAAAGACACTTATCATAAGCTATCACTTATAGAGGGAATGTAAAAACCGCTACACTTGAACTGAATTACAGAACAGAACAGAATCACACGTTTAGAAAACACACTATGGCTGCTTAACGGGAAAGGTGAGGTGGGGTGATGCATAAAACAAGGGGTTCAAATTCGCTCAGATACCGTTCCATACACCCAATATGTAATAGAAAAGACCTACTCCTTGCTCAGTGAACTGGACTCAACACCCCCTATTCACCGCACAAGAATATATGTGACTAGTAACAATCTTAAAACCTATATATTGATATCTGTCTGGAAGTGAGTCAAGTGGGTGTAAAGCCGCATAAACACAGCCGTGAAAAGCAGCTAAACCCCATTATAAAAATAAATTACTTTTAAAAACCCGTAAAACAAAGACAGTGAAAGAGAGAGAAATTCTTACAAAATTCGTTCAGGGGCTGTGATGCAACCTGGATTGACCATATCTAGACCCACAGCTGGATGAGACATAAGGGTGGACACTCTTGGGGCTGAGAGGTTGGGTGAGCAAACGCAGACCCTTTAAAGTAATACTGCATGGTACCCATCCCATGGGTCCCAAATCTCCAGGTTCAAGGCCATCTTCCTACATCGAAAACTTGCATGAGGAACCCAGAAGAAGGTACACCGTGTGATTTTGAAAGGTTTCTAAAACGCACCTCATTTCTCATCTCCTTGTGCTCGGGTTCGCCATTCCAGCTACTTCACTAGCAATCTCCCTACTTGGAGAATCAGCACCTTTAACCTCCTGTTCTGTACAGGTTGCAATTTGTCCTGAGGATGAATGGGAAGAGGGGAAACCAATGAGAGAATAGATCTAGCTGTTGGGACAGGCACAGGTCACTCTATTTTCCCATCAGGAAGAAGAATTAACCACAGGCTCAGCCTGCCGCCGGGAACCAGAATAGGGCCTGAGGCAATCCCGTGCTTTTGCGGCCAGCTCCCAAAAAAGACAGTTGAAAAATGGAGCTCAGGGGGACTGCCATTCACAAACCTGCTGAGTTATAAATGATAACTCTCGTCCACAAATATATTGAGGGAAGGCAACGAAGAGGATTTGAAAGCAAGGCAGAATTGCAGGAAACAGGTTTCAGGAGGTAGATTCGAATCGCCTTTAAAGCACATGAAAAGCGGCAAAACGTCGACAATGATGCCCTTGGCCAAAAAGGGCGTATGCGTTTTTTCCTGAAGATATTCAGGAAAAAACGCATACGCCCTTTTTGGCCAACCAAGCAACCTGGAATGGGAAATCAGTGCTACAAAGAAGTCTCGCTTCCCATCGGTCAAAAGGGTCATGCTGCAAAAAGTGTCAAAACCAGAAATGCAGGACAGGCCATGGAGAAATGGCAGCCTTGCTACGCTGATGGGCGGGATGTTAATTGCCAACAGCCACTCTGGAGAAGTGTACGGTGTGTCCTGAAACATCGAAAACACACAGCTTAGGGAGCATAGGGCACGTCCACTCATGGGCGTATAAATTGGGAAAACTAAAAATCAGCAAGACACAGGCACCCCAAAGTTTAGGGCTGCTCTGTTGACAAGAACCTCCACTTCATGACACCTTAAATATCCCAGGAAAGAGAAAAATGGATAAAGAAGTTGTGGTCCTTATGTACAATGCAATATCACTCAGACATGAAATCAATGTCATAAGGCTAGTAGAAGCAAGATGAGTGGACTTAGGTACGACGATTCTAAGTGAAATAAGTCACACAGAAAAAGACACTTATCATAAGCTATCACTTATAGAGGGAATGTAAAAACCGCTACACTTGAACTGAATTACAGAACAGAACAGAATCACACGTTTAGAAAACACACTATGGCTGCTTAACGGGAAAGGTGAGGTGGGGTGATGCATAAAACAAGGGTTTCAAATTCGCTCAGATACCGTTCCATACACCCAATATGTAATAGACAAGACCTACTCCTTGCTCAGTGAACTGGACTCAACACGCCCTATTCACCGCACAAGAATATATGTGACTAGTAACAATCTTAAAACCTATGTATTGATATCTGTCTGGAAGTGAGTCAAGTGGGTGTAAATCCGCATAAACACAGCCGTGAAAAGCAGCTAAACCCCATTATAAAAATAAATTACTTTTAAAAACCCGTAAAACAAAGACAGTGAAAGAGAGAGAAATTCTTACAAAATTCGTTCAGAGGCTGTGATGCAACCTGGATTGACCATATCTACACGCACAGCTGGATGAGACATAAGGGTGGACAGTCTTGGGGCTGAAAGGTTCGGTTAGGTTGGGTGAGCAAACGCAGACCCTTTAAAGTAATACTGCGTGGTACCCATCCCATGGGTCCCAAGTCTCCAGGTTCAAGGGCATCTTCCTACATCGAAAACATGCATGAGAAACTCAGAAGATGGTACACCGTGTGATTTTGAAAGGTTTCTAAAACGCACCTCATTTCTCATCTCCTTGTGCTCGGGTTCGCCATTCCAGCTACTTTACTAGCAATCTCCCTACTTGGAGAATCAGCACCTTTAACCTCCTGTTCCCTACAGGTTGCAATTTGTCCTGAGGATGAACGGGAAGAGGGGCAACCAATGAGAGACTAGATCTAGCTGTTGGGACAGGCACAGGTCACTCTATTTTCCCATCAGGAAGAAGAATTAACCACAGGCTCAGCCTGCTGCCAGGAACCAGAATAGGGCCTGAGGCAATCCCGTGCTTTTGCGGCCAGCTCTCAAAAAAGACAGTTGAAAAATGGAGCTCAGGGACACTGCAATTCACAAACCCGCAGAGTTATAAGTGATAACTCTCATCCACAGATATATTGAGGGAAGTCAACGAAGAGGATTTGAAAGCAAGGCAGAACTGCAGGAAACAGATTTCAGGAGGTAGATTCGAATCGCCTTTAAGGCACATGAAAAGCGGCAAAACGTCGACAATGATGCCCTTGGCCAAAAAGGGCGTATGCGTTTTTTCCTGAATATATTCAGGAAAAAACGCATACGCACTTTTTGGCCAACCAAGCAACCTGGAAAGGCAAATCAGCGCTACAAAGAACTCTCGCTTCCCATGGGTCAAAAGGGCCATGCTGCAAAAAGTGTCAAAACCAGAAATGCAGGACAGGCTATGGAGAAATGGCAGCCTTGCTACGCTGATGGGCGGGATGTAAATTGCCAACAGCCACTCTGGAGAAGTGTACGGTGTGTCCTGAAACATCGAAAAAACACAGCTTAGGGAGCATAGGGCACGTCCACTCATGGGCGTATAAATTGGGAAAACTAAAAATGAGCAAGACACAGGCACCCCAAAGTTTGGGGCTGCTCTGTTGACAAGAACCTCCACTTCATGACACCTTAAATATCCCAGGAAAGAGAAAAATGGATAAAAAAGTTGTGGTCCTTATGTACAATGGAATATCACTCAGACATGAAATCAATGTCATAAGGCTAGTAGAAGCAAGATGAGTGGACTTGGGTACGATGATTCTAAGTGAAATAAGTCACACAGAAAAAGACACTTATCATAAGCTATCACTTATAGAGGGAATGTAAAAACCGCTACACTTGAACTGAATTACAAAACAGAACAGAGTCACACGTTTAGAAAACACACTATGGCTGCTTAACGGGAAAGGTGAGGTGGGGTGATGCATAAAACAAGGGGTTCAAATTCGCTCAGATACCGTTCCATACACCCAATATGTAATAGACAAGACCTACTCCTTGCTCAGTGAACTGGACTCAACACCCCCTATTCACCGCACAAGAATATATATGACTAGTAACAATCTTAAAACCTATGTATTGATATCTGTCTGGAAGTGAGTCAAGTGGGTGTAAATCCGCATAAACACAGCCGTGAAAAGCAGCTAAACCCCATTATAAAAATAAATTACTTTTAAAAACCCGTAAAACAAAGACAGTGAAAGAGAGAGAAATTCTTACAAAATTCGATCAGGGGCTGAGATGCAACCTGGATTGACCATATCTAGACCCACAGCTGGATGAGACATAAGGGTGGACACTCTTGGGGCTGAGAGGTTGGGTGAGGTTGGGTGAGCAAACGCAGACCCTTTAAAGTAATACTGCATGGTACCCATCCCATGGGTCCCAAATCTCCAGGTTCAAGGGCATCTTCCTACATCAAAAACTTGCATGAGGAACCCAGAAGAAGGTACACCGTGTGATTTTGAAAGGTTTCTAAAACGCACCTCATTTCTCATCTCCTTGTGCTCGGGTTCGCCATTCCAGCTACTTTACTAGCAATCTCCCTACTTGGAGAATCAGCACCTTTAACCTCCTGTTCCCTACAGGTTGCAATTTGTCCTGAGGATGAACGGGAAGAGGGGCAACCAATGAGAGACTAGATCTAGCTGTTGGGACAGGCACAGGTCACTCTATTTTCCCATCAGGAAGAAGAATTAACCACAGGCTCAGCCTGCTGCCAGGAACCAGAATAGGGCCTGAGGCAATCCCGTGCTTTTGCGGCCAGCTCTCAAAAAAGACAGTTGAAAAATGGAGCTCAGGGACACTGCAATTCACAAACCCGCAGAGTTATAAGTGATAACTCTCATCCACAGATATATTGAGGGAAGTCAACGAAGAGGATTTGAAAGCAAGGCAGAATTGCAGGAAACAGATTTCAGGAGGTAGATTCGAATCGCCTTTAAGGCACATGAAAAGCGGCAAAACGTCGACAATGATGCCCTTCGCCAAAAAGGGCGTATGAGTTTTTTCCTGAATATATTCAGGAAAAAACGCATACGCCCTTTTTGGCCAACCAAGCAACCTGGAAAGGCAAATCAGCGCTACAAAGAACTCTCGCTTCCCATGGGTCAAAAGGGCCATGCTGCAAAAAGTGTCAAAACCAGAAATGCAGGACAGGCCATGGAGAAATGGCAGCCTTGCTACGCTGATGGGCGGGATGTAAATTGCCAACAGCCACTCTGGAGAAGTGTACGGTGTGTCCTGAAACATCGAAAAAACACAGCTTAGGGAGCATAGGGCACGTCCACTCATGGGCGTATAAATTGGGAAAACTAAAAATGAGCAAGACACAGGCACCCCAAAGTTTGGGGCTGCTCTGTTGACAAGAACCTCCACTTCATGACACCTTAAATATCCCAGGAAAGAGAAAAATGGATAAAAAAGTTGTGGTCCTTATGTACAATGGAATATCACTCAGACATGAAATCAATGTCATAAGGCTAGTAGAAGCAAGATGAGTGGACTTGGGTACGATGATTCTAAGTGAAATAAGTCACACAGAAAAAGACACTTATCATAAGCTATCACTTATAGAGGGAATGTAAAAACCGCTACACTTGAACTGAATTACAAAACAGAACAGAGTCACACGTTTAGAAAACACACTATGGCTGCTTAACGGGAAAGGTGAGGTGGGGTGATGCATAAAACAAGGGGTTCAAATTCGCTCAGATACCGTTCCATACACCCAATATGTAATACACAAGACCTACTCCTTGCTCAGTGAACTGGACTCAACACCCCCTATTCACCGCACAAGAATATATATGACTAGTAACAATCTTAAAACCTATGTATTGATATCTGTCTGGAAGTGAGTCAAGTGGGTGTAAATCCGCATAAACACAGCCGTGAAAAGCAGCTAAACCCCATTATAAAAATAAATTACTTTTAAAAACCCGTAAAACAAAGACAGTGAAAGAGAGAGAAATTCTTACAAAATTCGATCAGGGGCTGAGATGCAACCTGGATTGACCATATCTAGACCCACAGCTGGATGAGACATAAGGGTGGACACTCTTGGGGCTGAGAGGTTGGGTGAGCAAACGCAGACCCTTTAAAGTAATACTGCGTGGTACCCATCCCATGGGTCCCAAATCTCCAGGTTCAAGGGCATCTTCCTACATCGAAAACATGCATGAGAAACTCAGAAGATGGTACACCGTTTGATTTTGAAAGGTTTCTAAAACGCACCTCATTTCTCATCGCCTTGTGCTCGGGTTCGCCATTCCAGCTACTTTACTAGCAATCTCCCTACTTGGAGAATCAGCACCTTTAACCTCCTGTTCCCTACAGGTTGCAATTTGTCCTGAGGATGAACGGGAAGAGGGGCAACCAATGAGAGACTAGATCTAGCTGTTGGGACAGGCACAGGTCACTCTATTTTCCCATCAGGAAGAAGAATTAACCACAGGCTCAGCCTGCTGCCAGGAACCAGAATAGGGCCTGAGGCAATCCCGTGCTTTTGCGGCCAGCTCTCAAAAAAGACAGTTGAAAAATGGAGCTCAGGGACACTGCAATTCACAAACCCGCAGAGTTATAAGTGATAACTCTCATCCACAGATATATTGAGGGAAGTCAACGAAGAGGATTTGAAAGCAAGGCAGAATTGCAGGAAACAGATTTCAGGAGGTAGATTCGAATCGCCTTTAAGGCACATGAAAAGCGGCAAAACGTCGACAATGATGCCCTTGACCAAAAAGGGCGTATGCGTTTTTTCCTGAATATATTCAGGAAAAAACGCATACGCCCTTTTTGGCCAACCAAGCAACCTGGAAAGGCAAATCAGTGCTACAAAGAAGTCTCGCTTCCCATGGGTCAAAGGGGCCATGCTGCAAAAAGTGTCAAAACCAGAAATGCAGGACAGGCCATGGAGAAATGGCAGCCTTGCTACGCTGATGGGCGGGATGTAAATTGCCAACAGCCACTCTGGAGAAGTGTATGGTGTGTCCTGAAACATCGAAAAAACACAGCTTAGTGAGCATAGGGCACGTCCACTCATGGGCGTATAAATTGGGAAAACTAAAAATCAGCAAGACACAGGCACCCCAAAGTTTGGGGCTGCTCTGTTGACAACAACCTCCACTTCATGACACCTTAAATATCCCAGGAAAGAGAAAAATGGATAAAAAAGTTGTGGTCCTTATGTACAATGGAATATCACTCAGACATGAAATCAATGTCATAAGGCTAGTAGAAGCAAGATGAGTGGACTTAGGTACGACGATTCTAAGTGAAATAAGTCACACAGAAAAAGACACTTATCATAAGCTATCACTTATAGAGGGAATGTAAAAACCGCTACACTTGAACTGAATTACAAAACAGAACAGAGTCACACGTTTAGAAAACACACTATGGCTGCTTAACGGGAAAGGTGAGGTGGGGTGATGCATAAAACAAGGGGTTCAAATTTGCTCAGATACCGTTCCATACACCCAATATGTAATAGACAAGACCTACTCCTTGCTCCGTGAACTGGACTCAACACCCCCTATTCACCGCACAAGAATATATGTGACTAGTAACAATCTTAAAACCTATGTATTGATATCTGTCTGGAAGTGAGTCAAGTGGGTGTAAATCCGCATAAACACAGCCGTGAAAAGCAGCTAAACCCCATTATAAAAATAAATTACTTTTAAAAACCCGTAAAACAAAGACAGTGAAAGAGAGAGAAATTCTTACAAAATTCGTTCAGGGGCTGTGATGCCACCTGGATTGACCATATCTAGACCCACAGCTGGATGAGACATAAGGGTGGACACTCTTGGGGCTGAGAGGTTGGGTGAGCAAACGCAGACCCTTTAAAGTAATACTGCGTGATACCCATCCCATGGGTCCCAAATCTCCAGGTTCAAGGGCATCTTCCTACATCGAAAACATGCATGAGAAACTCAGAAGATGGTACACCGTGTGATTTTGAAAGGTTTCTAAAACAAACCCCATTTCTCATCTCCTTGTGCTCGGGTTTGCCTTTCCAGCTACTTTACTAGCAATCAACTTACTTGGAGAATCAGCACCTTTAACCTCCTGTTCCCTACAGGTTGCAATTTGTCCTGAGGATGAACGGGAAGAGGGGCAACCAATGAGAGACTAGATCTAGGTGTTGGGACAGGCACAGGTCACTCTATTTTCCCATCAGGAAGAATAATTAATCACAGGCTCAGCCTGCCACCCAGAAGCACAATAGGGCCTGAGGCAATCCCGCGCTTTTGCGGCCAGCTCCCAAAAAAGCGAGTTGAAAAATGGAGCTCAGGGACACTGCAATTCACAAACCCGCAGAGTTATAAATGATAACTCTCATCCACAGATATATTGAGGGAAGGCAACGAAGAGGATTTGAAAGCAAGGCAGAATTGCAGGAAACAGATTTCAGGAGGTAGATTCGAATCGCCTGTAAAGCACATGAAAAGCGGCACAACGTCGACAATAATGCCCTTGGCCAAGAAGGGCGTATGCGTTTCTTCCTGAATATATTCAGGAAAAAACGCATACGCACTTTTTGGCCAACCAAGCAACCTGGAAAGGCAAATCAGCGCTACAAAGAAGTCTCGGTTCCCATCGGTCAAAAGGGCCATGCTACAAAAAGTGTCAAAACCAGAAATGCAGGACAGGCCATGGAGAAATGGCAGCCTTGCTACGCTGATGGGCGGGATGTAAGTTGCCAACAGCCACTCTGGAGAAGTGTACGGTGTGTCCTGAAACATCGAAAAAACACAGCTTAGGGAGCATAGGGAACGTCCACTCATGGGCGTATAAATTGGGAAAACTAAAAATCAGCAAGACACAGGCACCCCAAAGTTTAGGGCTGCTCTGTTGACAAGAACCTTCACTTCATGACACCTTAAATATCCCAGGAAAGAGAAAAATGGATAAAGAAGTTGTGGTCCTTATGTACAATGGAATATCACTCAGACATGAAATCAATGTCATAAGGCTAGTAGAAGCAAGATGAGTGGACTTAGGTACGACGATTCTAAGTGAAATAAGTCACACAGAAAAAGACACTTATCATAAGCTATCACTTATAGAGGGAATGTAAAAACCGCTACACTTGAACTGAATTACAGAACAGAACAGAATCACACGTTTAGAAAACACACTATGGCTGCTTAAGGGGAAAGGTGAGGTGGGGTGATGCATAAAACAAGGTGTTCAAATTCGCTCAGATACCGTTCCATACACCCAATATGTAATAGACAAGACCTACTCCTTGCTCAGTGAACTGGACTCAACACCCCCTATTCACCGCACAAGAATATATGTGACTAGTAACAATCTTAAAACCTATGTATTGATATCTGTCTGGAAGTGAGTCAAGTGGGTGTAAAGCCGCATAAACACAGCCGTGAAAAGCAGCTAAACCCCATTATAAAAATAAATTACTTTTAAAAACCCGTAAAACAAAGACAGTGAAAGAGAGAGAAATTCTTACAAAATTCGTTCAGAGGCTGTGATGCAACCTGGATTGACCATATCTAGACCCACAGCTGGATGAGTCATAAGGGTGGACACTCTTGGGGCTAAGAGGTTGGGTGAGGTTGGGTGAGCAAACGCAGACCCTTTAAAGTAATACTGCATGGTACCCATCCCATGGGTCCCAAATCTCCAGGTTCAAGGCCATCTTCCTACATCAAAAACTTGCATGAGGAACCCAGAAGAAGGTACACCGTGTGATTTTGAAAGGTTTCTAAAACGCACCTCATTTCTCATCTCCTTTTGCTCGGGTTCGCTATTCCAGCTACTTCACTAACAATCTCCCTACTTGGAGAATCAGCACCTTTAACCTCCTGTTTTGTACAGGTTGCAATTTGTCCTGAGGATGAACGGGAAGAGGGGCAACCAATGAGAGACTAGATCTAGCTGTTGGGACAGGCACAGGTCACTCTATTTTCCCATCAGGAAGAAGAATTAACCACAGGCTCAGCCTGCTGCCAGGAACCAGAATAGGGCCTGAGGCAATCCCGTGCTTTTGCGGCCAGCTCTCAAAAAAGACAGTTGAAAAATGGAGCTCAGGGACACTGCAATTCACAAACCCGCAGAGTTATAAGTGATAACTCTCATCCACAGATATATTGAGGGAAGTCAACGAAGAGGATTTGAAAGCAAGGCAGAATTGCAGGAAACAGATTTCAGGAGGTAGATTCGAATCGCCTTTAAGGCACATGAAAAGCGGCAAAACGTCGACAATGATGCCCTTGGCCAAAAAGGGCGTATGCGTTTTTTCCTGAATATATTCAGGAAAAAACGCATACGCCCTTTTTGGCCAACCAAGCAACCTGGAAAGGCAAATCAGCGCTACAAAGAACTCTCGCTTCCCATGGGTCAAAAGGGCCATGCTGCAAAAAGTGTCAAAACCAGAAATGCAGGACAGGCCATGGAGAAATGGCAGCCTTGCTACGCTGATGGGCGGGATGTAAATTGCCAACAGCCACTCTGGAGAAGTGTACGGTGTGTCCTGAAACATCGAAAAAACACAGCTTAGGGAGCATAGGGCACGTCCACTCATGGGCGTATAAATTGGGAAAACTAAAAATGAGCAAGACACAAGCACCCCAAAGTTTGGGGCTGCTCTGTTGACAAGAACCTCCACTTCATGACACCTTAAATATCCCAGGAAAGAGAAAAATGGATAAAAAAGTTGTGGTCCTTATGTACAATGGAATATCACTCAGACATGAAATCAATGTCATAAGGCTAGTAGAAGCAAGATGAGTGGACTTGGGTACGATGATTCTAAGTGAAATAAGTCACACAGAAAAAGACACTTATCATAAGCTATCACTTATAGAGGGAATGTAAAAACCGCTACACTTGAACTGAATTACAAAACAGAACAGAGTCACACGTTTAGAAAACACACTATGGCTGCTTAACGGGAAAGGTGATGTGGGGTGATGCATAAAACAAGGGGTTCAAATTCGCTCAGATACCGTTCCATACACCCAATATGTAATACACAAGACCTACTCCTTGCTCAGTGAACTGGACTCAACACCCCCTATTCACCGCACAAGAATATATATGACTAGTAACAATCTTAAAACCTATGTATTGATATCTGTCTGGAAGTGAGTCAAGTGGGTGTAAATCCGCATAAACACAGCCGTGAAAAGCAGCTAAACCCCATTATAAAAATAAATTACTTTTAAAAACCCGTAAAACAAAGACAGTGAAAGAGAGAGAAATTCTTACAAAATTCGATCAGGGGCTGAGATGCAACCTGGATTGACCATATCTAGACCCACAGCTGGATGAGACATAAGGGTGGACACTCTTGGGGCTGAGAGGTTGGGTGAGCAAACGCAGACCCTTTAAAGTAATACTGCGTGGTACCCATCCCATGGGTCCCAAATCTCCAGGTTCAAGGGCATCTTCCTACATCGAAAACATGCATGAGAAACTCAGAAGATGGTACACCGTTTGATTTTGAAAGGTTTCTAAAACGCACCTCATTTCTCATCTCCTTGTGCTCGGGTTCGCCATTCCAGCTACTTTACTAGCAATCTCCCTACTTGGAGAATCAGCACCTTTAACCTCCTGTTCCCTACAGGTTGCAATTTGTCCTGAGGATGAACGGGAAGAGGGGCAACCAATGAGAGACTAGATCTAGCTGTTGGGACAGGCACAGGTCACTCTATTTTCCCATCAGGAAGAAGAATTAACCACAGGCTCAGCCTGCTGCCAGGAACCAGAATAGGGCCTGAGGCAATCCCGTGCTTTTGCGGCCAGCTCTCAAAAAAGACAGTTGAAAAATGGAGCTCAGGGACACTGCAATTCACAAACCCGCAGAGTTATAAGTGATAACTCTCATCCACAGATATATTGAGGGAAGTCAACGAAGAGGATTTGAAAGCAAGGCAGAATTGCAGGAAACAGATTTCAGGAGGTAGATTCGAATCGCCTTTAAGGCACATGAAAAGCGGCAAAACGTCGACAATGATGCCCTTGACCAAAAAGGGCGTATGCGTTTTTTCCTGAATATATTCAGGAAAAAACGCATACGCCCTTTTTGGCCAACCAAGCAACCTGGAAAGGCAAATCAGCGCTACAAAGAAGTCTCGCTTCCCATGGGTCAAAGGGGCCATGCTGCAAAAAGTGTCAAAACCAGAAATGCAGGACAGGCCATGGAGAAATGGCAGCCTTGCTACGCTGATGGGCGGGATGTAAATTGCCAACAGCCACTCTGGAGAAGTGTATGGTGTGTCCTGAAACATCGAAAAAACACAGCTTAGTGAGCATAGGGCACGTCCACTCATGGGCGTATAAATTGGGAAAACTAAAAATCAGCAAGACACAGGCACCCCAAAGTTTGGGGCTGCTCTGTTGACAAGAACCTCCACTTCATGACACCTTAAATATCCCAGGAAAGAGAAAAATGGATAAAAAAGTTGTGGTCCTTATGTACAATGGAATATCACTCAGACATGAAATCAATGTCATAAGGCTAGTAGAAGCAAGATGAGTGGACTTAGGTACGACGATTCTAAGTGAAATAAGTCACACAGAAAAAGACACTTATCATAAGCTATCACTTATAGAGGGAATGTAAAAACCGCTACACTTGAACTGAATTACAAAACAGAACAGAGTCACACGTTTAGAAAACACACTATGGCTGCTTAACGGGAAAGGTGAGGTGGGGTGATGCATAAAACAAGGGGTTCAAATTTGCTCAGATACCGTTCCATACACCCAATATGTAATAGACAAGACCTACTCCTTGCTCCGTGAACTGGACTCAACACCCCCTATTCACCGCACAAGAATATATGTGACTAGTAACAATCTTAAAACCTATGTATTGATATCTGTCTGGAAGTGAGTCAAGTGGGTGTAAATCCGCATAAACACAGCCGTGAAAAGCAGATAAACCCCATTATAAAAATAAATTACTTTTAAAAACCCGTAAAACAAAGACAGTGAAAGAGAGAGAAATTCTTACAAAATTCGTTCAGGGGCTGTGATGCCACCTGGATTGACCATATCTAGACCCACAGCTGGATGAGACAGAAGGGTGGACACTCTTGGGGCTGAGAGGTTGGGTGAGCAAACGCAGACCCTTTAAAGTAATACTGCGTGATACCCATCCCATGGGTCCCAAATCTCCACGTTCAAGGGCATCTTCCTACATCGAAAACATGCATGAGAAACTCAGAAGATGGTACACCGTGTGATTTTGAAAGGTTTCTAAAACACACCCCATTTCTCATCTCCTTGTGCTCGGGTTCGCCTTTCCAGCTACTTTACTAGCAATCAACTTACTTGGAGAATCAGCACCTTTAACCTCCTGTTCCCTACAGGTTGCAATTTGTCCTGAGGATGAACGGGAAGAGGGGCAACCAATGAGAGACTAGATCTAGGTGTTGGGACAGGCACAGGTCACTCTGTTTTCCCATCAGGAAGAAGAATTAATCACAGGCTCAGCCTGCCGCCCAGAAGCAAAATAGGGCCTGAGGCAATCCCGCGCTTTTGCGGCCAACTCCCAAAAAAGCGAGTTGAAAAATGGAGCTCAGGGACACTGCAATTCACAAACCCGCAGAGTTATAAATGATAACTCTCATCCACAGATATATTGAGGGAAGGCAACGAAGAGGATTTGAAAGCAAGGCAGAATTGCAGGAAACAGATTTCAGGAGGTAGATTCGAATCGCCTGTAAAGCACATGAAAAGCGGCAAAACGTCGACAATAATGCCCTTGGCCAAGAAGGGCGTATGCGTTTCTTCCTGAATATATTCAGGAAAAAAGGCATACGCACTTTTTGGCCAACCAAGCAACCTGGAAAGGCAAATCAGCGCTACAAAGAAGTCTCGGTTCCCATCGGTCAAAAGGGCCATGCTACAAAAAGTGTCAAAACCAGAAATGCAGGACAGGCCATTGAGAAATGGCAGCCTTGCTACGCTGATGGGCGGGATGTAAGTTGCCAACAGCCACTCTGGAGAAGTGTACGGTGTGTCCTGAAACATCGAAAAAACACAGCTTAGGGAGCATAGGGAACGTCCACTCATGGGCGTATAAATTGGGAAAACTAAAAATCAGCAAGACACAGGCACCCCAAAGTTTAGGGCTGCTCTGTTGACAAGAACCTCCACTTCATGACACCTTAAATATCCCAGGAAAGAGAAAAATGGATAAAGAAGTTGTGGTCCTTATGTACAATGGAATATCACTCAGACATGAAATCAATGTCATAAGGCTAGTAGAAGCAAGATGAGTGGACTTAGGTACGACGATTCTAAGTGAAATAAGTCACACAGAAAAAGACACTTATCATAAGCTCTCACTTATAGAGGGAATGTAAAAACCGCTACACTTGAACTGAATTACAGAACAGAACAGAATCACACGTTTAGAAAACACACTATGGCTGCTTAACGGGAAAGGTGAGGTGGGGTGATGCATAAAACAAGGTGTTCAAATTCGCTCAGATACCGTTCCATACACCCAATATGTAATAGACAAGACCTACTCCTTGCTCAGTGAACTGGACTCAACACCCCCTATTCACCGCACAAGAATATATGTGAATAGTAACAATCTTAAAACCTATGTATTGATATCTGTCTGGAAGTGAGTCAAGTGGGTGTAAAGCCGCATAAACACAGCCGTGAAAAGCAGCTAAACCCCATTATAAAAATAAATTACTTTTAAAAACCCGTAAAACAAAGACAGTGAAAGAGAGAGAAATTCTTACAAAATTCGTTCAGGGGCTGTGATGCAACCTGGATTGACCATATCTAGACCCACAGCTGGATGAGTCATAAGGGTGGACACTCTTGGGGCTGAGAGGTTGGGTGAGGTTGGGTGAGCAAACGCAGACCCTTTAAAGTAATACTGCATGGTACCCATCCCATGGGTCCCAAATCTCCAGGTTCAAGGGCATCTTCCTACATCAAAAACTTGCATGAGGAACCCAGAAGAAGGTACACCTTGTGATTTTGAAAGGTTTCTAAAACGCACCTCATTTCTCATCTCCTTGTGCTCGGGTTCGCCATTCCAGCTACTTCACTAGCAATCTCCCTACTTGGAGAATCAGCACCTTTAACCTCCTGTTCTGTACAGGTTGCAATTTGTCCTGAGGATGAACGGGAAGAGGGGAAACCAATGAGAGAATAGATCTAGGTGTTGGGACAGGCACAGGTCACTCTATTTTCCCATCAGGAAGAACAATTAACCACAGGCTCAGCCTGCTGCCCGGAACCAGAATAGGGCCTGAGGCAATCCCGTGCTTTTGCGGCCAGCTCCCAAAAAAGACAGTTGAAAAATGGAGCTCAGGGGGACTGCCATTCACAAACCTGCTGAGTTATAAATGATAACTCTCGTCCACAAATATATTGAGGGAAGGCAACGAAGAGGATTTGAAAGCAAGGCAGAATTGCAGGAAACAGGTTTCAGGAGGTAGATTCGAATCGCCTTTAAAGCACATGAAAAGCGGCAAAACGTCGACAATGATGCCCTTGGCCAAAAAGGGCGTATGCGTTTTTTCCTGAATATATTCAGGAAAAAACGCATACGCCCTTTTTGGCCAACCAAGCAACCTGGAAAGGCAAATCAGTGCTACAAAGAAGTCTCGCTTCCCATCGGTCAAAAGGGTCATGCTGCAAAAAGTGTCAAAACCAGAAATGCAGGACAGGCCATGGAGAAATGGCAGCCTTGCTACGCTGATGGGCGGGATGTTAATTGCCAACAGCCACTCTGGAGAAGTGTACGGTGTGTCCTGAAACATCGAAAAAACACAGCTTAGGGAGCATAGGGCACGTCCACTCATGGGCGTATAAATTGGGAAAATTAAAAATCAGCAAGACACAGGCACCCCAAAGTTTAGGGCTGCTCTGTTGACAAGAACCTCCACTTCATGACACCTTAAATATCCCAGGAAAGAGAAAAATGGATAAAGAAGTTGTGGTCCTTATGTACAATGCAATATCACTCAGACATGAAATCAATGTCATAAGGCTAGTAGAAGCAAGATGAGTGGACTTGGGTACGATGATTCTAAGTGAAATAAGTCACACAGAAAAAGACACTTATCATAAGCTATCACTTATAGAGGGAATGTAAAAACCGCTACACTTGAACTGAATTACAGAACAGAACAGAATCACACGTTTAGAAAACACACTATGGCTGTTTAACGGGAAAGGTGAGGTGGGGTGATGCATAAAACAAGGGTTTCAAATTCGCTCAGATACCGTTCCATACACCCAATATGTAATAGACAAGACCTACTCCTTGCTCAGTGAACTGGACTCAACACCCCCTATTCACCACACAAGAATATATGTGACTAGTAACAATCTTAAAACCTATGTATTGATATCTGTCTGGAAGTGAGTCAAGTGGGTGTAAATCCGCATAAACACAGCCGTGAAAAGCAGCTAAACCCCATTATAAAAATAAATTACTTTTAAAAACCCGTAAAACAAAGACAGTGAAAGAGAGAGAAATTCTTACAAAATTCGTTCAGGGGCTGTGATGCAACCTGGATTGACCATATCTACACGCACAGCTGGATGAGACATAAGGGTGGACAGTCTTGGGGCTGAAAGGTTGGGTTAGGTTGGGTGAGCAAACGAAGACCCTTTAAAGTAATACTGCGTGGTACCCATCCCATGGGTCCCAAGTCTCCAGGTTCAAGGGCATCTTCCTACATCGAAAACATGCATGAGAAACTCAGAAGATGGTACACCGTGTGACTTTGAAAGGTTTCTAAAACGCACCTCATTTCTCATCTCCTTGTGCTCGGGTTCGCCATTCCAGCTACTTTACTAGCAATCTCCCTACTTGGAGAATCAGCACCTTTAACCTCCTGTTCCCTACAGGTTGCAATTTGTCCTGAGGATGAACGGGAAGAGGGGCAACCAATGAGAGACTAGATCTAGCTGTTGGGACAGGCACAGGTCACTCTATTTTCCCATCAGGAAGAAGAATTAACCACAGGCTCAGCCTGCTGCCAGGAACCAGAATAGGGCCTGAGGCAATCCCGTGCTTTTGCGGCCAGCTCTCAAAAAAGACAGTTGAAAAATGGAGCTCAGGGACACTGCAATTCACAAACCCGCAGAGTTATAAGTGATAACTCTCATCCACAGATATATTGAGGGAAGTCAACGAAGAGGATTTGAAAGCAAGGCAGAATTGCAGGAAACAGATTTCAGGAGGTAGATTCGAATCGCCTTTAAGGCACATGAAAAGCGGCAAAACGTCGACAATGATGCCATTGGCCAAAAAGGGCGTATGCGTTTTTTCCTGAATATATTCAGGAAAAAAAGCATACGCCCTTTTTGGCCAACCAAGCAACATGGAAAGGCAAATCAGCGCTACAAAGAAGTCTCGCTTCCCATCGGTCAAAAGGGTCATGCTGCAAAAAGTGTCAAAACCAGAAATGCAGGACAGGCCATGGAGAAATGGCAGCCTTGCTACGCTGATGGGCGGGATGTAAATTGCCAACAGCCACTCTGGAGAAGTGTACGGTGTGTCTTGAAACATCGAAAAAACACAGCTTAGTGAGCATAGGGCACGTCCACTCATGGGCGTATAAATTGGGAAAACTAAAAATCAGCAAGACACAGGCACCCCAAAGTTTGGGGCTGCTCTGTTGACAAGAACCTCCACTTCATGACACCTTAAATATCCCAGGAAAGAGAAAAATGGATAAAAAAGTTGTGGTCCTTATGTACAATGGAATATCACTCAGACATGAAATCAATGTCATAAGGCTAGTAGAAGCAAGATGAGTGGACTTAGGTACGACGATTCTAAGTGAAATAAGTCACACAGAAAAAGACACTTATCATAAGCTATCACTTATAGAGGGAATGTAAAAACCGCTACACTTGAACTGAATTACAAAACAGAACAGAGTCACACGTTTAGAAAACACTCTATGGCTGCTTAACGGGAAAGGTGAGGTGGGGTGATGCATAAAACAAGGGGTTCAAATTCGCTCAGATACCGTTCCATACACCCAATATGTAATACACAAGACCTACTCCTTGCTCAGTGAACTGGACTCAACACCCCCTATTCACCGCACAATAATATATATGACTAGTAACAATCTTAAAACCTATGTATTGATATCTGTCTGGAAGTGAGTCAAGTGGGTGTAAATGCGCATAAACACAGCCGTGAAAAGCAGCTAAACCCCATTATAAAAATAAATTACTTTTAAAAACCCGTAAAACAAAGACAGTGAAAGAGAGAGAAATTCTTACAAAATTCGATCAGGGGCTGAGATGCAACCTGGATTAACCATATCTAGACCCACAGCTGGATGAGACATAAGGGTGGACACTCTTGGGGCTGAGAGGTTGGGTGAGCAAACGCAGACCCTTTAAAGTAATACTGCGTGGTACCCATCCCATGGGTCCCAAATCTCCAGGTTCAAGGGCATCTTCCTACATCGAAAACATGCATGAGAAACTCAGAAGATGGTACACCGTGTGATTTTGAAAGGTTTCTAAAACACACCCCATTTCTCATCTCCTTGTGCTCGGGTTCGCCTTTCCAGCTACTTTACTAGCAATCAACTTACTTGGAGAATCAGCACCTTTAACCTCCTGTTCCCTACAGGTTGCAATTTGTCCTGAGGATGAACGGGAAGAGGGGCAACCAATGAGAGACTAGATCTAGGTGTTGGGACAGGCACAGGTCACTCTATTTTCCCATCAGGAAGAAGAATTAACCACAGGCTCAGCCTGCCGCCCAGAAGCAGAATAGGGCCTGAGGCAATCCCGCGCTTTTGCGGCCAGCTCCCAAAAAAGCGAGTTGAAAAATGGAGCTCAGGGACACTGCAATTCACAAACCCGCAGAGTTATAAATGATAACTCTCATCCACAGATATATTGAGGGAAGGCAACGAAGAGGATTTGAAAGCAAGGCAGAATTGCAGGAAACAGATTTCAGGAGGTAGATTCGAATCGCCTGTAAAGCACATGAAAAGCGGCAAAACGTCGACAATGATGCCCTTGGCCAAAAAGGGCGTATGCGTTTTTTCCTGAATATATTCAGGAAAAAACGCATACGCCCTTTTTGGCCAACCAAGCAACCTGGAAAGGCAAATCAGCGCTACAAAGAAGTCTCGGTTCCCATCGGTCAAAAGGGCCATGCTGCAAAAAGTGTCAAAACCAGAAATGCAGGACAGGCCATGGAGAAATGGCAGCCTTGCTACGCTGATGGGCGGGATGTAAGTTGCCAACAGCCACTCTGGAGAAGTGTACAGTGTGTCCTGAAACATCGAAAAAACACAGCTTAGGGAGCATAGGGCACGTCCACTCATGGGCGTATAAATTGGGAAAACTAAAAATCAGCAAGACACAGGCACCCCAAAGTTTAGGGCTGCTCTGTTGACAAGAACCTCCACTTCATGACACCTTAAATATCCCAGGAAAGAGAAAAATGGATAAAGAAATTGTGGTCCTTATGTACAATGGAATATCACTCAGACATGAAATCAATGTCATAAGGCTAGTAGAAGCAAGATGAGTGGACTTAGGTACGACGATTCTAAGTGAAATAAGTCACACAGAAAAAGACACTTATCATAAGCTATCACTTATAGAGGGAATGTAAAAACCGCTACACTTGAACTGAATTACAGAACAGAACAGAATCACCCGTTTAGAAAACACACTATGGCTGCTTAACGGGAAAGGTGAGGTGGGGTGATGCATAAAACAAGGGGTTCAAATTCGCTCAGATACCGTTCCATACACCCAATATGTAATAGAAAAGACCTACTCCTTGCTCAGTGAACTGGACTCAACACCCCCTATTCACCGCACAAGAATATATGTTACTAGTAACAATCTTAAAACCTATGTATTGATATCTGTCTGGAAGTGAGTCAAGTGGGTGTAAATCCGCATAAACACAGCCGTGAAAAGCAGCTAAACCCCATTATAAAAATAAATTACTTTTAAAAACCCGTAAAACAAAGACAGTGAAAGAGAGAGAAATTCTTACAAAATTCGTTCAGGGGCTGTGATGCAACCTGGATTGACCATATCTAGACCCACAGCTGGATGAGACATAAGGGTGGACACTCTTGGGGCTGAGAGGTTGGGTGAGGTTGGGTGAGCAAACGCAGACCCTTTAAAGTAATACTGCATGGTACCCATCCAATGGGTCCCAAATCTCCAGGTTCAAGGGCACCTTCCTACATCGAAAACTTGCATGAGGAACCCAGAAGAAGGTACACCGTGTGATTTTGAAAGGTTTCTAAAACGCACCTCATTTCTCATCTCCTTGTGCTCGGGTTCGCCATTCCAGCTACTTCACTAGCAATCTCCCTACTTGGAGAATCAGCACCTTTAACCTCCTGTTCTGTACAGGTTGCAATTTGTCCTGAGGATGAACGGGAAGAGGGGAAACCAATGAGAGAATAGATCTAGGTGTTGGGACAGGCACAGGTCACTCTATTTTCCCATCAGGAAGAAGAATTAACCACAGGCTCAACCTGCCGCCGGGAACCAGAATAGGGCCTGAGGCAATCCCGTGCTTTTGCGGCCAGCTCCCAAAAAAGACAGTTGAAAAATGGAGCTCAGGGGGACTGCCATTCACAAACCTGCTGAGTTATAAATGATAACTCTCGTCCACAAATATATTGAGGGAAGGCAACGAAGAGGATTTGAAAGCAAGGCAGAATTGCAGGAAACAGGTTTCAGAAGGTAGATTCGAATCGCCTTTAAAGCACATGAAAAGCGGCAAAACGTCGACAATGATGCCCTTGGCCAAAAAGGGCGTATGCGTTTTTTTCCTGAATATATTCAGGAAAAAACGCATACGCCCTTTTTGGCCAACCAAGCAACCTGGAAAGGCAAATCAGTGCTACAAAGAAGTCTCGCTTCCCATCGGTCAAAAGGGTCATGCTGCAAAAAGTGTCAAAACCAGAAATGCAGGACAGGCCATGGAGAAATGGCAGCCTTGCTATGCTGATGGGCGGGATGTTAATTGCCAACAGCCACTCTGGAGAAGTGTACTGTGTGTCCTGAAATATCGAAAAAACACAGCTTAGGGAGCATAGGGCACGTCCACTCATGGGCGTATAAATTGGGAAAACTAAAAATCAGAAAGACACAGGCAACCCAAAGTTTAGGGCTGCTCTGTTGACAAGAACCTCCACTTCATGACACCTTAAATATCCCAGGAAAGAGAAAAATGGATAAAGAAGTTGTGGTCCTTATGTACAATGCAATATCACTCAGAAATGAAATCAATGTCATAAGGCTAGTAGAAGCAAGATGAGTGGACTTAGGTACGACGATTCTAAGTGAAATAAGTCACACAGAAAAAGACACATATCATAAGCTATCACTTATAGAGGGAATGTAAAAACCGCTACACTTGAACTGAATTACAGAACAGAACAGAATCACACGTTTAGAAAACACACTATGGCTGCTTAACGGGAAAGGTGAGGTGGGGTGATGCATAAAACAAGGGTTTCAAATTCGCTCAGATACCGTTCCATACACCCAATATGTAATAGAAAAGACCTACTCCTTGCTCAGTGAACTGGACTCAACACCCCCTATTCACCGCACAAGAATATATGTAACTAGTAACAATCTTAAAACCTATGTATTGATATCTGTCTGGAAGTGAGTCAAGTGGGTGTAAATCCGCATAAACACAGCCGTGAAAAGCAGCTAAACCCCATTATAAAAATAAATTACTTTTAAAAACCCATAAAACAAAGACAGTGAAAGAGAGAGAAATTCTTACAAAATTCGTTCAGGGGCTGTGATGCAACCTGGATTGACCATATCTACACGCACAGCTGGATGAGACATAAGGGTGGACAGTCTTGGGGCTGAAAGGTTGCGTCAGGTTGGGTGAGCAAACGCAGACCCTTTAAAGTAATACTGCGTGGTACCCATCCCATGGGTCCCAAGTCTCCAGGTTCAAGGGCATCTTCCTACATCGAAAACATGCATGAGAAACTCAGAAGATGGTACACCGTGTGATTTTGAAAGGTTTCTAAAACGCACCTCATTTCTCATCTCCTTGTGCTCGGGTTCGCCATTCCAGCTACTTTACTAGCAATCTCCCTACTTGGAGAATCAGCACCTTTAACCTCCTGTTCCCTACAGGTTGCAATTTGTCCTGAGGATGAACGGGAAGAGGGGCAACCAATGAGAGACTAGGTCTAGCTGTTGGGACAGGCAAAGGTCACTCTATTTTCCCATCAGGAAGAAGAATTAACCACAGGCTCAGCCTGCTGCCAGGAACCAGAATAGGGCCTGAGGCAATCCCGTGCTTTTGCGGCCAGCTCTCAAAAAAGACAGTTGAAAAATGGAGCTCAGGGACACTGCAATTCACAAACCCGCAGAGTTATAAGTGATAACTCTCATCCACAGATATATTGAGGGAAGTCAACGAAGAGGATTTGAAAGCAAGGCAGAATTGCAGGAAACAGATTTCAGGAGGTAGATTCGAATCGCCTTTAAGGCACATGAAAAGCGGCAAAACGTTGACAATGATGACCTTGGCCAAAAAGGGCGTATGCGTTTTTTCCTGAATATATTCAGGAAAAAACGCATACGCCCTTTTTGGCCAACCAAGCAACCTGGAAAGGCAAATCAGCGCTACAAAGAAGTCTCGCTTCCCATGGGTCAAATGGGCCATGCTGCAAAAAGTGTCAAAACCAGAAATGCAGGACAGGCCATGGAGAAATGGCAGCCTTGCTACGCTGATGGGCGGGATGTAAATTGCCAACAGCCACTCTGGAGAAGTGTATGGTGTGTCCTGAAACATCGAAAAAACACAGCTTAGTGAGCATAGGGCACGTCCACTCATGGGCGTATAAATTGGGAAAACTAAAAATCAGCAAGACACAGGCACCCCAAAGTTTGGGGCTGCTCTGTTGACAAGAACCTCCACTTCATGACACCTTAAATATCCCAGGAAAGAGAAAAATGGATAAAAAAGTTGTGGTCCTTATGTACAATGGAATATCACTCAGACATGAAATCAATGTCATAAGGCTAGTAGAAGCAAGATGAGTGGACTTAGGTACGACGATTCTAAGTGAAATAAGTCACACAGAAAAAGACACTTATCATAAGCTATCACTTATAGAGGGAATGTAAAAACCGCTACACTTGAACTGAATTACAAAACAGAACAGAGTCACACGTTTAGAAAACACACTATGGCTGCTTAACGGGAAAGGTGAGGTGGGGTGATGCATAAAACAAGGGGTTCAAATTTGCTCAGATACCGTTCCATACACCCAATATGTAACAGACAAGACCTACTCCTTGCTCCGTGAACTGGACTCAACACCCCCTATTCACCGCACAAGAATATATGTGACTAGTAACAATCTTAAAACCTATGTATTGATATCTGTCTGGAAGTGAGTCAAGTGGGTGTAAATCCGCATAAACACAGCCGTGAAAAGCAGCTAAACCCCATTATAAAAATAAATTACTTTTAAAAACCCGTAAAACAAAGACAGTGAAAGAGAGAGAAATTCTTACAAAATTCGTTCAGGGGCTGTGATGCCACCTGGATTGACCATATCTAGACCCACAGCTGGATGAGACAGAAGGGTGGACACTCTTGGGGCTGAGAGGTTGGGTGAGCAAACGCAGACCCTTTAAAGTAATACTGCGTGATACCCATCCCATGGGTCCCAAATCTCCACGTTCAAGGGCATCTTCCTACATCGAAAACATGCATGAGAAACTCAGAAGATGGTACACCGTGTGATTTTGAAAGGTTTCTAAAACACACCCCATTTCTCATCTCCTTGTGCTCGGGTTCGCCTTTCCAGCTACTTTACTAGCAATCAACTTACTTGGAGAATCAGCACCTTTAACCTCCTGTACCCTACAGGTTGCAATTTGTCCTGAGGATGAACGGGAAGAGGGGCAACCAATGAGAGACTAGATCTAGGTGTTGGGACAGGCACAGGTCACTCTATTTTCCCATCAGGAAGAAGAATTAATCACAGGCTCAGCCTGCCGCCCAGAAGCACAATAGGGCCTGAGGCAATCCCGCGCTTTTGCGGCCAGCTCCCAAAAAAGCGAGTTGAAAAATGGAGCTCAGGGACACTGCAATTCACAAACCCGCAGAGTTATAAATGATAACTCTCATCCACAGATATATTGAGGGAAGGCAACGAAGAGGATTTGAAAGCAAGGCAGAATTGCAGGAAACAGATTTCAGGAGGTAGATTCGAATCGCCTGTAAAGCACATGAAAAGCGGCAAAACGTCGACAATGATGCCCTTGGCCAAGAAGGGCGTATGCGTTTTTTCCTGAATATATTCAGGAAAAAACGCATACGCAGTTTTTGGCCAACCAAGCAAACTGGAAAGGCAAATCAGCGCTACAAAGAAGTCTCGGTTCCCATCGGTCAAAAGGGCCATGCTACAAAAAGTGTCAAAACCAGAAATGCAGGACAGGCCATGGAGAAATGGCAGCCTTGCTACGCTGATGGGCGGGATGTAAGTTGCCAACAGCCACTCTGGAGAAGTGTACGGTGTGTCCTGAAACATCGAAAAAACACAGCTTAGGGAGCATAGGGCACGTCCACTCATGGGCGTATAAATTGGGAAAACTAAAAATCAGCAAGACACAGGCACCCCAAAGTTTAGGGCTGCTCTGTTGACAAGAACCTCCACTTCATGACACCTTAAATATCCCAGGAAAGAGAAAAATGGATAAAAAAGTTGTGGTCCTTATGTACAATGGAATATCACTCAGACATGAAATCAATGTCATAAGGCTAGTAGAAGCAAGATGAGTGGACTTAGGTACGACGATTCTAAGTGAAATAAGTCACACAGAAAAAGACACTTATCATAAGCTATCACTTATAGAGGGAATGTAAAAACCGCTACACTTGAACTGAATTACAAAACAGAACAGAGTCACACGTTTAGAAAACACTCTATGGCTGCTTAACGGGAAAGGTGAGGTGGGGTGATGCATAAAACAAGGGGTTCAAATTCGCTCAGATACCGTTCCATACACCCAATATGTAATACACAAGACCTACTCCTTGCTCAGTGAACTGGACTCAACACCCCCTATTCACCGCACAATAATATATATGACTAGTAACAATCTTAAAACCTATGTATTGATATCTGTCTGGAAGTGAGTCAAGTGGGTGTAAATGCGCATAAACACAGCCGTGAAAAGCAGCTAAACCCCATTATAAAAATAAATTACTTTTAAAAACCCGTAAAACAAAGACAGTGAAAGAGAGAGAAATTCTTACAAAATACGATCAGGGGCTGAGATGCAACCTGGATTGACCATATCTAGACCCACAGCTGGATGAGACATAAGGGTGGACAGTCTTGGGGCTGAGAGGTTGGGTGAGCAAACGCAGACCCTTTAAAGTAAT
The DNA here is from genome assembly GCF_028021215.1 of Eschrichtius robustus. NCBI lineage: Eukaryota > Metazoa > Chordata > Mammalia > Artiodactyla > Eschrichtiidae > Eschrichtius > Eschrichtius robustus. The sequence goes on from NW_027175208.1 coordinate 399,924, forward strand.
ACTGCGTGTTACCCATCCCATGGGTCCCAAATCTCCAGGTTCAAGGGCATCTTCCTACATCGAAAACATGCATGAGAAACTCAGAAGATGGTACACCGTGTGATTTTGAAAGGTTTCTAAAACACACCCCATTTCTCATCTCCTTGTGCTCGGGTTCGCCTTTCCAGCTACTTTACTAGCAATCAACTTACTTGGAGAATCAGCACCTTTAACCTCCTGTTCCCTACAGGTTGCAATTTGTCCTGAGGATGAACGGGAAGAGGGGCAACTAATGAGAGACTAGATCTAGGTGTTGGGACAGGCACAGGTCACTCTATTTTCCCATCAGGAAGAAGAATTAACCACAGGCTCAGCCTGCAGCCCAGAAGCAGAATAGGGCCTGAGGCAATCCCGCGCTTTTGCGGCCAGCTCCCAAAAAAGCGAGTTGAAAAATGGAGCTCAGGGACACTGCAATTCACAAACCCGCAGAGTTATAAATGATAACTCTCATCCACAGATATATTGAGGGAAGGCAACGAAGAGGATTTGAAAGCAAGGCAGAATTGCAGGAAACAGGTTTCAGGAGGTAGATTCGAATCGCCTTTAAAGCACATGAAAAGCGGCAAAACGTCGACAATGATGCCCTTGGCCAAAAAGGGCGTATGCGTTTTTTCCTGAATATATTCAGGAAAAAACGCATACGCCCTTTTTGGCCAACCAAGCAACCTGGAAAGGCAAATCAGTGCTACAAAGAAGTCTCGCTTCCCATCGGTCAAAAGGGTCATGCTGCAAAAAGTGTCAAAACCAGAAATGCAGGACAGGCCATGGAGAAATGGCAGCCTTGCTATGCTGATGGGCGGGATGTTAATTGCCAACAGCCACTCTGGAGAAGTGTACTGTGTGTCCTGAAACATCGAAAAAACACAGCTTAGGGAGCATAGGGCACGTCCACTCATGGGCGTATAAATTGGGAAAACTAAAAATCAGCAAGACACAGGCAACCCAAAGTTTAGGGCTGCTCTGTTGACAAGAACCTCCACTTCATGACACCTTAAATATCCCAGGAAAGAGAAAAATGGATAAAGAAGTTGTGGTCCTTATGTACAATGCAATATCACTCAGAAATGAAATCAATGTCATAAGGCTAGTAGAAGCAAGATGAGTGGACTTAGGTACGACGATTCTAAGTGAAATAAGTCACACAGAAAAAGACACATATCATAAGCTATCACTTATAGAGGGAATGTAAAAACCGCTACACTTGAACTGAATTACAGAACAGAACAGAATCACACGTTTAGAAAACACACTATGGCTGCTTAACGGGAAAGGTGAGGTGGGGTGATGCATAAAACAAGGGTTTCAAATTCGCTCAGATACCGTTCCATACACCCAATATGTAATAGACAAGACCTACTCCTTGCTCAGTGAACTGGACTCAACACCCCCTGTTCACCGCACAAGAATATATGTGACTAGTAACAATCATAAAACCTATGTATTGATATCTGTCTGGAAGTGAGTCAAGTGGGTGTAAATCCGCATAAACACAGCCGTGAAAAGCAGCTAAACCCCATTATAAAAATAAATTACTTTTAAAAACCCATAAAACAAAGACAGTGAAAGAGAGAGAAATTCTTACAAAATTCGTTCAGGGGCTGTGATGCAACCTGGATTGACCATATCTACACGCACAGCTGGATGAGACATAAGGGTGGACAGTCTTGGGGCTGAAAGTTTGGGTCAGGTTAGGTGAGCAAACGCAGACCCTTTAAAGTAATACTGCGTGGTACCCATCCCATGGGTCCCAAGTCTCCAGGTTCAAGGGCATCTTCCTACATCGAAAACATGCATGAGAAACTCAGAAGATGGTACACCGTGTGATTTTGAAAGGTTTCTAAAACGCACCTCATTTCTCATCTCCTTGTGCTCGGGTTCGCCATTCCAGCTACTTTACTAGCAATCTCCCTACTTGGAGAATCAGCACCTTTAACCTCCTGTTCCCTACAGGTTGCAATTTGTCCTGAGGATGAACGGGAAGAGGGGCAACCAATGAGAGACTAGGTCTAGCTGTTGGGACAGGAAAAGGTCACTCTATTTTCCCATCAGGAAGAAGAATTAACCACAGGCTCAGCCTGCTGCCAGGAACCAGAATAGGGCCTGAGGCAATCCCGTGCTTTTGCGGCCAGCTCTCAAAAAAGACAGTTGAAAAATGGAGCTCAGGGACACTGCAATTCACAAACCCGCAGAGTTATAAGTGATAACTCTCATCCACAGATATATTGAGGGAAGTCAACGAAGAGGATTTGAAAGCAAGGCAGAATTGCAGGAAACAGATTTCAGGAGGTAGATTCGAATCGCCTTTAAGGCACATGAAAAGCGGCAAAACGTCGACAATGATGCCCTTGGCCAAAAAGGGCGTATGCGTTTTTTCCTGAATATATTCAGGAAAAAACGCATACGCCCTTTTTGGCCAACCAAGCAACCTGGAAATGCAAATCAGCGTTACAAAGAAGTCTCGCTTCCCATGGGTCAAATGGGCCATGCTGCAAAAAGTGTCAAAACCAGAAATGCAGGACAGGCCATGGAGAAATGGCAGCCTTGCTACGCTGATGGGCGGGATGTAAATTGCCAACAGCCACTCTGGAGAAGTGTATGGTGTGTCCTGAAACATCGAAAAAACACAGCTTAGGGAGCATAGGGCACGTCCACTCATGGGCGTATAAATTGGGAAAACTAAAAATCAGCAAGACACAGGCACCCCAAAGTTTAGGGCTGCTCTGTTGACAAGAACCTCCACTTCATGACACCTTAAATATCCCAGGAAAGAGAAAAATGGATAAAAAATTGTGGTCCTTATGTACAATGGAATATCACTCAGACATGAAATCAATGTCATAAGGCTAGTAGAAGCAAGATGAGTGGACTTAGGTACGACGATTCTAAGTGAAATAAGTCACACAGAAAAAGACACTTATCATAAGCTATCACTTATAGAGGGAATGTAAAAACCGCTACACTTGAACTGAATTACAGAACAGAACAGAATCACACGTTTAGAAAACACACTATGGATGCTTAACGGGAAAGGTGAGGTGGGGTGATGCATAAAACAAGGTGTTCAAATTCGCTCAGATACCGTTCCATACACCCAATATGTAATAGACAAGACCTACTCCTTGCTCAGTGAACTGGACTCAACACCCCCTATTCACCGCACAAGAATATATGTGACTAGTAACAATCTTAAAACCTATGTATTGATATCTGTCTGGAAGTGAGTCAAGTGGGTGTAAAGCCGCATAAACACAGCCGTGAAAAGCAGCTAAACCCCATTATAAAAATAAATTACTTTTAAAAACCCGTAAAACAAAGACAGTGAAAGAGAGAGAAATTCTTACAAAATTCGTTCAGGGGCTGTGATGCAACCTGGATTGACCATATCTAGACCCACAGCTGGATGAGTCATAAGGGTGGACACTCTTGGGGCTGAGAGGTTGGGTGAGGTTGGGTGAGCAAACTCAGACCCTTTAAAGTACTACTGCATGGTACCCATCCCATGGGTCCCAAATCTCCAGGTTCAAGGGCATCTTCCTACATCGAAAACTTGCATGAGGAACCCAGAAGAAGGTACACCGTGTGATTTTGAAAGGTTTCTAAAACGCACCTCATTTCTCATCTCCTTGTGCTCGGGTTCGCCATTCCAGCTACTTCACTAGCAATCTCCCTACTTGGAGAATCAGCACCTTTAACCTCCTGTTCTGTACAGGTTGCAATTTGTCCTGAGGATGAATGGGAAGAGGGGAAACCAATGAGAGAATAGATCTAGGTGTTGGGACAGGCACAGGTCACTCTATTTTCCCATCAGGAAGAAGAATTAACCACAGGCTCAGCCTGCCGCCGGGAACCAGAATAGGGCCTGAGGCAATCCCGTGCTTTTGCGGCCAGCTCCCAAAAAAGACAGTTGAAAAATGGAGCTCAGGGGGACTGCCATTCACAAACCTGCTGAGTTATAAATGATAACTCTCGTCCACAAATATATTGAGGGAAGGCAACGAAGAGGATTTGAAAGCAAGGCAGAATTGCAGGAAACAGGTTTCAGGAGGTAGATTCGAATCACCTTTAAAGCACATGAAAAGCGGCAAAACGTCGACAATGATGCCCTTGGCCAAAAAGGGCGTATGCGTTTTTTCCTGAATATATTCAGGAAAAAACGCATACGCCCTTTTTGGCCAACCAAGCAACCTGGAAAGGCAAATCAGTGCTACAAAGAAGTCTCGCTTCCCATCGGTCAAAAGGGTCATGCTGCAAAAAGTGTCAAAACCAGAAATGCAGGACAGGCCATGGAGAAATGGCAGCCTTGCTACGCTGATGGGCGGGATGTTAATTGCCAACAGCCACTCTGGAGAAGTGTACGGTGTGTCCTGAAACATCGAAAACACACAGCTTAGGGAGCATAGGGCACGTCCACTCATGGGCGTATAAATTGGGAAAACTAAAAATCAGAAAGACACAGGCACCCCAAAGTTTAGGGCTGCTCTGTTGACAAGAACCTCCACTTCATGACACCTTAAATATCCCAGGAAAGAGAAAAATGGATAAAGAAGTTGTGGTCCTTATGTACAATGCAATATCACTCAGACATGAAATCAATGTCATAAGGCTAGTAGAAGCAAGATGAGTGGACTTAGGTACGACGATTCTAAGTGAAATAAGTCACACAGAAAAAGACACTTATCATAAGCTATCACTTATAGAGGGAATGTAAAAACCGCTACACTTGAACTGAATTACAGAACAGAACAGAATCACACGTTTAGAAAACACACTATGGCTGCTTAACGGGAATGGTGAGGTGGGGTGATGCATAAAACAAGGGTTTCAAATTCGCTCAGATACCGTTCCATACACCCAATATGTAATAGACAAGACCTACTCCTTGCTCAGTGAACTGGACTCAACACCCCCTATTCACCGCACAAGAATATATGTGACTAGTAGCAATCTTAAAACCTATGTATTGATATCTGTCTGGAAGTGAGTCAAGTGGGTGTAAATCCGCATAAACACAGCCGTGAAAAGCAGCTAAACCCCATTATAAAAATAAATTACTTTTAAAAACCCGTAAAACAAAGACAGTGAAAGAGAGAGAAATTCTTACAAAATTCGTTCAGAGGCTGTGATGCAACCTGGATTGACCATATCTACACGCACAGCTGGATGAGACATAAGGGTGGACAGTCTTGGGGCTGAAAGGTTGGGTTAGGTTGGGTGAGCAAACGCAGACCCTTTAAATAATACTGCGTGGTACCCATCCCATGGGTCCCAAGTCTCCAGGTTCAAGGGCATCTTCCTACATCGAAAACATGCATGAGAAACTCAGAAGATGGTACACCGTGTGATTTTGAAAGGTTTCTAAAACGCACCTCATTTCTCATCTCCTTGTGCTCGGGTTCGCCATTCCAGCTACTTTACTAGCAATCTCCCTACTTGGAGAATCAGCACCTTTAACCTCCTGTTCCCTACAGGTTGCAATTTGTCCTGAGGATGAACGGGAAGAGGGGCAACCAATGAGAGACTAGATCTAGGTGTTGGGACAGGCACAGGTCACTCTATTTTCCCATCAGGAAGAAGAATTAACCACAGGCTCAGCCTGCTGCCAGGAACCAGAATAGGGCCTGAGGCAATCCCGTGCTTTTGCGGCCAGCTCTCAAAAAAGACAGTTGAAAAATGGAGCTCAGGGACACTGCAATTCAAAAACCCGCAGAGTTATAAGTGATAACTCTCATCCACAGATATATTGAGGGAAGTCAACGAAGAGGATTTGAAAGCAAGGCAGAATTGCAGGAAACAGATTTCAGGAGGTAGATTCGAATCGCCTTTAAGGCACATGAAAAGCGGCAAAACGTGGACAATGATGCCCTTGGCCAAAAAGGGCGTATGCGTTTTTTCCTGAATATATTCAGGAAAAAACGCATACGCCCTTTTTGGCCAACCAAGCAACCTGGAAAGGCAAATCAGCGCTACAAAGAACTCTCGCTTCCCATGGGTCAAAAGGGCCATGCTGCAAAAAGTGTCAAAACCAGAAATGCAGGACAGGCCATGGAGAAATGGCAGCCTTGCTACGCTGATGGGCGGGATGTAAATTGCCAACAGCCACTCTGGAGAAGTGTACGGTGTGTCCTGAAACATCGAAAAAACACAGCTTAGGGAGCATAGGGCACGTCCACTCATGGGCGTATAAATTGGGAAAACTAAAAATGAGCAAGACACAGGCACCCCAAAGTTTGGGGCTGCTCTGTTGACAAGAACCTCCACTTCATGACACCTTAAATATCCCAGGAAAGAGAAAAATGGATAAAAAAGTTGTGGTCCTTATGTACAATGGAATATCACTCAGACATGAAATCAATGTCATAAGGCTAGTAGAAGCAAGATGAGTGGACTTGGGTACGATGATTCTAAGTGAAATAAGTCACACAGAAAAAGACACTTATCATAAGCTATCACTTATAGAGGGAATGTAAAAACCGCTACACTTGAACTGAATTACAAAACAGAACAGAGTCACACGTTTAGAAAACACACTATGGCTGCTTAACGGGAAAGGTGAGGTGGGGTGATGCATAAAACAAGGGGTTCAAATTCGCTCAGATACCGTTCCATACACCCAATATGTAATACACAAGACCTACTCCTTGCTCAGTGAACTGGACTCAACACCCCCTATTCACCGCACAAGAATATATATGACTAGTAACAATCTTAAAACCTATGTATTGATATCTGTCTGGAAGTGAGTCAAGTGGGTGTAAATCCGCATAAACACAGCCGTGAAAAGCAGCTAAACCCCATTATAAAAATAAATTACTTTTAAAAACCCGTAAAACAAAGACAGTGAAAGAGAGAGAAATTCTTACACAATTCGTTCAGGGGCTGTGATGCCACCTGGATTGACCATATCTAGACCCACAGCTGGATGAGACATAAGGGTGGACACTCTTGGGGCTGAGAGGTTGGGTGAGCAAACGCAGACCCTTTAAAGTAATACTGCGTGATACCCATCCCATGGGTCCCAAATCTCCAGGTTCAAGGGCATCTTCCTACATCGAAAACATGCATGAGAAACTCAGAAGATGGTACACCGTGTGATTTTGAAAGGTTTCTAAAACACACCCCATTTCTCATCTCCTTGTGCTCGGGTTCGCCTTTCCAGCTACTCTACTAGCAATCAACTTACTTGGAGAATCAGCACCTTTAACCTCCTGTTCCCTACAGGTTGCAATTTGTCCTGAGGATGAACGGGAAGAGGGGCAACCAATGAGAGACTCGATCTAGGTGTTGGGACAGGCACAGGTCACTCTATTTTCCCATCAGGAAGAAGAATTAATCACAGGCTCAGCCTGCCGCCCAGAAGCACAATAGGGCCTGAGGCAATCCCGCGCTTTTGCGGCCAGCTCCCAAAAAAGCGAGTTGAAAAATGGAGCTCAGGGACACTGCAATTCACAAACCCGCAGAGTTATAAATGATAACTCTCATCCACAGATATATTGAGGGAAGGCAACGAAGAGGATTTGAAAGCAAGGCAGAATTGCAGGAAACAGATTTCAGGAGGTAGATTCGAATCGCCTGTAAAGCACATGAAAAGCGGCAAAACGTCGACAATAATGCCCTTGGCCAAGAAGGGCGTATGCGTTTTTTCCTGAATATATTCAGGAAAAAACGCATACGCACTTTTTGGCCAACCAAGCAACCTGGAAAGGCAAATCAGCGCTACAAAGAAGTCTCGGTTCCCATCGGTCAAAAGGGCCATGCTACAAAAAGTGTCAAAACCAGAAATGCAGGACAGGCCATGGAGAAATGGCAGCTTTGCTACGCTGATGGGCGGGATGTAAGTTGCCAACAGCCACTCTGGAGAAGTGTACGGTGTGTCCTGAAACATCGAAAAAACACAGCTTAGGGAGCATAGGGCACGTCCACTCATGGGCGTATAAATTGGGAAAACTAAAAATCAGCAAGACACAGGCACCCCAAAGTTTAGGGCTGCTCTGTTGACAAGAACCTCCACTTCATGACACCTTAAATATCCCAGGAAAGAGAAAAATGGATAAAGAAGTTGTGGTCCTTATGTACAATGGAATATCACTCAGACATGAAATCGATGTCATAAGGCTAGTAGAAGCAAAATGAGTGGACTTAGGTACGACGATTCTAAGTGAAATAAGTCACACAGAAAAAGACACTTATCATAAGCTATCACTTATAGAGGGAATGTAAAAACCGCTACACTTGAACTGAATTACAGAACAGAACAGAATCACACGTTTAGAAAACACACTATGGCTGCTTAAGGGGAAAGGTGAGGTGGGGTGATGCATAAAACAAGGTGTTCAAATTCGCTCAGATACCGTTCCATACACCCAATATGTAATAGACAAGACCTACTCCTTGCTCAGTGAACTGGACTCAACACCCCCTATTCACGGCACAAGAATATATGTGACTAGTAACAATCTTAAAACCTATGTATTGATATCTGTCTGGAAGTGAGTCAAGTGGGTGTAAAGCCGCATAAACACAGCCGTGAAAAGCAGCTAAACCCCATTATAAAAATAAATTACTTTTAAAAACCCGTAAAACAAAGACAGTGAAAGAGAGAGAAATTCTTACAAAATTCGTTCAGGGGCTGTGATGCAACCTGGATTGACCATATCTAGACCCACAGCTGGATGAGTCATAAGGGTGGACACTCTTGGGGCTGAGAGGTTGGGTGAGGTTGGGTGAGCAAACGAAGACCCTTTAAAGTAATACTGCATGGTACCCATCCCATGGGTCCCAAATCTCCAGGTTCAAGGGCATCTTCCTACATCAAAAACTTGCATGAGGAACCCAGAAGAAGGTACACCGTGTGATTTTGAAAGGTTTCTAAAACGCACCTCATTTCTCATCTCCTTGTGCTCGGGTTCCCCATTCCAGCTACTTCACCAACAATCTCCCTACTTGGAGAATCAGCACCTTTAACCTCCTGTTCTGTACAGGTTGCAATTTGTCCTGAGGATGAACGGGAAGAGGGGAAACCAATGAGAGAATAGATCTAGGTGTTGGGACAGGCACAGGTCACTCTATTTTCCCATCAGGAAGAACAATTAACCACAGGCTCAGCCTGCTGCCCGGAACCAGAATAGGGCCTGAGTAAATCCCGTGCTTTTGCGGCCAGCTCCCAAAAAAGACAGTTGAAAAATGGAGCTCAGGGGGACTGCCATTCACAAACCTGCTGAGTTATAAATGATAACTCTCGTCCACAAATATATTGAGGGAAGGCAACGAAGAGGATTTGAAAGCAAGGCAGAATTGCAGGAAACAGGTTTCAGGAGGTAGATTCGAATCACCTTTAAAGCACATGAAAAGCGGCAAAACGTCGACAATGATGCCCTTGGCCAAAAAGGGCGTATGCGTTTTTTCCTGAATATATTCAGGAAAAAACGCATACGCCCTTTTTGGCCAACCAAGCAACCTGGAAAGGCAAATCAGTGCTACAAAGAAGTCTCGCTTCCCATCGGTCAAAAGGGTCATGCTGCAAAAAGTGTCAAAACCAGAAATGCAGGACAGGCCATGGAGAAATGGCAGCCTTGCTACGCTGATGGGCGGGATGTTAATTGCCAACAGCCACTCTGGAGAAGTGTACGGTGTGTCCTGAAACATCGAAAAAACACAGCTTAGGGAGCATAGGGCACGTCCACTCATGGGTGTATAAATTGGGAAAATTAAAAATCAGCAAGACACAGGCACCCCAAAGTTTAGGGCTGCTCTGTTGACAAGAACCTCCACTTCATGACACCTTAAATATCCCAGGAAAGAGAAAAATGGATAAAGAAGTTGTGGTCCTTATGTACAATGGAATATCACTCAGACATGAAATCAATGTCATAAGGCTAGTAGAAGCAAGATGAGTGGACTTAGGTACGACGATTCTAAGTGAAATAAGTCACACAGAAAAAGACACTTATCATAAGCTATCACTTATAGAGGGAATGTAAAAACCGCTACACTTGAACTGAATTACAGAACAGAACAGAATCACACGTTTAGAAAACACACTATGGCTGTTTAACGGGAAAGGTGAGGTGGGGTGATGCATAAAACAAGGGTTTCAAATTCGCTCAGATACCGTTCCATACACCCAATATGTAATAGACAAGACCTACTCCTTGCTCAGTGAACTGGACTCAACACCCCCTATTCACCGCACAAGAATATATGTGACTAGTAACAATCTTAAAACCTATGTATTGATATCTGTCTGGAAGTGAGTCAAGTGGGTGTAAATCCGCATAAACACAGCCGTGAAAAGCAGCTAAACCCCATTATAAAAATAAATTACTTTTAAAAACCCGTAAAACAAAGACAGTGAAAGAGAGAGAAATTCTTACAAAATTCGTTCAGGGGCTGTGATGCAACCTGGATTGACCATATCTACACGCACAGCTGGATGAGACATAAGGGTGGACAGTCTTGGGGCTGAAAGGTTGGGATAGGTTGGGTGAGCAAACGCAGACCCTTTAAAGTAATACTGCGTGGTACCCATCCCATGGGTCCCAAGTCTCCAGGTTCAAGGGCATCTTCCTACATCGAAAACATGCATGAGAAACTCAGAAGATGGTACACCGTGTGACTTTGAAAGGTTTCTAAAACGCACCTCATTTCTCATCTCCTTGTGCTCGGGTTCGCCATTCCAGCTACTTTACTAGCAATCTCCCTACTTGGAGAATCAGCACCTTTAACCTCCTGTTCCCTACAGGTTGCAATTTGTCCTGAGGATGAACGGGAAGAGGGGCAACCAATGAGAGACTAGATCTAGCTGTTGGGACAGGCACAGGTCACTCTATTTTCCCATCAGGAAGAAGAATTAACCACAGGCTCAGCCTGCTGCCAGGAACAAGAATAGGGCCTGAGGCAATCCCGTGCTTTTGCGGCCAGCTCCCAAAAAAGACAGTTGAAAAATGGAGCTCAGGGGGACTGCCATTCACAAACCTGCTGAGTTATAAATGATAACTCTCGTCCACAAATATAATGAGGGAAGGCAACGAAGAGGATTTGAAAGCAAGGCAGAATTGCAGGAAACAGTTTTCAGGAGGTAGATTCGAATCGCCTTTAAAGCACATGAAAAGCGGCAAAACGTCGACAATGATGCCCTTGGCCAAAAAGGGCGTATGCGTTTTTTCCTGAATATATTCAGGAAAAAACGCATACGCCCTTTTTGGCCAACCAAGCAACCTGGAAAGGCAAATCAGTGCTACAAAGAAGTCTCGCTTCCCATCGGTCAAAAGGGTCATGCTGCAAAAAGTGTCAAAACCAGAAATGCAGAACAGGCCATGGAGAAATGGCAGCCTTGCTACGCTGATGGGCGGGATGTTAATTGCCAACAGCCACTCTGGAGAAGTGTACGGTGTGTCCTGAAACATCGAAAAAACACAGCTTAGGGAGCATAGGGCACGTCCACTCATGGGCGTATAAATTGGGAAAACTAAAAATCAGCAAGACACAGGCACCCCAAAGTTTAGGGCTGCTCTGTTGACAAGAACCTCCACTTCATGACACCTTAAATATCCCAGGAAAGAGAAAAATGGAAAAAGAAGTTGTGGTCCTTATGTACAATGCAATATCACTCAGACATGAAATCAATGTCATAAGGCTAGTAGAAGCAAGATGAGTGGACTTAGGTACGACGATTCTAAGTGAAATAAGTCACACAGAAAAAGACACTTATCATAAGCTATCACTTATAGAGGGAATGTAAAAACTGCTACACTTGAACTGAATTACAGAACAGAACAGAATCACACGTTTAGAAAACACACTATGGCTGCTTAACGGGAAAGGTGAGGTGGGGTGATGCATAAAACAAGGGGTTCAAATTCGCTCAGATACCGTTCCATACACCCAATATGTAATAGACAAGACCTACTCCTTGCTCAGTGAACTGGACTCAACACCCCCTATTCACCGCACAAGAATATATGTGACTAGTAACAATCTTAAAACCTATGTATTGATATCTGTCTGGAAGTGAGTCAAGTGGGTGTAAATCCGCATAAACACAGCCGTGAAAAGCAGCTAAACCCCATTATAAAAATAAATTACTTTTAAAAACCCGTAAAACAAAGACAGTGAAAGAGAGAGAAATTCTTACAAAATTCGTTCAGGGGCTGTGATGCAACCTGGATTGACCATATCTAGACCCACAGCTGGATGAGACATAAGGGTGGACACTCTTGGGGCTGAGAGGTTGGGTGAGGTTGGGTGAGCAAACACAGACCCTTTAAAGTAATACTGCATGGTACCCATCCCATGGGTCCCAAATCTCCAGGTTCAAGGGCATCTTCCTACATCGAAAACTTGCATGAGGAACCCAGAAGAAGGTACACCGTGTGATTTTGAAAGGTTTCTAAAACGCACCTCATTTCTCATCTCCTTGTGCTCGGGTTCGCCATTCCAGCTACTTCACTAGCAATCTCCCTACTTGGAGAATCAGCACCTTTAACCTCCTGTTCTGTACAGGTTGCAATTTGTCCTGAGGATGAACGGGAAGAGGGGAAACCAATGAGAGAATAGATCTAGGTGTTGGGACAGGCACAGGTCACTCTATTTTCCCATCAGGAAGAAGAATTAACCACAGGCTCAGCCTGCCGCCGGGAACCAGAATAGGGCCTGAGGCAATCCCGTGCTTTTGCGGCCAGCTCCCAAAAAAGACAGTTGAAAAATGGAGCTCAGGGGGACTGCCATTCACAAACCTGCTGAGTTATAAATGATAACTCTCGTCCACAAATATATTGAGGGAAGGCAACGAAGAGGATATGAAAGCAAGGCAGAATTGCAGGAAACAGGTTTCAGGAGGTAGATTCGAATCGCCTTTAAAGCACATGAAAAGCGGCAAAACGTCGACAATGATGCCCTTGGCCAAAAAGGGCGTATGCGTTTTTTCCTGAATATATTCAGGAAAAAACGCATACGCCCTTTTTGGCCAACCAAGCAACCTGGAAAGGCAAATCAGTGCTACAAAGAAGTCTCGCTTCCCATCGGTCAAAAGGGTCATGCTGCAAAAAGTGTCAAAACCAGAAATGCAGGACAGGCCATGGAGAAATGGCAGCCTTGCTACGCTGATGGGCGGGATGTTAATTGCCAACAGCCACTCTGGAGAAGTGTACGGTGTGTCCTGAAACATCGAAAAAACACAGCTTAGGGAGCATAGGGCACGTCCACTCATGGGCGTATAAATTGGGAAAACTAAAAATCAGCAAGACACAGGCACCCCAAAGTTTAGGGCTGCTCTGTTGACAAGAACCTCCACTTCATGACACCTTAAATATCCCAGGAAAGAGAAAAATGGATAAAGAAGTTGTGGTCCTTATGTACAATGGAATATCACTCAGACATGAAATCAATGTCATAAGGCTAGTAGAAGCAAGATGAGTGGACTTAGGTACGACGATTCTAAGTGAAATAAGTCACACAGAAAAAGACACTTATCATAAGCTATCACTTATAGAGGGAATGTAAAAACCGCTACACTTGAACTGAATTACAGAACAGAACAGAATCACACGTTTAGAAAACACACTATGGCTGTTTAACGGGAAAGGTGAGGTGGGGTGATGCATAAAACAAGGGTTTCAAATTCGCTCAGATACCGTTCCATACACCCAATATGTAATAGACAAGACCTACTCCTTGCTCAGTGAACTGGACTCAACACCCCCTATTCACCGCACAAGAATATATGTGACTAGTAACAATCTTAAAACCTATGTATTGATATCTGTCTGGAAGTGAGTCAAGTGGGTGTAAATCCGCATAAACACAGCCGTGAAAAGCAGCTAAACCCCATTATAAAAAAAAATTACTTTTAAAAACCCGTAAAATAAAGACAGTGAAAGAGAGAGAAATTCTTACAAAATTCGTTCAGGGGCTGTGATGCAACCTGGATTGACCATATCTACACGCACAGCTGGATGAGACATAAGAGTGGACAGTCTTGGGGCTGAAAGGTTGGGTTAGGTTGGGTGAGCAAACGCAGACCCTTTAAAGTAATACTGCGTGGTACCCATCCCATGGGTCCCAAGTCTCCAGGTTCAAGGGCATCTTCCTACATCGAAAACATGCATGAGAAACTCAGAAGATGGTACACCGTGTGATTTTGAAAGGTTTCTAAAACGCACCTCATTTCTCATCTCCTTGTTCTCGGGTTCGCCATTCCAGCTACTTTACTAGCAATCTCCCTACTTGGAGAAGCAGCACCTTTAACCTCCTGTTCCCTACAGGTTGCAATTTGTCCTGAGGATGAACGGGAAGAGGGGCAACCAATGAGAGACTAGATCTAGCTGTTGGGACAGGCACAGGTCACTCTATTTTCCCATCAGGGAGAAGAATTAACCACAGGCTCAGCCTGCTGCCAGGAACCAGAATAGGGCCTGAGGCAATCCCGTGCTTTTGCGGCCAGCTCTCAAGAAAGACAGTTGAAAAATGGAGCTCAGGGACACTGCAATTCACAAACCCGCAGAGTTATAAGTGATAACTCTCATCCACAGATATATTGAGGGAAGGCAACGAAGAGGATTTGAAAGCAAGGCAGAATTGAGGAAACAGATTTCAGGAGGTAGATTCGAATCGCCTTTAAGGCACATGAAAAGCGGCAAAACGTGGACAATGATGCCCTTGGTCAAAAAGGGCGTATGCGTTTTTTCCTGAATATATTCAGGAAAAAACGCATACGCCCTTTTTGGCCAACCAAGCAACCTGGAAAGGCAAATCAGCGCTACAAAGAAGTCTCGCTTCCCATCGGCCAAAAGGGACATGCTGCAAAAAGTGTCAAAACCAGAAATGCAGGACAGGCCATGGAGAAATGGCAGCCTTGCTACGCTGATGGGCGGGATGTAAATTGCCAACAGCCACTCTGGAGAAGTGTACGGTGTGTCCTGAAACATCGAAAAAACACAGCTTAGGGAGCATAGGGCACGTCCACTCATGGGCGTATAAATTGGGAAAACTAAAAATGAGCAAGACACAGGCACCCCAAAGTTTGGGGCTGCTCTGTTGACAAGAACCTCCACTTCATGACACCTTAAATATCCCAGGAAAGAGAAAAATGGATAAAAAAGTTGTGGTCCTTATGTACAATGGAATATCACTCAGACAT
Source organism: Eschrichtius robustus (assembly GCF_028021215.1). Taxonomy (NCBI): domain Eukaryota; kingdom Metazoa; phylum Chordata; class Mammalia; order Artiodactyla; family Eschrichtiidae; genus Eschrichtius; species Eschrichtius robustus. The sequence continues at coordinate 415,096 of NW_027175208.1, forward strand.
GAAATCAATGTCATAAGGCTAGTAGAAGCAAGATGAGTGGACTTAGGTACGACGATTCTAAGTGAAATAAGTCACACAGAAAAAGACACTTATCATAAGCTATCACTTATAGAGGGAATGTAAAAACCGCTACACTTGAACTGAATTACAAAACAGAACAGAGTCACACGTTTAGAAAACACACTATGGCTGCTTAACGGGAAAGGTGAGGTGGGGTGATGCATAAAACAAGGGGTTCAAATTCGCTCAGATACCGTTCCATACACCCAATATGTAATAGAAAAGACCTACTCCTTGCTCAGTGAACTTGACTCAACACCCTCTATTCACCGCACAAGAATATATGTGACTAGTAACAATCTTAAAACCTATGTATTGATATCTGTCTGGAAGTGAGTCAAGTGGGTGTAAAGCCGCATAAACACATCCGTGAAAAGCAGCTAAACCCCATTATAAAAATAAATTACTTTTAAAAACCCGTAAAACAAAGACAGTGAAAGAGAGAGAAATTCTTACAAAATTCGTTCAGGGGCTGTGATGCAACCTGGATTGACCATATCTAGACCCACAGCTGGATGAGACATAAGGGTGGACACTCTTGGGGCTGAGAGGTTGGGTGAGGTTGGGTGAGCAAACGCAGACCCTTTAAAGTAATACTGCATGGTACCCATCCCATGGGTCCCAAATCTCCAGGTTCAAGGGCATCTTCCTACATCGAAAACTTGCATGAGGAACCCAGAAGAAGGTACACCGTGTGATTTTGAAAGGTTTCTAAAACGCACCTCATTTCTCATCTCCTTGTGCTCGGGTTCGCCATTCCAGCTACTTCACTAGCAATCTCCCTACTTGGAGAATCAGCACCTTTAACCTCCTGTTCTGTACAGGTTGCACTTTGTCCTGAGGATGAATGGGAAGAGGGGAAACCAATGAGAGAATAGATCTAGGTGTTGGGACAGGCACAGGTCACTCTATTTTCCCATCAGGAAGAAGAATTAACCACAGGCTCAGCCTGCCGCCGGGAACCAGAATAGGGCCTGAGGCAATCCCGTGCTTTTGCGGCCAGCTCCCAAAAAAGACAGTTGAAAAACGGAGCTCAGGGGGACTGCCATTCACAAACCTGCTGAGTTATAAATGATAACTCTCGTCCACAAATATATTGAGGGAAGGCAACGAAGAGGATTTGAAAGCAAGGCAGAATTGCAGGAAACAGGTTTCAGGAGGTAGATTCGAATCGCCTTTAAAGCACATGAAAAGCGGCAAAACGTCGACAATGATGCCCTTGGCCAAAAAGGGCGTATGCGTTTTTTCCTGAATATATTCAGGAAAAAACGCATACGCCCTTTTTGGCCAACCAAGCAACCTGGAAAGGCAAATCAGCGCTACAAAGAAGTATCGCTTCCCATGGGTCAAAAGGGCCATGCTGCAAAAAGTGTCAAAACCAGAAATGCAGGACAGGCCATGGAGAAATGGCAGCCTTGCTACGCTGATGGGCGGGATGTAAATTGCCAACAGCCACTCTGGAGAAGTGTACGGTGTGTCCTGAAACATCGAAAAAACACAGCTTAGTGAGAATAGGGCATGTCCACTCATGGGCGTATAAATTGGGAAAACTAAAAATCAGCAAGACACAGGCACCCCAAAGTTTGGGGCTGCTCTGTTGACAAGAACCTCCACTTCATGACACCTTAAATATCCCAGGAAAGAGAAAAATGGATAAAAAATTGTGGTCCTTATGTACAATGGAATATCACTCAGACATGAAATCAATGTCATAAGGCTAGTAGAAGCAAGATGAATGGACTTAGGTACAACGATTCTAAGTGAAATAAGTCACACAGAAAAAGACACTTATCATAAGCTATCACTTATAGAGGGAATGTAAAAACCGCTACACTTGAACTGAATTACTAAACAGAACAGAGTCACACGTTTAGAAAACACACTATGGCTGCTTAACGGGAAAGGTGAGGTGGGGTGATGCATAAAACAAGGGGTTCAAATTTGCTCAGATACCGTTCCATACACCCAATATGTAATAGACAAGACCTACTCCTTGCTCCGTGAACTGGACTCAACACCCCCTATTCACCGCACAAGAATATATGTGACTAGTAACAATCTTAAAACCTATGTATTGATATCTGTCTGGAAGTGAGTCAAGTGGGTGTAAATCCGCATAAACACAGCCGTGAAAAGCAGCTAAACCCCATTATAAAAATAAATTACTTTTAAAAACCCGTAAAACAAAGACAGTGAAAGAGAGAGAAATTCTTACAAAATTCGTTCAGGGGCTGTGATGCCACCTGGATTGACCATATCTAGACCCACAGCTGGATGAGACATAAGGGTGGACACTCCTGGGGCTGAGAGGTTGGGTGAGCAAACGCAGACCCTTTAAAGTAATACTGCGTGATACCCATCCCATGGGTCCCAAATCTCCACGTTCAAGGGCATCTTCCTACATCGAAAACATGCATGAGAAACTCAGAAGATGGTACACCGTGTGATTTTGAAAGGTTTCTAAAACACACCCCATTTCTCATCTCCTTGTGCTCGGGTTCGCCTTTCCAGCTACTTTACTAGCAATCAACTTACTTGGAGAATCAGCACCTTTAACCTCCTGTTCCCTACAGGTTGCAATTTGTCCTGAGGATGAACGGGAAGAGGGGCAACCAATGAGAGACTAGATCTAGGTGTTGGGACAGGCACAGGGCACTCTATTTTCCCATCAGGAAGAAGAATTAATCACAGGCTCAGCCTGCCGCCCAGAAGCACAATAGGGCCTGAGGCAATCCCGCGCTTTTGCGGCCAGCTCCCAAAAAAGCGAGTTGAAAAATGGAGCTCAGGGACACTGCAATTCACAAACCCGCAGAGTTATAAATGATAACTCTCATCCACAGATATATTGAGGGTAGGCAACGAAGAGGATTTGAAAGCAAGGCAGAATTGCAGGAAACAGATTTCAGGAGGTAGATTCGAATCGCCTGTAAAGCACATGAAAAGCGGCAAAACGTCGACAATGATGCCCTTGGCCAAGAAGGGCGTATGCGTTTTTTCCTGAATATATTCAGGAAAAAACGCATACGCACTTTTTGGCCAACCAAGCAACCTGGAAAGGCAAATCAGCGCTACAAAGAAGTCTCGCTTCCCATCGGTCAAAAGGGCCATGCTGCAAAAAGTGTCAAAACCAGAAATGCAGGACAGGCCATGGAGAAATGGCAGCCTTGCTACGCTGATGGGCGGGATGTAAGTTGCCAACAGCCACTCTGGAGAAGTGTACGGTGTGTCCTGAAACATCGAAAAAACACAGCTTAGGGAGCATAGGGCACGTCCACTCATGGGCGTATAAATTGGGAAAACTAAAAATCAGCAAGACACAGGCACCCCAAAGTTTAGGGCTGCTCTGTTGACAAGAATCTCCACTTCATGACACCTTAAATATCCCAGGAAAGAGAAAAATGGATAAAGAAGTTGTGGTCCTTATGTACAATGGAATATCACTCAGACATGAAATGAATGTCATAAGGCTAGTAGAAGCAAGATGAGTGGACTTAGGTACGACGATTCTAAGTGAAATAAGTCACACAGAAAAAGACACTTATCATAAGCTATCACTTATAGAGGGAATGTAAAAACCGCTACACTTGAACTGAATTACAGAACAGAACAGAATCACACGTTTAGAAAACACACTATGGCTGCTTAACGGGAAAGGTGAAGTGGGGTGATGCATAAAACAAGGGGTTCAAATTCGCTCAGATACCGTTCCATACACCCAATATGTAATAGACAAGACCTACTCCTTGCTCAGTGAACTGGACTCAACACCCCCTATTCACCGCACAAGAATATATGTGACTAGTAACAATCTTAAAACCTATGTATTGATATCTGTCTGGAAGTGAGTCAAGTGGGTGTAAAGCCGCATAAACACAGCCGTGAAAAGCAGCTAAACCCCATTATAAAAATAAATTACTTTTAAAAACCCGTAAAACAAAGACAGTGAAAGAGAGAGAAATTCTTACAAAATTCGTTCAGGGGCTGTGATGCCACCTGGATTGACCATATCTAGACCCACAGCTGGATGAGACATAAGGGTGGACACTCTTGGGGCTGAGAGGTTGGGTGAGGTTGGGTGAGCAAACGCAGACCCTTTAAAGTAATACTGCATGGTACCCAACCCATGGGTCCCAAATCTCCAGGTTCAAGGGCATCTTCCTACATCGAAAACTTGCATGAGGAACCCAGAAGAAGGTACACCGTGTGATTTTGAAAGGTTTCTAAAACGCACCTCATTTCTCATCTCCTTGTGCTCGGGTTCGCCATTCCAGCTACTTCACTAGCAATCTCCCTACTTGGAGAATCAGCACCTTTAACCTCCTGTTCTGTACAGGTTGCAATTTTTCCTGAGGATGAACGGGAAGAGGGGAAACCAATGAGAGAATAGATCTAGGTGTTGGGACAGGCACAGGTCACTCTATTTTCCCATCAGGAAGAAGAATTAACCACAGGCTCAGCCTGCCGCCGGGAACCAGAATAGGGCCTGAGGCAATCCCGTGCTTTTGCGGCCAGCTCCCAAAACAGACAGTTGAAAAATGGAGCTCAGGGGGACTGCCATTCACAAACCTGCTGAGTTATAAATGATAACTCTCGTCCACAAATATATTGAAGGAAGGCAACGAAGAGGATTTGAAAGCAAGGCAGAATTGCAGGAAACAGGTTTCAGGAGGTAGATTCGAATCGCCTTTAAAGCACATGAAAAGCAGCAAAACGTCGACAATGATGCCCTTGGCCAAAAAGGGCGTATGCGTTTTTTCCTGAATATATTCAGGAAAAAACGCATACGCCCTTTTTGGCCAACCAAGCAACCTGGAAAGGCAAATCAGTGCTACAAAGAAGTCTCGCTTCCCATCGGTCAAAAGGGTCATGCTGCAAAAAGTGTCAAAACCAGAAATGCAGGACAGGCCATGGAGAAATGGCAGCCTTGCTACGCTGATGGGCGGGATGTTAATTGCCAACAGCCACTCTGGAGAAGTGTACGGTGTGTCCTGAAACATCGAAAAAACACAGCTTAGGGAGCATAGGGCACGTCCACTCATGGGCGTATAAATTGGGAAAACTAAAAATCAGCAAGACACAGGCACCCCAAATTTTAGGGCTGCTCTGTTGACAAGAACCTCCACTTCATGACACCTTAAATATCCCAGGAAAGAGAAAAATGGATAAAGAAGTTGTGGTCCTTATGTACAATGCAATATCACTCAGACATGAAATCAATGTCATAAGGCTAGTAGAAGCAAGATGAGTGGACTTAGGTACGACGATTCTAAGTGAAATAAGTCACACAGAAAAAGACACTTATCATAAGCTATCACTTATAGAGGGAATGTAAAAACCACTACACTTGAACTGAATTACAGAACAGAACAGAATCACACGTTTAGAAAACACACTATGGCTGTTTAACGGGAAAGGTGAGGTGGGGTGATGCATAAAACAAGGGGTTCAAATTCGCTCAGATACCGTTCCATACACCCAATATGTAATAGACAAGACCTACTCCTTGCTCCGTGAACTGGACTCAACACCCCCTATTCACCGCACAAGAATATATGTGACTAGTAACAATCTTAAAACCTATGTATTGATATCTGTCTGGAAGTGAGTCAAGTGGGTGTAAATCCGCATAAACACAGCCGTGAAAAGCAGCTAAACCCCATTATAAAAATAAATTACTTTTAAAAACCCGTAAAACAAAGACAGTGAAAGAGAGAGAAATTCTTACAAAATTCGTTCAGGGGCTGTGATGCCACCTGGATTGACCATATCTAGACCCACAGCTGGATGAGACATAAGGGTGGACACTCTTGGGGCTGAGAGGTTGGGTGAGCAAACGCAGACCCTTTAAAGTAATACTGCGTGATACCCATCCCATGGGTCCCAAATCTCCAGGTTCAAGGGCATCTTCCTACATCGAAAACATGCATGAGAAACTCAGAAGATGGTACACCGTGTGATTTTGAAAGGTTTCTAAAACACACCCCATTTATCATCTCCTTGTGCTCGGGTTCGCCTTTCCAGCTACTTTACTAGCAATCAACTTACTTGGAGAATCAGCACCTTTAACCTCCTGTTCCCTACAGGTTGCAATTTGTCCTGAGGATGAACGGGAAGAGGGGCAACCAATGAGAGACTAGATATAGGTGTTGGGACAGGCACAGGTCACTCTATTTTCCCATCAGGAAGAAGAATTAATCACAGGCTCAGCCTGCCGCCCAGAAGCACAATAGGGCCTGAGGCAATCCCGCGCTTTTGCGGCCAGCTCCCAAAAAAGCGAGTTGAAAAATGGAGCTCAGGGACACTGCAATTCACAAACCCGCAGAGTTATAAATGATAACTCTCATCCACAGATATATTGAGGGAAGGCAACGAAGAGGATTTGAAAGCAAGGCAGAATTGCAGGACACAGATTTCAGGAGGTAGATTCGAATCACCTGTAAAGCACATGAAAAGCGGCAAAACGTCCACAATGATGCCCTTGGCCAAGAAGGGCGTATGCGTTTTTTCCTGAATATATTCAGGAAAAAACGCATACGCACTTTTTGGCCAACCAAGCAACCTGGAAAGGCAAATCAGCGCTACAAAGAAGTCTCGCTTCCCATCGGTCAAAAGGGCCATGCTGCAAAAAGTGTCAAAACCAGAAATGCAGGACAGGCCATGGAGAAATGGCAGCCTTGCTACGCTGATGGGCGGGATGTAAGTTGCCAACAGCCACTCTGGAGAAGTGTACGGTGTGTCCTGAAACATCGAAAAAACACAGCTTAGGGAGCATAGGGCACGTCCACTCATGGGCGTATAAATTGGGAAAACTAAAAATCAGCAAGACACAGGCACCCCAAAGTTTAGGGCTGCTCTGTTGACAAGAATCTCCACTTCATGACACCTTAAATATCCCAGGAAAGAGAAAAATGGATAAAGAAGTTATGGTCCTTATGTACAATGGAATATCACTCAGACATGAAATCAATGTCATAAGGCTAGTAGAAGCAAGATGAGTGGATTTAGGTACGACGATTCTAAGTGAAATAAGTCACACAGAAAAAGACACTTATCATAAGCTATCACTTATAGAGGGAATGTAAAAACCGCTACACTTGAACTGAATTACAGAACAGAACAGAATCACACGTTTAGAAAACACACTATGGCTGCTTAACGGGAAAGGTGAAGTGGGGTGATGCATAAAACAAGGGGTTCAAATTCGCTCAGATACCGTTCCATACACCCAATATGTAATAGACAAAACCTACTCCTTGCTCAGTGAACTGGACTCAACACCCCCTATTCACCGCACAAGAATATATGTGACTAGTAACAATCTTAAAACCTATGTATTGATATCTGTCTGGAAGTGAGTCAAGTGGGTGTAAAGCCGCATAAACACAGCCGTGAAAAGCAGCTAAACCCCATTATAAAAATAAATTACTTTTAAAAACCCGTAAAACAAAGACAGTGAAAGAGAGAGAAATTCTTAAAAAATTCGTTCAGGGGCTGTGATGCAACCTGGATTGACCATATCTAGACCCACAGCTGGATGAGACATAAGGGTGGACACTCTTGGGGCTGAGAGGTTGGGTGAGGTTGGGTGAGCAAACGCAGACCCTTTAAAGTAATACTGCATGGTACCCAACCCATGGGTCCCAAATCTCCAGGTTCAAGGGCATCTTCCTACATCGAAAACTTGCATGAGGAACCCAGAAGAAGGTACACCGTGTGATTTTGAAAGGTTTCTAAAACGCACCTCATTTCTCATCTCCTTGTGCTCGGGTTCGCCTTTCCAGCTACTTTACTAGCAATCAACTTACTTGGAGAATCAGCACCTTTAACCTCCTGTTCCCTACAGGTTGCAATTTGTCCTGAGGATGAACGGGAAGAGGGGCAACCAATGAGAGACTAGATATAGGTGTTGGGACAGGCACAGGTCACTCTATTTTCCCATCAGGAAGAAGAATTAATCACAGGCTCAGCCTGCCGCCCAGAAGCACAATAGGGCCTGAGGCAATCCCGCGCTTTTGCGGCCAGCTCCCAAAAAAGCGAGTTGAAAAATGGAGCTCAGGGACACTGCAATTCACAAACCCGCAGAGTTATAAATGATAACTCTCATCCACAGATATATTGAGGGAAGGCAACGAAGAGGATTTGAAAGCAAGGCAGAATTGCAGGAAACAGATTTCAGGAGGTAGATTCGAATCGCCTTTAAGGCACATGAAAAGCGGCAAAACGTCGACAATGATGCCCTTGGCCAAAAAGGGCGTATGCGTTTTTTCCTGAATATATTCAGGAAAAAACGCATACGCCCTTTTTGGCCAACCAAGCAACCTGGAAAGGCAAATCAGCGCTACAAAGAAGTCTCGCTTCCCATCGGCCAAAAGGGACATGCTGCAAAAAGTGTCAAAACCAGAAATGCAGGACAGGCCATGGAGAAATGGCAGCCTTGCTACGCTGATGGGCGGGATGTAAATTGCCAACAGCCACTCTGGAGAAGTGTACGGTGTGTCCTGAAACATCGAAAAAACACAGCTTAGGGAGCATAGGGCACGTCCACTCATGGGCGTATAAATTGGGAAAACTAAAAATCAGCAAGACACAGGCACCCCAAAGTTTGGGGCTGCTCTGTTGACAAGAACCTCCACTTCATGACACCTTAAATATCCCAGGAAAGAGAAAAATGGATAAAAAAGTTGTGGTCCTTATGTACAATGGAATATCACTCAGACATGAAATCAATGTCATAAGGCTAGTAGAAGCAAGATGAGTGGACTTAGGTACGACGATTCTAAGTGAAATAAGTCACACAGAAAAAGACACTTATCATAAGCTATCACTTATAGAGGGAATGTAAAAACCGCTACACTTGAACTGAATTACAAAACAGAACAGAGTCACACGTTTAGAAAACACACTATGGCTGCTTAACGGGAAAGGTGAGGTGGGGTGATGCATAAAACAAGGGGTTCAAATTCGCTCAGATACCGTTCCATACACCCAAAATGTAATACACAAGACCTACTCCTTGCTCAGTGAACTGGACTCAACACACCCTATTCACCGCACAAGAATATATATGACTAGTAACAATCTTAAAACCTATGTATTGATATCTGTCTGGAAGTGAGTCAAGTGGGTGTAAATCCGCATAAACACAGCCGTGAAAAGCAGCTAAACCCCATTATAAAAATAAATTACTTTTAAAAACCCGTAAAACAAAGACAGTGAAAGAGAGAGAAATTCTTACAAAATTCGTTCAGGGGCTGTGATGCAACCTGGATTGACCATATCTAGACCCACAGCTGGATGAGACATAAGGGTGGACACTCTTGGGGCTGAGAGGTTGGGTGAGGTTGGGTGAGCAAACGCAGACCCTTTAAAGTAATACTGCATGGTACCCATCCCATGGGTCCCAAATCTCCAGGTTCAAGGGCATCTTCCTACATCGAAAACTTGCATGAGGAACCCAGAAGAAGGTACACCGTGTGATTTTGAAAGGTTTCTAAAACGCACCTCATTTCTCATCTCCTTGTGCTCGGGTTCGCCATTCCAGCTACTTCACTAGCAATCTCCCTACTTGGAGAATCAGCACCTTTAACCTCCTGTTCTGTACAGGTTGCACTTTGTCCTGAGGATGAATGGGAAGAGGGGAAACCAATGAGAGAATAGATCTAGGTGTTGGGACAGGCACAGGTCACTCTATTTTCCCATCAGGAAGAAGAATTAACCACAGGCTCAGCCTGCCGCCGGGAACCAGAATAGGGCCTGAGGCAATCCCGTGCTTTTGCGGCCAGCTCCCAAAAAAGACAGTTGAAAAACGGAGCTCAGGGGGACTGCCATTCACAAACCTGCTGAGTTATAAATGATAACTCTCGTCCACAAATATATTGAGGGAAGGCAACGAAGAGGATTTGAAAGCAAGGCAGAATTGCAGGAAACAGGTTTCAGGAGGTAGATTCGAATCGCCTTTAAAGCACATGAAAAGCGGCAAAACGTCGACAATGATGCCCTTGGCCAAAAAGGGCGTATGCGTTTTTTCCTGAATATATTCAGGAAAAAACGCATACGCCCTTTTTGGCCAACCAAGCAACCTGGAAAGGCAAATCAGCGCTACAAAGAAGTATCGCTTCCCATGGGTCAAAAGGGCCATGCTGCAAAAAGTGTCAAAACCAGAAATGCAGGACAGGCCATGGAGAAATGGCAGCCTTGCTACGCTGATGGGCGGGATGTAAATTGCCAACAGCCACTCTGGAGAAGTGTACGGTGTGTCCTGAAACATCGAAAAAACACAGCTTAGTGAGAATAGGGCATGTCCACTCATGGGCGTATAAATTGGGAAAACTAAAAATCAGCAAGACACAGGCACCCCAAAGTTTGGGGCTGCTCTGTTGACAAGAACCTCCACTTCATGACACCTTAAATATCCCAGGAAAGAGAAAAATGGATAAAAAATTGTGGTCCTTATGTACAATGGAATATCACTCAGACATGAAATCAATGTCATAAGGCTAGTAGAAGCAAGATGAATGGACTTAGGTACAACGATTCTAAGTGAAATAAGTCACACAGAAAAAGACACTTATCATAAGCTATCACTTATAGAGGGAATGTAAAAACCGCTACACTTGAACTGAATTACTAAACAGAACAGAGTCACACGTTTAGAAAACACACTATGGCTGCTTAACGGGAAAGGTGAGGTGGGGTGATGCATAAAACAAGGGGTTCAAATTTGCTCAGATACCGTTCCATACACCCAATATGTAATAGACAAGACCTACTCCTTGCTCCGTGAACTGGACTCAACACCCCCTATTCACCGCACAAGAATATATGTGACTAGTAACAATCTTAAAACCTATGTATTGATATCTGTCTGGAAGTGAGTCAAGTGGGTGTAAATCCGCATAAACACAGCCGTGAAAAGCAGCTAAACCCCATTATAAAAATAAATTACTTTTAAAAACCCGTAAAACAAAGACAGTGAAAGAGAGAGAAATTCTTACAAAATTCGTTCAGGGGCTGTGATGCCACCTGGATTGACCATATCTAGACCCACAGCTGGATGAGACATAAGGGTGGACACTCCTGGGGCTGAGAGGTTGGGTGAGCAAACGCAGACCCTTTAAAGTAATACTGCGTGATACCCATCCCATGGGTCCCAAATCTCCACCTTCAAGGGCATCTTCCTACATCGAAAACATGCATGAGAAACTCAGAAGATGGTACACCGTGTGATTTTGAAAGGTTTCTAAAACACACCCCATTTCTCATCTCCTTGTGCTCGGGTTCGCCTTTCCAGCTACTTTACTAGCAATCAACTTACTTGGAGAATCAGCACCTTTAACCTCCTGTTCCCTACAGGTTGCAATTTGTCCTGAGGATGAACGGGAAGAGGGGCAACCAATGAGAGACTAGATCTAGGTGTTGGGACAGGCACAGGGCACTCTATTTTCCCATCAGGAAGAAGAATTAATCACAGGCTCAGCCTGCCGCCCAGAAGCACAATAGGGCCTGAGGCAATCCCGCGCTTTTGCGGCCAGCTCCCAAAAAAGCGAGTTGAAAAATGGAGCTCAGGGACACTGCAATTCACAAACCCGCAGAGTTATAAATGATAACTCTCATCCACAGATATATTGAGGGTAGGCAACGAAGAGGATTTGAAAGCAAGGCAGAATTGCAGGAAACAGATTTCAGGAGGTAGATTCGAATCGCCTGTAAAGCACATGAAAAGCGGCAAAACGTCGACAATGATGCCCTTGGCCAAGAAGGGCGTATGCGTTTTTTCCTGAATATATTCAGGAAAAAACGCATACGCACTTTTTGGCCAACCAAGCAACCTGGAAAGGCAAATCAGCGCTACAAAGAAGTCTCGCTTCCCATCGGTCAAAAGGGCCATGCTGCAAAAAGTGTCAAAACCAGAAATGCAGGACAGGCCATGGAGAAATGGCAGCCTTGCTACGCTGATGGGCGGGATGTAAGTTGCCAACAGCCACTCTGGAGAAGTGTACGGTGTGTCCTGAAACATCGAAAAAACACAGCTTAGGGAGCATAGGGCACGTCCACTCATGGGCGTATAAATTGGGAAAACTAAAAATCAGCAAGACACAGGCACCCCAAAGTTTAGGGCTGCTCTGTTGACAAGAATCTCCACTTCATGACACCTTAAATATCCCAGGAAAGAGAAAAATGGATAAAGAAGTTGTGGTCCTTATGTACAATGGAATATCACTCAGACATGAAATGAATGTCATAAGGCTAGTAGAAGCAAGATGAGTGGACTTAGGTACGACGATTCTAAGTGAAATAAGTCACACAGAAAAAGACACTTATCATAAGCTATCACTTATAGAGGGAATGTAAAAACCGCTACACTTGAACTGAATTACAGAACAGAACAGAATCACACGTTTAGAAAACACACTATGGCTGCTTAACGGGAAAGGTGAAGTGGGGTGATGCATAAAACAAGGGGTTCAAATTCGCTCAGATACCGTTCCATACACCCAATATGTAATAGACAAGACCTACTCCTTGCTCAGTGAACTGGACTCAACACCCCCTATTCACCGCACAAGAATATATGTGACTAGTAACAATCTTAAAACCTATGTATTGATATCTGTCTGGAAGTGAGTCAAGTGGGTGTAAAGCCGCATAAACACAGCCGTGAAAAGCAGCTAAACCCCATTATAAAAATAAATTACTTTTAAAAACCCGTAAAACAAAGACAGTGAAAGAGAGAGAAATTCTTACAAAATTCGTTCAGGGGCTGTGATGCCACCTGGATTGACCATATCTAGACCCACAGCTGGATGAGACATAAGGGTGGACACTCTTGGGGCTGAGAGGTTGGGTGAGGTTGGGTGAGCAAACGCAGACCCTTTAAAGTAATACTGCATGGTACCCAACCCATGGGTCCCAAATCTCCAGGTTCAAGGGCATCTTCCTACATCGAAAACTTGCATGAGGAACCCAGAAGAAGGTACACCGTGTGATTTTGAAAGGTTTCTAAAACGCACCTCATTTCTCATCTCCTTGTGCTCGGGTTCGCCATTCCAGCTACTTCACTAGCAATCTCCCTACTTGGAGAATCAGCACCTTTAACCTCCTGTTCTGTACAGGTTGCAATTTTTCCTGAGGATGAACGGGAAGAGGGGAAACCAATGAGAGAATAGATCTACGTGTTGGGACAGGCACAGGTCACTCTATTTTCCCATCAGGAAGAAGAATTAACCACAGGCTCAGCCTGCCGCCGGGAACCAGAATAGGGCCTGAGGCAATCCCGTGCTTTTGCGGCCAGCTCCCAAAACAGACAGTTGAAAAATGGAGCTCAGGGGGACTGCCATTCACAAACCTGCTGAGTTATAAATGATAACTCTCGTCCACAAATATATTGAAGGAAGGCAACGAAGAGGATTTGAAAGCAAGGCAGAATTGCAGGAAACAGGTTTCAGGAGGTAGATTCGAATCGCCTTTAAAGCACATGAAAAGCAGCAAAACGTCGACAATGATGCCCTTGGCCAAAAAGGGCGTATGCGTTTTTTCCTGAATATATTCAGGAAAAAACGCATACGCCCTTTTTGGCCAACCAAGCAACCTGGAAAGGCAAATCAGTGCTACAAAGAAGTCTCGCTTCCCATCGGTCAAAAGGGTCATGCTGCAAAAAGTGTCAAAACCAGAAATGCAGGACAGGCCATGGAGAAATGGCAGCCTTGCTACGCTGATGGGCGGGATGTTAATTGCCAACAGCCACTCTGGAGAAGTGTACGGTGTGTCCTGAAACATCGAAAAAACACAGCTTAGGGAGCATAGGGCACGTCCACTCATGGGCGTATAAATTGGGAAAACTAAAAATCAGCAAGACACAGGCACCCCAAATTTTAGGGCTGCTCTGTTGACAAGAACCTCCACTTCATGACACCTTAAATATCCCAGGAAAGAGAAAAATGGATAAAGAAGTTGTGGTCCTTATGTACAATGCAATATCACTCAGACATGAAATCAATGTCATAAGGCTAGTAGAAGCAAGATGAGTGGACTTAGGTACGACGATTCTAAGTGAAATAAGTCACACAGAAAAAGACACTTATCATAAGCTATCACTTATAGAGGGAATGTAAAAACCACTACACTTGAACTGAATTACAGAACAGAACAGAATCACACGTTTAGAAAACACACTATGGCTGTTTAACGGGAAAGGTGAGGTGGGGTGATGCATAAAACAAGGGGTTCAAATTCGCTCAGATACCGTTCCATACACCCAATATGTAATAGACAAGACCTACTCCTTGCTCCGTGAACTGGACTCAACACCCCCTATTCACCGCACAAGAATATATGTGACTAGTAACAATCTTAAAACCTATGTATTGATATCTGTCTGGAAGTGAGTCAAGTGGGTGTAAATCCGCATAAACACAGCCGTGAAAAGCAGCTAAACCCCATTATAAAAATAAATTACTTTTAAAAACCCGTAAAACAAAGACAGTGAAAGAGAGAGAAATTCTTACAAAATTCGTTCAGGGGCTGTGATGCCACCTGGATTGACCATATCTAGACCCACAGCTGGATGAGACATAAGGGTGGACACTCTTGGGGCTGAGAGGTTGGGTGAGCAAACGCAGACCCTTTAAAGTAATACTGCGTGATACCCATCCCATGGGTCCCAAATCTCCAGGTTCAAGGGCATCTTCCTACATCGAAAACATGCATGAGAAACTCAGAAGATGGTACACCGTGTGATTTTGAAAGGTTTCTAAAACACACCCCATTTATCATCTCCTTGTGCTCGGGTTCGCCTTTCCAGCTACTTTACTAGCAATCAACTTACTTGGAGAATCAGCACCTTTAACCTCCTGTTCCCTACAGGTTGCAATTTGTCCTGAGGATGAACGGGAAGAGGGGCAACCAATGAGAGACTAGATATAGGTGTTGGGACAGGCACAGGTCACTCTATTTTCCCATCAGGAAGAAGAATTAATCACAGGCTCAGCCTGCCGCCCAGAAGCACAATAGGGCCTGAGGCAATCCCGCGCTTTTGCGGCCAGCTCCCAAAAAAGCGAGTTGAAAAATGGAGCTCAGGGACACTGCAATTCACAAACCCGCAGAGTTATAAATGATAACTCTCATCCACAGATATATTGAGGGAAGGCAACGAAGAGGATTTGAAAGCAAGGCAGAATTGCAGGAAACAGATTTCAGGAGGTAGATTCGAATCACCTGTAAAGCACATGAAAAGCGGCAAAACGTCCACAATGATGCCCTTGGCCAAGAAGGGCGTATGCGTTTTTTCCTGAATATATTCAGGAAAAAACGCATACGCACTTTTTGGCCAACCAAGCAACCTGGAAAGGCAAATCAGCGCTACAAAGAAGTCTCGCTTCCCATCGGTCAAAAGGGCCATGCTGCAAAAAGTGTCAAAACCAGAAATGCAGGACAGGCCATGGAGAAATGGCAGCCTTGCTACGCTGATGGGCGGGATGTAAGTTGCCAACAGCCACTCTGGAGAAGTGTACGGTGTGTCCTGAAACATCGAAAAAACACAGCTTAGGGAGCATAGGGCACGTCCACTCATGGGCGTATAAATTGGGAAAACTAAAAATCAGCAAGACACAGGCACCCCAAAGTTTAGGGCTGCTCTGTTGACAAGAATCTCCACTTCATGACACCTTAAATATCCCAGGAAAGAGAAAAATGGATAAAGAAGTTATGGTCCTTATGTACAATGGAATATCACTCAGACATGAAATCAATGTCATAAGGCTAGTAGAAGCAAGATGAGTGGACTTAGGTACGACGATTCTAAGTGAAATAAGTCACACAGAAAAAGACACTTATCATAAGCTATCACTTATAGAGGGAATGTAAAAACCGCTACACTTGAACTGAATTACAGAACAGAACAGAATCACACGTTTAGAAAACACACTATGGCTGCTTAACGGGAAAGGTGAAGTGGGGTGATGCATAAAACAAGGGGTTCAAATTCGCTCAGATACCGTTCCATACACCCAATATGTAATAGACAAGACCTACTCCTTGCTCAGTGAACTGGACTCAACACCCCCTATTCACCGCACAAGAATATATGTGACTAGTAACAATCTTAAAACCTATGTATTGATATCTGTCTGGAAGTGAGTCAAGTGGGTGTAAAGCCGCATAAACACAGCCGTGAAAAGCAGCTAAACCCCATTATAAAAATAAATTACTTTTAAAAACCCGTAAAACAAAGACAGTGAAAGAGAGAGAAATTCTTAAAAAATTCGTTCAGGGGCTGTGATGCAACCTGGATTGACCATATCTAGACCCACAGCTGGATGAGACATAAGGGTGGACACTCTTGGGGCTGAGAGGTTGGGTGAGGTTGGGTGAGCAAACGCAGACCCTTTAAAGTAATACTGCATGGTACCCAACCCATGGGTCCCAAATCTCCAGGTTCAAGGGCATCTTCCTACATCGAAAACTTGCATGAGGAACCCAGAAGAAGGTACACCGTGTGATTTTGAAAGGTTTCTAAAACGCACCTCATTTCTCATCTCCTTGTGCTCGGGTTCGCCTTTCCAGCTACTTTACTAGCAATCAACTTACTTGGAGAATCAGCACCTTTAACCTCCTGTTCCCTACAGGTTGCAATTTGTCCTGAGGATGAACGGGAAGAGGGGCAACCAATGAGAGACTAGATATAGGTGTTGGGACAGGCACAGGTCACTCTATTTTCCCATCAGGAAGAAGAATTAATCACAGGCTCAGCCTGCCGCCCAGAAGCACAATAGGGCCTGAGGCAATCCCGCGCTTTTGCGGCCAGCTCCCAAAAAAGCGAGTTGAAAAATGGAGCTCAGGGACACTGCAATTCACAAACCCGCAGAGTTATAAATGATAACTCTCATCCACAGATATATTGAGGGAAGGCAACGAAGAGGATTTGAAAGCAAGGCAGAATTGCAGGAAACAGATTTCAGGAGGTAGATTCGAATCGCCTTTAAGGCACATGAAAAGCGGCAAAACTTCGACAATGATGCCCTTGGCCAAGAAGGGCGTATGCGTTTTTTCCTGAATATATTCAGGAAAAAACGCATACGCCCTTTTTGGCCAACCAAGCAACCTGGAAAGGCAAATCAGCGCTACAAAGAAGTCTCGCTTCCCATGGGTCAAAAGGGCCATGCTGCAAAAAGTGTCAAAACCAGAAATGCAGGACAGGCCATGGAGAAATGGCAGCCTTGCTACGCTGATGGGCGGGATGTAAATTGCCAACAGCCACTCTGGAGAAGTGTACGGTGTGTCCTGAAACATCGAAAAAACACAGCTTAGTGAGCATAGGGCACGTGCACTCATGGGCGTATAAATTGGGAAAACTAAAAATCAGCAAGACACAGGCACCCCAAAGTTTGGGGCTGCTCTGTTGACAAGAACCTCCACTTCATGACACCTTAAATATCCCAGGAAAGAGAAAAATGGATAAAAAAGTTGTGGTCCTTATGGACAATGGAATATCACTCAGACATGAAATCAATGTCATAAGGCTAGTAGAAGCAAGATGAGTGGACTTAGGTACGACGATTCTAAGTGAAATAAGTCACACAGAAAAAGACACTTATCATAAGCTATCACTTATAGAGGGAATGTAAAAACCGCTACACTTGAACTGAATTACAAAACAGAACAGAGTCACACGTTTAGAAAACACACTATGGCTGCTTAACGGGAAAGGTGAGGTGGGGTGATGCATAAAACAAGGGGTTCAAATTTGCTCAGATACCGTTCCATACACCCAATATGTAATAGACAAGACCTACTCCTTGCTCCGTGAACTGGACTCAACACCCCCTATTCACCGCACAAGAATATATGTGACTAGTAACAATCTTAAAACCTATGTATTGATATCTGTCTGGAAGTGAGTCAAGTGGGTGTAAATCCGCATAAACACAGCCGTGAAAAGCAGCTAAACCCCATTATAAAAATAAATTACTTTTAAAAACCCGTAAAACAAAGACAGTGAAAGAGAGAGAAATTCTTACAAAATTCGTTCAGGGGCTGTGATGCCACCTGGATTGACCATATCTAGACCCACAGCTGGATGAGACATAAGGGTGGACACTCTTGGGGCTGAGAGGTTGGGTGAGTAAACGCAGACACTTTAAAGTAATACTGCGTGATACCCATCCCATGGGTCCCAAATCTCCAGGTTCAAGGGCATCTTCCTACATCGAAAACATGCATGAGAAACTCAGAAGATGGTACACCGTGTGATTTTGAAAGGTTTCTAAAACACACCCCATTTCTCATCTCCTTGTGCTCGGGTTCGCCTTTCCAGCTACTTTACTAGCAATCAACTTACTTGGAGAATCAGCACCTTTAACCTCCTGTTCCCTACAGGTTGCAATTTGTCCTGAGGATGAACGGGAAGAGGGGCAACCAATGAGAGACTAGATCTAGGTGTTGGGACAGGCACAGGTCACTCTATTTTCCCATCAGGAAGAAGAATTAATCACAGGCTCAGCCTGCCGCCCAGAAGCACAATAGGGCCTGAGGCAATCCCGCGCTTTTGCGGCCAGCTCCCAAAAAAGCGAGTTGAAAAATGGAGCTCAGGGACACTGCAATTCACAAACCCGCAGAGTTATAAATGATAACTCTCATCCACAGATATATTGAGGGTAGGCAACGAAGAGGATTTGAAAGCAAGGCAGAATTGCAGGAAACAGATTTCAGGAGGTAGAATCGAATCGCCTGTAAAGCACATGAAAAGCGGCAAAACGTCGACAATGATGCCCTTGGCCAAGAAGGGCGTATGCGTTTTTTCCTGAATATATTCAGGAAAAAACGCATACGCACTTTTTGGCCAACCAAGCAACCTGGAAAGGCAAATCAGCGCTACAAAGAAGTCTCGCTTCCCATCGGTCAAAAGGGCCATGCTGCAAAAAGTGTCAAAACCAGAAATGCAGGACAGGCCATGGAGAAATGGCAGCCTTGCTACGCTGATGGGCGGGATGTAAGTTGCCAACAGCCACTCTGGAGAAGTGTACGGTGTGTCCTGAAACATCGAAAAAACACAGCTTAGGGAGCATAGGGCACGTCCACTCATGGGCGTATAAATTGGGAAAACTAAAAATCAGCAAGACACAGGCACCCCAAAGTTTAGGGCTGCTCTGTTGACAAGAATCTCCACTTCATGACACCTTAAATATCCCAGGAAAGAGAAAAAATGGATAAAGAAGTTGTGGTCCTTATGTACAATGGAATATCACTCAGACATGAAATCAATGTCATAAGGCTAGTAGAAGCAAGATGAGTGGACTTAGGTACGACGATTCTAAGTGAAATAAGTCACACAGAAAAAGACACTTATCATAAGCTATCACTTATAGAGGGAATGTAAAAACCGCTACACTTGAACTGAATTACAGAACAGAACAGAATCACACGTTTAGAAAACACACTATGGCTGCTTAACGGGAAAGGTGAAGTGGGGTGATGCATAAAACAAGGGGTTCAAATTCGCTCAGATACCGTTCCATACACCCAATATGTAATAGACAAGACCTACTCCTTGCTCAGTGAACTGGACTCAACACCCCCTATTCACCGCACAAGAATATATGTGACTAGTAACAATCTTAAAAGCTATGTATTGATATCTGTCTGGAAGTGAGTCAAGTGGGTGTAAAGCCGCATAAACACAGCCGTGAAAAGCAGCTAAACCCCATTATAAAAATAAATTACTTTTAAAAACCCGTAAAACAAAGACAGTGAAAGAGAGAGAAATTCTTAAAAAATTCGTTCAGGGGCTGTGATGCAACCTGGATTGACCAAATCTAGACCCACAGCTGGATGAGACAAAAGGGTGGACACTCTTGGGGCTGAGAGGTTGGGTGAGGTTGGGTGAGCAAACGCAGACCCTTTAAAGTAATACTGCATGGTACCCAACCCATGGGTCCCAAATCTCCAGGTTCAAGGGCATCTTCCTACATCGAAAACTTGCATGAGGAACCCAGAAGAAGGTACACCGTGTGATTTTGAAAGGTTTCTAAAACGCACCTCATTTCTCATCTCCTTGTGCTCGGGTTCGCCATTCCAGCTACTTCACTAGCAATCTCCCTACTTGGAGAATCAGCACCTTTAACCTCCTGTTCCCTACAGGTTGCAATTTGTCCTGAGGATGAACGGGAAGAGGGGAAACCAATGAGAGAATAGATCTAGGTGTTGGGACAGGCACAGGTCACTCTATTTTCCCATCAGGAAGAAGAATTAACCACAGGCTCAGCCTGCCGCCGGGAACCAGAATAGGGCCTGAGGCAATCCCGTGCTTTTGCGGCCACCTCCCAAAACAGACAGTTGAAAAATGGAGCTCAGGGGGACTGCCATTCACAAACCTGCTGAGTTATAAATGATAACTCTCGTCCACAAATATATTGAGGGAAGGCAACGAAGAGGATTTGAAAGCAAGGCAGAATTGCAGGAAACAGGTTTCAGGAGGTAGATTCGAATCGCCTTTAAAGCACATGAAAAGCGGCAAAACGTCGACAATGATGCCCTTGGCCAAAAAGGGCGTATGCGTTTTTTCCTGAATATATTCAGGAAAAAACGCATACGCCCTTTTTGGCCAACCAAGCAACCTGGAAAGGCAAATCAGTGCTACAAAGAAGTCTCGCTTCCCATCGGTCAAAAGGGTCATGCTGCAAAAAGTGTCAAAACCAGAAATGCAGGACAGGCCATGGAGAAATGGCAGCCTTGCTACGCTGATGGGCGGGATGTTAATTGCCAACAGCCACTCTGGAGAAGTGTACGGTGTGTCCTGAAACATCGAAAAAACACAGCTTAGGGAGCATAGGGCACGTCCACTCATGGGCGTATAAATTGGGAAAACTAAAAATCAGCAAGACACAGGCACCCCAAAGTTTAGGGCTGCTCTGTTGACAAGAACCTCCACTTCATGACACCTTAAATATCCCAGGAAAGAGAAAAATGGATAAAGAAGTTGTGGTCCTTATGTACAATGCAATATCACTCAGACATGAAATCAATGTCATAAGGCTAGTAGAAGCAAGATGAGTGGACTTAGGTACGACGATTCTAAGTGAAATAAGTCACACAGAAAAAGACACTTATCATAAGCTATCACTTATAGAGGGAATGTAAAAACCGCTACACTTGAACTGAATTACGAAACAGAACAGAATCACACGTTTAGAAAACACACTATGGCTGTTTAACGGGAAAGGTGAGGTGGGGTGATGCATAAAACAAGGGTTTCAAATTCGCTCAGATACCGTTCCATACACCCAATATGTAATAGACAAGACCTACTCCTTGCTCAGTGAACTGGACTCAACACCCCCTATTCACCGCACAAGAATATATGTGACTAGTAACAATCTTAAAACCTATGTATTGATATCTGTCTGGAAGTGAGTCAAGTGGGTGTAAATCCGCATAAACACAGCCGTGAAAAGCAGCTAAACCCCATTATAAAAATAAATTACTTTTAAAACCCGTAAAACAAAGACAGTGAAAGAGAGAGAAATTCTTACAAAATTCGTTCAGGGGCTGTGATGCAACCTGGATTGACCATATCTACACGCACAGCTGGATGAGACATAAGGGTGGACAGTCTTGGGGCTGAAAGGTTGGGTTAGGTTGGGTGAGCAAACGCAGACCCTTTAAAGTAATACTGCGTGGTACCCATCCCATGGGTCCCAAGTCTCCAGGTTCAAGGGCATCTTCCTACATCGAAAACATGCATGAGAAACTCAGAAGATGGTACACCGTGTGATTTTGAAAGGTTTCTAAAACGCACCTCATTTCTCATCTCCTTGTGCTCGGGTTCGCCATTCCAGCTACTTTACTAGCAATCTCCCTACTTGGAGAATCAGCACCTTTAACCTCCTGTTCCCTACAGGTTGCAATTTGTCCTGAGGATGAACGGGAAGAGGGGCAACCAATGAGAGACTAGATCTAGCTGTTGGGACAGGCACAGGTCACGCTATTTTCCCATCAGGAAGAAGAATTAACCACAGGCTCAGCCTGCTGCCAGGAACCAGAATAGGGCCTGAGGCAATCCCGTGCTTTTGCGGCCAGCTCTCAAAAAAGACAGTTGAAAAATGGAGCTCAGGGACACTGCAATTCACAAACCCGCAGAGTTATAAGTGATAACTCTCATCCACAGATATATTGAGGGAAGGCAACGAAGAGGATTTGAAAGCAAGGCAGAATTGCAGGAAACAGATTTCAGGAGGTAGATTCGAATCGCCTTTAAGGCACATGAAAAGCGGCAAAACGTCGACAATGATGCCCTTGGCCAAAAAGGGCGTATGCGTTTTTTCCTGAATATATTCAGGAAAAAACGCATACGCCCTTTTTGGCCAACCAAGCAACCTGGAAAGGCAAATCAGCGCTCCAAAGAAGTCTCGCTTCCTATGGGTCAAAAGGGCCATGCTGCAAAAATTGTCAAAACCAGAAATGCAGGACAGGCCATGGAGAAATGGCAGCCTTGCTACGCTGATGGGCGGGATGTAAATTGCCAACAGCCACTCTGGAGAAGTGTACGGTGTGTCCTGAAACATCGAAAAAACACAGCTTAGTGAGCATAGGGCACGTCCACTCATGGGCGTATAAATTGGGAAAACTAAAAATCAGCAAGACACAGGCACCCCACAGTTTAGGGCTGCTCTGTTGACAAGAACCTCCACTTCATGACACCTTAAATATCCCAGGAAAGAGAAAAATGGATAAAGAAGTTGTGGTCCTTATGTACAATGGAATATCACTCAGACATGAAATCAATGTCATAAGGCTAGTAGAAGCAAGATGAGTGGACTTAGGTACGACGATTCTAAGTGAAATAAGTCACACAGAAAAAGACACTTATCATAAGCTATCACTTATAGAGGGAATGTAAAAACCGCTACACTTGAACTGAATTACAGAACAGAACAGAATCACACGTTTAGAAAACACACTATGGCTGCTTAACGGGAAAGGTGAGGTGGGGTGATGCATAAAACAAGGGGTTCAAATTCGCTCAGATACCGTTCCATACACCCAATATGTAATAGACAAGACCTACTCCTTGCTCAGTGAACTGGACTCAACACCCCCTATTCACCGCACAAGAATATATGTGACTAGTAACAATCTTAAAACCTATGTATTGATATCTGTCTGGAAGTGAGTCAAGTGGGTGTAAAGCCGCATAAACACAGCCGTGAAAAGCAGCTAAAACCCATTATAAAAATAAATTACTTTTAAAAACCCGTAAAACAAAGACAGTGAAAGAGAGAGAAATTCTTACAAAATTCGTTCAGAGGCTGTGATGCAACCTGGATTGACCATATCTACACGCACAGCTGGATGAGACATAAGGGTGGACAGTCTTGGGGCTGAAAGGTTGGGTTAGGTTGGGTGAGCAAACGCAGACCCTTTAAAGTAATACTGCGTGGTACCCATCCCATGGGTCCCAAGTCTCCAGGTTCAAGGGCATCTTCCTACATCGAAAACATGCATGAGAAACTCAGAAGATGGTACACCGTGTGATTTTGAAAGGTTTCTAAAACGCACCTCATTTCTCATCTCCTTGTGCTCGGGTTCGCCATTCCAGCTACTTTACTAGCAATCTCCCTACTTGGAGAATCAGCACCTTTAACCTCCTGTTCCCTACAGGTTGCAATTTGTCCTGAGGATGAACGGGAAGAGGGGCAACCAATGAGAGACTAGATCTAGCTGTTGGGACAGGCAGAGGTCACTCTATTTTCCCATCAGGAAGAAGAATTAACCACAGGCTCAGCCTGCTGCCAGGAACCAGAATAGGGCATGAGGCAATCCCGTGCTTTTGCGGCCAGCTCTCAAAAAAGACAGTTGAAAAATGGAGCTCAGGGACACTGCAATTCACAAACCCGCAGAGTTATAAGTGATAACTCTCATCCACAGA
The DNA here is from genome assembly GCF_028021215.1 of Eschrichtius robustus. Taxonomy (NCBI): domain Eukaryota; kingdom Metazoa; phylum Chordata; class Mammalia; order Artiodactyla; family Eschrichtiidae; genus Eschrichtius; species Eschrichtius robustus. Next base: position 439,076 of record NW_027175208.1, read on the forward strand.
TATATTGAGGGAAGTCAACGAAGAGGATTTGAAAGCAAGGCAGAATTGCAGGAAACAGATTTCAGGAGGTAGATTCGAATCGCCTTTAAGGCACATGAAAAGCGGCAAAATGTCGACAATGATGCCCTTGGCCAAAAAGGGCGAATGCGTTTTTTCCTGAATATATTCAGGAAAAAACGCATACGCCCTTTTTGGCCAACCAAGCAACCTGGAAAGGCAAATCAGCGCTACAAAGAAGTCTCGCTTCCTATGGGTCAAAAGGGCCATGCTGCAAAAAGTGTCAAAACCAGAAATGCAGGACAGGCCATGGAGAAATGGCAGCCTTGCTACGCTGATGGGCGGGATGTAAATTGCCAACAGCCACTCTGGAGAAGTGTACGGTGTGTCCTGAAACATCGAAAAAACACAGCTTAGTGAGCATAGGGCACGTCCACTCATGGGCGTATAAATTGGGAAAACTAAAAATCAGCAAGACACAGGCACCCCAAAGTTTGGGGCTGCTCTGTTGACAAGAACCTCCACTTCATGACACCTTAAATATCCCAGGAAAGAGAAAAATGGATAAAAAATTGTGGTCCTTATGTACAATGGAATATCACTCAGACATGAAATCAATGTCATAAGGCTAGTAGAAGCAAGATGAGTGGACTTAGGTACAACGATTCTAAGTGAAATAAGTCACACAGAAAAAGACACTTATCATAAGCTATCACTTATAGAGGGAATGTAAAAAACGCTACACTTGAACTGAATTACAAAACAGAACAGAGTCACACGTTTAGAAAACACACTATGGCTGCTTAACGGGAAAGGTGAGGTGGGGTGATGCATAAAACAAGGGGTTCAAATTTGCTCAGATACCGTTCCATACACCCAATATGTAATAGACAAGACCTACTCCTTGCTCCGTGAACTGGACTCAACACCCCCTATTCACCGCACAAGAATATATGTGACTAGTAACAATCTTAAAACCTATGTATTGATATCTGTCTGGAAGTGAGTCAAGTGGGTGTAAATCCGCATAAACACAGCCGTGAAAAGCAGCTAAACCCCATTATAAAAATAAATTACTTTTAAAAACCCGTAAAACAAAGACAGTGAAAGAGAGAGAAATTCTTACAAAATTCGTTCAGGGGCTGTGATGCCACCTGGATTGACCATATCTAGACCCACAGCTGGATGAGACATAAGGGTGGACACTCTTGGGGCTGAGAGGCTGGGTGAGCAAACGCAGACCCTTTAAAGTAATACTGCGTGATACCCATCCCATGGGTCCCAAATCTCCAGGTTCAAGGGCATCTTCCTACATCGAAAACATGCATGAGAAACTCAGAAGATGGTACACCGTGTGATTTTGAAAGGTTTCTAAAACACACCCCATTTCTCATCTCCTTGTGCTCGGGTTCGCCTTTCCAGCTACTTTACTAGCAATCAACTTACTTGGAGAATCAGCACCTTTAACCTCCTGTTCCCTACAGGTTGCAATTTGTCCTGAGGATGAACGGGAAGAGGGGCAACCAATGAGAGACTAGATCTAGGTGTTGGGACAGGCACAGGTCACTCTATTTTCCCATCAGGAAGAAGAATTAATCACAGGCTCAGCCTGCCGCCCAGAAGCACAATAGGGCCTGAGGCAATCCCGCGCTTTTGCGGCCATCTCCCAAAAAAGCGAGTTGAAAAATGGAGCTCAGGGACACTGCAATTCACAAACCCGCAGAGTTATAAATGATAACTCTCATCCACAGATATATTGAGGGAAGGCAACGAAGAGGATTTGAAAGCAAGGCAGAATTGCAGGAAACAGATTTCAGGAGGTAGATTCGAATCGCCTGTAAAGCACATGAAAAGCGGCAAAACGTCGACAATGATGCCCTTGGCCAAGAAGGGCGTATGCGTTTTTTCCTGAATATATTCAGGAAAAAACGCATACGCCCTTTTTGGCCAACCAAGCAACCTGGAAAGGCAAATCAGCGCTACAAAGAAGTCTCGCTTCCCATGGGTCAAAAGGGCCATGCTGCAAAATGTGTCAAAACCAGAAATGCAGGACAGGCCATGGAGAAATGGCAGCCTTGCTACGCTGATGGGCGGGATGTAAATTGCCAACAGCCACTCTGGAGAAGTGTACGGTGTGTCCTGAAACATCGAAAAAACACAGCTTAGTGAGCATAGGGCACGTCCACTCATGGGCGTATAAATTGGGAAAACTAAAAATCAGCAAGACACAGGCACCCCAAAGTTTGGGGCTGCTCTGTTGACAAGAACCTCCACTTCATGACACCTTAAATATCCCAGGAAAGAGAAAAATGGATAAAAAAGTTGTGGTCCTTATGTACAATGGAATATCACTCAGACATGAAATCAATGTCATAAGGATAGTAGAAGCAAGATGAGTGGACTTAGGTATGACGATTCTAAGTGAAATAAGTCACACAGAAAAAGACACTTATCATAAGCTATCACTTATAGAGGGAATGTAAAAACCGCTACACTTGAACTGAATTACAAAACAGAACAGAGTCACACGTTTAGAAAACACACTATGGCTGCTTAACGGGAAAGGTGAGGTGGGGTGATGCATAAAACAAGGGGTTCAAATTTGCTCAGATACCGTTCCATACACCCAATATGTAATAGACAAGACCTACTCCTTGCTCCGTGAACTGGACTCAACACCCCCTATTCACCGCACAAGAATATATGTGACTAGTAACAATCTTAAAACCTATGTATTGATATCTGTCTGGAAGTTAGTCAAGTGGGTGTAAATCCGCATAAACACAGCCGTGAAAAGCAGCTAAACCCCATTATAAAAATAAATTACTTTTAAAAACCCGTAAAACAAAGACAGTGAAAGAGAGAGAAATTCTTACAAAATTCGGTCAGGGGCTGTGATGCCACCTGGATTGACCATATCTAGACCCACAGCTGGATGAGACATAAGGGTGGACACTCTTGGGGCTGAGAGGTTGGGTGAGCAAACGCAGACCCTTTAAAGTAATACTGCGTGATACCCATCCCATGGGTCCCTAATCTCCAGGTTCAAGGGCATCTTCCTACATCGAAAACATGCATGAGAAACTCAGAAGATGGTACACCGTGTGATTTTGAAAGGTTTCTAAAACACACCCCATTTCTCATCTCCTTGTGCTCGGGTTCGCCTTTCCAGCTACTTTACTAGCAATCAACTTACTTGGAGAATCAGCACCTTTAACTTCCTGTTCCCTACAGGTTGCAATTTGTCCTGAGGATGAACGGGAAGAGGGGCAACCAATGAGAGACTAGATCTAGGTGTTGGGACAGGCACAGGTCACTCTATTTTCCCATCAGGAAGAAGAATTAATCACAGGCTCAGCCTGCCGCCCAGAAGCACAATAGGGCCTGAGGCAATCCCGCGCTTTTGCGGCCAGCTCCCAAAAAAGCGAGTTGAAAAATGGAGCTCAGGGACACTGCAATTCACAAACCCGCAGAGTTATAAATGATAACTCTCATCCACAGATATATTGAGGGTAGGCAACGAAGAGGATTTGAAAGCAAGGCAGAATTGCAGGAAACAGATTTCAGGAGGTAGATTCGAATCGCCTGTAAAGCACATGAAAAGCGGCAAAACGTCGACAATGATGCCCTTGGCCAAGAAGGGCGTATGCGTTTTTTCCTGAATATATTCAGGAAAAAACGCATACGCACTTTTTGGCCAACCAAGCAACCTGGAAAGGCAAATCAGCGCTACAAAGAAGTCTCGCTTCCCATCGGTCAAAAGGGCCATGCTGCAAAAAGTGTCAAAACCAGAAATGCAGGACAGGCCATGGAGAAATGGCAGCCTTGCTACACTGATGGGCGGGATGTAAGTTGCCAACAGCCACTCTGGAGAAGTGTACGGTGTGTCCTGAAACATCGAAAAAACACAGCTTAGGGAGCATAGGGCACGTCCACTCATGGGCGTATAAATTGGGAAAACTAAAAATCAGCAAGACACAGGCACCCCAAAGTTTAGGGCTGCTCTGTTGACAAGAATCTCCACTTCATGACACCTTAAATATCCCAGGAAAGAGAAAAATGGATAAAGAAGTTGTGGTCCTTATGTACAATGGAATATCACTCAGACATGAAATCAATGTCATAAGGCTAGTAGAAGCAAGATGAGTGGACTTAGGTACGACGATTCTAAGTGAAATAAGTCACACAGAAAAAGACACTTATCATAAGCTATCACTTATAGAGGGAATGTAAAAACCGCTACACTTGAACTGAATTACAGAACAGAACAGAATCACACGTTTAGAAAACACACTATGGCTGCTTAACGGGAAAGGTGAGGTGGGGTGATGCATAAAACAAGGGGTTCAAATTCGCTCAGATACCGTTCCATACACCCAATATGTAATAGACAAGACCTACTCCTTGCTCAGTGAACTGGACTCAACACCCCCTATTCACCGCACAAGAATATATGTGACTAGTAACAATCTTAAAACCTATGTATTGATATCTGTCTGGAAGTGAGTCAAGTGGGTGTAAAGCCGCATAAACACAGCCGTGAAAAGCAGCTAAACCCCATTATAAAAATAAATTACTTTTAAAAACCCGTAAAACAAAGACAGTGAAAGAGAGAGAAATTCTTACAAAATTCGTTCAGGGGCTGTGATGCAACCTGGATTGACCATATCTAGACCCACAGCTGGATGAGACATAAGGGTGGACACTCTTGGGGCTGAGAGGTTGGGTGAGCAAACGCAGACCCTTTAAACTAATACTGCGTGATACCCATCCCATGGGTCCCTAATCTCCAGGTTCAAGGGCATCTTCCTACATCGAAAACATGCATGAGAAACTCAGAAGATGGTACACCGTGTGATTTTGAAAGGTTTCTAAAACACACCCCATTTCTCATCTCCTTGTGCTCGGGTTCGCCTTTCCAGCTACTTTACTAGCAATCAACTTACTTGGAGAATCAGCACCTTTAACTTCCTGTTCCCTACAGGTTGCAATTTGTCCTGAGGATGAACGGGAAGAGGGGCAACCAATGAGAGACTAGATCTAGGTGTTGGGACAGGCACAGGTCACTCTATTTTCCCATCAGGAAGAAGAATTAATCACAGGCTCAGCCTGCCGCCCAGAAGCACAATAGGGCCTGAGGCAATCCCGCGCTTTTGCGGCCAGCTCCCAAAAAAGCGAGTTGAAAAATGGAGCTCAGGGACACTGCAATTCACAAACCCGCAGAGTTATAAATGATAACTCTCATCCACAGATATATTGAGGGTAGGCAACGAAGAGGATTTGAAAGCAAGGCAGAATTGCAGGAAACAGATTTCAGGAGGTAGATTCGAATCGCCTGTAAAGCACATGAAAAGCGGCAAAACGTCCACAATGATGCCCTTGGCCAAGAAGGGCGTATGCGTTTTTTCCTGAATATATTCAGGAAAAAACGCATACGCACTTTTTGGCCAACCAAGCAACCTGGAAAGGCAAATCAGCGCTACAAAGAAGTCTCGCTTCCCATCGGTCAAAAGGGCCATGCTGCAAAAAGTGTCAAAACCAGAAATGCAGGACAGGCCATGGAGAAATGGCAGCCTTGCTACACTGATGGGCGGGATGTATGTTGCCAACAGCCACTCTGGAGAAGTGTACGGTGTGTCCTGAAACATCGAAAAAACACAGCTTAGGGAGCATAGGGCACGTCCACTCATGGGCGTATAAATTGGGAAAACTAAAAATCAGCAAGACACAGGCACCCCAAAGTTTAGGGCTGCTCTGTTGACAAGAATCTCCACTTCATGACACCTTAAATATCCCAGGAAAGAGAAAAATGGATAAAGAAGTTGTGGTCCTTATGTACAATGGAATATCACTCAGACATGAAATCAATGTCATAAGGCTAGTAGAAGCAAGATGAGTGGACTTAGGTACGACGATTCTAAGTGAAATAAGTCACACAGAAAAAGACACTTATCATAAGCTATCACTTATAGAGGGAATGTAAAAACCGCTACACTTGAACTGAATTACAGAACAGAACAGAATCACACGTTTAGAAAACACACTATGGCTGCTTAACGGGAAAGGTGAGGTGGGGTGATGCATAAAACAAGGGGTTCAAATTCGCTCAGATACCGTTCCATACACCCAATATGTAATAGACAAGACCTACTCCTTGCTCAGTGAACTGGACTCAACACCCCCTATTCACCGCACAAGAATATATGTGACTAGTAACAATCTTAAAACCTATGTATTGATATCTGTCTGGAAGTGAGTCAAGTGGGTGTAAAGCCGCATAAACACAGCCGTGAAAAGCAGCTAAACCCCATTATAAAAATAAATTACTTTTAAAAACCCGTAAAACAAAGACAGTGAAAGAGAGAGAAATTCTTACAAAATTCGTTCAGGGGCTGTGATGCAACCTGGATTGACCATATCTAGACCCACAGCTGGATGAGACATAAGGGTGGACACTCTTGGGGCTGAGAGGTTGGGTGAGGTTGGGTGAGCAAACGCAGACCCTTTAAAGTAATACTGCATGGTACCCAACCCATGGGTCCCAAATCTCCAGGTTCAAGGGCATCTTCCTACATCGAAAACTTGCATGAGGAACCCAGAAGAAGGTACACCATGTGATTTTGAAAGGTTTCTAAAACGCACCTCAATTCTCATCTCCTTGTGCTCGGGTTCGCCATTCCAGCTACTTCACTAGCAATCTCCCTACTTGGAGAATCAGCACCTTTAACCTCCTGTTCTGTACAGGTTGCAATTTGTCCTGAGGATGAACGGGAAGAGGGGAAACCAATGAGAGAATAGATCTAGGTGTTGGGACAGGCACAGGTCACTCTATTTTCCCATCAGGAAGAAGAATTAACCACAGGCTCAGCCTGCCGCCGGGAACCAGAATAGGGCCTGAGGCAATCCCGTGCTTTTGCGGCCAGCTCCCAAAACAGACAGTTGAAAAATGGAGCTCAGGGGGACTGCCATTCACAAACCTGCTGAGTTATAAATGATAACTCTCGTCCACAAATATATTGAGGGAAGGCAACGAAGAGGATTTGAAAGCAAGGCAGAATTGCAGGAAACAGGTTTCAGGAGGTAGATTCGAATCGCCTTTAAAGCACATGAAAAGCGGCAAAACGTCGACAATGATGCCCTTGGCCAAAAAGGGCGTATGCGTTTTTTCCTGAATATATTCAGGAAAAAACGCATACGCCCTTTTTGGCCAACCAAGCAACCTGGAAAGGCAAATCAGCGCTACAAAGAAGTCTCGCTTCCCATCGGTCAAAAGGGCCATGCTGCAAAAAGTGACAAAACCAGAAATGCAGGACAGGCCATGGAGAAATGGCAGCCTTGCTACGCTGATGGGCGGGATGTTAATTGCCAACAGCCACTCTGGAGAAGTGTACGGTGTGTCCTGAAACATCGAAAAAACACAGCTTAGGGAGCATAGGGCACGTCCACTCATGGGCGTATAAATTGGGAAAACTAAAAATCAGCAAGACACAGGCACCCCAAAGTTTAGGGCTGCTCTGTTGACAAGAACCTCCACTTCATGACACCTTAAATATCCCAGGAAAGAGAAAAATGGATAAAGAAGTTGTGGTCCTTATGTACAATGCAATATCACTCAGACATGAAATCAATGTCATAAGGCTAGTAGAAGCAAGATGAGTGGACTTAGGTACGACGATTCTAAGTGAAATAAGTCACACAGAAAAAGACACTTATCATAAGCTATCACTTATAGAGGGAATGTAAAAACCGCTACACTTGAACTGAATTACAGAACAGAACAGAATCACACGTTTAGAAAACACACTATGGCTGCTTAACGGGAAAGGTGAGGTGGGGTGATGCATAAAACAAGGGGTTCAAATTCGCTCAGATACCGTTCCATACACCCAATATGTAATAGACAAGACCTACTCCTTGCTCAGTGAACTGGACTCAACACCCCCTATTCACCGCACAAGAATATATGTGACTAGTAACAATCTTAAAACCTATGTATTGATATCTGTCTGGAAGTGAGTCAAGTGGGTGTAAAGCCGCATAAACACAGCCGTGAAAAGCAGCTAAACCCCATTATAAAAATAAATTACTTTTAAAAACCCGTAAAACAAAGACAGTGAAAGAGAGAGAAATTCTTACAAAATTCGTTCAGAGGCTGTGATGCAACCTGGATTGACCATATCTACACGCACAGCTGGATGAGACATAAGGGTGGACAGTCTTGGGGCTGAAAGGTTGGGTTAGGTTGGGTGAGCAAACGCAGACCCTTTAAAGTAATACTGCGTGGTACCCATCCCATGGGTCCCAAGTCTCCAGGTTCAAGGGCATCTTCCTACATCGAAAACATGCATGAGAAACTCAGAAGATGGTACACCGTGTGATTTTGAAAGGTTTCTAAAACGCACCTCATTTCTCATCTCCTTGTGCTCGGGTTCGCCATTCCAGCTACTTTACTAGCAATCTCCCTACTTGGAGAATCAGCACCTTTAACCTCCTGTTCCCTACAGGTTGCAATTTGTCCTGAGGATGAACGGGAAGAGGGGCAACCAATGAGAGACTAGATCTAGCTGTTGGGACAGGCACAGGTCACTCTATTTTCCCATCAGGAAGAAGAATTAACCACAGGCTCAGCCTGCTGCCAGGAACCAGAATAGGGCCTGAGGCAATCCCGTGCTTTTGCGGCCAGCTCTCAAAAAAGACAGTTGAAAAATGGAGCTCAGGGACACTGCAATTCACAAACCCGCAGAGTTATAAGTGATAACTCTCATCCACAGATATATTGAGGGAAGTCAACGAAGAGGATTTGAAAGCAAGGCAGAACTGCAGGAAACAGATTTCAGGAGTTAGATTCGAATCGCCTTTAAGGCACATGAAAAGCGGCAAAACGTCGACAATGATGCCCTTGGCCAAAAAGGGCGAATGCGTTTTTTCCTGAATATATTCAGGAAAAAACGCATACGCCCTTTTTGGCCAACCAAGCAACCTGGAAAGGCAAATCAGCGCTACAAAGAAGTCTCGCTTCCTATGGGTCAAAAGGGCCATGCTGCAAAAAGTGTCAAAACCAGAAATGCAGGACAGGCCATGGAGAAATGGCAGCCTTGCTACGCTGATGGGCGGGATGTAAATTGCCAACAGCCACTCTGGAGAAGTGTACGGTGTGTCCTGAAACATCAAAAAAACACAGCTTAGTGAGCATAGGGCACGTCCACTCATGGGCGTATAAATTGGGAAAACTAAAAATCAGCAAGACACAGGCACCCCAAAGTTTGGGGCTGCTCTGTTGACAAGAACCTCCACTTCATGACACCTTAAATATCCCAGGAAAGAGAAAAATGGATAAAAAAGTTGTGGTCCTTATGTACAATGGAATATCACTCAGACATGAAATCAATGTCATAAGGCTAGTAGAAGCAAGATGAGTGGACTTAGGTACGACGATTCTAAGTGAAATAAGTCACACAGAAAAAGACACTTATCATAAGCTATCACTTATAGAGGGAATGTAAAAACCGCTACACTTGAACTGAATTACAGAACAGAACAGAATCACACGTTTAGAAAACACACTATGGCTGCTTAACGGGAAAGGTGAGGTGGGGTGATGCATAAAACAAGGGGTTCAAATTCGCTCAGATACCGTTCCATACACCCAATATGTAGTAGACAAGACCTACTCCTTGCTCAGTGAACTGGACTCAACACCCCCTATTCACCGCACAAGAATATATGTGACTAGTAACAATCTTAAAACATATGTATTGATATCTGTCTGGAAGTGAGTCAAGTGGGTGTAAATCCGCATAAACACAGCCGTGAAAAGCAGCTAAACCCCATTATAAAAATAAATTACTTTTAAAAACCCGTAAAACAAAGACAGTGAAAGAGAGAGAAATTCTTACAAAATTCGTTCAGGGGCTGTGATGCAACCTGGATTGACCATATCTAGACCCACAGCTGGATGAGACATAAGGGTGGACACTCTTGGGGCTGAGAGGTTGGGTGAGGTTGGGTGAGCAAACGCAGACCCTTTAAAGTAATACAGCATGGTACCCAACCCATGGGTCCCAAATCTCCAGGTTCAAGGGCATCTTCCTACATCGAAAACTTGCATGAGGAACCCAGAAGAAGGTACACCGTGTGATTTTGAAAGGTTTCTAAAACGCACCTCATTTCTCATCTCCTTGTGCTCGGGTTCGCCATTCCAGCTACTTCACTATCAATCTCCCTACTTGGAGAATCAGCACCTTTAACCTCCTGTTCTGTACAGGTTGCAATTTGTCCTGAGGATGAACGGGAAGAGGGGAAACCAATGAGAGAATAGATCTAGGTGTTGGGACAGGCACAGGTCACTCTATTTTCCCATCAGGAAGAAGAATTAACCACAGGCTCAGCCTGCCGCCGGGAACCAGAATAGGGCCTGAGGCAATCCCGTGCTTTTGCGGCCAGCTCCCAAAACAGACAGTTGAAAAATGGAGCTCAGGGGGACTGCCATTCACAAACCTGCTGAGTTATAAATGATAACTCTCGTCCACAAATATATTGAGGGAAGGCAACGAAGAGGATTTGAAAGCAAGGCAGAATTGCAGGAAACAGGTTTCAGGAGGTAGATTAGAATCGCCTTTAAAGCACATGAAAAGCGGCAAAACGTCGACAATGATGCCCTTGGCCAAAAAGGGCGTATGCGTTTTTTCCTGAATATATTCAGGAAAAAACACATACGCCCTTTTTGGCCAACCAAGCAACCTGGAAAGGCAAATCAGCGCTACAAAGAAGTCTCGCTTCCCATCGGTCAAAAGGGCCATGCTGCAAAAAGTGTCAAAACCAGAAATGCAGGACAGGCCATGGAGAAATGGCAGCCTTGCTACGCTGATGGGCGGGATGTAAGTTGCCAACAGCCACTCTGGAGAAGTGTACGGTGTGTCCTGAAACATCGAAAAAACACAGCTTAGGGAGCATAGGGCACGTCCACTCATGGGCGTATAAATTGGGAAAACTAAAAATCAGCAAGACACAGGCACCCCAAAGTTTAGGGCTGCTCTGTTGACAAGAACCTCCACTTCATGACACCTTAAATATCCCAGGAAAGAGAAAAATGGATAAAGAAGTTGTGGTCCTTATGTACAATGGAATATCACTCAGACATGAAATCAATGTCATAAGGCTAGTAGAAGCAAGATGAGTGGACTTAGGTACGAAGATTCTAAGTGAAATAAGTCACACAGAAAAAGACACATATCATAAGCTATCACTTATAGAGGGAATGTAAAAACCGCTACACTTGAACTGAATTACAGAACAGAACAGAATCACACGTTTAGAAAACACACTATGGCTGCTTAACGGGAAAGGTGAGGTGGGGTGATGCATAAAACAAGGGGTTCAAATTCGCTCAGATACCGTTCCATACACCCAATATGTAATAGACAAGACCTACTCCTTGCTCAGTGAACTGGACTCAACACCCCCTATTCACCGCACAAGAATATATGTGACTAGTAACAGTCTTAAAACCTATGTATTGATATCTGTCTGGAAGTGAGTCAAGTGGGTGTAAAGCCGCATAAACACAGCCGTGAAAAGCAGCTAAACCCCATTATAAAAATAAATTACTTTTAAAAACCCGTAAAACAAAGACAGTGAAAGTAAGAGAAATTCTTACAAAATTCGTTCAGGGGCTGTGATGCAACCTGGATTGACCATATCTACACGCACAGCTGGATGAGACATAAGGGTGGACAGTCTTGGGGCTGAAAGGTTGGGTTAGGTTGGGTGAGCAAACGCAGACCCTTTAAAGTAATACTGCGTGGTACCCATCCCATGGGTCCCAAGTCTCCAGGTTCAGGGGCATCTTCCTACATCGAAAACATGCATGAGAAACTCAGAAGATGGTACACCGTGTGATTTTGAAAGGTTTCTAAAACGCACCTCATTTCTCATCTCCTTGTGCTCGGGTTCGCCATTCCAGCTACTTTACTAGCAATCTCCCTACTTGGAGAATCAGCACCTTTAACCTCCTGTTCCCTACAGGTTGCAATTTGTCCTGAGGATGAACAGGAAGAGGGGCAACCAATGAGAGACTAGATCTAGCTGTTGGGACAGGCACAGGTCACTCTATTTTCCCATCAGGAAGAAGAATTAACCACAGGCTCAGCCTGCTGCCAGGAACCAGAATAGGGCCTGAGGCAATCCCGTGCTTTTGCGGCCAGCTCTCAAAAAAGACAGTTGAAAAATGGAGCTCAGGGACACTGCAATTCACAAACCCGCAGAGTTATAAGTGATAACTCTCATCCACGGATATATTGAGGGAAGTCAACGAAGAGGATTTGAAAGCAAGGCAGAATTGCAGGAAACAGATTTCAGGAGGTAGATTCGAATCGCCTTTAAGGCACATGAAAAGCGGCAAAACGTCGACAATGATGCCCTTGGCCAAAAAGGGCGTATGCGTTTTTTCCTGAATATATTCAGGAAAAAACGCATACGCCCTTTTTGGCCAACCAAGCAACCTGGAAAGGCAAATCAGCGCTACAAAGAAGTCTCGCTTCCTATGGGTCAAAAGGGCCATGCTGCAAAAATTGTCAAAACCAGAAATGCAGGACAGGCCATGGAGAAATGGCAGCCTTGCTACGCTGATGGGCGGGATGTAAATTGCCAACAGCCACTCTGGAGAAGTGTACGGTGTGTCCTGAAACATCGAAAAAACACAGCTTAGTGAGCATAGGGCACGTCCACTCATGGGCGTATAAATTGGGAAAACTAAAAATCAGCAAGACACAGGCACCCCACAGTTTAGGGCTGCTCTGTTGACAAGAACCTCCACTTCATGACACCTTAAATATCCCAGGAAAGAGAAAAATGGATAAAGAAGTTGTGGTCCTTATGTACAATGGAATATCACTCAGACATGAAATCAATGTCATAAGGCTAGTAGAAGCAAGATGAGTGGACTTAGGTACGACGATTCTAAGTGAAATAAGTCACACAGAAAAAGACACTTATCATAAGCTATCACTTATAGAGGGAATGTAAAAACCGCTACACTTGAACTGAATTACAGAACAGAACAGAATCACACGTTTAGAAAACACACTATGGCTGCTTAACGGGAAAGGTGAGGTGGGGTGATGCATAAAACAAGGGGTTCAAATTCGCTCAGATACCGTTCCATACACCCAATATGTAATAGACAAGACCTACTCCTTGCTCAGTGAACTGGACTCAACACCCCCTATTCACCGCACAAGAATATATGTGACTAGTAACAATCTTAAAACCTATGTATTGATATCTGTCTGGAAGTGAGTCAAGTGGGTGTAAAGCCGCATAAACACAGCCGTGAAAAGCAGCTAAACCCCATTATAAAAATAAATTACTTTTAAAAACCCGTAAAACAAAGACAGTGAAAGAGAGAGAAATTCTTACAAAATTCGTTCAGGGGCTGTGATGCAACCTGGATTGACCATATCTAGACCCACAGCTGGATGAGACATAAGGGTGGACACTCTTGGGGCTGAGAGGTTGGGTGAGGTTGGGTGAGCAAACGCAGACCCTTTAAAGTAATACTGCATGGTACCCATCCCATGGGTCCCAAATCTCCAGTTTCAAGGGCATCTTCCTACATCGAAAACTTGCATGAGGAACCCAGAAGAAGGTACACCGTGTGATTTTGAAAGGTTTCTAAAACGCACCTCATTTCTCATCTCCTTGTGCTCGGGTTCGCCATTCCAGCTACTTCACTATCAATCTCCCTACTTGGAGAATCAGCACCTTTAACCTCCTGTTCTGTACAGGTTGCAATTTGTCCTGAGGATGAACGGGAAGAGGGGAAACCAATGAGAGAATAGATCTAGTTGTTGGGACAGGCACAGGTCACTCTATTTTCCCATCAGGAAGAAGAATTAACCACAGGCTCAGCCTGCCGCCGGGAACCAGAATAGGGCCTGAGGCAATCCCGTGCTTTTGCGGCCAGCTCCCAAAAAAGACAGTTGAAAAATGGAGCTCAGGGAGACTGCCATTCACAAACCTGCTGAGTTATAAATGATAACTCTCGTCCACAAATATATTGAGGGAAGGCAACGAAGAGGATTTGAAAGCAAGGCAGAATTGCAGGAAACAGGTTTCAGGAGGTAGATTCGAATCGCCTTTAAAGCACATGAAAAGCGGCAAAACGTCGACAATGATGCCCTTGGCCAAAAAGGGCGTATGCGTTTTTTCCTGAATATATTCAGGAAAAAACGCATACGCCCTTTTTGGCCAACCAAGCAACCTGGAAAGGCAAATCAGTGCTACAAAGAAGTCTCGCTTCCCATCGGTCAAAAGGGTCATGCTGCAAAAAGTGTCAAAACCAGAAATGCAGGACAGGCCATGGAGAAATGGCAGCCTTGCTACGCTGATGGGCGGGATGTTTATTGCCAACAGCCACTCTGGAGAAGTGTACGGTGTGTCCTGAAACATCGAAAAAACACAGCTTAGGGAGCATAGGGCACGTCCACTCATGGGCGTATAAATTGGGAAAACTAAAAATCAGCAAGACACAGGCACCCCAAAGTTTAGGGCTGCTCTGTTGACAAGAACCTCCACTTCATGACACCTTAAATATCCCAGGAAAGAGAAAAATGGATAAAGAAGTTGTGGTCCTTATGTACAATGAAATATCACTCAGACATGAAATCAATGTCATAAGGCTAGTAGAAGCAAGATGAGTGGACTTAGGTACGACGATTCTAAGTGAAATAAGTCACACAGAAAAAGACACTTATCATAAGCTATCACTTATAGAGGGAATGTAAAAACCGCTACACTTGAACTGAATTACAGAACAGAACAGAATCACACGTTTAGAAAACACACTATGGCTGTTTAACGGGAAAGGTGAGGTGGGGTGATGCATAAAACAAGGGTTTCAAATTCGCTCAGATACCGTTCCATACACCCAATATGTAATAGACAAGACCTACTCCTTGCTCAGTGAACTGGACTCAACACCCCCTATTCACCGCACAAGAATATATGTGACTAGTAACAATCTTAAAACCTATGTATTGATATCTGTCTGGAAGTGAGTCAAGTGGGTGTAAATCCGCATAAACACAGCCGTGAAAAGCAGCTAAACCCCATTATAAAAATAAATTACTTTTAAAATCCCGTAAAATAAAGACAGTGAAAGAGAGAGAAATTCTTACAAAATTCGTTCAGGGGCTGTGATGCAACCTGGATTGACCATATCTACACGCACAGCTGGATGAGACATAAGGGTGGACAGTCTTGGGGCTGAAAGGTTGGGTTAGGTTGGGTGAGCAAACGCAGACCCTTTAAAGTAATACTGCGTGGTACCCATCCCATGGGTCCCAAGTCTCCAGGTTCAAGGGCATCTTCCTACATCGAAAACATGCATGAGAAACTCAGAAGATGGTACACCGTGTGATTTTGAAAGGTTTCTAAAACGCACCTCATTTCTCATCTCCTTGTGCTCGGGTTCGCCATTCCAGCTACTTTACTAGCAATCTCCCTACTTGGAGAATCAGCACCTTTAACCTCCTGTTCCCTACAGGTTGCAATTTGTCCTGAGGATGAACGGGAAGAGGGGCAACCAATGAGAGACTAGATCTAGCTGTTGGGACAGGCACAGGTCACTCTATTTTCCCATCAGGAAGAAGATTTAACCACAGGCTCAGCCTGCTGCCAGGAACCAGAATAGGGCCTGAGGCAATCCCGTGCTTTTGCGGCCAGCTCTCAAAAAAGACAGTTGAAAAATGGAGCTCAGGGACACTGCAATTCACAAACCCGCAGACTTATAAGTGATAACTCTCATCCACAGATATATTGAGGGAAGTCAACGAAGAGGATTTGAAAGCAAGGCAGAATTGCAGGAAACAGATTTCAGGAGGTAGATTCGAATCGCCTTTAAGGCACATGAAAAGCGGCAAAACGTCGACAATGATGCCCTTGGCCAAAAAGGGCGTATGCGTTTTTTCCTGAATATATTCAGGAAAAAACGCATACGCCCTTTTTGGCCAACCAAGCAACCTGGAAAGGCAAATCAGCGCTACAAAGAAGTCTTGCTTCCTATGGGTCAAAAGGGCCATGCTGCAAAAAGTGTCAAAACCAGAAATGCAGGACAGGCCATGGAGAAATGGCAGCCTTGCTACGCTGATGGGCGGGATGTAAATTGCCAACAGCCACTCTGGAGAAGTGTACGGTGTGTCCTGAAACATCGAAAAAACACAGCTTAGTGAGCATAGGGCACGTCCACTCATGGGCGTATAAATTGGGAAAACTAAAAATCAGCAAGACACAGGCACCCCAAAGTTTAGGGCTGCTCTGTTGACAAGAATCTCCACTTCATGACACCTTAAATATCCCAGGAAAGAGAAAAATGGATAAAGAAGTTGTGGTCCTTATGTACAATGGAATATCACTCAGACATGAAATCAATGTCATAAGGCTAGTAGAAGCAAGATGAGTGGACTTAGGTACGACGATTCTAAGTGAAATATGTCACACAGAAAAAGACACTTATCATAAGCTATCACTTATAGAGGGAATGTAAAAACCGCTACACTTGAACTGAATTACAGAACAGAACAGAATCACACGTTTAGAAAACACACTATGGCTGCTTAACGGGAAAGGTGAGGTGGGGTGATGCATAAAACAAGGGGTTCAAATTCGCTCAGATACCGTTCCATACACCCAATATGTAATAGACAAGACCTACTCCTTGCTCCGTGAACTGGACTCAACACCCCCTATTCACCGCACAAGAATATATGTGACTAGTAACAATCTTAAAATCTATGTATTGATATCTGTCTGGAAGTGAGTCAAGTGGGTGTAAATCCGCATAAACACAGCCGTGAAAAGCAGCTAAACCCCATTATAAAAATAAATTACTTTTAAAAACCCGTAAAACAAAGACAGTGAAAGAGAGAGAAATTCTTACAAAATTCGTTCAGGGGCTGTGATGCCACCTGGATTGACCATATCTAGACCCACAGCTGGATGAGACATAAGGGTGGACACTCTTGGGGCTGAGAGGTTGGGTGAGCAAACGCAGACCCTTTAAAGTAATACTGCGTGATACCCATCCCATGGGTCCCAAATCTCCAGGTTCAAGGGCATCTTCCTACATCGAAAACATGCATGAGAAACTCAGAAGATGGTACACCATGTGATTTTGAAAGGTTTCTAAAACACACCCCATTTCTCATCTCCTTGTGCTCGGGTTCGCCTTTCCAGCTACTTTACTAGCAATCAACTTACTTGGAGAATCAGCACCTTTAACCTCCTGTTCCCTACAGGTTGCAATTTGTCCTGAGGATGAACGGGAAGAGGGGGAACCAATGAGAGACTAGATCTAGGTGTTGGGACAGGCACAGGTCACTCTATTTTCCCAACAGGAAGAAGAATTAATCACAGGCTCAGCCTGCCGCCCAGAAGCACAATAGGGCCTGAGGCAATCCCGCGCTTTTGCGGCCAGCTCCCAAAAAAGCGAGTTGAAAAATGGAGCTCAGCGACACTGCAATTCACAAACCCGCAGAGTTATAAATGATAACTCTCATCCACAGATATATTGAGGGAAGGCAACGAAGAGGATTTGAAAGCAAGGCAGAATTGCAGGAAACAGATTTCAGGAGGTAGATTCGAATCGCCTGTAAAGCACATGAAAAGCGGCAAAACGTCGACAATGATGCCCTTGGCCAAGAAGGGCGTATGCGTTTTTTCCTGAATATATTCAGGAAAAAACGCATACGCACTTTTTGGCCAACCAAGCAACCTGGAAAGGCAAATCAGCGCTACAAAGAAGTCTCGCTTCCCATCGGTCAAAAGGGCCATGCTACAAAATGTGTCAAAACCAGAAATGCAGGACAGGCCATGGAGAAATGGCAGCCTTGCTACGCTGATGGGCGGGATGTAAGTTGCCAACAGCCACTCTGGAGAAGTGTACGGTGTGTCCTGAAACATCGAAAAAACACAGCTTAGGGAGCATAGGGCACGTCCACTCATGGGCGTATAAATTGGGAAAACTAAAAATCAGCAAGACACAGGCACCCCAAAGTTTAGGGCTGCTCTGTTGACAAGAATCTCCACTTCATGACACCTTAAATATCCCAGGAAAGAGAAAAATGGATAAAGAAGTTGTGGTCCTTATGTACAATGCAATATCACTCAGACATGAAATCAATGTCATAAGGCTAGTAGAAGCAAGATGAGTGGACTTAGGTACGACGATTCTAAGTGAAATAAGTCACACAGAAAAAGACACTTATCATAAGCTATCACTTATAGAGGGAATGTAAAAACCGCTACACTTGCACTGAATTACAGAACAGAACAGAATCACACGTTTAGAAAACACACTATGGCTGCTTAACGGGAAAGGTGAGGTGGGGTGATGCATAAAACAAGGGGTTCAAATTCGCTCTGATACCGTTCCATACACCCAATATGTAATAGACAAGACCTACTCCTTGCTCAGTGAACTGGACTCAACACCCCCTATTCACCGCACAAGAATATATGTGACTAGTAACAATCTTAAAACCTATGTATTGATATCTGTCTGGAAGTGAGTCAAGTGGGTGTAAAGCCGCATAAACACAGCCGTGAAAAGCAGCTAAACCCCATTATAAAAATAAATTACTTTTAAAAACCCGTAAAACAAAGACAGTGAAAGAGAGAGAAATTCTTACAAAATTCGTTCAGGGGCTGTGATGCAACCTGGATTGACCATATCTAGACCCACAGCTGGATGAGACATAAGGGTGGACACTCTTGGGGCTGAGAGGTTGGGTGAGGTTGGGTGAGCAAACACAGACCCTTTAAAGTAATACTGCATGGTACCCATCCCATGGGTCCCAAATCTCCAGGTTCAAGGGCATCTTCCTACATCGAAAACTTGCATGAGGAACCCAGAAGAAGGTACACCGTGTGATTTTGAAAGGTTTCTAAAACGCACCTCATTTCTCATCTCCTTGTGCTCGGGTTCGCCATTCCAGCTACTTCACCAACAATCTCCCTACTTGGAGAATCAGCACCTTTAACCTCCTGTTCTGTACAGGTTGCAATTTGTCCTGAGGATGAACGGGAAGAGGGGAAACCAATGAGAGAATAGATCTAGGTGTTGGGACAGGCACAGGTCACTCTATTTTCCCATCAGGAAGAAGAATTAACCACAGGCTCAGCCTGCCGCCGGGAACCAGAATAGGGCCTGAGGCAATCCCGTGCTTTTGCGGCCAGCTCCCAAAAAAGATAGTTGAAAAATGGAGCTCAGGGAGACTGCCATTCACAAACCTGCTGAGTTATAAATGATAACTCTCGTCCACAAATATATTGAGGGAAGGCAACGAAGAGGATTTGAAAGCAAGGCAGAATTGCAGGAAACAGGTTTCAGGAGGTAGATTCGAATCGCCTTTAAAGCACATGAAAAGCGGCAAAACGTCGACAATGATGCCCTTGGCCAAAAAGGGCGTATGCGTTTTTTCCTGAATATATTCAGGAAAAAACGCATACGCCCTTTTTGGCCAACCAAGCAACCTGGAAAGGCAAATCAGTGCTACAAAGAAGTCTCGCTTCCCATCGGTCAAAAGGGTCATGCTGCAAAAAGTGTCAAAACCAGAAATGCAGGACAGGCCATGGAGAAATGGCAGCCTTGCTACGCTGATGGGCGGGATGTTAATTGCCAACAGCCACTCTGGAGAAGTGTACGGTGTGTCCTGAAACATCGAAAAAACACAGCTTAGGGAGCATAGGGCACGTCCACTCATGGGCGTATAAATTGGGAAAACTAAAAATCAGCAAGACACAGGCACCCCAAAGTTTAGGGCTGCTCTGTTGACAAGAATCTCCACTTCATGACACCTTAAATATCCCAGGAAAGAGAAAAATGGATAAAGAAGTTGTGGTCCTTATGTACAATGCAATATCACTCAGACATGAAATCAATGTCATAAGGCTAGTAGAAGCAAGATGAGTGGACTTAGGTATGACGATTCTAAGTGAAATAAGTCACACAGAAAAAGACACTTATCATAAGCTATCACTTATAGAGGGAATGTAAAAACCGCTACACTTGCACTGAATTACAGAACAGAACAGAATCACACGTTTAGAAAACACACTATGGCTGCTTAACGGGAAAGGTGAGGTGGGGTGATGCATAAAACAAGGGGTTCAAATTCGCTCTGATACCGTTCCATACACCCAATATGTAATAGACAAGACCTACTCCTTGCTCAGTGAACTGGACTCAACACCCCCTATTCACCGCACAAGAATATATGTGACTAGTAACAATCTTAAAACCTATGTATTGATATCTGTCTGGAAGTGAGTCAAGTGGGTGTAAAGCCGCATAAACACAGCCGTGAAAAGCAGCTAAACCCCATTATAAAAATAAATTACTTTTAAAAACCCGTAAAACAAAGACAGTGAAAGAGAGAGAAATTCTTACAAAATTCGTTCAGGGGCTGTGATGCAACCTGGATTGACCATATCTAGACCCACAGCTGGATGAGACATAAGGGTGGACACTCTTGGGGCTGAGAGGTTGGGTGAGGTTGGGTGAGCAAACACAGACCCTTTAAAGTAATACTGCATGGTACCCATCCCATGGGTCCCAAATCTCCAGGTTCAAGGGCATCTTCCTACATCGAAAACTTGCATGAGGAACCCAGAAGAAGGTACACCGTGTGATTTTGAAAGGTTTCTAAAACGCACCTCATTTCTCATCTCCTTGTGCTCGGGTTCGCCATTCCAGCTACTTCACCAACAATCTCCCTACTTGGAGAATCAGCACCTTTAACCTCCTGTTCTGTACAGGTTGCAATTTGTCCTGAGGATGAACGGGAAGAGGGGAAACCAATGAGAGAATAGATCTAGGTGTTGGGACAGGCACAGGTCACTCTATTTTCCCATCAGGAAGAAGAATTAACCACAGGCTCAGCCTGCCGCCGGGAACCAGAATAGGGCCTGAGGCAATCCCGTGCTTTTGCGGCCAGCTCCCAAAAAAGATAGTTGAAAAATGGAGCTCAGGGAGACTGCCATTCACAAACCTGCTGAGTTATAAATGATAACTCTCGTCCACAAATATATTGAGGGAAGGCAACGAAGAGGATTTGAAAGCAAGGCAGAATTGCAGGAAACAGGTTTCAGGAGGTAGATTCGAATCGCCTTTAAAGCACATGAAAAGCGGCAAAACGTCGACAATGATGCCCTTGGCCAAAAAGGGCGTATGCGTTTTTTCCTGAATATATTCAGGAAAAAACGCATACGCCCTTTTTGGCCAACCAAGCAACCTGGAAAGGCAAATCAGTGCTACAAAGAAGTCTCGCTTCCCATCGGTCAAAAGGGTCATGCTGCAAAAAGTGTCAAAACCAGAAATGCAGGACAGGCCATGGAGAAATGGCAGCCTTGCTACGCTGATGGGCGGGATGTTAATTGCCAACAGCCACTCTGGAGAAGTGTACGGTGTGTCCTGAAACATCGAAAAAACACAGCTTAGGGAGCATAGGGCACGTCCACTCATGGGCGTATAAATTGGGAAAACTAAAAATCAGCAAGACACAGGCACCCCAAAGTTTAGGGCTGCTCTGTTGACAAGAACCTCCACTTCATGACACCTTAAATATCCCAGGAAAGAGAAAAATGGATAAAGAAGTTGTGGTCCTTATGTACAATGAAATATCACTCAGACATGAAATCAATGTCATAAGGCTAGTAGAAGCAAGATGAGTGGACTTAGGTACGACGATTCTAAGTGAAATAAGTCACACAGAAAAAGACACTTATCATAAGCTATCACTTGTAGAGGGAATGTAAAAACCGCTACACTTGAACTGAATTACAGAACAGAACAGAATCACACGTTTAGAAAACACACTATGGCTGTTTAACGGGAAAGGTGAGGTGGGGTGATGCATAAAACAAGGGTTTCAAATTCGCTCAGATACCGTTCCATACACCCAATATGTAATAGACAAGACCTACTCCTTGCTCAGTGAACTGGACTCAACACCCCCTATTCACCGCACAAGAATATATGTGACTAGTAACAATCTTAAAACCTATGTATTGATATCTGTCTGGAAGTGAGTCAAGTGGGTGTAAATCCGCATAAACACAGCCGTGAAAAGCAGCTAAACCCCATTATAAAAATAAATTACTTTTAAAATCCCGTAAAATAAAGACAGTGAAAGAGAGAGAAATTCTTACAAAATTCGTTCAGGGGCTGTGATGCAACCTGGATTGACCATATCTACACGCACAGCTGGATGAGACATAAGGGTGGACAGTCTTGGGGCTGAAAGGTTCGGTTAGGTTGGGTGAGCAAACGCAGACCCTTTAAAGTAATACTGCGTGGTACCCATCCCATGGGTCCCAAGTCTCCAGGTTCAAGGGCATCTTCCTACATCGAAAACATGCATGAGAAACTCAGAAGATGGTACACCGTGTGATTTTGAAAGGTTTCTAAAACGCACCTCATTTCTCATCTCCTTGTGCTCGGGTTCGCCATTCCAGCTACTTTACTAGCAATCTCCCTACTTGGAGAATCAGCACCTTTAACCTCCTGTTCCCTACAGGTTGCAATTTGTCCTGAGGATGAACGGGAAGAGGGGCAACCAATGAGAGACTAGATCTAGGTGTTGGGACAGGCACAGGTCACTCTATTTTCCCATCAGGAAGAAGATTTAACCACAGGCTCAGCCTGCTGCCAGGAACCAGAATAGGGCCTGAGGCAATCCCGTGCTTTTGAGGCCAGCTCTCAAAAAAGACAGTTGAAAAATGGAGCTCAGGGACACTGCAATTCACAAACCCGCAGACTTATAAGTGATAACTCTCATCCACAGATATATTGAGGGAAGTCAACGAAGAGGATTTGAAAGCAAGGCAGAATTGCAGGAAACAGATTTCAGGAGGTAGATTCGAATCGCCTTTAAGGCACATGAAAAGCGGCAAAACGTCGACAATGATGCCCTTGGCCAAAAAGGGCGTATGCGTTTTTTCCTGAATATATTCAGGAAAAAACGCATACGCCCTTTTTGGCCAACCAAGCAACCTGGAAAGGCAAATCAGCGCTACAAAGAAGTCTTGCTTCCTATGGGTCAAAAGGGCCATGCTGCAAAAAGTGTCAAAACCAGAAATGCAGGACAGGCCATGGAGAAATGGCAGCCTTGCTACGCTGATGGGCGGGATGTAAATTGCCAACAGCCACTCTGGAGAAGTGTACGGTGTGTCCTGAAACATCGAAAAAACACAGCTTAGTGAGCATAGGGCACGTCCACTCATGGGCGTATAAATTGGGAAAACTAAAAATCAGCAAGACACAGGCACCCCAAAGTTTGGGGCTGCTCTGTTGACAAGAACCTCCACTTCATGACACCTTAAATATCCCAGGAAAGAGAAAAATGGATAAAAAATTGTGGTCCTTATGTACAATGGAATATCACTCAGACATGAAATCAATGTCATAAGGCTAGTAGAAGCAAGATGAGTGGACTTAGGTACAACGATTCTAAGTGAAATAAGTCACACAGAAAAAGACACTTATCATAAGCTATCACTTATAGAGGGAATGTAAAAAACGCTACACTTGAACTGAATTACAAAACAGAACAGAGTCACACGTTTAGAAAACACACTATGGCTGCTTAACGGGAAAGGTGAGGTGGGGTGATGCATAAAACAAGGGGTTCAAATTTGCTCAGATACCGTTCCATACACCCTATATGTAATAGACAAGACCTACTCCTTGCTCCGTGAACTGGACTCAACACCCCCTATTCACCGCACAAGAATATATGTGACTAGTAACAATCTTAAAACCTATGTATTGATATCTGTCTGGAAGTGAGTCAAGTGGGTGTAAATCCGCATAAACACAGCCGTGAAAAGCAGCTAAACCCCATTATAAAAATAAATTACTTTTAAAATCCCGTAAAATAAAGACAGTGAAAGAGAGAGAAATTCTTACAAAATTCGTTCAGGGGCTGTGATGCCACCTGGATTGACCATATCTACACGCACAGCTGGATGAGACATAAGGGTGGACAGTCTTGGGGCTGAAAGGTTGGGTTAGGTTGGGTGAGCAAACGCAGACCCTTTAAAGTAATACTGCGTGGTACCCATCCCATGGGTCCCAAGTCTCCAGGTTCAAGGGCATCTTCCTACATCGAAAACATGCATGAGAAACTCAGAAGATGGTACACCGTGTGATTTTGAAAGGTTTCTAAAACGCACCTCATTTCTCATCTCCTTGTGCTCGGGTTCGCCATTCCAGCTACTTTACTAGCAATCTCCCTACTTGGAGAATCAGCACCTTTAACCTCCTGTTCCCTACAGGTTGCAATTTGTCCTGAGGATGAACGGGAAGAGGGGCAACCAATGAGAGACTAGATCTAGCTGTTGGGACAGGCACAGGTCACTCTATTTTCCCATCAGGAAGAAGATTTAACCACAGGCTCAGCCTGCTGCCAGGAACCAGAATAGGGCCTGAGGCAATCCCGTGCTTTTGCGGCCAGCTCTCAAAAAAGACAGTTGAAAAATGGAGCTCAGGGACACTGCAATTCACAAACCCGCAGACTTATAAGTGATAACTCTCATCCACAGATATATTGAGGGAAGTCAACGAAGAGGATTTGAAAGCAAGGCAGAATTGCAGGAAACAGATTTCAGGAGGTAGATTCGAATCGCCTTTAAGGCACATGAAAAGCGGCAAAACGTCGACAATGATGCCCTTGGCCTAAAAGGGCGTATGCGTTTTTTCCTGAATATATTCAGGAAAAAACGCATACGCCCTTTTTGGCCAACCAAGCAACCTGGAAAGGCAAATCAGCGCTACAAAGAAGTCTTGCTTCCTATGGGTCAAAAGGGCCATGCTGCAAAAAGTGTCAAAACCAGAAATGCAGGACAGGCCATGGAGAAATGGCAGCCTTGCTACGCTGATGGGCGGGATGTAAATTGCCAACAGCCACTCTGGAGAAGTGTACGGTGTGTCCTGAAACATCGAAAAAACACAGCTTAGTGAGCATAGGGCACGTCCACTCATGGGCGTATAAATTGGGAAAACTAAAAATCAGCAAGACACAGGCACCCCAAAGTTTGGGGCTGCTCTGTTGACAAGAACCTCCACTTCATGACACCTTAAATATCCCAGGAAAGAGAAAAATGGATAAAAAATTGTGGTCCTTATGTACAATGGAATATCACTCAGACATGAAATCAATGTCATAAGGCTAGTAGAAGCAAGATGAGTGGACTTAGGTACAACGATTCTAAGTGAAATAAGTCACACAGAAAAAGACACTTATCATAAGCTATCACTTATAGAGGGAATGTAAAAAACGCTACACTTGAACTGAATTACAAAACAGAACAGAGTCACACGTTTAGAAAACACACTATGGCTGCTTAACGGGAAAGGTGAGGTGGGGTGATGCATAAAACAAGGGGTTCAAATTTGCTCAGATACCGTTCCATACACCCTATATGTAATAGACAAGACCTACTCCTTGCTCCGTGAACTGGACTCAACACCCCCTATTCACCGCACAAGAATATATGTGACTAGTAACAATCTTAAAACCTATGTATTGATATCTGTCTGGAAGTGAGTCAAGTGGGTGTAAATCCGCATAAACACAGCCGTGAAAAGCACCTAAACCCCATTATAAAAATAAATTACTTTTAAAAACCCGTAAAACAAAGACAGTGAAAGAGAGAGAAATTCTTACAAAATTCGTTCAGGGGCTGTGATGCCACCTGGATTGACCATATCTAGACCCACAGCTGGATGAGACATAAGGGTGGACACTCTTGGGGCTGAGAGGTTGGGTGAGCAAACGCAGACCCTTTAAAGTAATACTGCGTGATACCCATCCCATGGGTCTCAAATCTCCAGGTTCAAGGGCATCTTCCTACATCGAAAACATGCATGAGAAACTCAGAAGATGGTACACCGTGTGATTTTGAAAGGTTTCTAAAACACATCCCATTTCTCATCTCCTTGTGCTCGGGTTCGCCTTTCCAGCTACTTTACTAGCAATCAACTTACTTGGAGAATCAGCACCTTTCACCTCCTGTTCCCTACAGGTTGCAATTTGTCCTGAGGATGAACGGGAAGAGGGGCAACCAATGAGAGACTAGATCTAGGTGTTGGGACAGGCACAGGTCACTCTATTTTCCCATCAGGAAGAAGAATTAATCACAGGCTCAGCCTGCCGCCCAGAAGCACAATAGGGCCTGAGGCAATCCCGCGCTTTTGCGGCCAGCTCCCAAAAAAGCGAGTTGAAAAATGGAGCTCAGGGACACTGCAATTCACAAACCCGCAGAGTTATAAATGATAACTCTCATCCACAGATATATTGAAGGAAGGCAACGAAGAGGATTTGAAAGCAAGGCAGAATTGTAGGAAACAGATTTCAGGAGGTAGATTCGAATCGCCTGTAAAGCACATGAAAAGCCGCAAAACGTCGACAATGATGCCCTTGGCCAAGAAGGGCGTATGCGTTTTTTCCTGAATATATTCAGGAAAAAACGCATACGCCCTTTTTGGCCAACCAAGCAACCTGGAAAGGCAAATCAGCGCTACAAAGAAGTCTCGCTTCCCATCGGTCAAAAGGGCCATGCTGCAAAAAGTGTCAAAACCAGAAATGCAGGACAGGCCATGGAGAAATGGCAGCCTTGCTACGCTGATGGGCGGGATGTAAGTTGCCAACAGCCACTCTGGAGAAGTGTACGGTGTGTCCTGAAACATCGAAAAAACACAACTTAGGGAGCATAGGGCACGTCCACTCATGGGCGTATAAATTGGGAAAACTAAAAATCAGCAAGACACAGGCACCCCAAAGTTTAGGGCTGCTCTGTTGACAAGAATCTCCACTTCATGACACCTTAAATATCCCAGGAAAGAGAAAAATGGATAAAGAAGTTGTGGTCCTTATGTACAATGGAATATCACTCAGACATGAAATCAATGTCATAAGGCTAGTAGAAGCAAGATGAGTGGACTTAGGTACGACGATTCTAAGTGAAATAAGTCACACAGAAAAAGACACTTATCATAAGCTATCACTTATAGAGGGAATGTAAAAACCGCTACACTTGAACTGAATTACAGAACAGAACAGAATCACACGTTTAGAAAACACACTATGGCTGCTTAACGGGAAAGGTGAGGTGGGGTGATGCATAAAACAAGGGGTTCAAATTCGCTCAGATACCGTTCCATACACCCAATATGTAATAGACAAGACCTACTCCTTGCTCCGTGAACTGGACTCAACACCCCCTATTCACCGCACAAGAATATATGTGACTAGTAACAATCTTAAAACCTATGTATTGATATCTGTCTGGAAGTGAGTCAAGTGGGTGTAAATCCGCATAAACACAGCCGTGAAAAGCAGCTAAACCCCATTATAAAAATAAATTACTTTTAAAAACCCGTAAAACAAAGACAGTGAAAGAGAGAGAAATTCTTACAAAATTCGTTCAGGGGCTGTGATGCCACCTGGATTGACCATATCTAGACCCACAGCTGGATGAGACATAAGGGTGGACACTCTTGGGGCTGAGAGGTTGGGTGAGGTTGGGTGAGCAAACGCAGACCCTTTAAAGTAATACTGCATGGTACCCAACCCATGGGTCCCAAATCTCCAGGTTCAAGGGCATCTTCCTACATCGAAAACTTGCATGAGGAACCCAGAAGAAGGTACACCGTGTGATTTTGAAAGGTTTCTAAAACGCACCTCATTTCTCATCTCCTTGTGCTCGGGTTCGACATTCCAGCTACTTCATTAGCAATCTCCCTACTTGAAGAATCAGCACCTTTAACCTCCTGTTCTGTACAGGTTGCAATTTGTCCTGAGGATGAACGGGAAGAGGGGAAACCAATGAGAGAATAGATCTAGGTGTTGGGACAGGCACAGGTCACTCTATATTCCCATCAGGAAGAAGAATTAACCACAGGCTCAGCCTGCCGCCGGGAACCAAAATAGGGCCTGAGGCAATCCCGTGCTTTTGCGGCCAGCTCCCAAAACAGACAGTTGAAAAATGCAGCTCAGGGGGACTGCCATTCACAAACCTGCTGAGTTATAAATGATAACTCTCGTCCACAAATATATTGAGGGAAGGCAACGAAGAGGATTTGAAAGCAAGGCAAAATTGCAGGAAACAGGTTTCAGGAGGTAGATTCGAATCGCCTTTAAAGCACATGAAAAGCGGCAAAACGTCGACAATGATGCCCTTGGCCAAAAAGGGCGTATGCGTTTTTTCCTGAATATATTCAGGAAAAAACGCATACGCCCTTTTTGGCCAACCAAGCAACCTGGAAAGGCAAATCAGTGCTACAAAGAAGTCTCGCTTCCCATCGGTCAAAAGGGTCATGCTGCAAAAAGTGTCAAAACCAGAAATGCAGGACAGGCCATGGAGAAATGGCAGCCTTGCTACGCTGAAGGGCGGGATGTTAATTGCCAACAGCCACTCTGGAGAAGTGTACGGTGTGTCCTGAAACATCGAAAAAACACAGCTTAGGGAGCATAGGGCACGTCCACTCATGGGCGTATAAATTGGGAAAGCCAAAAATCAGCAAGACACAGGCACCCCAAAGTTTAGGGCTGCTCTGTTGACAAGAACCTCCACTTCATGACACCTTAAATATCCCAGGAAAGAGAAAAATGGATAAAGAAGTTGTGGTCCTTATGTACAATGCAATATCACTCAGACATGAAATCAATGTCATAAGGCTCGTAGAAGCAAGATGAGTGGACTTAGGTACGACGATTCTAAGTGAAATAAGTCACACAGAAAAAGACACTTATCATAAGCTATCACTTATAGAGGGAATGTAAAAACCGCTACACTTGAACTGAATTACAGAACAGAACAGAATCACACGTTGAGAAAACACACTATGGCTGCTTAACGGGAAAGGTGAGGTGGGGTGATGCATAAAACAAGGGGTTCAAATTTGCTCAGATACCGTTCCATACACCCAATATGTAATAGACAAGACCTACTCCTTGCTCCGTGAACTGGACTCAACACCCCCTATTCACCGCACAAGAATATATGTGACTAGTAACAATCTTAAAACCTATGTATTGATATCTGTCTGGAAGTGAGTCAAGTGGGTGTAAATCCGCATAAACACAGCCGTGAAAATCAGCTAAACCCCATTATAAAAATAAATTACTTTTAAAAACCCGTAAAACAAAGACAGTGAAAGAGAGAGAAATTCTTACAAAATTCGTTCAGGGGCTGTGATGCCACCTGGATTGACCATATCTAGACCCACAGCTGGATGAGACATAAGGGTGGACACTCTTGGGGCTGAGAGGTTGGGTGAGCAAACGCAGACCCTTTAAAGTAATACTGCGTGATACCCATCCCATGGGTCTCAAATCTCCAGGTTCAAGGGCATCTTCCTACATCGAAAACATGCATGAGAAACTCAGAAGATGGTACACCGTGTGATTTTGAAAGGTTTCTAAAACACATCCCATTTCTCATCTCCTTGTGCTCGGGTTCGCCTTTCCAGCTACTTTACTAGCAATCAACTTACTTGGAGAATCAGCACCTTTCACCTCCTGTTCCCTACAGGTTGCAATTTGTCCTGAGGATGAACGGGAAGAGGGGCAACCAATGAGAGACTAGATCTAGGTGTTGGGACAGGCACAGGTCACTCTATTTTCCCATCAGGAAGAAGAATTAATCACAGGCTCAGCCTGCCGCCCAGAAGCACAATAGGGCCTGAGGCAATCCCGCGCTTTTGCGGCCAGCTCCCAAAAAAGCGAGTTGAAAAATGGAGCTCAGGGACACTGCAATTCACAAACCCGCAGAGTTATAAATGATAACTCTCATCCACAGATATATTGAAGGAAGGCAACGAAGAGGATTTGAAAGCAAGGCAGAATTGTAGGAAACAGATTTCAGGAGGTAGATTCGAATCGCCTGTAAAGCACATGAAAAGCCGCAAAACGTCGACAATGATGCCCTTGGCCAAGAAGGGCGTATGCGTTTTTTCCTGAATATATTCAGGAAAAAACGCATACGCCCTTTTTGGCCAACCAAGCAACCTGGAAAGGCAAATCAGCGCTACAAAGAAGTCTCGCTTCCCATCGGTCAAAAGGGCCATGCTGCAAAAAGTGTCAAAACCAGAAATGCAGGACAGGCCATGGAGAAATGGCAGCCTTGCTACGCTGATGGGCGGGATGTAAGTTGCCAACAGCCACTCTGGAGAAGTGTACGGTGTGTCCTGAAACATCGAAAAAACACAACTTAGGGAGCATAGGGCACGTCCACTCATGGGCGTATA
The DNA here is from genome assembly GCF_028021215.1 of Eschrichtius robustus. NCBI lineage: Eukaryota > Metazoa > Chordata > Mammalia > Artiodactyla > Eschrichtiidae > Eschrichtius > Eschrichtius robustus. The sequence continues at coordinate 469,380 of NW_027175208.1, forward strand.
AATTGGGAAAACTAAAAATCAGCAAGACACAGGCACCCCAAAGTTTAGGGCTGCTCTGTTGACAAGAATCTCCACTTCATGACACCTTAAATATCCCAGGAAAGAGAAAAATGGATAAAGAAGTTGTGGTCCTTATGTACAATGGAATATCACTCAGACATGAAATCAATGTCATAAGGCTAGTAGAAGCAAGATGAGTGGACTTAGGTACGACGATTCTAAGTGAAATAAGTCACACAGAAAAAGACACTTATCATAAGCTATCACTTATAGAGGGAATGTAAAAACCGCTACACTTGAACTGAATTACAGAACAGAACAGAATCACACGTTTAGAAAACACACTATGGCTGCTTAACGGGAAAGGTGAGGTGGGGTGATGCATAAAACAAGGGGTTCAAATTCGCTCAGATACCGTTCCATACACCCAATATGTAATAGACAAGACCTACTCCTTGCTCCGTGAACTGGACTCAACACCCCCTATTCACCGCACAAGAATATATGTGACTAGTAACAATCTTAAAACCTATGTATTGATATCTGTCTGGAAGTGAGTCAAGTGGGTGTAAATCCGCATAAACACAGCCGTGAAAAGCAGCTAAACCCCATTATAAAAATAAATTACTTTTAAAAACCCGTAAAACAAAGACAGTGAAAGAGAGAGAAATTCTTACAAAATTCGTTCAGGGGCTGTGATGCCACCTGGATTGACCATATCTAGACCCACAGCTGGATGAGACATAAGGGTGGACACTCTTGGGGCTGAGAGGTTGGGTGAGGTTGGGTGAGCAAACGCAGACCCTTTAAAGTAATACTGCATGGTACCCAACCCATGGGTCCCAAATCTCCAGGTTCAAGGGCATCTTCCTACATCGAAAACTTGCATGAGGAACCCAGAAGAAGGTACACCGTGTGATTTTGAAAGGTTTCTAAAACGCACCTCATTTCTCATCTCCTTGTGCTCGGGTTCGACATTCCAGCTACTTCATTAGCAATCTCCCTACTTGAAGAATCAGCACCTTTAACCTCCTGTTCTGTACAGGTTGCAATTTGTCCTGAGGATGAACGGGAAGAGGGGAAACCAATGAGAGAATAGATCTAGGTGTTGGGACAGGCACAGGTCACTCTATATTCCCATCAGGAAGAAGAATTAACCACAGGCTCAGCCTGCCGCCGGGAACCAAAATAGGGCCTGAGGCAATCCCGTGCTTTTGCGGCCAGCTCCCAAAACAGACAGTTGAAAAATGCAGCTCAGGGGGACTGCCATTCACAAACCTGCTGAGTTATAAATGATAACTCTCGTCCACAAATATATTGAGGGAAGGCAACGAAGAGGATTTGAAAGCAAGGCAAAATTGCAGGAAACAGGTTTCAGGAGGTAGATTCGAATCGCCTTTAAAGCACATGAAAAGCGGCAAAACGTCGACAATGATGCCCTTGGCCAAAAAGGGCGTATGCGTTTTTTCCTGAATATATTCAGGAAAAAACGCATACGCCCTTTTTGGCCAACCAAGCAACCTGGAAAGGCAAATCAGTGCTACAAAGAAGTCTCGCTTCCCATCGGTCAAAAGGGTCATGCTGCAAAAAGTGTCAAAACCAGAAATGCAGGACAGGCCATGGAGAAATGGCAGCCTTGCTACGCTGAAGGGCGGGATGTTAATTGCCAACAGCCACTCTGGAGAAGTGTACGGTGTGTCCTGAAACATCGAAAAAACACAGCTTAGGGAGCATAGGGCACGTCCACTCATGGGCGTATAAATTGGGAAAGCCAAAAATCAGCAAGACACAGGCACCCCAAAGTTTAGGGCTGCTCTGTTGACAAGAACCTCCACTTCATGACACCTTAAATATCCCAGGAAAGAGAAAAATGGATAAAGAAGTTGTGGTCCTTATGTACAATGCAATATCACTCAGACATGAAATCAATGTCATAAGGCTCGTAGAAGCAAGATGAGTGGACTTAGGTACGACGATTCTAAGTGAAATAAGTCACACAGAAAAAGACACTTATCATAAGCTATCACTTATAGAGGGAATGTAAAAACCGCTACACTTGAACTGAATTACAGAACAGAACAGAATCACACGTTGAGAAAACACACTATGGCTGCTTAACGGGAAAGGTGAGGTGGGGTGATGCATAAAACAAGGGGTTCAAATTTGCTCAGATACCGTTCCATACACCCAATATGTAATAGACAAGACCTACTCCTTGCTCCGTGAACTGGACTCAACACCCCCTATTCACCGCACAAGAATATATGTGACTAGTAACAATCTTAAAACCTATGTATTGATATCTGTCTGGAAGTGAGTCAAGTGGGTGTAAATCCGCATAAACACAGCCGTGAAAATCAGCTAAACCCCATTATAAAAATAAATTACTTTTAAAAACCCGTAAAACAAAGACAGTGAAAGAGAGAGAAATTCTTACAAAATTCGTTCAGGGGCTGTGATGCCACCTGGATTGACCATATCTAGACCCACAGCTGTATGAGACATAAGGGTGGACACTCTTGGGGCTGAGAGGTTGGGTGAGCAAACGCAGACCCTTTAAAGTAATACTGCGTGATACCCATCCCATGGGTCCCAAATCTCCAGGTTCAAGGGCATCTTCCTACATCGAAAACATGCATGAGAAACTCAGAAGATGGTACACCGTGTGATTTTGAAAGGTTTCTAAAACACACCCCATTTCTCATCTCCTTGTGCTCGGGTTCGCCTTTCCAGCTACTTTACTAGCAATCAACTTACTTGGAGAATCAGCACCTTTAACCTCCTGTTCCCTACAGGTTGCAATTTGTCCTGAGGATGAACGGGAAGAGGGGGAACCAATGAGAGACTAGATCTAGGTGTTGGGACAGGCACAGGTCACTCTATTTTCCCAACAGGAAGAAGAATTAATCACAGGCTCAGCCTGCCGCCCAGAAGCACAATAGGGCCTGAGGCAATCCCGCGCTTTTGCGGCCAGCTCCCAAAAAAGCGAGTTGAAAAATGGAGCTCAGCGACACTGCAATTCACAAACCCGCAGTTATAAATGATAACTCTCATCCACAGATATATTGAGGGAAGGCAACGAAGAGGATTTGAAAGCAAGGCAGAATTGCAGGAAACAGATTTCAGGAGGTAGATTCGAATCGCCTGTAAAGCACATGAAAAGCGGCAAAACGTCGACAATGATGCCCTTGGCCAAGAAGGGCGTATGCGTTTTTTCCTGAATATATTCAGGAAAAAACGCATACGCACTTTTTGGCCAACCAAGCAACCTGGAAAGGCAAATCAGCGCTACAAAGAAGTCTCGCTTCCCATCGGTCAAAAGGGCCATGCTACAAAATGTGTCAAAACCAGAAATGCAGGACAGGCCATGGAGAAATGGCAGCCTTGCTACGCTGATGGGCGGGATGTAAGTTGCCAACAGCCACTCTGGAGAAGTGTACGGTGTGTCCTGAAACATCGAAAAAACACAGCTTAGGGAGCATAGGGCACGTCCACTCATGGGCGTATAAATTGGGAAAACTAAAAATCAGCAAGACACAGGCACCCCAAAGTTTAGGGCTGCTCTGTTGACAAGAATCTCCACTTCATGACACCTTAAATATCCCAGGAAAGAGAAAAATGGATAAAGAAGTTGTGGTCCTTATGTACAATGGAATATCACTCAGACATGAAATCAATGTCATAAGGCTAGTAGAAGCAAGATGAGTGGACTTAGGTACGACGATTCTAAGTGAAATAAGTCACACAGAAAAAGACACTTATCATAAGCTATCACTTATAGAGGGAATGTAAAAACCGCTACACTTGAACTGAATTACAGAACAGAACAGAATCACACGTTTAGAAAACACACTATGGCTGCTTAACGGGAAAGGTGAGGTGGGGTGATGCATAAAACAAGGGGTTCAAATTCGCTCAGATACCGTTCCATACACCCAATATGTAATAGACAAGACCTACTCCTTGCTCAGTGAACTGGACTCAACACCCCCTATTCACCGCACAAGAATATATGTGACTAGTAACAATCTTAAAACCTATGTATTGATATCTGTCTGGAAGTGAGTCAAGTGGGTGTAAAGCCGCATAAACACAGCCGTGAAAAGCAGCTAAACCCCATTATAAAAATAAATTACTTTTAAAAACCCGTAAAACAAAGACAGTGAAAGAGAGAGAAATTCTTACAAAATTCGTTCAGGGGCTGTGATGCAACCTGGATTGACCATATCTAGACCCACAGCTGGATGAGACATAAGGGTGGACACTCTTGGGGCTGAGAGGTTGGGTGAGGTTGGGTGAGCAAACACAGACCCTTTAAAGTAATACTGCATGGTACCCATCCCATGGGTCCCAAATCTCCAGGTTCAAGGGCATCTTCCTACATCGAAAACTTGCATGAGGAACCCAGAAGAAGGTACACCGTGTGATTTTGAAAGGTTTCTAAAACGCACCTCATTTCTCATCTCCTTGTGCTCGGGTTCGCCATTCCAGCTACTTTACTAGCAATCTCCCTACTTGGAGAATCAGCACCTTTAACCTCCTGTTCCCTACAGGTTGCAATTTGTCCTGAGGATGAACGGGAAGAGGGGCAACCAATGAGAGACTAGATCTAGCTGTTGGGACAGGCACAGGTCACTCTATTTTCCCATCAGGAAGAAGATTTAACCACAGGCTCAGCCTGCTGCCAGGAACCAGAATAGGGCCTGAGGCAATCCCGTGCTTTTGCGGCCAGCTCTCAAAAAAGACAGTTGAAAAATGGAGCTCAGGGACACTGCAATTCACAAACCCGCAGACTTATAAGTGATAACTCTCATCCACAGATATATTGAGGGAAGTCAACGAAGAGGATTTGAAAGCAAGGCAGAATTGCAGGAAACAGATTTCAGGAGGTAGATTCGAATCGCCTTTAAGGCACATGAAAAGCGGCAAAACGTCGACAATGATGCCCTTGGCCTAAAAGGGCGTATGCGTTTTTTCCTGAATATATTCAGGAAAAAACGCATACGCCCTTTTTGGCCAACCAAGCAACCTGGAAAGGCAAATCAGCGCTACAAAGAAGTCTTGCTTCCTATGGGTCAAAAGGGCCATGCTGCAAAAAGTGTCAAAACCAGAAATGCAGGACAGGCCATGGAGAAATGGCAGCCTTGCTACGCTGATGGGCGGGATGTAAATTGCCAACAGCCACTCTGGAGAAGTGTACGGTGTGTCCTGAAACATCGAAAAAACACAGCTTAGTGAGCATAGGGCACGTCCACTCATGGGCGTATAAATTGGGAAAACTAAAAATCAGCAAGACACAGGCACCCCAAAGTTTGGGGCTGCTCTGTTGACAAGAACCTCCACTTCATGACACCTTAAATATCCCAGGAAAGAGAAAAATGGATAAAAAATTGTGGTCCTTATGTACAATGGAATATCACTCAGACATGAAATCAATGTCATAAGGCTAGTAGAAGCAAGATGAGTGGACTTAGGTACAACGATTCTAAGTGAAATAAGTCACACAGAAAAAGACACTTATCATAAGCTATCACTTATAGTGGGAATGTAAAAAACGCTACACTTGAACTGAATTACAAAACAGAACAGAGTCACACGTTTAGAAAACACACTATGGCTGCTTAACGGGAAAGGTGAGGTGGGGTGATGCATAAAACAAGGGGTTCAAATTTGCTCAGATACCGTTCCATACACCCTATATGTAATAGACAAGACCTACTCCTTGCTCCGTGAACTGGACTCAACACCCCCTATTCACCGCACAAGAATATATGTGACTAGTAACAATCTTAAAACCTATGTATTGATATCTGTCTGGAAGTGAGTCAAGTGGGTGTAAATCCGCATAAACACAGCCGTGAAAAGCAGCTAAACCCCATTATAAAAATAAATTACTTTTAAAAACCCGTAAAACAAAGACAGTGAAAGAGAGAGAAATTCTTACAAAATTCGTTCAGGGGCTGTGATGCCACCTGGATTGACCATATCTAGACCCACAGCTGGATGAGACATAAGGGTGGACACTCTTGGGGCTGAGAGGTTGGGTGAGCAAACGCAGACCCTTTAAAGTAATACTGCGTGATACCCATCCCATGGGTCTCAAATCTCCAGGTTCAAGGGCATCTTCCTACATCGAAAACATGCATGAGAAACTCAGAAGATGGTACACCGTGTGATTTTGAAAGGTTTCTAAAACACATCCCATTTCTCATCTCCTTGTGCTCGGGTTCGCCTTTCCAGCTACTTTACTAGCAATCAACTTACTTGGAGAATCAGCACCTTTCACCTCCTGTTCCCTACAGGTTGCAATTTGTCCTGAGGATGAACGGGAAGAGGGGCAACCAATGAGAGACTAGATCTAGGTGTTGGGACAGGCACAGGTCACTCTATTTTCCCATCAGGAAGAAGAATTAATCACAGGCTCAGCCTGCCGCCCAGAAGCACAATAGGGCCTGAGGCAATCCCGCGCTTTTGCGGCCAGCTCCCAAAAAAGCGAGTTGAAAAATGGAGCTCAGGGACACTGCAATTCACAAACCCGCAGAGTTATAAATGATAACTCTCATCCACAGATATATTGAAGGAAGGCAACGAAGAGGATTTGAAAGCAAGGCAGAATTGTAGGAAACAGATTTCAGGAGGTAGATTCGAATCGCCTGTAAAGCACATGAAAAGCCGCAAAACGTCGACAATGATGCCCTTGGCCAAGAAGGGCGTATGCGTTTTTTCCTGAATATATTCAGGAAAAAACGCATACGCCCTTTTTGGCCAACCAAGCAACCTGGAAAGGCAAATCAGCGCTACAAAGAAGTCTCGCTTCCCATCGGTCAAAAGGGCCATGCTGCAAAAAGTGTCAAAACCAGAAATGCAGGACAGGCCATGGAGAAATGGCAGCCTTGCTACGCTGATGGGCGGGATGTAAGTTGCCAACAGCCACTCTGGAGAAGTGTACGGTGTGTCCTGAAACATCGAAAAAACACAACTTAGGGAGCATAGGGCACGTCCACTCATGGGCGTATAAATTGGGAAAACTAAAAATCAGCAAGACACAGGCACCCCAAAGTTTAGGGCTGCTCTGTTGACAAGAATCTCCACTTCATGACACCTTAAATATCCCAGGAAAGAGAAAAATGGATAAAGAAGTTGTGGTCCTTATGTACAATGGAATATCACTCAGACATGAAATCAATGTCATAAGGCTAGTAGAAGCAAGATGAGTGGACTTAGGTACGACGATTCTAAGTGAAATAAGTCACACAGAAAAAGACACTTATCATAAGCTATCACTTATAGAGGGAATGTAAAAACCGCTACACTTGAACTGAATTACAGAACAGAACAGAATCACACGTTTAGAAAACACACTATGGCTGCTTAACGGGAAAGGTGAGGTGGGGTGATGCATAAAACAAGGGGTTCAAATTCGCTCAGATACCGTTCCATACACCCAATATGTAATAGACAAGACCTACTCCTTGCTCCGTGAACTGGACTCAACACCCCCTATTCACCGCACAAGAATATATGTGACTAGTAACAATCTTAAAACCTATGTATTGATATCTGTCTGGAAGTGAGTCAAGTGGGTGTAAATCCGCATAAACACAGCCGTGAAAAGCAGCTAAACCCCATTATAAAAATAAATTACTTTTAAAAACCCGTAAAACAAAGACAGTGAAAGAGAGAGAAATTCTTACAAAATTCGTTCAGGGGCTGTGATGCCACCTGGATTGACCATATCTAGACCCACAGCTGGATGAGACATAAGGGTGGACACTCTTGGGGCTGAGAGGTTGGGTGAGGTTGGGTGAGCAAACGCAGACCCTTTAAAGTAATACTGCATGGTACCCAACCCATGGGTCCCAAATCTCCAGGTTCAAGGGCATCTTCCTACATCGAAAACTTGCATGAGGAACCCAGAAGAAGGTACACCGTGTGATTTTGAAAGGTTTCTAAAACGCACCTCATTTCTCATCTCCTTGTGCTCGGGTTCGACATTCCAGCTACTTCATTAGCAATCTCCCTACTTGAAGAATCAGCACCTTTAACCTCCTGTTCTGTACAGGTTGCAATTTGTCCTGAGGATGAACGGGAAGAGGGGAAACCAATGAGAGAATAGATCTAGGTGTTGGGACAGGCACAGGTCACTCTATTTTCCCATCAGGAAGAAGAATTAACCACAGGCTCAGCCTGCCGCCGGGAACCAAAATAGGGCCTGAGGCAATCCCGTGCTTTTGCGGCCAGCTCCCAAAACAGACAGTTGAAAAATGCAGCTCAGGGGGACTGCCATTCACAAACCTGCTGAGTTATAAATGATAACTCTCGTCCACAAATATATTGAGGGAAGGCAACGAAGAGGATTTGAAAGCAAGGCAAAATTGCAGGAAACAGGTTTCAGGAGGTAGATTCGAATCGCCTTTAAAGCACATGAAAAGCGGCAAAACGTCGACAATGATGCCCTTGGCCAAAAAGGGCGTATGCGTTTTTTCCTGAATATATTCAGGAAAAAACGCATACGCCCTTTTTGGCCAACCAAGCAACCTGGAAAGGCAAATCAGTGCTACAAAGAAGTCTCGCTTCCCATCGGTCAAAAGGGTCATGCTGCAAAAAGTGTCAAAACCAGAAATGCAGGACAGGCCATGGAGAAATGGCAGCCTTGCTACGCTGAAGGGCGGGATGTTAATTGCCAACAGCCACTCTGGAGAAGTGTACGGTGTGTCCTGAAACATCGAAAAAACACAGCTTAGGGAGCATAGGGCACGTCCACTCATGGGCGTATAAATTGGGAAAGCCAAAAATCAGCAAGACACAGGCACCCCAAAGTTTAGGGCTGCTCTGTTGACAAGAACCTCCACTTCATGACACCTTAAATATCCCAGGAAAGAGAAAAATGGATAAAGAAGTTGTGGTCCTTATGTACAATGCAATATCACTCAGACATGAAATCAATGTCATAAGGCTCGTAGAAGCAAGATGAGTGGACTTAGGTACGACGATTCTAAGTGAAATAAGTCACACAGAAAAAGACACTTATCATAAGCTATCACTTATAGAGGGAATGTAAAAACCGCTACACTTGAACTGAATTACAGAACAGAACAGAATCACACGTTGAGAAAACACACTATGGCTGTTTAACGGGAAAGGTGAGGTGGGGTGATGCATAAAACAAGGGTTTCAAATTCGCTCAGATACCGTTCCATACACCCAATAGGTAATAGAGAAGACCTACTCCTTGCTCAGTGAACTGGACTCAACACCCCCTATTCACCGCACAAGAATATATGTGACTAGTAACAATCTTAAAACCTATGTATTGATATCTGTCTGGAAGTGAGTCAAGTGGGTGTAAATCCGCATAAACACAGCCGTGAAAAGCAGCTAAACCCCATTATAAAAATAAATTACTTTTAAAAACCCGTAAAATAAAGACAGTGAAAGAGAGAGAAATTCTTACAAAATTCTTTCAGGGGCTGTGATGCAACCTGGATTGACCATATCTACACGCACAGCTGGATGAGACATAAGGGTGGACAGTCTTGGGGCTGAAAGGTTGGGTTAGGTTGGGTGAGCAAACGCAGACCCTTTAAAGTAATACTGCGTGGTACCCATCGAATGGGTCCCAAGTCTCCAGGTTCAAGGGCATCTTCCTACATCGAAAACATGCATGAGAAACTCAGAAGATGGTACACCGTGTGATTTTGAAAGGTTTCTAAAACGCACCTCATTTCTCATCTCCTTGTGCTCGGGTTCGCCATTCCAGCTACTTTACTAGCAATCTCCCTACTTGGAGAATCAGCACCTTTAACCTCCTGTTCCCTACAGGTTGCAATTTGTCCTGAGGATGAACGGGAAGAGGGGCAACCAATGAGAGACTAGATCTAGCTGTTGGGACAGGCACAGGTCACTCTATTTTCCCATCAGGAAGAAGAATTAACCACAGGCTCAGCCTGCTGCCAGGAACCAGAATAGGGCCTGAGGCAATCCCGTGCTTTTGCGGCCAGCTCTCAAAAAAGACAGTTGAAAAATGGAGCTCAGGGACACTGCAATTCACAAACCCGCAGAGTTATAATTGATAACTCTCATCCACAGATATATTGAGGGAAGGCAACGAAGAGGATTTGAAAGCAAGGCAGAATTGCAGGAAACAGATTTCAGGAGGTAGATTCGAATCGCCTTTAAGGCACATGAAAAGCGGCAAAACGTCGACAATGATGCCCTTGGCCAAAAAGGGCGTATGCGTTTTTTCCTGAATATATTCAGGAAAAAACGCATACGCCCTTTTTGGCCAACCAAGCAACCTGGAAAGGCAAATCAGCGCTACAAAGAAGTCTCGCTTCCTATGGGTCAAAAGGGCCATGCTGCAAAAAGTGTCAAAACCAGAAATGCAGGACAGGCCATGGAGAAATGGCAGCCTTGCTACGCTGATGGGCGGGATGTAAATTGCCAACAGCCGCTCTGGAGAACTGTACGGTGTGTCCTGAAACATCGAAAAAACACAGCTTAGTGAGCATAGGGCACGTCCACTCATGGGCGTATAAATTGGGAAAACTAAAAATCAGCAAGACACAGGCACCCCAAAGTTTGGGGCTGCTCTGTTGACAAGAACCTCCACTTCATGACACCTTAAATATTCCAGGAAAGAGAAAAATGGATAAAAAATTGTGGTCCTTATGGAAAATGGAATATCACTCAGACATGAAATCAATGTCATAAGGCTAGTAGAAGCAAGATGAGTGGACTTAGGTACAACGATTCTAAGTGAAAAAAGTCACACAGAAAAAGACACTTATCATAAGCTATCACTTATAGAGGGAATGTAAAAACCGCTACACTTGAACTGAATTAAAAAACAGAACAGAGTCACACGTTTAGAAAACACACTATGGCTGCTTAACGGGAAAGGTGAGGTGGGGTGATGCATAAAACAAGGGGTTCAAATTTGCTCAGATACCGTTCCATACACCCAATATGTAATAGACAAGACCTACTCCTTGCTCCGTGAACTGGACTCAACACCCCCTATTCACCGCACAAGAATATATGTGACTAGTAACAATCTTAAAACCTATGTATTGATATCTGTCTGGAAGTGAGTCAAGTGGGTGTAAATCCGCATAAACACAGCCGTGAAAAGCAGCTAAACCCCATTATAAAAATAAATTACTTTTAAAAACCCGTAAAACAAAGACAGTGAAAGAGAGAGAAATTCTTACAAAATTCGTTCAGGGGCTGTGATGCCACCTGGATTGACCATATCTAGACCCACAGCTGGATGAGACATAAGGGTGGACACTCTTGGGGCTGAGAGGTTGGGTGAGCAAACGCAGACCCTTTAAAGTAATACTGCGTGATACCCATCCCATGGGTCCCAAATCTCCAGGTTCAAGGGCATCTTCCTACATCGAAAACATGCATGAGAAACTCAGAAGATGGTACACCATGTGATTTTGAAAGGTTTCTAAAACACACCCCATTTCTCATCTCCTTGTGCTCGGGTTCGCCTTTCCAGCTACTTTACTAGCAATCAACTTACTTGGAGAATCAGCACCTTTAACCTCCTGTTCCCTACAGGTTGCAATTTGTCCTGAGGATGAACGGGAAGAGGGGGAACCAATGAGAGACTAGATCTAGGTGTTGGGACAGGCACAGGTCACTCTATTTTCCCAACAGGAAGAAGAATTAATCACAGGCTCAGCCTGCCGCCCAGAAGCACAATAGGGCCTGAGGCAATCCCGCGCTTTTGCGGCCAGCTCCCAAAAAAGCGAGTTGAAAAATGGAGCTCAGCGACACTGCAATTCACAAACCCGCAGTTATAAATGATAACTCTCATCCACAGATATATTGAGGGAAGGCAACGAAGAGGATTTGAAAGCAAGGCAGAATTGCAGGAAACAGATTTCAGGAGGTAGATTCGAATCGCCTGTAAAGCACATGAAAAGCGGCAAAACGTCGACAATGATGCCCTTGGCCAAGAAGGGCGTATGCGTTTTTTCCTGAATATATTCAGGAAAAAACGCATACGCACTTTTTGGCCAACCAAGCAACCTGGAAAGGCAAATCAGCGCTACAAAGAAGTCTCGCTTCCCATCGGTCAAAAGGGCCATGCTACAAAATGTGTCAAAACCAGAAATGCAGGACAGGCCATGGAGAAATGGCAGCCTTGCTACGCTGATGGGCGGGATGTAAGTTGCCAACAGCCACTCTGGAGAAGTGTACGGTGTGTCCTGAAACATCGAAAAAACACAGCTTAGGGAGCATAGGGCACGTCCACTCATGGGCGTATAAATTGGGAAAACTAAAAATCAGCAAGACACAGGCACCCCAAAGTTTAGGGCTGCTCTGTTGACAAGAATCTCCACTTCATGACACCTTAAATATCCCAGGAAAGAGAAAAATGGATAAAGAAGTTGTGGTCCTTATGTACAATGCAATATCACTCAGACATGAAATCAATGTCATAAGGCTAGTAGAAGCAAGATGAGTGGACTTAGGTACGACGATTCTAAGTGAAATAAGTCACACAGAAAAAGACACTTATCATAAGCTATCACTTATAGAGGGAATGTAAAAACCGCTACACTTGAACTGAATTACAGAACAGAACAGAATCACACGTTTAGAAAACACACTATGGCTGCTTAACGGGAAAGGTGAGGTGGGGTGATGCATAAAACAAGGGGTTCAAATTCGCTCAGATACCGTTCCATACACCCAATATGTAATAGACAAGACCTACTCCTTGCTCAGTGAACTGGACTCAACACCCCCTATTCACCGCACAAGAATATATGTGACTAGTAACAATCTTAAAACCTATGTATTGATATCTGTCTGGAAGTGAGTCAAGTGGGTGTAAAGCCGCATAAACACAGCCGTGAAAAGCAGCTAAACCCCATTATAAAAATAAATTACTTTTAAAAACCCGTAAAACAAAGACAGTGAAAGAGAGAGAAATTCTTACAAAATTCGTTCAGGGGCTGTGATGCAACCTGGATTGACCATATCTAGACCCACAGCTGGATGAGACATAAGGGTGGACACTCTTGGGGCTGAGAGGTTGGGTGAGGTTGGGTGAGCAAACACAGACCCTTTAAAGTAATACTGCATGGTACCCATCCCATGGGTCCCAAATCTCCAGGTTCAAGGGCATCTTCCTACATCGAAAACTTGCATGAGGAACCCAGAAGAAGGTACACCGTGTGATTTTGAAAGGTTTCTAAAACGCACCTCATTTCTCATCTCCTTGTGCTCGGGTTCGCCATTCCAGCTACTTTACTAGCAATCTCCCTACTTGGAGAATCAGCACCTTTAACCTCCTGTTCTGTACAGGTTGCAATTTGTCCTGAGGATGAACGGGAAGAGGGGAAACCAATGAGAGAATAGATCTAGGTGTTGGGACAGGCACAGGTCACTCTATTTTCCCATCAGGAAGAAGAATTAACCACAGGCTCAGCCTGCCGCCGGGAACCAGAATAGGGCCTGAGGCAATCCCGTGCTTTTGCGGCCAGCTCCCAAAAAAGACAGTTGAAAAATGGAGCTCAGGGAGACTGCCATTCACAAACCTGCTGAGTTATAAATGATAACTCTCGTCCACAAATATATTGAGGGAAGGCAACGAAGAGGATTTGAAAGCAAGGCAGAATTGCAGGAAACAGGTTTCAGGAGGTAGATTCGAATCGCCTTTAAAGCACATGAAAAGCGGCAAAACGTCGACAATGATGCCCTTGGCCAAAAAGGGCGTATGCGTTTTTTCCTGAATATATTCAGGAAAAAACGCATACGCCCTTTTTGGCCAACCAAGCAACCTGGAAAGGCAAATCAGTGCTACAAAGAAGTCTCGCTTCCCATCGGTCAAAAGGGTCATGCTGCAAAAAGTGTCAAAACCAGAAATGCAGGACAGGCCATGGAGAAATGGCAGCCTTGCTACGCTGATGGGCGGGATGTTAATTGCCAACAGCCACTCTGGAGAAGTGTACGGTGTGTCCTGAAACATCGAAAAAACACAGCTTAGGGAGCATAGGGCACGTCCACTCATGGGCGTATAAATTGGGAAAACTAAAAATCAGCAAGACACAGGCACCCCAAAGTTTAGGGCTGCTCTGTTGACAAGAACCTCCACTTCATGACACCTTAAATATCCCAGGAAAGAGAAAAATGGATAAAGAAGTTGTGGTCCTTATGTACAATGAAATATCACTCAGACATGAAATCAATGTCATAAGGCTAGTAGAAGCAAGATGAGTGGACTTAGGTACGACGATTCTAAGTGAAATAAGTCACACAGAAAAAGACACTTATCATAAGCTATCACTTATAGAGGGAATGTAAAAACCGCTACACTTGAACTGAATTACAGAACAGAACAGAATCACACGTTTAGAAAACACAATATGGCTGTTTAACGGGAAAGGTGAGGTGGGGTGATGCATAAAACAAGGGTTTCAAATTCGCTCAGATACCGTTCCATACACCCAATATGTAATAGACAAGACCTACTCCTTGCTCAGTGAACTGGACTCAACACCCCCTATTCACCGCACAAGAATATATGTGACTAGTAACAATCTTAAAACCTATGTATTGATATCTGTCTGGAAGTGAGTCAAGTGGGTGTAAATCCGCATAAACACAGCCGTGAAAAGCAGCTAAACCCCATTATAAAAATAAATTACTTTTAAAATCCCGTAAAATAAAGACAGTGAAAGAGAGAGAAATTCTTACAAAATTCGTTCAGGGGCTGTGATGCAACCTGGATTGACCATATCTACACGCACAGCTGGATGAGACATAAGGGTGGACAGTCTTGGGGCTGAAAGGTTGGGTTAGGTTGGGTGAGCAAACGCAGACCCTTTAAAGTAATACTGTGTGGTACCCATCCCATGGGTCCCAAGTCTCCAGGTTCAAGGGCATCTTCCTACATCGAAAACATGCATGAGAAACTCAGAAGATGGTACACCGTGTGATTTTGAAAGGTTTCTAAAACGCACCTCATTTCTCATCTCCTTGTGCTCGGGTTCGCCATTCCAGCTACTTTACTAGCAATCTCCCTACTTGGAGAATCAGCACCTTTAACCTCCTGTTCCCTACAGGTTGCAATTTGTCCTGAGGATGAACGGGAAGAGGGGCAACCAATGAGAGACTAGATCTAGCTGTTGGGACAGGCACAGGTCACTCTATTTTCCCATCAGGAAGAAGATTTAACCACAGGCTCAGCCTGCTGCCAGGAACCAGAATAGGGCCTGAGGCAATCCCGTGCTTTTGCGGCCAGCTCTCAAAAAAGACAGTTGAAAAATGGAGCTCAGGGACACTGCAATTCACAAACCCGCAGACTTATAAGTGATAACTCTCATCCACAGATATATTGAGGGAAGTCAACGAAGAGGATTTGAAAGCAAGGCAGAATTGCAGGAAACAGATTTCAGGAGGTAGATTCGAATCGCCTTTAAGGCACATGAAAAGCGGCAAAACGTCGACAATGATGCCCTTGGCCAAAAAGGGCGTATGCGTTTTTTCCTGAATATATTCAGGAAAAAACGCATACGCCCTTTTTGGCCAACCAAGCAACCTGGAAATGCAAATCAGCGCTACAAAGAAGTCTTGCTTCCTATGGGTCAAAAGGGCCATGCTGCAAAAAGTGTCAAAACCAGAAATGCAGGACAGGCCATGGAGAAATGGCAGCCTTGCTACGCTGATGGGCGGGATGTAAATTGCCAACAGCCACTCTGGAGAAGTGTACGGTGTGTCCTGAAACATCGAAAAAACACAGCTTAGTGAGCATAGGGCACGTCCACTCATGGGCGTATAAATTGGGAAAACTAAAAATCAGCAAGACACAGGCACCCCAAAGTTTGGGGCTGCTCTGTTGACAAGAACCTCCACTTCATGACACCTTAAATATCCCAGGAAAGAGAAAAATGGATAAAAAATTGTGGTCCTTATGTACAATGGAATATCACTCAGACATGAAATCAATGTCATAAGGCTAGTAGAAGCAAGATGAGTGGACTTAGGTACAACGATTCTAAGTGAAATAAGTCACACAGAAAAAGACACTTATCATAAGCTATCACTTATAGAGGGAATGTAAAAACCGCTACACTTGAACTGAATTACAAAACAGAACAGAGTCACACGTTTAGAAAACACACTATGGCTGCTTAACGGGAAAGGTGAGGTGGGGTGATGCATAAAACAAGGGGTTCAAATTTGCTCAGATACCATTCCATACACCCTATATGTAATAGACAAGACCTACTCCTTGCTCCGTGAACTGGACTCAACACCCCCTATTCACCGCACAAGAATATATGTGACTAGTAACAATCTTAAAACCTATGTATTGATATCTGTCTGGAAGTGAGTCAAGTGGGTGTAAATCCGCATAAACACAGCCGTGAAAAGCAGCTAAACCCCATTATAAAAATAAATTACTTTTAAAAACCCGTAAAACAAAGACAGTGAAAGAGAGAGAAATTCTTACAAAATTCGTTCAGGGGCTGTGATGCCACCTGGATTGACCATATCTAGACCCACAGCTGGATGAGACATAAGGGTGGACACTCTTGGGGCTGAGAGGTTGGGTGAGCAAACGCAGACCCTTTAAAGTAATACTGCGTGATACCCATCCCATGGGTCCCAAATCTCCAGGTTCAAGGGCATCTTCCTACATCGAAAACATGCATGAGAAACTCAGAAGATGGTACACCGTGTGATTTTGAAAGGTTTCTAAAACACACCCCATTTCTCATCTCCTTGTGCT
Source organism: Eschrichtius robustus (assembly GCF_028021215.1). Taxonomy (NCBI): domain Eukaryota; kingdom Metazoa; phylum Chordata; class Mammalia; order Artiodactyla; family Eschrichtiidae; genus Eschrichtius; species Eschrichtius robustus. The sequence continues at coordinate 486,139 of NW_027175208.1, forward strand.
CGGGTTCGCCTTTCCAGCTACTTTACTAGCAATCAACTTACTTGGAGAATCAGCACCTTTCACCTCCTGTTCCCTACAGGTTGCAATTTGTCCTGAGGATGAACGGGAAGAGGGGCAACCAATGAGAGACTAGATCTAGGTGTTGGGACAGGCACAGGTCACTCTATTTTCCCATCAGGAAGAAGAATTAATCACAGGCTCAGCCTGCCGCCCAGAAGCACAATAGGGCCTGAGGCAATCCCGCGCTTTTGCGGCCAGCTCCCAAAAAAGCGAGTTGAAAAATGGAGCTCAGGGACACTGCAATTCACAAACCCGCAGAGTTATAAATGATAACTCTCATCCACAGATATATTGAAGGAAGGCAACGAAGAGGATTTGAAAGCAAGGCAGAATTGTAGGAAACAGATTTCAGGAGGTAGATTCGAATCGCCTGTAAAGCACATGAAAAGCCGCAAAACGTCGACAATGATGCCCTTGGCCAAGAAGGGCGTATGCGTTTTTTCCTGAATATATTCAGGAAAAAACGCATACGCCCTTTTTGGCCAACCAAGCAACCTGGAAAGGCAAATCAGCGCTACAAAGAAGTCTCGCTTCCCATCGGTCAAAAGGCCCATGCTGCAAAAAGTGTCAAAACCAGAAATGCAGGACAGGCCATGGAGAAATGGCAGCCTTGCTACGCTGATGGGCGGGATGTAAGTTGCCAACAGCCACTCTGGAGAAGTGTACGGTGTGTCCTGAAACATCGAAAAAACACAGCTTAGGGAGCATAGGGCACGTCCACTCATGGGCGTATAAATTGGGAAAACTAAAAATCAGCAAGACACAGGCACCCCAAAGTTTAGGGCTGCTCTGTTGACAAGAATCTCCACTTCATGACACCTTAAATATCCCAGGAAAGAGAAAAATGGATAAAGAAGTTGTGGTCCTTATGTACAATGGAATATCACTCAGACATGAAATCAATGTCATAAGGCTAGTAGAAGCAAGATGAGTGGACTTAGGTACGACGATTCTAAGTGAAATAAGTCACACAGAAAAAGACACTTATCATAAGCTATCACTTATAGAGGGAATGTAAAAACCGCTACACTTGAACTGAATTACAGAACAGAACAGAATCACACGTTTAGAAAACACACTATGGCTGCTTAACGGGAAAGGTGAGGTGGGGTGATGCATAAAACAAGGGGTTCAAATTCGCTCAGATACCGTTCCATACACCCAATATGTAATAGACAAGACCTACTCCTTGCTCCGTGAACTGGACTCAACACCCCCTATTCACCGCACAAGAATATATGTGACTAGTAACAATCTTAAAACCTATGTATTGATATCTGTCTGGAAGTGAGTCAAGTGAGTGTAAATCCGCATAAACACAGCCGTGAAAAGCAGCTAAACCCCATTATAAAAATAAATTACTTTTAAAAACCCGTAAAACAAAGACAGTGAAAGAGAGAGAAATTCTTACAAAATTCGTTCAGGGGCTGTGATGCCACCTGGATTGACCATATCTAGACCCACAGCTGGATGAGACATAAGGGTGGACACTCTTGGGGCTGAGAGGTTGGGTGAGCAAACGCAGACCCTTTAAAGTAATACTGCGTGATACCCATCCCATGGGTCCCAAATCTCCAGGTTCAAGGGCATCTTCCTACATCGAAAACATGCATGAGAAACTCAGAAGATGGTACACCGTGTGATTTTGAAAGGTTTCTAAAACACACCCCATTTCTCATCTCCTTGTGCTCGGGTTCGCCTTTCCAGCTACTTTACTAGCAATCAACTTACTTGGAGAATCAGCACCTTTCACCTCCTGTTCCCTACAGGTTGCAATTTGTCCTGAGGATGAACGGGAAGAGGGGCAACCAATGAGAGACTAGATCTAGGTGTTGGGACAGGCACAGGTCACTCTATTTTCCCATCAGGAAGAAGAAATAATCACAGGCTCAGCCTGCCGCCAAGAAGCACAATAGGGCCTGAGGCAATCCCGCGCTTTTGCGGCCAGCTCCCAAAAAAGCGAGTTGAAAAATGGAGCTCAGGGACACTGCAATTCACAAACCCGCAGAGTTATAAATGATAACTCTCATCCACAGATATATTGAGGGAAGGCAACGAAGAGGATTTGAAAGCAAGGCAGAATTGCAGGAAACAGATTTCAGGAGGTAGATTCGAATCGCCTGTAAAGCACATGAAAAGCGGCAAAACGTCGACAATGATGCCCTTGGCCAAGAAGGGCGTATGCGTTTTTTCCTGAATATATTCAGGAAAAAACGCATACGCACTTTTTGGCCAACCAAGCAACCTGGAAAGGCAAATCAGCGCTACAAAGAAGTCTCGCTTCCCATCGGTCAAAAGGGCCATGCTGCAAAAAGTGTCAAAACCAGAAATGCAGGACAGGCCATGGAGAAATGGCAGCCTTGCTACGCTGATGGGAGGGATGTAAGTTGCCAACAGCCACTCTGGAGAAGTGTACGGTGTGTCCTGAAACATCGAAAAAACACAGCTTAGGGAGCATAGGGCACGTCCACTCATGGGCGTATAAATTGGGAAAACTAAAAATCAGCAAGACACAGGCACCCCAAAGTTTAGGGCTGCTCTGTTGACAAGAATCTCCACTTCATGACACCTTAAATATCCCAGGAAAGAGAAAAATGGATAAAGAAGTTGTGGTCCTTATGTACAATGGAATATCACTCAGACATGAAATCAATGTCATAAGGCTAGTAGAAGCAAGATGAGTGGACTTAGGTACGACGATTCTAAGTGAAATAAGTCACACAGAAAAAGACACTTATCATAAGCTATCACTTATAGAGGGAATGTAAAAACCGCTACACTTGAACTGAATTACAGAACAGAACAGAATCACACGTTTAGAAAACACACTATGGCTGCTTAACGGGAAAGGTGAGGTGGGGTGATGCATAAAACAAGGGGTTCAAATTCGCTCAGATACCGTTCCATACACCCAATATGTAATAGACAAGACCTACTCCTTGCTCAGTGAACTGGACTCAACACCCCCTATTCACCGCACAAGAATATATGTGACTAGTAACAATCTTAAAACCTATGTATTGATATCTGTCTGGAAGTGAGTCAAGTGGGTGTAAATCCGCATAAACACAGCCGTGAAAAGCAGCTAAACCCCATTATAAAAATAAATTACTTTTAAAAACCCGTAAAACAAAGACAGTGAAAGAGAGAGAAATTCTTACAAAATTCGTTCAGGGGCTGTGATGCCACCTGGATTGACCATATCTAGACCCACAGCTGGATGAGACATAAGGGTGGACACTCTTGGGGCTGAGAGGTTGGGTGAGGTTGGGTGAGCAAACGCAGACCCTTTAAAGTAATACTGCATGGTACCCAACCCATGGGTCCCAAATCTCCAGGTTCAAGGGCATCTTCCTACATCGAAAACTTGCATGAGGAACCCAGAAGAAGGTACACCGTGTGATTTTGAAAGGTTTCTAAAACGCACCTCATTTCTCATCTCCTTGTGCTCGGGTTCGACATTCCAGCTACTTCATTAGCAATCTCCCTACTTGGAGAATCAGCACCTTTAACCTCCTGTTCTGTACAGGTTGCAATTTGTCCTGAGGATGAACGGGAAGAGGGGAAACCAATGAGAGAATAGATCTAGGTGTTGGGACAGGCACAGGTCACTCTATTTTCCCATCAGGAAGAAGAATTAACCACAGGCTCAGCCTGCCGCCGGGAACCAAAATAGGGCCTGAGGCAATCCCGTGCTTTTGCGGCCAGCTCCCAAAACAGACAGTTGAAAAATGGAGCTCAGGGGGACTGCCATTCACAAACCTGCTGAGTTATAAATGATAACTCTCGTCCACAAATATATTGAGGGAAGGCAACGAAGAGGATTTGAAAGCAAGGCAGAATTGCAGGAAACAGGTTTCAGGAGGTAGATTCGAATCGCCTTTAAAGCACATGAAAAGCGGCAAAACGTCGACAATGATGCCCTTGGCCAAAAAGGGCGTATGCGTTTTTTCCTGAATATATTCAGGAAAAAACGCATACGCCCTTTTTGGCCAACCAAGCAACCTGGAAAGGCAAATCAGCGCTACAAAGAAGTCTCGCTTCCCATCGGTCAAAAGGGCCATGCTGCAAAAAGTGTCAAAACCAGAAATGCAGGACAGGCCATGGAGAAATGGCAGCCTTGCTACGCTGAAGGGCGGGATGTTAATTGCCAACAGCCACTCTGGAGAAGTGTATGGTGTGTCCTGAAACATCGAAAAAACACAGCTTAGGGAGCATAGGGCACGTCCACTCATGGGCGTATAAATTGGGAAAACCAAAAATCAGCAAGACACAGGCACCCCAAAGTTTAGGGCTGCTCTGTTGACAAGAACCTCCACTTCATGACACCTTAAATATCCCAGGAAAGAGAAAAATGGATAAAGAAGTTGTGGTCCTTATGTACAATGCAATATCACTCAGACATGAAATCAATGTCATAAGGCTAGTAGAAGCAAGATGAGTGGACTTAGGTACGACGATTCTAAGTGAAATAAGTCACACAGAAAAAGACACTTATCATAAGCTATCACTTATAGAGGGAATGTAAAAACCGCTACACTTGAACTGAATTACAGAACAGAACAGAATCACACGTTTAGAAAACACACTATGGCTGCTTAACGGGAAAGGTGAGGTGGGGTGATGCATAAAACAAGGGGTTCAAATTCGCTCAGATACCGTTCCATACACCCAATATGTAATAGACAAGACCTACTCCTTGCTCAGTGAACTGGACTCAACACCCCCTATTCACCGCACAAGAATATATGTGACTAGTAACAATCTTAAAACCTATGTATTGATATCTGTCTGGAAGTGAGTCAAGTGGGTGTAAAGCCGCATAAACACAGCCGTGAAAAGCAGCTAAACCCCATTATAAAAATAAATTACTTTTAAAAACCCGTAAAACAAAGACAGTGAAAGAGAGAGAAATTCTTACAAAATTCGTTCAGGGGCTGTGATGCAACCTGGATTGACCATATCTAGACCCACAGCTGGATGAGACATAAGGGTGGACACTCTTGGGGCTGAGAGGTTGGGTGAGGTTGGGTGAGCAAACGCAGACCCTTTAAAGTAATACTGCATGGTACCCAACCCATGGGTCCCAAATCTCCAGGTTCAAGGGCATCTTCCTACATCGAAAACATGCATGAGGAACCCAGAAGATGGTACACCGTGTGATTTTGAAAGGTTTCTAAAACGCACCTCATTTCTCATCTCCTTGTGCTCGGGTTCGCCATTCCAGCTACTTCACTAGCAATCTCCCTACTTGGAGAATCAGCACCTTTAACCTCCTGTTCTGTACAGGTTGCAATTTGTCCTGAGGATGAACGGGAAGAGGGGAAACCAATGAGAGAATAGATCTAGGTGTTGGGACAGGCAAAGGTCACTCTATTTTCCCATCAGGAAGAAGAATTAACCACAGGCTCAGCCTGCCGCCGGGAACCAGAATAGGGCCTGAGGCAATCCCGTGCTTTTGCGGCCAGCTCCCAAAACAGACAGTTGAAAAATGGAGCTCAGGGGGACTGCCATTCACAAACCTGCTGAGTTATAAATGATAACTCTCGTCCACAAATATATTGAGGGAAGGCAACGAAGAGGATTTGAAAGCAAGGCAGAATTGCAGGAAACAGGTTTCAGGAGGTAGATTCGAATCGCCTTTAAAGCACATGAAAAGCGGCAAAACGTCGATAATGATGCCCTTGGCCAAAAAGGGCGTATGCGTTTTTTCCTGAATATATTCAGGAAAAAACGCATACGCCCTTTTTGGCCAACCAAGCAACCTGGAAAGGCAAATCAGTGCTACAAAGAAGTCTCGCTTCCCATCGGTCAAAAGGGTCATGCTGCAAAAAGTGTCAAAACCAGAAATGCAGGACAGGCCATGGAGAAATGGCAGCCTTGCTACGCTGATGGGCGGGATGTTAATTGCCAACAGCCACTCTGGAGAAGTGTACGGTGTGTCCTGAAACATCGAAAAAACACAGCTTAGGGAGCATAGGGCACGTCCACTCATGGGTGTATAAATTGGGAAAACTAAAAATCAGCAATACACAGGCACCCCAAAGTTTGGGGCTGCTCTGTTGACAAGAACCTCCACTTCATGACACCTTAAATATCCCAGGAAAGAGAAAAATGGATAAAGAAGTTGTGGTCCTTATGTACAATGCAATATCACTCAGACATGAAATCAATGTCATAAGGCTAGTAGAAGCAAGATGAGTGGACTTAGGTACGACGATTCTAAGTGAAATAAGTCACACAGAAAAAGACACTTATCATAAGCTATCACTTATAGAGGGAATGTAAAAACCGCTACACTTGAACTGAATTACAGAACAGAACAGAATCACACGTTTGGAAAACACACTATGGCTGTTTAACGGGAAAGGTGAGGTGGGGTGATTCATAAAAGAAGGGTTTCAAATTCGCTCAGATACCGTTCCATACACCCAATATGTAATAGACAAGACCTACTCCTTGCTCAGTGAACTGGACTCAACACCCCCTATTCACCGCACAAGAATATATGTGACTAGTAACAATCTTAAAACCTATGTATTGATATCTGTCTGGAAGTGAGTCAAGTGGGTGTAAATCCGCATAAACACAGCCGTGAAAAGCAGCTAAACCCCATTATAAAAATAAATTACTTTTAAAAACCCGTAAAATAAAGACAGTGTAAGAGAGAGAAATTCTTACAAAATTCGTTCAGGGGCTGTGATGCAACCTGGATTGACCATATCTACACGCACAGCTGGATGAGACATAAGGGTGGACAATCTTGGGGCTGAAAGGTTGGGTTAGGTTGGGTGAGCAAACGCAGACCCTTTAAAGTAATACTGCGTGGTACCCATCGAATGGGTCCCAAGTCTCCAGGTTCAAGGGCATCTTCCTACATCGAAAACATGCATGAGAAACTCAGAAGATGGTACACCGTGTGATTTTGAAAGGTTTCTAAAACGCACCTCATTTCTCATCTCCTTGTGCTCGGGTTCGCCATTCCAGCTACTTTACTAGCAATCTCCCTACTTGGAGAATCAGCACCTTTAAGCTCCTGTTCCCTACAGGTTGCAATTTGTCCTGAGGATGAACGGGAAGAGGGGCAACCAATGAGAGACTAGATCTAGCTGTTGGGACAGGCACAGGTCACTCTATTTTCCCATCAGGAAGAAGAATTAACCACAGGCTCAGCCTGCTGCCAGGAACAAGAATAGGGCCTGAGGCAATCCCGTGCTTTTGCGGCCAGCTCTCAAAAAAGACAGTTGAAAAATGGAGCTCAGGGACACTGCAATTCACAAACCCGCAGAGTTATAAGTGATAACTCTCATCCACAGATATATTGAGGGAAGTCAACGAAGAGGATTTGAAAGCAAGGCAGAATTGCAGGAAACAGATTTCAGGAGGTAGATTCGAATCGCCTTTAAGGCACATGAAAAGCGGCAAAACGTCGACAATGATGCCCTTGGCCAAAAAGGGCGTATGCGTTTTTTCCTGAATATATTCAGGAAAAAACGCATACGCCCTTTTTGGCCAACCAAGCAACCTGGAAAGGCAAATCAGCGCTACAAAGAAGTCTCGCTTCCTATGGGTCAAAAGGGCCATGCTGCAAAAAGTGTCAAAACCAGAAATGCAGGACAGGCCATGGAGAAATGGCAGCCTTGCTACGCTGATGGGCGGGATGTAAATTGCCAACAGCCACTCTGGAGAAATGTACGGTGTGTCCTGAAACATCGAAAAAACACAGCTTAGTGAGCATAGGGCACGTCCACTCATGGGCGTATAAATTGGGAAAACTAAAAATCAGCAAGACACAGGCACCCCAAAGTTTGGGGCTGCTCTGTTGACAAGAACCTCCACTTCATGACACCTTAAATATCCCAGGAAAGAGAAAAATGGATAAAAAAGTTGTGGTCCTTATGTACAATGGAATATCACTCAGACATGAAATCAATATCATAAGGCTAGTAGAAGCAAGATGAGTGGACTTAGGTACGACGATTCTAAGTGAAATAAGTCACACAGAAAAAGACACTTATCATAAGCTATCACTTATAGAGGGAATGTAAAAACCGCTACACTTGAACTGAATTACAAAACAGAACAGAGTCACACGTTTAGAAAACACACTATGGCTGCTTAACGGGAAAGGTGAGGTGGGGTGATGCATAAAACAAGGGGTTCAAATTTGCTCAGATACCGTTCCATACACCCAATATGTAATAGACAAGACCTACTCCTTGCTCCGTGAACTGGACTCAACACCCCCTATTCACCGCACAAGAATATATGTGACTAGTAACAATCTTAAAACCTATGTATTGATATCTGTCTGGAAGTGAGTCAAGTGGGTGTAAATCCGCATAAACACAGCCGTGAAAAGCAGCTAAACCCCATTACAAAAATAAATTACTTTTAAAAACCCGTAAAACAAAGACAGTGAAAGAGAGAGAAATTCTTACAAAATTCGTTCAGGGGCTGTGATGCCACCTGGATTGACCATATCTAGACCCACAGCTGGATGAGACATAAGGGTGGACACTCTTGGGGCTGAGAGGTTGGGTGAGCAAACGCAGACCCTTTAAAGTAATACTGCGTGATACCCATCCCATGGGTCCCAAATCTCCAGGTTCAAGGGCATCTTCCTACATCGAAAACATGCATGAGAAACTCAGAAGATGGTACACCGTGTGATTTTGAAAGGTTTCTAAAACACACCCCATTTCTCATCTCCTTGTGCTCGGGTTCGCCTTTCCAGCTAATTTACTAGCAATCAACTTACTTGGAGAATCAGCACCTTTCACCTCCTGTTCCCTACAGGTTGCAATTTGTCCTGAGGATGAACGGGAAGAGGGGCAACCAATGAGAGACTAGATCTAGGTGTTGGGACAGGCACAGGTCACTCTATTTTCCCATCAGGAAGAAGAATTAATCACAGGCTCAGCCTGCCGCCCAGAAGCACAATAGGGCCTGAGGCAATCCCGCGCTTTTGCGGCCAGCTCCCAAAAAAGCGAGTTGAAAAATGGAGCTCAGGGACACTACAATTCACAAACCCGCAGAGTTATAAATGATAACTCTCATCCACAGTTATATTGAGGGAAGGCAACGAAGAGGATTTGAAAGCAAGGCAGAATTGCAGGAAACAGGTTTCAGGAGGTAGATTCGAATTGGCTTTAAAGCACATGAAAAGCGGCAAAAGGTCGACAATGATGCCCTTGGCCAAAAAGGGCGTATGCGTTTTTTCCTGAATATATTCAGGAAAAAACGCATACGCCCTTTTTGGCCAACCAAGCACCCTGGAAAGGCAAATCAGTGCTACAAAGAAGTCTCGCTTCCCATCGGTCAAAAGGGTCATGCTGCAAAAAGTGTCAAAACCAGAAATGCAGGACAGGCCATGGAGAAATGGCAGCCTTGCTACGCTGATGGGCGGGATGTTAATTGCCAACAGCCACTCTGGAGAAGTGTACGGTGTGTCCTGAAACATCGAAAAAACACAGCTTAGGGAGCATAGGGCACGTCCACTCATGGGCGTATAAATTGGGAAAACTAAAAATCAGCAAGACACAGGCACCCCAAAGTTTAGGGCTGCTCTGTTGACAAGAACCTCCACTTCATGACACCTTAAATATCCCAGGAAAGAGAAAAATGGATAAAGAAGTTGTGGTCCTTATGTACAATGGAATATCACTCAGACATGAAATCAATGTCATAAGGCTAGTAGAAGCAAGATGAGTGGACTTAGGTACGACGATTCTAAGTGAAATAAGTCACACAGAAAAAGACACTTATCATAAGCTATCACTTATAGAGGGAATGTAAAAACCGCTACACTTGAACTGAATTACAGAACAGAACAGAATCACACGTTTAGAAAACACACTATGGCTGTTTAACGGGAAAGGTGAGGTGGGGTGATGCATAAAACAAGGGTTTCAAATTCGCTCAGATACCGTTCCATACACCCAATATGTAATAGACAAGACCTACTCCTTGCTCAGTGAACTGGACTCAACACCCCCTATTCACCGCACAAGAATATATGTGACTAGTAACAATCTTAAAACCTATGTATTGATATCTGTCTGGAAGTGAGTCAAGTGGGTGTAAATCCGCATAAACACAGCCGTGAAAAGCAGCTAAAGCCCATTATAAAACTAAATTACTTTTAAAAACCCATAAAATAAAGACAGTGAAAGAGAGAGAAATTCTTACAAAATTCGTTCAGGGGCTGTGATGCAACCTGGATTGACCATATCTACACGCACAGCTGGATGAGACATAAGGGTGGACAGTCTTGGGGCTGAAAGTTTGGGTTAGGTTGGGTGAGCAAACGCAGACCCTTTAAAGTAATACTGCGTGGTACCCATCGAATGGGTCCCAAATCTCCAGGTTCAAGGGCATATTCCTACATCGAAAACATGCATGAGAAACTCAGAAGATGGTACACCGTGTGATTTTGAAAGGTTTCTAAAACGCACCTCATTTCTCATCTCCTTGTGCTCGGGTTCGCCATTCCAGCTACTTTACTAGCAATCTCCCTACTTGGAGAATCAGCACCTTTAACCTCCTTTTCCCTACAGGTTGCAATTTGTCCTGAGGATGAAGGGGAAGAGGGGCAACCAATGAGAGACTAGATCTAGCTTTTGGGACAGGCACAGGTCACTCTATTTTCCCATCAGGAAGAAGAATTAACCACAGGCTCAGCCTGCTGCCAGGAACCAGAATAGGGCCTGAGGCAATCCCGTGCTTTTGCGGCCAGCTCTCAAAAAAGACAGTTGAAAAATGGAGCTCAGGGACACTGCAATTCACAAACCCGCCGAGTTATAAGTGATAACTCTCATCCACAGATATATTGAGGGAAGTCAACGAAGAGGATTTGAAAGCAAGGCAGAATTGCAGGAAACAGATTTCAGGAGGTAGATTCGAATCGCCTTTAAGGCACATGAAAAGCGGCAAAACGTCGACAATGATGCCCTTGGCCGAAAAGGGCGTATGCGTTTTTTCCTGAATATATTCAGGAAAAAACGCATACGCCCTTTTTGGCCAACCAAGCAACCTGGAAAGGCAAATCAGCGCTACAAAGAAGTCTCGCTTCCTATGGGTCAAAAGGGCCATGCTGCAAAAAGTGTCAAAACCAGAAATGCAGGACAGGCCATGGAGAAATGGCAGCCTTGCTACGCTGATGGGCGGGATGTAAATTGCCAACAGCCACTCTGGAGAAGTGTACGGTGTGTCCTGAAACATCGAAAAAACACAGCTTAGTGAGCATAGGGCACGTCCACTCATGGGCGTATAAATTGGGAAAACTAAAAATCAGCAAGACACAGGCACCCCAAAGTTTGGGGCTGCTCTGTTGACAAGAACCTCCACTTCATGACACCTTAAATATCCCAGGAAAGAGAAAAATGTATAAAAAATTGTGGTCCTTATGGACAATGGAATATCACTCAGACATGAAATCAATGTCATAAGGCTAGTAGAAGCAAGATGAGTGGACTTAGGTACAACGATTCTAAGTGAAATAAGTCACACAGAAAAAGACACTTATCATAAGCTATCACTTATAGAGGGAATGTAAAAACCGCTACACTTGAACTGAATTACAAAACAGAACAGAGTCACACGTTTAGAAAACACACTATGGCTGCTTAACGGGAAAGGTGAGGTGGGGTGATGCATAAAACAAGGGGTTCAAATTTGCTCAGATACCGTTCCATACACCCAATATGTAATAGACAAGACCTACTCCTTGCTCCGTGAACTGGACTCAACACCCCCTATTCACTGCACAAGAATATATGTGACTAGTAACAATCTTAAAACCTATGTATTGATATCTGTCTGGAAGTGAGTCAAGTGGGTGTAAATCCGCATAAACACAGCCGTGAAAAGCAGCTAAACCCCATTACAAAAATAAATTACTTTTAAAAACCCGTAAAACAAAGACAGTGGACGAGAGAGAAATTCTTACAAAATTCGTTCAGGGGCTGTGATGCCACCTGGATTGACCATATCTAGACCCACACCTGGATGAGACATAAGGGTGGACACTCTTGGGGCTGAGAGGTTGGGTGAGCAAACGCAGACCCTTTAAAGTAATACTGTGTGGTACCCATCCCATGGGTCCCAAATCTCCAGGTTCAAGGGCATCTTCCTACATCGAAAACATGCATGAGAAACTCAGAAGATGGTACACCGTGTGATTTTGAAAGGTTTCTAAAACACACCCCATTTCTCATCTCCTTGTGCTCGGGTTCGCCTTTCCAGCTACTTTACTAGCAATCAACTTACTTGGAGAATCAGCACCTTTAACCTCCTGTTCCCTACAGGTTGCAATTTGTCCTGAGGATGAACGGGAAGAGGGGCAACCAATGAGAGACTAGATCTAGGTGTTGGGACAGGCACAGGTCACTCTATTTTCCCATCAGGAAGAAGAATTAATCACAGGCTCAGCCTGCCGCCCAGAAGCACAATAGGGCCTGAGGCAATCCCGCCCTTTTGCGGCCAGCTCCCAAAAAAGCGAGTTGAAAAATGGAGCTCAGGGACACTGCAATTCACAAACCCGCAGAGTTATAAATGATAACTCTCATCCACAGATATATTGAGGGAAGGCAACGAAGAGGATTTGAAAGCAAGGCAGAATTGCAGGAAACAGATTTCAAGAGGTAGATTCGAATCGCCTGTAAAGCACATGAAAAGCGGCAAAACGTCGACAATGATGCCCTTGGCCAAGAAGGGCATTTGCGTTTTTTCCTGAATATATTCAGGAAAAAACGCATACGCCCTTTTTGGCCAACCAAGCAACCTGGAAAGGCAAATCAGCGCTACAAAGAAGTCTCGCTTCCCATCGGTCAAAAGGGCCATGCTGCAAAAAGTGTCAAAACCAGAAATGCAGGACAGGCCATGGAGAAATGGCAGCCTTGCTACGCTGATGGGCGGGATGTAAGTTGCCAACAGCCACTCTGGAGAAGTGTACGGTGTGTCCTGAAACATCGAAAAAACACAGCTTAGGGAGCATAGGGCACGTCCACTCATGGGCGTATAAATTGGGAAAACTAAAAATCAGCAAGACACAGGCACCCCAAAGTTTAGGGCTGCTCTGTTGACAAGAATCTCCACTTCATGACACCTTAAATATCCCAGGAAAGAGAAAAATGGATAAAGAAGTTGTGGTCCTTATGTACAATGGAATATCACTCAGACATGAAATCAATGTCATAAGGCTAGTAGAAGCAAGATGAGTGGACTTAGGTAAGACGATTCTAAGTGAAATAAGTCACACAGAAAAAGACACTTATCATAAGCTATCACTTATAGAGGGAATGTAAAAACCGCTACACTTGAACTGAATTACAGAACAGAACAGAATCACACGTTTAGAAAACACACTATGGCTGCTTAACGGGAAAGGTGAGGTGGGGTGATGCATAAAACAAGGGGTTCAAATTCGCTCAGATACCGTTCCATACACCCAATATGTAATAGACAAGACCTACTCCTTGCTCAGTGAACTGGACTCAACACCCCCTATTCACCGCACAAGAATATATGTGACTAGTAACAATCTTAAAACCTATGTATTGATATCTGTCTGGAAGTGAGTCAAGTGGGTGTAAAGCCGCATAAACACAGCCGTGAAAAGCAGCTAAACCCCATTATAAAAATAAATTACTTTTAAAAACCCGTAAAACAAAGACAGTGAAAGAGAGAGAAATTCTTACAAAATTCGTTCAGGGGCTGTGATGCAACCTGGATTGACCATATCTACACGCACAGCTGGATGAGACATAAGGGTGGACAGTCTTGGGGCTGAAAGTTTGGGTTAGGTTGGGTGAGCAAACGCAGACCCTTTAAAGTAATACTGCGTGGTACCCATCGAATGGGTCCCAAGTCTCCAGGTTCAAGGGCATATTCCTACATCGAAAACATGCATGAGAAACTCAGAAGATGGTACACCGTGTGATTTTGAAAGGTTTCTAAAACGCACCTCATTTCTCATCTCCTTGTGCTCGGGTTCGCCATTCCAGCTACTTTACTGGCAATCTCCCTACTTGGAGAATCAGCACCTTTAACCTCCTGTTCCCTACAGGTTGCAATTTGTCCTGAGGATGAACGGGAAGAGGGGCAACCAATGAGACACTAGATCTAGCTGTTGGGACAGGCACAGGTCACTCTATTTTCCCATCAGGAAGAAGAATTAACCACAGGCTCAGCCTGCTGCCAGGAACCAGAATAGGGCCTGAGGCAATCCCGTGCTTTTGCGGCCAGCTCTCAAAAAAGACAGTTGAAAAATGGAGCTCAGGGACACTGCAATTCACAAACCCGCAGAGTTATAAGTGATAACTCTCATCCACAGATATATTGAGGGAAGTCAACGAAGAGGATTTGAAAGCAAGGCAGAATTGCAGGAAACAGATTTCAGGAGGTAGATTCGAATCGCCTTTAAGGCACATGAAAAGCGGCAAAACGTCGACAATGATGCCCTTGGCCAAAAAGGGCGTATGCGTTTTTTCCTGAATATATTCAGGAAAAAACGCATACGCCCTTTTTGGCCAACCAAGCAACCTGGAAAGGCAAATCAGCGCTACAAAGAAGTCTCGCTTCCTATGGGTCAAAAGGGCCATGCTGCAAAAAGTGTCAAAACCAGAAATGCAGGACAGGCCATGGAGAAATGGCAGCCTTGCTACGCTGATGGGCGGGATGTAAATTGCCAACAGCCACTCTGGAGAAGTGTACGGTGTGTCCTGAAACATCGAAAAAACACAGCTTAGGGAGCATAGGGCACGTCCACTCATGGGCGTATAAATTGGGAAAACTAAAAATCAGCAAGACACAGGCACCCCAAAGTTTGGGGCTGCTCTGTTGACAAGAACCTCCACTTCATGACACCTTAAATATCCCAGGAAAGAGAAAAATGGATAAAAAATTGTGGTCCTTATGGACAATGGAATATCACTCAGACATGAAATCAATGTCATAAGGCTAGTAGAAGCAAGATGAGTGGACTTAGGTACAACGATTCTAAGTGAAATAAGTCACACAGAAAAAGACACTTATCATAAGCTATCACTTATAGAGGGAATGTAAAAACCGCTAAACTTGAACTGAATTACAAAACAGAACAGAGTCACACATTTAGAAAACACACTATGGCTGCTTAACGGGAAAGGTGAGGTGGGGTGATGCATAAAACAAGGGGTTCAAATTTGCTCAGATACCGTTCCATACACCCAATATGTAATAGACAAGACCTACTCCTTGCTCCGTGAACTGGACTCAACACCCCCTATTCACCGCACAAGAATATATGTGACTAGTAACAATCTTAAAACCTATGTATTGATATCTGTCTGGAAGTGAGTCAAGTGGGTGTAAATCCGCATAAACACAGCCGTGAAAAGCAGCTAAACCCCATTACAAAAATAAATTACTTTTAAAAACCCGTAAAACAAAGACAGTGAAAGAGAGATAAATTCTTACAAAATTCGTTCAGGGGCTGTGATGCCACCTGGATTGACCATATCTAGACCCACAGCTGGATGAGACATAAGGGTGGACACTCTTGGGGCTGAGAGGTTGGGTGAGCAAACGCAGACCCTTTAAAGTAATACTGCGTGATACCCATCCCATGGGTCCCAAATCTCCAGGTTCAAGGGCATCTTCCTACATCGAAAACATGCATGAGAAACTCAGAAGATGGTACACCATGTGATTTTGAAAGGTTTCTAAAACACACCCCATTTCTCATCTCCTTGTGCTCGGGTTCGCCTTTCCAACTACTTTACTAGCAATCAACTTACTTGGAGAATCAGCACCTTTAACCTCCTGTTCCCTACAGGTTGCAATTTGTCCTGAGGATGAACGGGAAGAGCGGCAACCAATGAGAGACTAGATATAGGTGTTGGGACAGGCACAGGTCACTCTATTTTCCCATCAGGAAGAAGAATTAATCACAGGCTCAGCCTGCCGCCCAGAAGCACAATAGGGCCTGAGGCAATCCCGCGCTTTTGCGGCCAGCTCCCAAAAAAGCGAGTTGAAAAATGGAGCTCAGGGACACTGCAATTCACAAACCCGCAGAGTTATAAGTGATAACTCTCATCCACAGATATATTGAGGGAAGGCAACGAAGAGGATTTGAAAGCAAGGCAGAATTGCAGGAAACAGATTTCAGGAGGTAGATTCGAATCGCCTGTAAAGCACATGAAAAGCGGCAAAACGTCGACAATGATGCCCTTGGCCAAGAAGGGCGTATGCGTTTTTTCCTGAATATATTCAGGAAAAAACGCATACGCCCTTTTTGGCCAACCAAGCAACCTGGAAAGGCAAATCAGCGCTACAAAGAAGTCTCGCTTCCCATGGGTCAAAAGGGCCATGCTGCAAAAAGTGTCAAAACCAGAAATGCAGGACAGGCCATGGAGAAATGGCAGCCTTGCTACGCTGATGGGCGGGATGTAAATTGCCAACAGCCACTCTGGAGAAGTGTACGGTGTGTCCTGAAACATCGAAAAAACACAGCTTAGTGAGCATAGGGCACGTCCACTCATGGGCGTATAAATTGGGAAAACTAAAAATCAGCAAGACACAGGCACCCCAAAGTTTGGGGCTGCTCTGTTGACAAGAACCTCCACTTCATGACACCTTAAATATCCCAGGAAAGAGAAAAATGGATAAAGAAGTTGTGGTCCTTATGTACAATGGAATATCACTCAGACATGAAATCAATGTCATAAGGCTAGTAGAAGCAAGATGAGTGGACTTAGGTACGACGATTCTAAGTGAAATAAGTCACACAGAAAAAGACACTTATCATAAGCTATCACTTATAGAGGGAATGTAAAAACCGCTACAGTTGAACTGAATTACAGAACAGAACAGAATCACACGTTTAGAAAACACACTATGGCTGCTTAACGGGAAAGGTGAGGTGGGGTGATGCATAAAACAAGGGTTTCAAATTCGCTCAGATACCGTTCCATACACCCAATATGTAATAGACAAGACCTACTCCTTGCTCCGTGAACTGGACTCAACACCCCCTATTCACCGCACAAGAATATATGTGACTAGTAACAATCTTAAAACCTATGTATTGATATCTGTCTGGAAGTGAGTCAAGTGGGTGTAAATCCGCATAAACACAGCCGTGAAAAGCAGCTAAACCCCATTACAAAAATAAATTACTTTTAAAAACCCGTAAAACAAAGACAGTGAAAGAGAGATAAATTCTTACAAAATTCGTTCAGGGGCTGTGATGCAACCTGTATTGACCATATCTAGACCCACAGCTGGATGAGACATAAGGGTGGACACTCTTGGGGCTGAGAGGTTGGGTGAGCAAACGCAGACCCTTTAAAGTAATACTGCGTGGTACCCATCCCATGGGTCCCAAGTCTCCAGGTTCAAGGGCATCTTCCTACATCGAAAACATGCATGAGAAACTCAGAAGATGGTACACCGTGTGATTTTGAAAGGTTTCTAAAACGCACCTCATTTCTCATCTCCTTGTGCTCGGGTTCGCCATTCCAGCTACTTTACTAGCAATCTCCCTACTTGGAGAATCAGCACCTTTAACCTCCTGTTCCCTACAGGTTGCAATTTGTCCTGAGGATGAACGGGAAAAGGGGCAACCAATGAGACACTAGATCCAGCTGTTGGGACAGGCACAGGTCACTCTATTTTCCCATCAGGAAGAAGAATTAACCACAGGCTCAGCCTGCCGCCGGGAACCAGAATAGGGCCTGAGGCAATCCCGTGCTTTTGCGGCCAGCTCTCAAAAAAGACAGTTGAAAAATGGAGCTCAGGGACACTGCAATTCACAAACCCGCAGAGTTATAAGTGATAACTCACATCCACAGATATATTGAGGGAAGGCAACGAAGAGGATTTGAAAGCAAGGCAGAATTGCAGGAAACAGGTTTCAGGAGGTAGATTCGAATCGCCTTTAAAGCACATGAAAAGCGGCAAAACGTCGACAATGATGCCCTTGGCCAAAAAGGGCATATGCGTTTTTTCCTGAATATATTCAGGAAAAAACGCATACGCCCTTTTTGGCCAACCAAGCAACCTGGAAAGGCAAATCAGCGCTACAAAGAAGTCTCGCTTCCTATGGGTCAAAAGGGCCATGCTGCAAAAATTGTCAAAACCAGAAATGCAGGACAGGCCATGGAGAAATGGCAGCCTTGCTACGCTGATGGGCGGGATGTTAATTGCCAACAGCCACTCTGGAGAAGTGTACGGTGTGTCCTGAAACATCGAAAAAATACAGCTTAGGGAGCATAGGGCACGTACACTCATGGGCGTATAAATTGGGAAAACTAAAAATCAGCAAGACAGAGGCACCCCAAAGTTTAGGGCTGCTCTGTTGACAAGAACCTCCACTTCATGACACCTTAAATATCCCTGGAAAGAGAAAAATGGATAAAGAAGTTGTGGTCTTTATGTACAATGCAATATCACTCAGACATGAAATCAATGTCATAAGGCTAGTAGAAGCAAGATGAGTGGACTTAGGTACGACGATTCTAAGTGAAATAAGTCACACAAAAAAGACACTTATCATAAGCTATCACTTATAGAGGGAATGTAAAAACCGCTACACTTGAACTGAATTACAGAACAGAACAGAATCACACGTTTAGAAAACACACTATGGCTGCTTAACGGGAAAGGTGAGGTGGGGTGATGCATAAAACAAGGGGTTCAAATTCGCTCAGATACCGTTCCATACACCCAATATGTAATAGACAAGACCTACTCCTTGCTCAGTGAACTGGACTCAACACGCCCTATTCACCGCACAAGAATATATGTGACTAGTAACAATCTTAAAACCTATGTATTGATATCTGTCTGGAAGTGAGTCAAGTGGGTGTAAATCCGCATAAACACAGCCGTGAAAAGCAGCTAAACCCCATTATAAAAATAAATTACTTTTAAAAAGCCGTAAAACAAAGACAGTGAAAGAGAGAGAAATTCTTACAAAATTCGTTCAGAGGCTGTGAAGCAACCTGGATTGACCATATCTACACGCACAGCTGGATGAGACATAAGGGTGGACAGTCTTGGGGCTGAAAGTTTGGGTTAGGTTGGGTGAGCAAACGCAGACCCTTTAAAGTAATACTGCGTGGTACCCATCCCATGGGTCCCAAGTCTCCAGGTTCAAGGGAATCTTCCTACATCGAAAACATGCATGAGAAACTCAGAAGATGGTACACCGTGTGATTTTGAAAGGTTTCTAAAACGCATCTCATTTCTCATCTCCTTGTGCTCGGGTTCGCCATTTCAGCTACTTTACTAGCAATCTCCCTACTTGGAGAATCAGCACCTTTAACCTCCTGTTCCCTACAGGTTGCAATTTGTCCTGAGGATGAACGGGAAGAGGGGCAACCAATGAGAGAATAGATCTAGCTGTTGGGACAGGCACAGGTCACTCTATTTTCCCATCAGGAAGAAGAATTAACCACAGGCTCAGCCTGCTGCCAGGAACCAGAATAGGGCCTGAGGCAATCCCGTGCTTTTGCGGCCAGCTCTCAAAAAAGACAGTTGAAAAATGGAGCTCAGGGACACTGCAATTCACAAACCCGCAGAGTTATAAGTGATAACTCTCATCCACAGATATATTGAGGGAAGTCAACGAAGAGGATTTGAAAGCAAGGCAGAATTGCAGGAAACAGATTTCAGGAGGTAGATTCGAATCGCCTTTAAGGCACATGAAAAGCGGCAAAACGTCGACAATGATGCCCTTGGCCAAAAAGGGCGTATGCGTTTTTTCCTGAATATATTCAGGAAAAAACGCATACGCCCTTTTTGGCCAACCAAGCAACCTGGAAAGGCAAATCAGCGCTAAAAAGAAGTCTCGCTTCCCATGGGTCAAAAGGGCCATGCTGCAAAAAGTGTCAAAACCAGAAATGCAGGACAGGCCATGGAGAAATGGCAGCCTTGCTACGCTGATGGGCGGGATGTAAATTGCCAACAGCCACTCTGGAGAAGTGTACGGTGTGTCCTGAAACATCGAAAAAACACAGCTTAGTGAGCATAGGGCACGTCCACTCATGGGCGTATAAATTGGGAAAACTAAAAATCAGCAAGACACAGGCACCCCAAAGTTTGGGGCTGCTCTGTTGACAAGAACCTCCACTTCATGACACCTTAAATATCCCAGGAAAGAGAAAAATGGATAAAGAAGTTGTGGTCCTTATGTACAATGGAATATCACTCAGACATGAAATCAATGTCATAAGGCTAGTAGAAGCAAGATGAGTGGACTTAGGTACGACGATTCTAAGTGAAAAAAGTCACACAGAAAAAGACACTTATCATAAGCTATCACTTATAGAGGGAATGTAAAAACCGCTACACTTGAACTGAATTACTAAACAGAACAGAGTCACACGTTTAGAAAACACACTATGGCTGCTTAACGGGAAAGGTGAGGTGGGGTGATGCATAAAACAAGGGGTTCAAATTTGCTCAGATACCGTTCCATACACCCAATATGTAATAGACAAGACCTACTCCTTGCTGCGTGAACTGGACTCAACATCCCCTATTCACCGCACAAGAATATATGTGACTAGTAACAATCTTAAAACCTATGTATTGATATCTGTCTGGAAGTGAGTCAAGTGGGTGTAAATCCGCATAAACACAGCCGTGAAAAGCAGCTAAACCCCATTATAAAAATAAATTACCTTTAAAAACCCGTAAAACAAAGACAGTGAAAGAGAGAGAAATTCTTACAAAATTCGTTCAGAGGCTGTGATGCCACCTGGATTGACCATATCTAGACCCACAGCTGGATGAGACATAAGGGTGGACACTCTTGGGGCTGAGAGGTTGGGTGAGCAAACGCAGACCCTTTAAAGTACTACTGCGAGATACCCATCCCATGGGTCCCAAATCTCCATGTTCAAGGGCATCTTCCTACATCGAAAACATGCATGAGAAACTCAGAAGATGGTACACCGTGTGATTTTGAAAGGTTTCTAAAACACACCCCATTTCTCATCTCCTTGTGCTCGGGTTCGCCTTTCCAGCTACTTTACTAGCAATCAACTTACTTGGAGAATCAGCACCTTTAACCTCCTGTTCCCTACAGGTTGCAATTTGTCCTGAGGATGAACGGGAAGAGGGGCAACCAATGAGAGACTAGATCTAGGTGTTGGGACAGGCACAGGTCACTCTATTTTCCCAACAGGAAGAAGAATTAATCACAGGCTCAGCCTGCCGCCCAGAAGCACAATAGGGCCTGAGGCAATCCCGCGCTTTTGCGGCCAGCTCCCAAAAAAGCGAGTTGAAAAATGGAGCTCATGAACACTGCAATTCACAAACCCACAGAGTTATAAATGATAACTCTCATCCACAGATATATTGAGGGAAGGGAACGAAGAGGATTTGAAAGCAAGGCAGATTTGCAGGAAACAGATTTCAGGAGGTAGATTCGAATCGCCTGTAAAGCACATGAAAAGCGGCAAAACGTCAACAATGATGCCCTTGGCCAAGAAGGGCGTATGCGTTTTTTCCTGAATATATTCAGGAAAAAACGCATACGCCCTTCTTGGCCAACCAAGCAACCTGGAAAGGCAAATCAGCGCTACAAATAAGTCTCGCTTCCCATCGGTCAAAAGGGCCATGCTGCAAAATGTGTCAAAACCAGAAATGCAGGACAGGCCATGGAGAAATGGCAGCCTTGCTACGCTGATGAGTGGGATGTAAGTTGCCAACAGCCACTCTGGAGAAGTGTACGGTGTGTCCTGAAACATCGAAAAAACACAGCTTAGGGAGCATAGGGCACGTCCACTCATGGGCGTATAAATTGGGAAAACTAAAAATCAGCAAGACACAGGCACCCCAAAGTTTAGGGCTGCTCTGTTGACAAGAACCTCCACTTCATGACACCTTAAATATCCCAGGAAAGAGAAAAATGGATAAAGAAGTTGTGGTCCTTATGTACAATGCAATATCACTCAGACATGAAATCAATGTCATAAGGCTAGTAGAAGCAAGATGAGTGGACTTAGGTACGACGATTCTAAGTGAAATAAGTCACACAGAAAAAGACACTTATCATAAGCTATCACTTATAGAGGGAATGTAAAAACCGCTACACTTGAACTGAATTACAGAACAGAACAGAATCACACGTTTAGAAAACACACTATGGCTGCTTAACGGGAAAGGTGAGGTGGGGTGATGCATAAAACAAGGGGTTCAAATTCGCTCAGATACCGTTCCATACACCCAATATGTAATAGACAAGACCTACTCCTTGCTCAGTGAACTGGACTCAACACGCCCTATTCACCGCACAAGAATATATGTGACCACTAACAATCTTAAAACCTATGTATTGATATCTGTCTGGAAGTGAGTCAAGTGGGTGTAAATCCGCATAAACACAGCCGTGAAAAGCAGCTAAACCCCATTATAAAAATAAATTACTTTTAAAAAGCCGTAAAACAAAGACAGTGAAAGAGAGAGAAATTCTTACAAAATTCGTTCAGAGGCTGTGATGCAACCTGGATTGACCATATCTACACGCACAGCTGGATGAGACATAAGGGTGGACAGTCTTGGGGCTGAAAGTTTGGGTTACGTTGGGTGAGCAAACGCAGACCCTTTAAAGTAATACTGCGTGGTACCCATCCCATGGGTCCCAAGTCTCCAGGTTCAAGGGCATCTTCCTACATCGAAAACATGCATGAGAAACTCAGAAGATGGTACACCGTGTGATTTTGAAAGGTTTCTAAAGCGCACCTCATTTCTCATCTCCTTGTGCTCGGGTTCGCCATTCCAGCTACTTTACTAGCAATCTCCCTACTTGGAGAATCAGCACCTTTAACCTCCTGTTCCCTACAGGTTGCAATTTGTCCTGAGGATGAACGGGAAGAGGGGCAACCAATGAGAGACTAGATCTAGCTGTTGGGACAGGCACAGGTCACTCTATTTTCCCATCAGGAAGAAGAATTAACCACAGGCTCAGCCTGCTGCCAGGAACCAGAATAGGGCCTGAGGCAATCCCGTGCTTTTGCGGCCAGCTCTCAAAAAAGACAGTTGAAAAATGGAGCTCAGGGACACTGCAATTCACAAACCCGCAGAGTTATAAGTGATAACTCTCATCCACAGATATATTGAGGGAAGTCAACGATGAGGATTTGAAAGCAAGGCAGAATTGCAGGAAACAGATTTCAGGAGGTAGATTCGAATCGCATTTAAGGCACATGAAAAGCGGCAAAACGTCGACAATGATGCCCTTGGTCAAAAAGGGCGTATGCGTTTTTTCCTGAATATATTCAGGAAAAAACGCATACGCCCTTTTTGGCCAACCAAGCAACATGGAAAGGCAAATCAGCGCTACAAAGAAGTCTCGCTTCCCATGGGTCAAAAGGGCCATGCTGCAAAAAGTGTCAAAACCAGAAATGCAGGACAGGCCATGGAGAAATGGCAGCCTTGCTACGCTGATGGGCGGGATGTAAATTGCCAACAGCCACTCTGGAGAAGTGTACGGTGTGTCCTGAAACATCGAAAAAACACAGCTTAGTGAGCATAGGGCACGTCCACTCATGGGCGTATAAATTGGGAAAACTAAAAATCAGCAAGACACAGGCACCCCAAAGTTTGGGGCTGCTCTGTTGACAAGAACCTCCACTTCATGACACCTTAAATATCCCAGGAAAGAGAAAAATGGATAAAAAAGTTGTGGTCCTTATGTACAATGGAATATCACTCAGACATGAAATCAATGTCATAAGGCTAGTAGAAGCAAGATGAGTGGACTTAGGTACGACGATTCTAACTGAAATAAGTCACACAGAAAAAGACACTTATCATAAGCTATCACTTATAGAGGGAATGTAAAAACCGCTACACTTGAACTGAATTACAAAACAGAACAGAGTCACACGTTTAGAAAACACACTATGGCTGCTTAACGGGAAAGGTGAGGTGGGGTGATGCATAAAACAAGGGGTTCAAATTTGCTCAGATACCGTTCCATACACCCAATATGTAATAGACAAGACCTACTCCTTGCTCCGTGAACTGGACTCAACACCCCCTATTCACCGCACAAGAATATATGTGACTAGTAACAATCTTAAAACCTATGTATTGATATCTGTCTAGAAGTGAGTCAAGTGGGTGTAAAGCCGCATAAACACAGCCGTGAAAAGCAGCTAAACCCCATTATAGAAATAAATTACTTTTAAAAACCCGTAAAACAAAGACAGTGAAAGAGAGAGAAATTCTTCCAAAATTCGGTCAGGGGCTGTGATGCAAACTGGATTGACCATATCTAGACACACAGCTGGATGAGACATAAGGGTGGACACTCTTGGGGCTGAGAGGTTGGGTGAGGTTGGGTGAGCAAACGCAGACCCTTTAAAGTAATATGGCGAGGTACCCATCCCATGAGTCCCAAATCTCCAGGTTCAAGGGCATCATCCTACATCGAAAACATGCATGAGAAACCCAGAAGATGGTACACCGTGTGATTTTGAAAGGTTTCTAAAACGCACCTCATTTCTCATCTTCTTGTGCTCGGGTTCGCCATTCCAGCTACTTTACTAGCAATCTCCCTAGTTGGAGAATCAGCACCTTTAACCTCCTGTTCTGTACAGGTTGCAATTTGTCCTGAGGATAAACGGGAAGAGGGGCAACCAATGAGAGACCAGATCTAGGTGTTGGGACAGGCACAGGTCACTCTATTTTCCCATCAGGAAGAAGAATTAAGCACAGGCTCAGCCTGCCGCCGGGAACCAGAATAGTGCCTGAGGCAATCCCACGATTTGACGCCAGCTCCCAAAAAAGCAAGTTGAAAAATGGAGCTCAGGGGCCCTGCAATTCACAAACCTGCATTGTTATAAATGATAACTCTCGTCCACAAATATATTGAGGGAAGGTAACAAAGAGGATTTGAAAGCAAGGCAGAATTGCAGGAAACAGGTTTCAGGAGGTAGATTCGAATTGGCTTTAAAGCACATGAAAAGCGGCAAAAGGTCGACAATGATGCCCTTGGCCAAAAAGGGCGTATGCGTTTTTTCCTGAATATATTCAGGAAAAAACGCATACGCCCTTTTTGGCCAACCAAGCAACCTGGAAAGGCAAATCAGCGCTACAAAGAAGTCTCACTTCCCATCGGTCAAAAGGGCCATGCTGAAAAAAGTGTCAAAACCACAAATGCAGGACAGGCCATGGAGAAATGGGAGCCTTGCTACGCTGATGGGCTGGATGTAAATTGCCAACAGCCACTCTGGAGAAGTGTACGGTGTGTCCTGAAACATCGAAAAAACAGAGCTTAGGGAGCATAGGGCACTTCCACTCATGGGCATATAAATTGGGAAAACTAAAAATCAGCAAAACACAGGCACCCCAAAGTTTAGGGCTGCTCTGTTGACAAGAACCTCCACTTCATGACACCTTAAATATCCCAGGAAAGAGAAAAATGGATAAAGAAGTTGTGGTCCTTATGTACAATGGAATATCACTCAGGCATGAAATCAATGTCATAAGGCTAGTAGAAGCAAGATGGGTGGACTTAGGTACGACGATTCTAAGTGAAATAAGTCACACAGAAAAAGACACTTATCAAAAGCTATCACTTATAGAGGGAATGTAAAAACCGCTACACTTGAACTGAATTACAAATCAGAAGAGAGTCACACATTTAGAAAACACACTATGGCTGCTTAACGGGAAAGGTGAGGTGGTGTGATGCATAAAACAAGGGTTTCAAATTAGCTCAGATACCGTTCCATACACCCAATATGTAATAGACACGACCTACTCCTTGCTCAGTGAACTGGACTCAACACCCCCTATTCACCGCACAACTATATATCTGACTAGTAAGAATCTTAAAACCTATGTATTGATATCTCTCTGGAAGTGTGTCAAGTGGGTGTAAAGCCGCATAAACACAGCCGTGAAAAGCAGCTAAACCCCATTATAAAAATAAATTACTTGTAAAAACCCGTAAAACAAAGACAGTGAAAGAGAGAGAAATTCTTACACAATTCGTTCAGGGGCTGTGATGCAACCTGGATTGAACATATCTAGACCCACAGTTGGATGAGACCTAAGGGTGGACACTCTTGGGGCTGACAGGTTTGGTGAGGTTGGGTGAGCAAACGCAGACCCTTTAAAGTAATACTGCGTGGTACCCATCCCATGGGTCCCAAATCTCCAGTTTCAAGGGCATCTTCCTGCATCAAAAACATGCATGAGAAACCCAGAAGATGGTACACCGTGTGATCGGGAAAGGTTTCTAAAACGCACCTCATTTCTCATCTCCTTGTGCTCGGGTTCGACATTCCAGCTACTTTACTAGCAATCTCCCTACTTGGAGAATCAGCACCTTTAACCTCCTGTTCTGTACAGGTTGCAATTTGTCCTGAGGGTGAACGGGAAGAGGGGCAACCAATGAGAGACCAGATCTAGGTGTTGGGACAGGCACAGGTCACTCTATTTTCCCATCAGGAAGAAGAATTAACCACAGGCTCAGCCTGCCGCCCGGAACCAGAATAGTGCCTGAGGCAATCCCGCGATTTGACGCCAGCTCCCAAAAAAGCAAGTTGAAAAATGGAGCTCAGGGGCCCTGCAATTCACAAACCTGCAGAGTTATAAATGATAACTCTCGTCCACAAATATATTGAGGGAAGGTAACAAAGAGGATTTGAAAGCAAGGCAGAATTGCAGGAAACAGGTTTCAGGAGGTAGATTCGAATCGCCTTTAAAGCACATGAAAAGTGGCAAAACGTCGACAATGATGCCCTTGGCCAAACAGGGCGTATGCGTTTTTTCCTGAATATATTCAGGAAAAAACGCATACGCCCTGTTTGGCCAACCAAGCAACCTGGAAAGGCTAATCAGCGCTACAAAGAAGTCTCGCTTCCCATCGGTCAAAAGGGCCATGCTGCAAAAAGTGTCAAAACCACAAATGCAGGACAGGCCATGGAGAAATGGCAACCTTGCTACACTGATGTGCGGGATGTAAATTGCCAACAGCCACTCTGGAGAAGTGTACGGTGTGTCCTGAAACATCGAAAAAACACAGCTTAGGGAGCATAGGGCACGTCCACTCATGGGCGTATAAATTGGGAAAACTAAAAATCAGCAAGACACAGGCACCCCAAAGTTTAGGGCTGCTCTGTTGACAAGAACCTCCACTTCATGACACCTTAAATATCCCAGGAAAGAGAAAAATGGATAAAGAAGTTGTGGTCCTTATGTACAATGGAATATCACTCAGACATGAAATCAATGTCATAAGGCTAGTAGAAGCAAGATGAGTGGATTTAGGCACGACGATTCTAAGTGAAATAAGTCACACAGAAAAAGACACTTATCATAAGCTATCACTTATAGAGGGAATGTAAAAACCGCTACACTTGAACTGAATTACAAAACAGAACAGAGTCACACATTTAGAAAACACACAATGGCTGCTTACCGGGAAAGGTGAGGTGGGGTGATGCACAAAACAAGGGTTTCAAATTCGCTCAGATACCGTTCCATACACCCAATATGTAATAGACAAGACCTACTCCTTGCTCAGTGAACTGGACTCAACACCCCCTATTCACCGCACAAGAATATATCTGACTAGTAAGAATCTTAAAACCTATGTATTGATATCTGTCTGGAAGTGAGTCAAGTGGGTGTAAAGCCGCATAAACACAGCCGTGAAAAGCAGCTAAACCCCATTATAGAAATAAATTACTTTTAAAAACCCGTAAAACAAAGACAGTGAAAGAGAGAGAAATTCTTACAAAATTCGTTCAGAGGCTGTGATGCAACCTGCATTGACCATATCTAGACCCACAGCTGGATGAGACATAAGGGTGGACACTCTTGGGGCTGAGAGGTTGGGTGAGCAAACGCAGACCCTTTAAAGTAATACTGCGTGGTACCCATCCCATGGGTCCCAAATCTCCAGGTTCACGGGCATCTTCCTACATCGAAAACATGCATGAGAAACCCAGAAGATGGTACACCGTGTGATTTTGAAAGGTTTCTAAAACGCACCTCATTTATCATCTCCTTGTGTTCGGGTTCACCATTCCAGATACTTTACTAGCAATCTCCCTACTTGGAGAATCAGCACCTTTAACCTCCTGTTCTGTACAGGTTGCAATTTGTCCTGAGGATAAACGGGAAGAGGGGCAACCAATGAGAGACCAGATCTAGGTGTTGGGACAGGCACAGGTCACTCTATTTTCCCATCAGGAAGAAGAATTAAGCACAGGCTCAGCCTGCCGCCGGGAACCAGAATAGTGCCTGAGGCAATCCCACGATTTGACGCCAGCTCCCAAAAAAGCAAGTTGAAAAATGGAGCTCAGGGGCCCTGCAATTCACAAACCTGCATTGTTATAAATGATAACTCTCGTCCACAAATATATTGAGGGAAGGTAACAAAGAGGATTTGAAAGCAAGGCAGAATTGCAGGAAACAGGTTTCAGGAGGTAGATTCGAATTGGCTTTAAAGCACATGAAAAGCGGCAAAAGGTCGACAATGATGCCCTTGGCCAAAAAGGGCGTATGCGTTTTTTCCTGAATATATTCAGGAAAAAACGCATACGCCCTTTTTGGCCAACCAAGCAACCTGGAAAGGCAAATCAGCGCTACAAAGAAGTCTCACTTCCCATCGGTCAAAAGGGCCATGCTGAAAAAAGTGTCAAAACCACAAATGCAGGACAGGCCATGGAGAAATGGGAGCCTTGCTACGCTGATGGGCGGGATGTAAATTGCCAACAGCCACTCTGAAGAAGTGTACGGTGTGTCCTGAAACATCGAAAAAACAGAGCTTAGGGAGCATAGGGCACTTCCACTCATGGGCATATAAATTGGGAAAACTAAAAATCAGCAAAACACAGGCACCCCAAAGTTTAGGGCTGCTCTGTTGACAAGAACCTCCACTTCATGACACCTTAAATATCCCAGGAAAGAGAAAAATGGATAAAGAAGTTGTGGTCCTTATGTACAATGGAATATCACTCAGGCATGAAATCAATGTCATAAGGCTAGTAGAAGCAAGATGGGTGGACTTAGGTACGACGATTCTAAGTGAAATAAGTCACACAGAAAAAGACACTTATCAAAAGCTATCACTTATAGAGGGAATGTAAAAACCGCTACACTTGAACTGAATTACAAATCAGAAGAGAGTCACACATTTAGAAAACACACTATGGCTGCTTAACGGGAAAGGTGAGGTGGTGTGATGCATAAAACAAGGGTTTCAAATTAGCTCAGATACCGTTCCATACACCCAATATGTAATAGACACGACCTACTCCTTGCTCAGTGAACTGGACTCAACACCCCCTATTCACCGCACAACTATATATCTGACTAGTAAGAATCTTAAAACCTATGTATTGATATCTCTCTGGAAGTGTGTCAAGTGGGTGTAAAGCCGCATAAACACAGCCGTGAAAAGCAGCTAAACCCCATTATAAAAATAAATTACTTGTAAAAACCCGTAAAACAAAGACAGTGAAAGAGAGAGAAATTCTTACACAATTCGTTCAGGGGCTGTGATGCAACCTGGATTGAACATATCTAGACCCACAGTTGGATGAGACCTAAGGGTGGACACTCTTGGGGCTGACAGGTTTGGTGAGGTTGGGTGAGCAAACGCAGACCCTTTAAAGTAATACTGCGTGGTACCCATCCCATGGGTCCCAAATCTCCAGTTTCAAGGGCATCTTCCTGCATCAAAAACATGCATGAGAAACCCAGAAGATGGTACACCATGTGATCGGGAAAGGTTTCTAAAACGCACCTCATTTCTCATCTCCTTGTGCTCGGGTTCGCCATTCCAGCTACTTTACTAGCAATCTCCCTACTTGGAGAATCAGCACCTTTAACCTCCTGTTCTGTACAGGTTGCAATTTGTCCTGAGGGTGAACGGGAAGAGGGGCAACCAATGAGAGACCAGATCTAGGTGTTGGGACAGGCACAGGTCACTCTATTTTCCCATCAGGAAGAAGAATTAACCACAGGCTCAGCCTGCCGCCCGGAACCAGAATAGTGCCTGAGGCAATCCCGCGATTTGACGCCAGCTCCCAAAAAAGCAAGTTGAAAAATGGAGCTCAGGGGCCCTGCAATTCACAAACCTGCAGAGTTATAAATGATAACTCTCGTCCACAAATATATTGAGGGAAGGTAACAAAGAGGATTTGAAAGCAAGGCAGAATTGCAGGAAACAGGTTTCAGGAGGTAGATTCGAATCGCCTTTAAAGCACATGAAAAGTGGCAAAACGTCGACAATGATGCCCTTGGCCAAACAGGGCGTATGCGTTTTTTCCTGAATATATTCAGGAAAAAACGCATACGCCCTGTTTGGCCAACCAAGCAACCTGGAAAGGCTAATCAGCGCTACAAAGAAGTCTCGCTTCCCATCGGTCAAAAGGGCCATGCTGCAAAAAGTGTCAAAACCACAAATGCAGGACAGGCCATGGAGAAATGGCAGCCTTGCTACACTGATGTGCGGGATGTAAATTGCCAACAGCCACTCTGGAGAAGTGTACGGTGTGTCCTGAAACATCGAAAAAACACAGCTTAGGGAGCATAGGGCACGTCCACTCATGGGCGTATAAATTGGGAAAACTAAAAATCAGCAAGACACAGGCACCCCAAAGTTTAGGGCTGCTCTGTTGACAAGAACCTCCACTTCATGACACCTTAAATATCCCAGGAAAGAGAAAAATGGATAAAGAAGTTGTGGTCCTTATGTACAATGGAATATCACTCAGACATGAAATCAATGTCATAAGGCTAGTAGAAGCAAGATGAGTGGATTTAGGCACGACGATTCTAAGTGAAATAAGTCACACAGAAAAAGACACTTATCATAAGCTATCACTTATAGAGGGAATGTAAAAACCGCTACACTTGAACTGAATTACAAAACAGAACAGAGTCACACATTTAGAAAACACACAATGGCTGCTTAACGGGAAAGGTGAGGTGGGGTGATGCACAAAACAAGGGTTTCAAATTCGCTCAGATACCGTTCCATACACCCAATATGTAATAGACAAGACCTACTCCTTGCTCAGTGAACTGGACTCAACACCCCCTATTCACCGCACAAGAATATATCTGACTAGTAAGAATCTTAAAACCTATGTATTGATATCTGTCTGGAAGTGAGTCAAGTGGGTGTAAAGCTGCATAAACACAGCCGTGAAAAGCAGCTAAACCCCATTATAGAAATAAATTACTTTTAAAAACCCGTAAAACAAAGACAGTGAAAGAGAGAGAAATTCTTACAAAATTCGTTCAGAGGCTGTGATGCAACCTGCATTGACCATATCTAGACCCACAGCTGGATGAGACATAAGGGTGGACACTCTTGGGGCTGAGAGGTTGGGTGAGCAAACGCAGACCCTTTAAAGTAATACTGCGTGGTACCCATCCCATGGGTCCCAAATCTCCAGGTTCACGGGCATCTTCCTACATCGAAAACATGCATGAGAAACCCAGAAGATGGTACACCGTGTGATTTTGAAAGGTTTCTAAAACGCACCTCATTTATCATCTCCTTGTGTTCGGGTTCACCATTCCAGATACTTTACTAGCAATCTCCCTACTTGGAGAATCAGCACCTTTAACCTCCTGTTCCCTACACGTTGCAATTTGTCCTGAGGATGAACGGGAAGAGGGGCAACCAATGAGAGACTACATCTAGGTGTTGGGACAGGCACAGGTCACTCTATTTTCCCATCAGGAAGAAGAATTAACCACAGGCTCAGCCTGCCGCCCAGAACCAGAATAGGGCCTGAGGCAATCCCGCGCTTTTGCGGCCAGCTCCCAAAAAAGCGAGTTGCAAAATGGAGCTCAGGGGCACTGCAATTCACAAACCTGCAGAGTTATAAATGATAACTCTCGTCCCCAAGTATATTGAGGGAAGGCAACGAAGAGGATTTGAAAGCAAGGCAGAATTGCAGGAAACAGGTTTCAGGAGGTAGATTCGAATCGCCTTTAAAGCACATGAAAAGTGGCAAAACGTCGACAATGATGCCCTTGGCCAAAAAGGGCGTATGCGTTTTTTCCTGAATATATTCAGGAAAAAACGCATACGCCCTTTTTGGCCAACCAAGCAACCTGGAAAGGCAAATCAGCGCTACAAAGAAGTCTCGCTTCCCATCGGTGAAAAGAGCCATGCTGCAAAAAGTGTCAAAACCAGAAATGCAGGACAGGCCATGGAGAAATGGCAGCCTTGCTACGCTGATGGGCGGGATGTAAATTGCCAACAGTCACTCTGGAGAAGTGTACGGTGTGTCCTGAAACATCGAAAAAACACAGCTTAGGGAGCATAGGGAACGTCCACTCATGGGCGTATAAATTGGGAAAACTAAAAATCAGCAAGACACAGGTACCCCAGAGTTTAGGGCTGCTCTGTTGACAAGAACCTCCCCTTCATGACACCTTAAATATCCCAGGAAAGAGAAAAATGGATAAAGAAGTTGTCGTCCTTATGTACAATGGAATATCTCTCAGACATGAAATCAATGTCATAAGGCTAGTAGAAGCAAGATGAGTGGAGTTAGGTACGACGATTCTAAGTGAAATAAGTCACACAGAAAAAGACACTTATCATAAGCTATCACTTATAGAGGGAATGTAAAAACCGCTACACTTGAACTGAATTACAAAACAGAACAGAGTCACACGTTTAGAAAACACACTATGGCTGCTTACCGGGAAAGGTGAGGTGGGGTGATGCATAAAACAAGGGTTTCAAATTCGCTCAGATACCGTTCCATACACCCAATATGTAATAGACAAGACCTACTCCTTGCTCAGTGAAGTGGACACAACACGCCCTATTCACCGCACAAGAATATATGTGAGTACTAAGAATCTTAAAACCTATGTATTGATATCTGTCTGGAAGTGAGTCAAGTGGGTGTAAAGCCGCATAAACACAGCCGTGAAAAGCAGCTAAACCCCATTATAAAAATAAATTACTTTTAAAAACCCGTAAAACAAAGACAGTGAAAGAGAGAGAAATTCTTCCAAAATTCGGTCAGGGGCTGTGATGCAAACTGGATTGACCATATCTAGACACACAGCTGGATGAGACATAAGGGTGGACACTCTTGGGGCTGAGAGGTTGGGTGAGGTTGGGTGAGCAAACGCAGACCCTTTAAAGTAATATGGCGAGGTACCCATCCCATGAGTCCCAAATCTCCAGGTTCAAGGGCATCATCCTACATCGAAAACATGCATGAGAAACCCAGAAGATGGTACACCGTGTGATTTTGAAAGGTTTCTAAAACGCACCTCATTTCTCATCTTCTTGTGCTCGGGTTCGCCATTCCAGCTACTTTACTAGCAATCTCCCTAGTTGGAGAATCAGCACCTTTAACCTCCTGTTCTGTACAGGTTGCAATTTGTCCTGAGGATAAACGGGAAGAGGGGCAACCAATGAGAGACCAGATCTAGGTGTTGGGACAGGCACAGGTCACTCTATTTTCCCATCAGGAAGAAGAATTAAGCACAGGCTCAGCCTGCCGCCGGGAACCAGAATAGTGCCTGAGGCAATCCCACGATTTGACGCCAGCTCCCAAAAAAGCAAGTTGAAAAATGGAGCTCAGGGGCCCTGCAATTCACAAACCTGCATTGTTATAAATGATAACTCTCGTCCACAAATATATTGAGGGAAGGTAACAAAGAGGATTTGAAAGCAAGGCAGAATTGCAGGAAACAGGTTTCAGGAGGTAGATTCGAATTGGCTTTAAAGCACATGAAAAGCGGCAAAAGGTCGACAATGATGCCCTTGGCCAAAAAGGGCGTATGCGTTTTTTCCTGAATATATTCAGGAAAAAACGCATACGCCCTTTTTGGCCAACCAAGCAACCTGGAAAGGCAAATCAGCGCTACAAAGAAGTCTCACTTCCCATCGGTCAAAAGGGCCATGCTGAAAAAAGTGTCAAAACCACAAATGCAGGACAGGCCATGGAGAAATGGGAGCCTTGCTACGCTGATGGGCGGGATGTAAATTGCCAACAGCCACTCTGGAGAACTGTACGGTGTGTCCTGAAACATCGAAAAAACAGAGCTTAGGGAGCATAGGGCACTTCCACTCATGGGCATATAAATTGGGAAAACTAAAAATCAGCAAAACACAGGCACCCCAAAGTTTAGGGCTGCTCTGTTGACAAGAACCTCCACTTCATGACACCTTAAATATCCCAGGAAAGAGAAAAATGGATAAAGAAGTTGTGGTCCTTATGTACAATGGAATATCACTCAGGCATGAAATCAATGTCATAAGGCTAGTAGAAGCAAGATGGGTGGACTTAGGTACGACGATTCTAAGTGAAATAAGTCACACAGAAAAAGACACTTATCAAAAGCTATCACTTATAGAGGGAATGTAAAAACCGCTACACTTGAACTGAATTACAAATCAGAAGAGAGTCACACATTTAGAAAACACACTATGGCTGCTTAACGGGAAAGGTGAGGTGGTGTGATGCATAAAACAAGGGTTTCAAATTAGCTCAGATACCGTTCCATACACCCAATATGTAATAGACACGACCTACTCCTTGCTCAGTGAACTGGACTCAACACCCCCTATTCACCGCACAACTATATATCTGACTAGTAAGAATCTTAAAACCTATGTATTGATATCTCTCTGGAAGTGTGTCAAGTGGGTGTAAAGCCGCATAAACACAGCCGTGAAAAGCAGCTAAACCCCATTATAAAAATAAATTACTTTTAAAAACCCGTAAAACAAAGACAGTGAAAGAGAGAGAAATTCTTACACAATTCGTTCAGGGGCTGTGATGCAACCTGGATTGAACATATCTAGACCCACAGTTGGATGAGACCTAAGGGTGGACACTCTTGGGGCTGACAGGTTTGGTGAGGTTGGGTGAGCAAACGCAGACCCTTTAAAGTAATACTGCGTGGTACCCATCCCATGGGTCCCAAATCTCCAGTTTCAAGGGCATCTTCCTGCATCAAAAACATGCATGAGAAACCCAGAAGATGGTACACCGTGTGATCGGGAAAGGTTTCTAAAACGCACCTCATTTCTCATCTCCTTGTGCTCGGGTTCGCCATTCCAGCTACTTTACTAGCAA
The DNA here is from genome assembly GCF_028021215.1 of Eschrichtius robustus. Classification (NCBI taxonomy): domain Eukaryota; kingdom Metazoa; phylum Chordata; class Mammalia; order Artiodactyla; family Eschrichtiidae; genus Eschrichtius; species Eschrichtius robustus. The sequence goes on from NW_027175208.1 coordinate 521,283, forward strand.
TCTCCCTACTTGGAGAATCAGCACCTTTAACCTCCTGTTCTGTACAGGTTGCAATTTGTCCTGAGGGTGAACGGGAAGAGGGGCAACCAATGAGAGACCAGATCTAGGTGTTGGGACAGGCACAGGTCACTCTATTTTCCCATCAGGAAGAAGAATTAACCACAGGCTCAGCCTGCCGCCCGGAACCAGAATAGTGCCTGAGGCAATCCCGCGATTTGACGCCAGCTCCCAAAAAAGCAAGTTGAAAAATGGAGCTCAGGGGCCCTGCAATTCACAAACCTGCAGAGTTATAAATGATAACTCTCGTCCACAAATATATTGAGGGAAGGTAACAAAGAGGATTTGAAAGCAAGGCAGAATTGCAGGAAACAGGTTTCAGGAGGTAGATTCGAATCGCCTTTAAAGCACATGAAAAGTGGCAAAACGTCGACAATGATGCCCTTGGCCAAACAGGGCGTATGCGTTTTTTCCTGAATATATTCAGGAAAAAACGCATACGCCCTGTTTGGCCAACCAAGCAACCTGGAAAGGCTAATCAGCGCTACAAAGAAGTCTCGCTTCCCATCGGTCAAAAGGGCCATGCTGCAAAAAGTGTCAAAACCACAAATGCAGGACAGGCCATGGAGAAATGGCAGCCTTGCTACACTGATGTGCGGGATGTAAATTGCCAACAGCCACTCTGGAGAAGTGTACGGTGTGTCCTGAAACATCGAAAAAACACAGCTTAGGGAGCATAGGGCACGTCCACTCATGGGCGTATAAATTGGGAAAACTAAAAATCAGCAAGACACAGGCACCCCAAAGTTTAGGGCTGCTCTGTTGACAAGAACCTCCACTTCATGACACCTTAAATATCCCAGGAAAGAGAAAAATGGATAAAGAAGTTGTGGTCCTTATGTACAATGGAATATCACTCAGACATGAAATCAATGTCATAAGGCTAGTAGAAGCAAGATGAGTGGATTTAGGCACGACGATTCTAAGTGAAATAAGTCACACAGAAAAAGACACTTATCATAAGCTATCACTTATAGAGGGAATGTAAAAACCGCTACACTTGAACTGAATTACAAAACAGAACAGAGTCACACATTTAGAAAACACACAATGGCTGCTTAACGGGAAAGGTGAGGTGGGGTGATGCACAAAACAAGGGTTTCAAATTCGCTCAGATACCGTTCCATACACCCAATATGTAATAGACAAGACCTACTCCTTGCTCAGTGAACTGGACTCAACACCCCCTATTCACCGCACAAGAATATATCTGACTAGTAAGAATCTTAAAACCTATGTATTGATATCTGTCTGGAAGTGAGTCAAGTGGGTGTAAAGCTGCATAAACACAGCCGTGAAAAGCAGCTAAACCCCATTATAGAAATAAATTACTTTTAAAAACCCGTAAAACAAAGACAGTGAAAGAGAGAGAAATTCTTACAAAATTCGTTCAGAGGCTGTGATGCAACCTGCATTGACCATATCTAGACCCACAGCTGGATGAGACATAAGGGTGGACACTCTTGGGGCTGAGAGGTTGGGTGAGCAAACGCAGACCCTTTAAAGTAATACTGCGTGGTACCCATCCCATGGGTCCCAAATCTCCAGGTTCACGGGCATCTTCCTACATCGAAAACATGCATGAGAAACCCAGAAGATGGTACACCGTGTGATTTTGAAAGGTTTCTAAAACGCACCTCATTTATCATCTCCTTGTGTTCGGGTTCACCATTCCAGATACTTTACTAGCAATCTCCCTACTTGGAGAATCAGCACCTTTAACCTCCTGTTCCCTACACGTTGCAATTTGTCCTGAGGATGAACGGGAAGAGGGGCAACCAATGAGAGACTACATCTAGGTGTTGGGACAGGCACAGGTCACTCTATTTTCCCATCAGGAAGAAGAATTAACCACAGGCTCAGCCTGCCGCCCAGAACCAGAATAGGGCCTGAGGCAATCCCGCGCTTTTGCGGCCAGCTCCCAAAAAAGCGAGTTGCAAAATGGAGCTCAGGGGCACTGCAATTCACAAACCTGCAGAGTTATAAATGATAACTCTCGTCCCCAAGTATATTGAGGGAAGGCAACGAAGAGGATTTGAAAGCAAGGCAGAATTGCAGGAAACAGGTTTCAGGAGGTAGATTCGAATCGCCTTTAAAGCACATGAAAAGTGGCAAAACGTCGACAATGATGCCCTTGGCCAAAAAGGGCGTATGCGTTTTTTCCTGAATATATTCAGGAAAAAACGCATACGCCCTTTTTGGCCAACCAAGCAACCTGGAAAGGCAAATCAGCGCTACAAAGAAGTCTCGCTTCCCATCGGTGAAAAGGGCCATGCTGCAAAAAGTGTCAAAACCAGAAATGCAGGACAGGCCATGGAGAAATGGCAGCCTTGCTACGCTGATGGGCGGGATGTAAATTGCCAACAGTCACTCTGGAGAAGTGTACGGTGTGTCCTGAAACATCGAAAAAACACAGCTTAGGGAGCATAGGGAACGTCCACTCATGGGCGTATAAATTGGGAAAACTAAAAATCAGCAAGACACAGGTACCCCAGAGTTTAGGGCTGCTCTGTTGACAAGAACCTCCCCTTCATGACACCTTAAATATCCCAGGAAAGAGAAAAATGGATAAAGAAGTTGTCGTCCTTATGTACAATGGAATATCTCTCAGACATGAAATCAATGTCATAAGGCTAGTAGAAGCAAGATGAGTGGAGTTAGGTACGACGATTCTAAGTGAAATAAGTCACACAGAAAAAGACACTTATCATAAGCTATCACTTATAGAGGGAATGTAAAAACCGCTACACTTGAACTGAATTACAAAACAGAACAGAGTCACACGTTTAGAAAACACACTATGGCTGCTTACCGGGAAAGGTGAGGTGGGGTGATGCATAAAACAAGGGTTTCAAATTCGCTCAGATACCGTTCCATACACCCAATATGTAATAGACAAGACCTACTCCTTGCTCAGTGAAGTGGACACAACACGCCCTATTCACCGCACAAGAATATATGTGAGTACTAAGAATCTTAAAACCTATGTATTGATATCTGTCTGGAAGTGAGTCAAGTGGGTGTAAAGCCGCATAAACACAGCCGTGAAAAGCAGCTAAACCCCATTATAAAAATAAATTACTTTTAAAAACCCGTAAAACAAAGACAGTGAAAGAGAGAGAAATTCTTCCAAAATTCGGTCAGGGGCTGTGATGCAAACTGGATTGACCATATCTAGACACACAGCTGGATGAGACATAAGGGTGGACACTCTTGGGGCTGAGAGGTTGGGTGAGGTTGGGTGAGCAAACGCAGACCCTTTAAAGTAATATGGCGAGGTACCCATCCCATGAGTCCCAAATCTCCAGGTTCAAGGGCATCATCCTACATCGAAAACATGCATGAGAAACCCAGAAGATGGTACACCGTGTGATTTTGAAAGGTTTCTAAAACGCACCTCATTTCTCATCTTCTTGTGCTCGGGTTCGCCATTCCAGCTACTTTACTAGCAATCTCCCTAGTTGGAGAATCAGCACCTTTAACCTCCTGTTCTGTACAGGTTGCAATTTGTCCTGAGGATAAACGGGAAGAGGGGCAACCAATGAGAGACCAGATCTAGGTGTTGGGACAGGCACAGGTCACTCTATTTTCCCATCAGGAAGAAGAATTAAGCACAGGCTCAGCCTGCCGCCGGGAACCAGAATAGTGCCTGAGGCAATCCCACGATTTGACGCCAGCTCCCAAAAAAGCAAGTTGAAAAATGGAGCTCAGGGGCCCTGCAATTCACAAACCTGCATTGTTATAAATGATAACTCTCGTCCACAAATATATTGAGGGAAGGTAACAAAGAGGATTTGAAAGCAAGGCAGAATTGCAGGAAACAGGTTTCAGGAGGTAGATTCGAATTGGCTTTAAAGCACATGAAAAGCGGCAAAAGGTCGACAATGATGCCCTTGGCCAAAAAGGGCGTATGCGTTTTTTCCTGAATATATTCAGGAAAAAACGCATACGCCCTTTTTGGCCAACCAAGCAACCTGGAAAGGCAAATCAGCGCTACAAAGAAGTCTCACTTCCCATCGGTCAAAAGGGCCATGCTGAAAAAAGTGTCAAAACCACAAATGCAGGACAGGCCATGGAGAAATGGGAGCCTTGCTACGCTGATGGGCGGGATGTAAATTGCCAACAGCCACTCTGGAGAACTGTACGGTGTGTCCTGAAACATCGAAAAAACAGAGCTTAGGGAGCATAGGGCACTTCCACTCATGGGCATATAAATTGGGAAAACTAAAAATCAGCAAAACACAGGCACCCCAAAGTTTAGGGCTGCTCTGTTGACAAGAACCTCCACTTCATGACACCTTAAATATCCCAGGAAAGAGAAAAATGGATAAAGAAGTTGTGGTCCTTATGTACAATGGAATATCACTCAGGCATGAAATCAATGTCATAAGGCTAGTAGAAGCAAGATGGGTGGACTTAGGTACGACGATTCTAAGTGAAATAAGTCACACAGAAAAAGACACTTATCAAAAGCTATCACTTATAGAGGGAATGTAAAAACCGCTACACTTGAACTGAATTACAAATCAGAAGAGAGTCACACATTTAGAAAACACACTATGGCTGCTTAACGGGAAAGGTGAGGTGGTGTGATGCATAAAACAAGGGTTTCAAATTAGCTCAGATACCGTTCCATACACCCAATATGTAATAGACACGACCTACTCCTTGCTCAGTGAACTGGACTCAACACCCCCTATTCACCGCACAACTATATATCTGACTAGTAAGAATCTTAAAACCTATGTATTGATATCTCTCTGGAAGTGTGTCAAGTGGGTGTAAAGCCGCATAAACACAGCCGTGAAAAGCAGCTAAACCCCATTATAAAAATAAATTACTTTTAAAAACCCGTAAAACAAAGACAGTGAAAGAGAGAGAAATTCTTACACAATTCGTTCAGGGGCTGTGATGCAACCTGGATTGAACATATCTAGACCCACAGTTGGATGAGACCTAAGGGTGGACACTCTTGGGGCTGACAGGTTTGGTGAGGTTGGGTGAGCAAACGCAGACCCTTTAAAGTAATACTGCGTGGTACCCATCCCATGGGTCCCAAATCTCCAGTTTCAAGGGCATCTTCCTGCATCAAAAACATGCATGAGAAACCCAGAAGATGGTACACCGTGTGATCGGGAAAGGTTTCTAAAACGCACCTCATTTCTCATCTCCTTGTGCTCGGGTTCGCCATTCCAGCTACTTTACTAGCAATCTCCCTACTTGGAGAATCAGCACCTTTAACCTCCTGTTCTGTACAGGTTGCAATTTGTCCTGAGGGTGAACGGGAAGAGGGGCAACCAATGAGAGACCAGATCTAGGTGTTGGGACAGGCACAGGTCACTCTATTTTCCCATCAGGAAGAAGAATTAACCACAGGCTCAGCCTGCCGCCCGGAACCAGAATAGTGCCTGAGGCAATCCCGCGATTTGACGCCAGCTCCCAAAAAAGCAAGTTGAAAAATGGAGCTCAGGGGCCCTGCAATTCACAAACCTGCAGAGTTATAAATGATAACTCTCGTCCACAAATATATTGAGGGAAGGTAACAAAGAGGATTTGAAAGCAAGGCAGAATTGCAGGAAACAGGTTTCAGGAGGTAGATTCGAATCGCCTTTAAAGCACATGAAAAGTGGCAAAACGTCGACAATGATGCCCTTGGCCAAACAGGGCGTATGCGTTTTTTCCTGAATATATTCAGGAAAAAACGCATACGCCCTGTTTGGCCAACCAAGCAACCTGGAAAGGCTAATCAGCGCTACAAAGAAGTCTCGCTTCCCATCGGTCAAAAGGGCCATGCTGCAAAAAGTGTCAAAACCACAAATGCAGGACAGGCCATGGAGAAATGGCAGCCTTGCTACACTGATGTGCGGGATGTAAATTGCCAACAGCCACTCTGGAGAAGTGTACGGTGTGTCCTGAAACATCGAAAAAACACAGCTTAGGGAGCATAGGGCACGTCCACTCATGGGCGTATAAATTGGGAAAACTAAAAATCAGCAAGACACAGGCACCCCAAAGTTTAGGGCTGCTCTGTTGACAAGAACCTCCACTTCATGACACCTTAAATATCCCAGGAAAGAGAAAAATGGATAAAGAAGTTGTGGTCCTTATGTACAATGGAATATCACTCAGACATGAAATCAATGTCATAAGGCTAGTAGAAGCAAGATGAGTGGATTTAGGCACGACGATTCTAAGTGAAATAAGTCACACAGAAAAAGACACTTATCATAAGCTATCACTTATAGAGGGAATGTAAAAACCGCTACACTTGAACTGAATTACAAAACAGAACAGAGTCACACATTTAGAAAACACACAATGGCTGCTTAACGGGAAAGGTGAGGTGGGGTGATGCACAAAACAAGGGTTTCAAATTCGCTCAGATACCGTTCCATACACCCAATATGTAATAGACAAGACCTACTCCTTGCTCAGTGAACTGGACTCAACACCCCCTATTCACCGCACAAGAATATATCTGACTAGTAAGAATCTTAAAACCTATGTATTGATATCTGTCTGGAAGTGAGTCAAGTGGGTGTAAAGCTGCATAAACACAGCCGTGAAAAGCAGCTAAACCCCATTATAGAAATAAATTACTTTTAAAAACCCGTAAAACAAAGACAGTGAAAGAGAGAGAAATTCTTACAAAATTCGTTCAGAGGCTGTGATGCAACCTGCATTGACCATATCTAGACCCACAGCTGGATGAGACATAAGGGTGGACACTCTTGGGGCTGAGAGGTTGGGTGAGCAAACGCAGACCCTTTAAAGTAATACTGCGTGGTACCCATCCCATGGGTCCCAAATCTCCAGGTTCACGGGCATCTTCCTACATCGAAAACATGCATGAGAAACCCAGAAGATGGTACACCGTGTGATTTTGAAAGGTTTCTAAAACGCACCTCATTTATCATCTCCTTGTGTTCGGGTTCACCATTCCAGATACTTTACTAGCAATCTCCCTACTTGGAGAATCAGCACCTTTAACCTCCTGTTCCCTACACGTTGCAATTTGTCCTGAGGATGAACGGGAAGAGGGGCAACCAATGAGAGACTACATCTAGGTGTTGGGACAGGCACAGGTCACTCTATTTTCCCATCAGGAAGAAGAATTAACCACAGGCTCAGCCTGCCGCCCAGAACCAGAATAGGGCCTGAGGCAATCCCGCGCTTTTGCGGCCAGCTCCCAAAAAAGCGAGTTGCAAAATGGAGCTCAGGGGCACTGCAATTCACAAACCTGCAGAGTTATAAATGATAACTCTCGTCCCCAAGTATATTGAGGGAAGGCAACGAAGAGGATTTGAAAGCAAGGCAGAATTGCAGGAAACAGGTTTCAGGAGGTAGATTCGAATCGCCTTTAAAGCACATGAAAAGTGGCAAAACGTCGACAATGATGCCCTTGGCCAAAAAGGGCGTATGCGTTTTTTCCTGAATATATTCAGGAAAAAACGCATACGCCCTTTTTGGCCAACCAAGCAACCTGGAAAGGCAAATCAGCGCTACAAAGAAGTCTCGCTTCCCATCGGTGAAAAGGGCCATGCTGCAAAAAGTGTCAAAACCAGAAATGCAGGACAGGCCATGGAGAAATGGCAGCCTTGCTACGCTGATGGGCGGGATGTAAATTGCCAACAGTCACTCTGGAGAAGTGTACGGTGTGTCCTGAAACATCGAAAAAACACAGCTTAGGGAGCATAGGGAACGTCCACTCATGGGCGTATAAATTGGGAAAACTAAAAATCAGCAAGACACAGGTACCCCAGAGTTTAGGGCTGCTCTGTTGACAAGAACCTCCCCTTCATGACACCTTAAATATCCCAGGAAAGAGAAAAATGGATAAAGAAGTTGTCGTCCTTATGTACAATGGAATATCTCTCAGACATGAAATCAATGTCATAAGGCTAGTAGAAGCAAGATGAGTGGAGTTAGGTACGACGATTCTAAGTGAAATAAGTCACACAGAAAAAGACACTTATCATAAGCTATCACTTATAGAGGGAATGTAAAAACCGCTACACTTGAACTGAATTACAAAACAGAACAGAGTCACACGTTTAGAAAACACACTATGGCTGCTTACCGGGAAAGGTGAGGTGGGGTGATGCATAAAACAAGGGTTTCAAATTCGCTCAGATACCGTTCCATACACCCAATATGTAATAGACAAGACCTACTCCTTGCTCAGTGAAGTGGACACAACACGCCCTATTCACCGCACAAGAATATATGTGAGTACTAAGAATCTTAAAACCTATGTATTGATATCTGTCTGGAAGTGAGTCAAGTGGGTGTAAAGCCGCATAAACACAGCCGTGAAAAGCAGCTAAACCCCATTATAAAAATAAATTACTTTTAAAAACCCGTAAAACAAAGACAGTGAAAGAGAGAGAAATTCTTCCAAAATTCGGTCAGGGGCTGTGATGCAAACTGGATTGACCATATCTAGACACACAGCTGGATGAGACATAAGGGTGGACACTCTTGGGGCTGAGAGGTTGGGTGAGGTTGGGTGAGCAAACGCAGACCCTTTAAAGTAATATGGCGAGGTACCCATCCCATGAGTCCCAAATCTCCAGGTTCAAGGGCATCATCCTACATCGAAAACATGCATGAGAAACCCAGAAGATGGTACACCGTGTGATTTTGAAAGGTTTCTAAAACGCACCTCATTTCTCATCTTCTTGTGCTCGGGTTCGCCATTCCAGCTACTTTACTAGCAATCTCCCTAGTTGGAGAATCAGCACCTTTAACCTCCTGTTCTGTACAGGTTGCAATTTGTCCTGAGGATAAACGGGAAGAGGGGCAACCAATGAGAGACCAGATCTAGGTGTTGGGACAGGCACAGGTCACTCTATTTTCCCATCAGGAAGAAGAATTAAGCACAGGCTCAGCCTGCCGCCGGGAACCAGAATAGTGCCTGAGGCAATCCCACGATTTGACGCCAGCTCCCAAAAAAGCAAGTTGAAAAATGGAGCTCAGGGGCCCTGCAATTCACAAACCTGCATTGTTATAAATGATAACTCTCGTCCACAAATATATTGAGGGAAGGTAACAAAGAGGATTTGAAAGCAAGGCAGAATTGCAGGAAACAGGTTTCAGGAGGTAGATTCGAATTGGCTTTAAAGCACATGAAAAGCGGCAAAAGGTCGACAATGATGCCCTTGGCCAAAAAGGGCGTATGCGTTTTTTCCTGAATATATTCAGGAAAAAACGCATACGCCCTTTTTGGCCAACCAAGCAACCTGGAAAGGCAAATCAGCGCTACAAAGAAGTCTCACTTCCCATCGGTCAAAAGGGCCATGCTGAAAAAAGTGTCAAAACCACAAATGCAGGACAGGCCATGGAGAAATGGGAGCCTTGCTACGCTGATGGGCGGGATGTAAATTGCCAACAGCCACTCTGGAGAACTGTACGGTGTGTCCTGAAACATCGAAAAAACAGAGCTTAGGGAGCATAGGGCACTTCCACTCATGGGCATATAAATTGGGAAAACTAAAAATCAGCAAAACACAGGCACCCCAAAGTTTAGGGCTGCTCTGTTGACAAGAACCTCCACTTCATGACACCTTAAATATCCCAGGAAAGAGAAAAATGGATAAAGAAGTTGTGGTCCTTATGTACAATGGAATATCACTCAGGCATGAAATCAATGTCATAAGGCTAGTAGAAGCAAGATGGGTGGACTTAGGTACGACGATTCTAAGTGAAATAAGTCACACAGAAAAAGACACTTATCAAAAGCTATCACTTATAGAGGGAATGTAAAAACCGCTACACTTGAACTGAATTACAAATCAGAAGAGAGTCACACATTTAGAAAACACACTATGGCTGCTTAACGGGAAAGGTGAGGTGGTGTGATGCATAAAACAAGGGTTTCAAATTAGCTCAGATACCGTTCCATACACCCAATATGTAATAGACACGACCTACTCCTTGCTCAGTGAACTGGACTCAACACCCCCTATTCACCGCACAACTATATATCTGACTAGTAAGAATCTTAAAACCTATGTATTGATATCTCTCTGGAAGTGTGTCAAGTGGGTGTAAAGCCGCATAAACACAGCCGTGAAAAGCAGCTAAACCCCATTATAAAAATAAATTACTTTTAAAAACCCGTAAAACAAAGACAGTGAAAGAGAGAGAAATTCTTACACAATTCGTTCAGGGGCTGTGATGCAACCTGGATTGAACATATCTAGACCCACAGTTGGATGAGACCTAAGGGTGGACACTCTTGGGGCTGACAGGTTTGGTGAGGTTGGGTGAGCAAACGCAGACCCTTTAAAGTAATACTGCGTGGTACCCATCCCATGGGTCCCAAATCTCCAGTTTCAAGGGCATCTTCCTGCATCAAAAACATGCATGAGAAACCCAGAAGATGGTACACCGTGTGATCGGGAAAGGTTTCTAAAACGCACCTCATTTCTCATCTCCTTGTGCTCGGGTTCGCCATTCCAGCTACTTTACTAGCAATCTCCCTACTTGGAGAATCAGCACCTTTAACCTCCTGTTCTGTACAGGTTGCAATTTGTCCTGAGGGTGAACGGGAAGAGGGGCAACCAATGAGAGACCAGATCTAGGTGTTGGGACAGGCACAGGTCACTCTATTTTCCCATCAGGAAGAAGAATTAACCACAGGCTCAGCCTGCCGCCCGGAACCAGAATAGTGCCTGAGGCAATCCCGCGATTTGACGCCAGCTCCCAAAAAAGCAAGTTGAAAAATGGAGCTCAGGGGCCCTGCAATTCACAAACCTGCAGAGTTATACATGATAACTCTCGTCCACAAATATATTGAGGGAAGGTAACAAAGAGGATTTGAAAGCAAGGCAGAATTGCAGGAAACAGGTTTCAGGAGGTAGATTCGAATCGCCTTTAAAGCACATGAAAAGTGGCAAAACGTCGACAATGATGCCCTTGGCCAAACAGGGCGTATGCGTTTTTTCCTGAATATATTCAGGAAAAAACGCATACGCCCTGTTTGGCCAACCAAGCAACCTGGAAAGGCTAATCAGCGCTACAAAGAAGTCTCGCTTCCCATCGGTCAAAAGGGCCATGCTGCAAAAAGTGTCAAAACCACAAATGCAGGACAGGCCATGGAGAAATGGCAGCCTTGCTACACTGATGTGCGGGATGTAAATTGCCAACAGCCACTCTGGAGAAGTGTACGGTGTGTCCTGAAACATCGAAAAAACACAGCTTAGGGAGCATAGGGCACGTCCACTCATGGGCGTATAAATTGGGAAAACTAAAAATCAGCAAGACACAGGCACCCCAAAGTTTAGGGCTGCTCTGTTGACAAGAACCTCCACTTCATGACACCTTAAATATCCCAGGAAAGAGAAAAATGGATAAAGAAGTTGTGGTCCTTATGTACAATGGAATATCACTCAGACATGAAATCAATGTCATAAGGCTAGTAGAAGCAAGATGAGTGGATTTAGGCACGACGATTCTAAGTGAAATAAGTCACACAGAAAAAGACACTTATCATAAGCTATCACTTATAGAGGGAATGTAAAAACCGCTACACTTGAACTGAATTACAAAACAGAACAGAGTCACACATTTAGAAAACACACAATGGCTGCTTAACGGGAAAGGTGAGGTGGGGTGATGCACAAAACAAGGGTTTCAAATTCGCTCAGATACCGTTCCATACACCCAATATGTAATAGACAAGACCTACTCCTTGCTCAGTGAACTGGACTCAACACCCCCTATTCACCGCACAAGAATATATCTGACTAGTAAGAATCTTAAAACCTATGTATTGATATCTGTCTGGAAGTGAGTCAAGTGGGTGTAAAGCTGCATAAACACAGCCGTGAAAAGCAGCTAAACCCCATTATAGAAATAAATTACTTTTAAAAACCCGTAAAACAAAGACAGTGAAAGAGAGAGAAATTCTTACAAAATTCGTTCAGAGGCTGTGATGCAACCTGCATTGACCATATCTAGACCCACAGCTGGATGAGACATAAGGGTGGACACTCTTGGGGCTGAGAGGTTGGGTGAGCAAACGCAGACCCTTTAAAGTAATACTGCGTGGTACCCATCCCATGGGTCCCAAATCTCCAGGTTCACGGGCATCTTCCTACATCGAAAACATGCATGAGAAACCCAGAAGATGGTACACCGTGTGATTTTGAAAGGTTTCTAAAACGCACCTCATTTATCATCTCCTTGTGTTCGGGTTCACCATTCCAGATACTTTACTAGCAATCTCCCTACTTGGAGAATCAGCACCTTTAACCTCCTGTTCCCTACACGTTGCAATTTGTCCTGAGGATGAACGGGAAGAGGGGCAACCAATGAGAGACTACATCTAGGTGTTGGGACAGGCACAGGTCACTCTATTTTCCCATCAGGAAGAAGAATTAACCACAGGCTCAGCCTGCCGCCCAGAACCAGAATAGGGCCTGAGGCAATCCCGCGCTTTTGCGGCCAGCTCCCAAAAAAGCGAGTTGCAAAATGGAGCTCAGGGGCACTGCAATTCACAAACCTGCAGAGTTATAAATGATAACTCTCGTCCCCAAGTATATTGAGGGAAGGCAACGAAGAGGATTTGAAAGCAAGGCAGAATTGCAGGAAACAGGTTTCAGGAGGTAGATTCGAATCGCCTTTAAAGCACATGAAAAGTGGCAAAACGTCGACAATGATGCCCTTGGCCAAAAAGGGCGTATGCGTTTTTTCCTGAATATATTCAGGAAAAAACGCATACGCCCTTTTTGGCCAACCAAGCAACCTGGAAAGGCAAATCAGCGCTACAAAGAAGTCTCGCTTCCCATCGGTGAAAAGGGCCATGCTGCAAAAAGTGTCAAAACCAGAAATGCAGGACAGGCCATGGAGAAATGGCAGCCTTGCTACGCTGATGGGCGGGATGTAAATTGCCAACAGTCACTCTGGAGAAGTGTACGGTGTGTCCTGAAACATCGAAAAAACACAGCTTAGGGAGCATAGGGAACGTCCACTCATGGGCGTATAAATTGGGAAAACTAAAAATCAGCAAGACACAGGTACCCCAGAGTTTAGGGCTGCTCTGTTGACAAGAACCTCCCCTTCATGACACCTTAAATATCCCAGGAAAGAGAAAAATGGATAAAGAAGTTGTCGTCCTTATGTACAATGGAATATCTCTCAGACATGAAATCAATGTCATAAGGCTAGTAGAAGCAAGATGAGTGGAGTTAGGTACGACGATTCTAAGTGAAATAAGTCACACAGAAAAAGACACTTATCATAAGCTATCACTTATAGAGGGAATGTAAAAACCGCTACACTTGAACTGAATTACAAAACAGAACAGAGTCACACGTTTAGAAAACACACTATGGCTGCTTACCGGGAAAGGTGAGGTGGGGTGATGCATAAAACAAGGGTTTCAAATTCGCTCAGATACCGTTCCATACACCCAATATGTAATAGACAAGACCTACTCCTTGCTCAGTGAAGTGGACACAACACGCCCTATTCACCGCACAAGAATATATGTGAGTACTAAGAATCTTAAAACCTATGTATTGATATCTGTCTGGAAGTGAGTCAAGTGGGTGTAAAGCCGCATAAACACAGCCGTGAAAAGCAGCTAAACCCCATTATAAAAATAAATTACTTTTAAAAACCCGTAAAACAAAGACAGTGAAAGAGAGAGAAATTCTTCCAAAATTCGGTCAGGGGCTGTGATGCAAACTGGATTGACCATATCTAGACACACAGCTGGATGAGACATAAGGGTGGACACTCTTGGGGCTGAGAGGTTGGGTGAGGTTGGGTGAGCAAACGCAGACCCTTTAAAGTAATATGGCGAGGTACCCATCCCATGAGTCCCAAATCTCCAGGTTCAAGGGCATCATCCTACATCGAAAACATGCATGAGAAACCCAGAAGATGGTACACCGTGTGATTTTGAAAGGTTTCTAAAACGCACCTCATTTCTCATCTTCTTGTGCTCGGGTTCGCCATTCCAGCTACTTTACTAGCAATCTCCCTAGTTGGAGAATCAGCACCTTTAACCTCCTGTTCTGTACAGGTTGCAATTTGTCCTGAGGATAAACGGGAAGAGGGGCAACCAATGAGAGACCAGATCTAGGTGTTGGGACAGGCACAGGTCACTCTATTTTCCCATCAGGAAGAAGAATTAAGCACAGGCTCAGCCTGCCGCCGGGAACCAGAATAGTGCCTGAGGCAATCCCACGATTTGACGCCAGCTCCCAAAAAAGCAAGTTGAAAAATGGAGCTCAGGGGCCCTGCAATTCACAAACCTGCATTGTTATAAATGATAACTCTCGTCCACAAATATATTGAGGGAAGGTAACAAAGAGGATTTGAAAGCAAGGCAGAATTGCAGGAAACAGGTTTCAGGAGGTAGATTCGAATTGGCTTTAAAGCACATGAAAAGCGGCAAAAGGTCGACAATGATGCCCTTGGCCAAAAAGGGCGTATGCGTTTTTTCCTGAATATATTCAGGAAAAAACGCATACGCCCTTTTTGGCCAACCAAGCAACCTGGAAAGGCAAATCAGCGCTACAAAGAAGTCTCACTTCCCATCGGTCAAAAGGGCCATGCTGAAAAAAGTGTCAAAACCACAAATGCAGGACAGGCCATGGAGAAATGGGAGCCTTGCTACGCTGATGGGCGGGATGTAAATTGCCAACAGCCACTCTGGAGAACTGTACGGTGTGTCCTGAAACATCGAAAAAACAGAGCTTAGGGAGCATAGGGCACTTCCACTCATGGGCATATAAATTGGGAAAACTAAAAATCAGCAAAACACAGGCACCCCAAAGTTTAGGGCTGCTCTGTTGACAAGAACCTCCACTTCATGACACCTTAAATATCCCAGGAAAGAGAAAAATGGATAAAGAAGTTGTGGTCCTTATGTACAATGGAATATCACTCAGGCATGAAATCAATGTCATAAGGCTAGTAGAAGCAAGATGGGTGGACTTAGGTACGACGATTCTAAGTGAAATAAGTCACACAGAAAAAGACACTTATCAAAAGCTATCACTTATAGAGGGAATGTAAAAACCGCTACACTTGAACTGAATTACAAATCAGAAGAGAGTCACACATTTAGAAAACACACTATGGCTGCTTAACGGGAAAGGTGAGGTGGTGTGATGCATAAAACAAGGGTTTCAAATTAGCTCAGATACCGTTCCATACACCCAATATGTAATAGACACGACCTACTCCTTGCTCAGTGAACTGGACTCAACACCCCCTATTCACCGCACAACTATATATCTGACTAGTAAGAATCTTAAAACCTATGTATTGATATCTCTCTGGAAGTGTGTCAAGTGGGTGTAAAGCCGCATAAACACAGCCGTGAAAAGCAGCTAAACCCCATTATAAAAATAAATTACTTGTAAAAACCCGTAAAACAAAGACAGTGAAAGAGAGAGAAATTCTTACACAATTCGTTCAGGGGCTGTGATGCAACCTGGATTGAACATATCTAGACCCACAGTTGGATGAGACCTAAGGGTGGACACTCTTGGGGCTGACAGGTTTGGTGAGGTTGGGTGAGCAAACGCAGACCCTTTAAAGTAATACTGCGTGGTACCCATCCCATGGGTCCCAAATCTCCAGTTTCAAGGGCATCTTCCTGCATCAAAAACATGCATGAGAAACCCAGAAGATGGTACACCGTGTGATCGGGAAAGGTTTCTAAAACGCACCTCATTTCTCATCTCCTTGTGCTCGGGTTCGCCATTCCAGCTACTTTACTAGCAATCTCCCTACTTGGAGAATCAGCACCTTTAACCTCCTGTTCTGTACAGGTTGCAATTTGTCCTGAGGGTGAACGGGAAGAGGGGCAACCAATGAGAGACCAGATCTAGGTGTTGGGACAGGCACAGGTCACTCTATTTTCCCATCAGGAAGAAGAATTAACCACAGGCTCAGCCTGCCGCCCGGAACAAGAATAGTGCCTGAGGCAATCCCGCGATTTGACGCCAGCTCCCAAAAAAGCAAGTTGAAAAATGGAGCTCAGGGGCACTGCAATTCACAAACCTGCAGAGTTATAAATGATAACTCTCGTCCACAAATATATTGAGGGAAGGCAACAAAGAGGATTTGAAAGCAAGGCAGAATCGCAGGAAACAGGTTTCAGGAGGTAGATTCGAATTGGCTTTAAAGCACATGAAAAGCGGCAAAAGGTCGACAGTGATGCCCTTGGCCAAAAAGGGCGTATGCGTTTTTTCCTGAATATATTCAGGAAAAAACGCATACGCCCTTTTTGGCCAACCAAGCAACCTGGAAAGGCAAATCAGCGCTACAAAGAAGTCTCGCTTCCCATCGGTCAAAAGGGCCATGCTGAAAAAAGTGTCAAAACCACAAATGCAGGACAGGCCATGGAGAAATGGGAGCCTTGCTACGCTGATGGGCGGGATGTAAATTGCCAGCAGCCACTCTGGAGAAGTGTACGGTGTGTCCTGAAACATCGAAAAAACACAGCTTAGGGAGCATAGGGCACTTCCACTCATGGGTGTATAAATTGCGAAAACTAAAAATCAGCAAGACTCAGGCACCCCAAAGTTTAGGGCTGCTCTGTTGACAAGAACCTCCACTTCATGACACCTTAAATATCCCAGGAAAGAGAAAAATGGATAAAGAAGTTGTGGTCCTTATGTACAATGGAGTATCACTCAGCCATGAAATCAATGTCCTAAGGCTAGTAGCAGCATGATGAGTGGATTTAGGTACAACGACTCTAAGTGAAATAAGTCACACAGAAAAAGACACTTATCATAAGGTATCTCTTATAGAGGGAATGTAAAAACCGCTACACTTGAACTGAATTACAAAAGAGAACAGAGTCACACGTTTAGAAAACACACTATGGCTGCTTAACGGGAAAGGTGAGGTGGTGTGATGCATAAAACAAGGGTTTCAAATTAGCTCAGATACCGTTCCATACACCCAATATGTAATAGACACGACCTACTCCTTGCTCAGTGAACTGGACTCAACACCCCCTATTCACCGCACAACTCTATATCTGACTAGTAAGAATCTTAAAACCTATGTATTGATATCTCTCTGGAAGTGTGTCAAGTGGGTGTAAAGCCGCATAAACACAGCCATGAAAAGCAGCTAAACCCCATTATAAAAATGAATTACTTTTAAAAACCCGTAAAACAAAGACAGTGAAAGAGAGAGAAATTCTTCCAAAATTCGGTCAGGGGCTGTGATGCAACCTGGATTGACCATATCTAGACCCACAGCTGGATGAGACATAAGGGTGGACACTCTTGGGGCTGAGAGGTTGGGTGAGGTTGGATGAGCAAACGCAGACCCTTTAAAGTAATACGGCGTGGTACCCATCCCATGGGTCCCAATTCTCCAGGTTCAAGGGCATCATCCTACATCGAAAACATGCATGAGAAACCAAGAAGATGGTACACCGTGTGATTTTGAAAGGTTTCTAACACGCACCTCATTTCTCATCTCCTTGTGCTCGGGTTCGCCATTCCAGCTACTTTACTAGCAATCTCCCTAGTTGGAGAATCAGCACCTTTAACCTCCTGTTCTGTACAGGTTGCAATTTGTCCTGAGGATGAACGGGAAGAGGGGCAACCAATGAGAGACCAGATCTAGGTGTTGGGACAGGCACAGGTCACTCTATTTTCCCATCAGGAAGAAGAATTAACCACAGGCTCAGCCTGCCGCCCAGAACCAGAATAGTGCCTGAGGCAATCCCGCGATTTGACGCCAGCTCCCAAAAAAGCAAGTTGAAAAATGGAGCTCAGGGGCCCTGCAATTCACAAACCTGCAGAGTTATAAATGATAACTCTCGTCCACAAATATATTGAGGGAAGGTAACAAAGAGGATTTGAAAGCAAGGCAGAATTGCAGGAAACAGGTTTCAGGAGGTAGATTCCAATCGCCTTTAAAGCACATGAAAAGTGGCAAAACGTCGACAATGATGCCCTTGGCCAAACAGGGCGTATGCGTTTTTTCCTGAATATATTCAGGAAAAAACGCATACGCCCTGTTTGGCCAACCAAGCAACCTGGAAAGGCTAATCAGCGCTACAAAGAAGTCTCGCTTCCCATCGGTCAAAAGGGCCATGCTGCAAAAAGTGTCAAAACCACAAATGCAGGACAGGCCATGGAGAAATGGCAGCCTTGCTACACTGATGCGCGGGATGTAAATTGCCAACAGCCACTCTGGAGAAGTGTACGGTGTCTCCTGAAACATCGAAAAAACACAGCTTAGGGAGCATAGGGCACGTCCACTCATGGGCGTATAAATTGGGAAAACTAAAAATCAGCAAGACACAGGCACCCCAAAGTTTAGGGCTGCTCTGTTGACAAGAACCTCCACTTCATGACACCTTAAATATCCCAGGAAAGAGAAAAATGGATAAAGAAGTTGTGGTCCTTATGTACAATGGAATATCACTCAGACATGAAATCAATGTCATAAGGCTAGTAGAAGCAAGATGAGTGGATTTAGGCACGACGATTCTAAGTGAAATAAGTCACACAGAAAAAGACACTTATCATAAGCTATCACTTATAGAGGGAATGTAAAAACCGCTACACTTGAACTGAATTACAAAACAGAACAGAGTCACACGTTTAGAAAACACACTATGGCTGCTTAACGGGAAAGGTGAGGTGGTGTGATGCATAAAACAAGGGTTTCAAATTAGCTCAGATACCGTTCCATACACCCAATATGTAATAGACACGACCTACTCCTTGCTCAGTGAACTGGACTCAACACCCCCTATTCACCGCACAACTATATATCTGACTAGTAAGAATCATAAAACCTATGTATTGATATCTGTCTGGAAGTGTGTCAAGTGGCTGTAAAGCCGCATAAACACAGCCGTGAAAAGCAGCTAAACCCCATTATAAAAATAAATTACTTGTAAAAACCCGTAAAACAAAGACAGTGAAAGAGAGAGAAATTCTTCCAAAATTCGGTCAGGGGCTGTGATGCAACCTGGATTGACCATATCTAGACCCACAGCTCGATGAGACATAAGGGTGGACACTCTTGGGGCTGAGAGGTTGGGTGAGGTTGAGTGAGCAAACGCAAACCCTTTAAAGTAATACTGCCTGGTACCCATCCCATGGGTCCCAAATCTCCAGGTTCAAGGGCATCATCCTACATCGAAAACATGCATGAGAAACCCAGAAGATGGTACACCGTGTGATTTTGAAAGGTTTCTAAAACACACCTCATTTCTCATCTCCTTGTGCTCGGGTTCGCCATTCCAGCTACTTTACTAGCAATCTCCCTACTTGGAGAATCAGCACCTTTAACCTCCTGTTCCGTACAGGTTGCAATTTGTCCTGAGGATGAACGGGAAGAGGGGCAACCAATGAGAGACCAGATCTAGGTGTTGGGACAGGCACAGGTCACTCTATTTTCCCATCAGGAAGAAGAATTAAGCACAGGCTCAGCCTGCCGCCGGGAACCAGAATAGTACCTGAGGCAATCCCGTGATTTGACGCCAGCTCCCAAAAAAGCAAGTTGAAAAATGGAGCTCAGGGGCCCTGCAATTCACAAACCTGCATTGTTATAACTGATAACTCTCGTCCACAAATATATTGAGGGAAGGTAACAAAGAGGATTTGAAAGCAAGGCAGAATTGCAGGAAACAGGTTTCAGGAGGTAGATTCGAATCGGCTTTAAAGCACATGAAAAGCGGCAAAAGGTCGACAATGATGCCCTTGGCCAAAAAGGGCGTATGCGTTTTTTCCTGAATATATTCAGGTAAAAACGCATACGCCCTTTTTGGCCAACCAAGCAACCTGGAAAGGCAAATCAGCGCTACAAAGAAGTCTCGCTTCCCATCGGTGAAAAGGGCCATGCTGCAAAAAGTGTCAAAACCAGAAATGCAGGACAGGCCATGGAGAAATGGCAGCCTTGCTACGCTGATGGGCGGGATGTAAATTGCCAACAGCCACTCTGGAGAAGTGTACGGTGTGTCCTGAAACATCGAAAAAACAGAGCTTAGGGAGCATAGGGCACTTCCACTCATGGGCGTATAAATTGGAAAAACTAAAAATCAGCAAGACTCAGGCACCCCAAAGTTTAGGGCTGCTCTGTTGACAAGAACCTCCACTTCATGACACCTTAAATATCCTAGGAAAGAGAAAAATGGATAAAGAAGTTGTGGTCCTTATGTACAATGGAATATCACTCAGCCGTGAAATCAATGTCATAAGGCTAGTAGAAGCAAGATGGGTGGACTTAGGTACGACGATTCTAAGTGAAATAAGTCACACAGAAAAAGACACTTATCAAAAGCTATCACTTATAGAGGGAATGTAAAAACCGCTACACTTGAACTGAATTACAAATCAGAAGAGAGTCACACATTTAGAAAACACACTATGGCTGCTTAACGGGAAAGGTGAGGTGGTGTGATGCATAAAACAAGGGTTTCAAATTAGCTCAGATACCGTTCCATACACCCAATATGTAATAGACACGACCTACTCCTTGCTCAGTGAACTGGACTCAACACCCCCTATTCACCGCACAACTATATATCTGACTAGTAAGAATCTTAAAACCTATGTATTGATATCTCTCTGGAAGTGTGTCAAGTGGGTGTAAAGCCGCATAAACACAGCCGTGAAAAGCAGCTAAACCCCATTATAAAAATAAATTACTTGTAAAAACCCGTAAAACAAAGACAGTGAAAGAGAGAGAAATTCTTCCAAAATTCGGTCAGGGGCTGTGATGCAACCTGGATTGACCATATCTAGACACACAGCTGGATGAGACATAAGGGTGGACACTCTTGGGGCTGAGAGGTTGGGTGAGGTTGGGTGAGCAAACGCAAACCCTTTACAGTAATACGGCGTGGTACCCATCCCATGGGTCCCAAATCTCCAGGTTCAAGGGCATCATCCTACATCGAAAACATGCATGAGAAACCCAGAAGATGGTACACCGTGTGATTTTGAAAGGTTTCTAAAACACACCTCATTTCTCATCTCCTTGTGCTCGGGTTCGCCATTCCAGCTACTTTACTAGCAATCTCCCTACTTGGAGAATCAGCACCTTTAACCTCCTGTTCTGTACAGGTTGCAATTTGTCCTGAGGATGAACGGGAAGAGGGGCAACCAATGAGAGACCAGATCTAGGTGTTGGGACAGGCACAGGTCACTCTATTTTCCCATCAGGAAGAAGAATTAAGCACAGGCTCAGCCTGCCGCCGGGAACCAGAATAGTGCCTGAGGCAATCCCGTGATTTGACGCCAGCTCCCAAAAAAGCAAGTTGAAAAATGGAGCTCAGGGGCCCTGCAATTCACAAACCTGCATTGTTATAAATGATAACTCTCGTCCACAAATATATTGAGGGAAGGTAACAAAGAGGATTTGAAAGCAAGGCAGAATTGCAGGAAACAGGTTTCAGGAGGTAGATTCGAATTGGCTTTAAAGCACATGAAAAGCGGCAAAAGGTCGACAATGATGCCCTTGGCCAAAAAGGGCGTATGCGTTTTTACCTGAATATATTCAGGTAAAAACGCATACGCCCTTTTTGGCCAACCAAGCAACCTGGAAAGGCAAATCAGCGCTACAAAGAAGTCTCGCTTCCCATCGGTCAAAAGGGCCATGCTGAAAAAAGTGTCAAAACCACAAATGCAGGACAGGCCATGGAGAAATGGGAGCCTTGCTACGCTGATGGGCGGGATGTAAATTGCCAACAGCCACTCTGGAGAAGTGTACGGTGTGTCCTGAAACATCGAAAAAACAGAGCTTAGGGAGCATAGGGAACGTCCACTCATGGGCGTATAAATTGGGAAAACTAAAAATCAGCAAGACACAGGTACCCCAGAGTTTAGGGCTGCTCTGTTGACAAGAACCTCCCCTTCATGACACCTTAAATATCCCAGGAAAGAGAAAAATGGATAAAGAAGTTGTGGTCCTTATGTACAATGGAATATCACTCAGACATGAAATCAATGTCATAAGGCTAGTAGAAGCAAGATGAGTGGAGTTAGGTACGACGATTCTAAGTGAAATAAGTCACACAGAAAAAGACACTTATCATAAGCTATCACATATAGAGGGAATGTAAAAACCGCTACACTTGAACTGAATTACAAAACAGAACAGAGTCACACGTTGAGAAAAAACACTATGGCTGCTTAACGGGAAAGGTGAGGTGGGGTGATGCATAAAACAAGGGTTTCAAATTCGCTCAGATACCGATCCATACACCCAATATGTAATAGACAAGACCTACTCCTTGCTCACTGAACTGGACTCAACACCCCCTATTCACCGCACAAGAATATATGTGACTAGTAAGAATCTTAAAACCTATGTATTGATATCTGTCTGGAAGTGAGTCAAGTGGGTGTAAAGCCGCATAAACACAGCCGTGAAAAGCAGCTAAATCCCAATATAAAAATAAATTACTTTTAAAAACCCGTAAAACAAAGACAGTGAAAGAGAGAGAAATTCTTACAAAATTCGTTCAGAGGCTGTGATGCAACCTGGATTGACCATATCTAGACCCACAGCTGGATGAGACATAAGGGTGGACACTCTTGGGGCTGAGAGGTTGGGTGAGGTTGGGTGAGCAAACGCAGACCCTTTAAAGGAATACTGCGTGGTACCCATCCCATGGGTCCCAAATCTCCAGGTTCAAGGGCATATTCCTACATCGAAAACATGCATGAGAAACCCAGAAGATGGTACACCGTGTGATTTTGAAAGGTTTCTAAAACGCACCTCATTTCTCCTCTTCTTGTGCTCGGGTTCGCCATTCCAGCTACTTTACTAGCAATCTCCCTACTTGGAGAATCAGCACCTTTAACCTCCTGTTCCCTACAGGTTGCAATTTGCCCTGAGGATGAACGGGAAGAGGGGCAACCAAAGAGAGACTAGATCTAGGTGTTGGGACAGGCACAGGTCACTCTATTTTCCCATCAGGAAGAAGAATTAACCACAGGCTCAGCCTGCCGCCCAGAAGCAGAATAGGGCCTGAGGCAATCCCGTGCATTTGCGGCCAGCTCACAAAAAAGCGAGTTCCAAAATGGAGCTCAGGGGCACTGCAATTCACAAACCTGCAGAGTTATAAATGATAACTCTCGTCCACAAATATATTGAGGGAAGGCAACGAAGAGGATTTGAAAGCAAGGCAGAATTGCAGGAAACAGGTTTCAGGAGGTAGATTCGAATCGCCTTTAAAGCACATGAAAAGTGGCAAAACATCGACAATGATGCCCTTGGCCAAAAAGGGCGTATGCGTTTTTTCCTGAATATATTCAGGAAAAAACGCATACGCCCTGTTTGGCCAACCAAGCAACCTGGAAAGGCTAATCAGCGCTACAAAGAAGTCTCGCTTCCCATCGGTCAAAAGGGCCATGCTGCAAAAAGTGTCAAAACCACAAATGCAGGACAGGCCATGGAGAAATGGCAGCATTGCTACACTGATGGGCGGGATGTAAATTGCCAACAGCCACTCTGGAGAAGTGTACGGTGTGTCCTGAAACATCGAAAAAACACAGCTTAGGGAGCATAGGGCACGTCCACTCATGGGCGTATAAATTGGGAAAACTAAAAATCAGCAAGACACAGGCACCCCAAAGTTTAGGGCTGCTCTGTTGACAAGAACCTCCACTTCATGACACCTTAAATATCCCAGGAAAGAGAAAAATGGATAAAGAAGTTGTGGTCCTTATGTACAATGGAATATCACTCAGACATGAAATCAATGTCATAACGCTAGTAGAAGCAAGATGAGTGGATTTAGGCACGACGATTCTAAGTGAAATAAGTCACACAGAAAAAGACACTTATCATAAGCTATCACTTATAGAGGAAATGTAAAAACCGCTACACTTGAACTGAATTACAAAACAGAACAGAGTCACACATTTAGAAAACACACAATGGCTGCTTAACGGGAAAGTTGAGGTGGGGTGATGCACAAAACAAGGGTTTCAAATTCGCTCAGATACCGTTCCATACACCCAATATGTAATAGACAAGACCTACTCCTTGCTCAGTGAACTGGACTCAACACCCCCTATTCACTGCACAAGAATACATGTGACTAGTAAGAATCTTAAAACCTATGTATTGATATCTGTCTGGAAGTGAGTCAAGTGGGTGTAAAGCCGCATAAACACAGCCGTGAAAAGCAGCTAAACCCCATTATAGAAATAAATTACTTTTAAAAACCCGTAAAACAAAGACAGTGAAAGAGAGAAAAATTCTTACAAAATTCGTTCTGAGGCTGTGATGCAACCTGCATTGACCATATCTAGACCCACAGCTGGATGAGACATAAGGGTGGACACTCTTGGGGCTGAGAGGTTGGGTGAGCAAACGCAGACCCTTTAAAGTAATACTGCGTGGTACCCATCCCATGGGTCCCAAATCTCCAGGTTCAAGGGCATCTTCCTACATCGAAAACATGCATGAGAAACCCAGAAGATGGTACACCGTGTGATTTTGAAAGGTTTCTAAAACGCACCTCATTTCTCATCTCCTTGTGTTCGGGTTCACCATTCCAGATACTTTACTAGCAATCTCCCTACTTGGAGAATCAGCACCTTTAACCTCCTGTTCCCTACACGTTGCAATTTGTCCTGAGGATGAACGGGAAGAGGGGCAACCAATGAGAGACTAGATCTAGGTGTTGGGACAGGCACAGGTCACTCTATTTTCCCATCAGGAAGAAGAATTAACCACAGGCTCAGCCTGCCGCCCAGAATCAGAATAGGGCCTGAGGCAATCCCGCGCTTTTGCGGCCAGCTCCCAAAAAAGCGAGTTGCAAAATGGAGCTCAGGGGCACTGCAATTCACAAACCTGCAGAGTTATAAATGATAACTCTCGTCCACAAATATATTGAGGGAAGGCAACGAAGAGGATTTGAAAGCAAGGCAGAATTGCAGGAAACAGGTTTCAGGAGGTAGATTCGAATCGCCTTTAAAGCACATGAAAAGTGGCAAAACATCGACAATGATGCCCTTGGCCAAAAAGGGCGTATGCGTTTTTTCCTGAATATATTCAGGAAAAAACGCATACGCCCTGTTTGGCCAACCAAGCAACCTGGAAAGGCTAATCAGCGCTACAAAGAAGTCTCGCTTCCCATCGGTCAAAAGGGCCATGCTGCAAAAAGTGTCAAAACCACAAATGCAGGACAGGCCATGGAGAAATGGCAGCATTGCTACACTGATGGGCGGGATGTAAATTGCCAACAGCCACTCTGGAGAAGTGTACGGTGTGTCCTGAAACATCGAAAAAACACAGCTTAGGGAGCATAGGGCACGTCCACTCATGGGCGTATAAATTGGGAAAACTAAAAATCAGCAAGACACAGGCACCCCAAAGTTTAGGGCTGCTCTGTTGACAAGAACCTCCACTTCATGACACCTTAAATATCCCAGGAAAGAGAAAAATGGATAAAGAAGTTGTGGTCCTTATGTACAATGGAATATCACTCAGACATGAAATCAATGTCATAACGCTAGTAGAAGCAAGATGAGTGGATTTAGGCACGACGATTCTAAGTGAAATAAGTCACACAGAAAAAGACACTTATCAAAAGCTATCACTTATAGAGGAAATGTAAAAACCGCTACAATTGAACTGAATTACAAAACAGAACAGAGTCACACATTTAGAAAACACACAATGGCTGCTTAACGGGAAAGTTGAGGTGGGGTGATGCACAAAACAAGGGTTTCAAATTCGCTCAGATACCGTTCCATACACCCAATATGTAATAGACAAGACCTACTCCTTGCTCAGTGAACTGGACTCAACACCCCCTATTCACTGCACAAGAATACATGTGACTAGTAAGAATCTTAAAACCTATGTATTGATATCTGTCTGGAAGTGAGTCAAGTGGGTGTAAAGCCGCATAAACACAGCCGTGAAAAGCAGCTAAACCCCATTATAGAAATAAATTACTTTTAAAAACCCGTAAAACAAAGACAGTGAAAGAGAGAAAAATTCTTACAAAATTCGTTCAGAGGCTGTGATGCAACCTGCATTGACCATATCTAGACCCACAGCTGGATGAGACATAAGGGTGGACACTCTTGGGGCTGAGAGGTTGGGTGAGCAAACGCAGACCCTTTAAAGGAATACTGCGTGGTACCCATCCCATGGGTCCCAAATCTCCAGGTTCAAGGGCATCTTCCTACATCGAAAACATGCATGAGAAACCCAGAAGATGGTACACCGTGTGATTTTGAAAGGTTTCTAAAACGCACCTCATTTCTCATCTCCTTGTGTTCGGGTTCACCATTCCAGATACTTTACTAGCAATCTCCCTACTTGGAGAATCAGCACCTTTAACCTCCTGTTCCCTACACGTTGCAATTTGTCCTGAGGATGAACGGGAAGAGGGGCAACCAATGAGAGACTAGATCTAGGTGTTGGGACAGGCACAGGTCACTCTATTTTCCCATCAGGAAGAAGAATTAACCACAGGCTCAGCCTGCCGCCCAGAATCAGAATAGGGCCTGAGGCAATCCCGCGCTTTTGCGGCCAGCTCCCAAAAAAGCGAGTTGCAAAATGGAGCTCAGGGGCACTGCAATTCACAAACCTGCAGAGTTATAAATGATAACTCTCGTCCACAAGTATATTGAGGGAAGGCAACGAAAAGGATTTGAAAGCAAGGCAGAATTGCAGGAAACAGGTTTCAGGAGGTAGATTCGAATCGCCTTTAAAGCACATGAAAAGTGGCAAAACGTCGACAATGATGCCCTTGGCCAAAAAGGGCGTATGCGTTCTTTCCTGAATATATTCAGGAAAAAACGCATACGCCCTTTTTGGCCAACCAAGCAACCTGGAAAGGCAAATCAGCGCTACAAAGAAGTCTCGCTTCCCATCGGTGAAAAGGGCCATGCTGCAAAAAGTGTCAAAACCAGAAATGCAGGACAGGCCATGGAGAAATGGCAGCCTTGCTACGCTGATGGGCGGGATGTAAATTGCCAACAGCCACTCTGGAGAAGTGTACGGTGTGTCCTGAAACATCGAAAAAACACAGCTTAGGGAGCTTAGGGCACGTCCACTCATGGGCGTGTAAATTGGGAAAACTAAAAATCAGCAAGACACAGGCACCCCAAAGTTTAGGGCTGCTCTGTTGACAAAAACGTCCACTTCATGACACCTTAAATATCCCAGGAAAGAGAAAAATGGATAAAGAAGTTGTGGTCTTTATGTACAATGGAATATCACTCAGACATGAAATCAATGTCATAAGGCTAGTAGAAGCAAGATGAGTGGATTTAGGCACGACGATTCTAAGTGAAATAAGTCACACAGAAAAAGACACTTATCATAAGCTATCACTTATAGAGGGAATGTAAAAACCGCTACACTTGAACTGAATTACAAAACAGGACAGAGTCACACATTTAGAAAACACACAATGGCTGCTTAACGGGAAAGGTGAGGTGGGGTGATGCACAAAACAAGGGTTTCAAATTCGCTCAGATACCGTTCCATACACCCAATATGTAATAGACAAGACCTACTCCTTGCTCAGTGAACTGGACTCAACACCCCCTATTCACCGCACAAGAATATATCTGACTAGTAAGAATCTTAAAACCTATGTATTGATATCTGTCTGGAAGTGAGTCAAGTGGGTGTAAAGCCGCATAAACACAGCCGTGAAAAGCAGCTAAACCCCATTATAGAAATAAATTACTTTTAAAAACCCGTAAAACAAAGACAGTGAAAGAGAGAGAAATTCTTACAAAATTCGTTCAGAGGCTGTGATGCAACCTGCATTGACCATATCTAGACCCACAGCTGGATGAGACATAAGGGTGGACACTCTTGGGGCTGAGAGGTTGGGTGAGCAAACGCAGACCCTTTAAAGTAATACTGCGTGGTACCCATCCCATGGGTCCCAAATCTCCAGGTTCACGGGCATCTTCCTACATCGAAAACATGCATGAGAAACCCAGAAGATGGTACACCGTGTGATTTTGAAAGGTTTCTAAAACGCACCTCATTTATCATCTCCTTGTGTTTGGGTTCACCATTCCAGATACTTTACTAGCAATCTCCCTACTTGGAGAATCAGCACCTTTAACCTCCTGTTCCCTACACGTTGCAATTTGTCCTGAGGATGAACGGGAAGAGGGGCAACCAATGAGAGACTACATCTAGGTGTTGGGACAGGCACAGGTCACTCTATTTTCCCATCAGGAAGAAGAATTAACCACAGGCTCAGCCTGCCGCCCAGAACCAGAATAGGGCCTGAGGCAATCCCGCGCTTTTGTGGCCAGCTCCCAAAAAAGCGAGTTGCAAAATGGAGCTCAGGGGCACTGCAATTCACAAACCTGCAGAGTTATAAATGATAACTCTCGTCCCCAAGTATATTGAGGGAAGGCAACGAAGAGGATTTGAAAGCAAGGCAGAATTGCAGGAAACAGGTTTCAGGAGGTAGATTCGAATCGCCTTTAAAGCACATGAAAAGTGGCAAAACGTCGACAATGATGCCCTTGGCCAAAAAGGGCGTATGCGTTTTTTCCTGAATATATTCAGGAAAAAACGCATACGCCCTTTTTGGCCAACCAAGCAACCTGGAAAGGCAAATCAGCGCTACAAAGAAGTCTCGCTTCCCATCGGTGAAAAGGGCCATGCTGCAAAAAGTGTCAAAACCAGAAATGCAGGACAGGCCATGGAGAAATGGCAGCCTTGCTACGCTGATGGGCGGGATGTAAATTGCCAACAGTCACTCTGGAGAAGTGTACGGTGTGTCCTGAAACATCGAAAAAACACAGCTTAGGGAGCATAGGGAACGTCCACTCATGGGCGTATAAATTGGGAAAACTAAAAATCAGCAAGACACAGGTACCCCAGAGTTTAGGGCTGCTCTGTTGACAAGAACCTCCCCTTCATGACACCTTAAATATCCCAGGAAAGAGAAAAATGGATAAAGAAGTTGTCGTCCTTATGTACAATGGAATATCTCTCAGACATGAAATCAATGTCATAAGGCTAGTAGAAGCAAGATGAGTGGAGTTAGGTACGACGATTCTAAGTGAAATAAGTCACACAGAAAAAGACACTTATCATAAGCTATCACTTATAGAGGGAATGTAAAAACCGCTACACTTGAACTGAATTACAAAACAGAACAGAGTCACACGTTTAGAAAACACACTATGGCTGCTTACCGGGAAAGGTGAGGTGGGGTGATGCATAAAACAAGGGTTTCAAATTCGCTCAGATACCGTTCCATACACCCAATATGTAATAGACAAGACCTACTCCTTGCTCAGTGAAGTGGACACAACACGCCCTATTCACCGCACAAGAATATATGTGAGTAGTAAGAATCTTAAAACCTATGTATTGATATCTGTCTGGAAGTGAGTCAAGTGGGTGTAAAGCCGCATAAACACAGCCGTGAAAAGCAGCTAAACCCCATTATAAAAATAAATTACTTTTAAAAACCCGTAAAACAAAGACAGTGAAAGAGAGAGAAATTCTTCCAAAATTCGGTCAGGGGCTGTGATGCAAACTGGATTGACCATATCTAGACACACAGCTGGATGAGACATAAGGGTGGACACTCTTGGGGCTGAGAGGTTGGGTGAGGTTGGGTGAGCAAACGCAGACCCTTTAAAGTAATATGGCGAGGTACCCATCCCATGAGTCCCAAATCTCCAGGTTCAAGGGCATCATCCTACATCGAAAACATGCATGAGAAACCCAGAAGATGGTACACCGTGTGATTTTGAAAGGTTTCTAAAACGCACCTCATTTCTCATCTTCTTGTGCTCGGGTTCGCCATTCCAGCTACTTTACTAGCAATCTCCCTAGTTGGAGAATCAGCACCTTTAACCTCCTGTTCTGTACAGGTTGCAATTTGTCCTGAGGATAAACGGGAAGAGGGGCAACCAATGAGAGACCAGATCTAGGTGTTGGGACAGGCACAGGTCACTCTATTTTCCCATCAGGAAGAAGAATTAAGCACAGGCTCAGCCTGCCGCCGGGAACCAGAATAGTGCCTGAGGCAATCCCACGATTTGACGCCAGCTCCCAAAAAAGCAAGTTGAAAAATGGAGCTCAGGGGCCCTGCAATTCACAAACCTGCATTGTTATAAATGATAACTCTCGTCCACAAATATATTGAGGGAAGGTAACAAAGAGGATTTGAAAGCAAGGCAGAATTGCAGGAAACAGGTTTCAGGAGGTAGATTCGAATTGGCTTTAAAGCACATGAAAAGTGGCAAAAGGTCGACAATGATGCCCTTGGCCAAAAAGGGCGTATGCGTTTTTTCCTGAATATATTCAGGAAAAAACGCATACGCCCTTTTTGGCCAACCAAGCAACCTGGAAAGGCAAATCAGCGCTACAAAGAAGTCTCACTTCCCATCGGTCAAAAGGGCCATGCTGAAAAAAGTGTCAAAACCACAAATGCAGGACAGGCCATGGAGAAATGGCAGCCTTGCTACGCTGATGGGCGGGATGTAAATTGCCAACAGCCACTCTGGAGAAGTGTACGGTGTGTCCTGAAACATCGAAAAAACAGAGCTTAGGGAGCATAGGGCACTTCCACTCATGGGCATATAAATTGGGAAAACTAAAAATCAGCAAAACACAGGCACCCCAAAGTTTAGGGCTGCTCTGTTGACAAGAACCTCCACTTCATGACACCTTAAATATCCCAGGAAAGAGAAAAATGGATAAAGAAGTTGTGGTCCTTATGTACAATGGAATATCACTCAGGCATGAAATCAATGTCATAAGGCTAGTAGAAGCAAGATGGGTGGACTTAGGTACGACGATTCTAAGTGAAATAAGTCACACAGAAAAAGACACTTATCAAAAGCTATCACTTATAGAGGGAATGTAAAAACCGCTACACTTGAACTGAATTACAAATCAGAAGAGAGTCACACATTTAGAAAACACACTATGGCTGCTTAACGGGAAAGGTGAGGTGGTGTGATGCATAAAACAACGGTTTCAAATTAGCTCAGATACCGTTCCATACACCCAATATGTAATAGACACGACCTACTCCTTGCTCAGTGAACTGGACTCAACACCCCCTATTCACCGCACAACTATATATCTGACTAGTAAGAATCTTAAAACCTATGTATTGATATCTCTCTGGAAGTGTGTCAAGTGGGTGTAAAGCCGCATAAACACAGCCGTGAAAAGCAGCTAAACCCCATTATAAAAATAAATTACTTGTAAAAACCCGTAAAACAAAGACAGTGAAAGAGAGAGAAATTCTTACACAATTCGTTCAGGGGCTGTGATGCAACCTGGATTGAACATATCTAGACCCACAGTTGGATGAGACCTAAGGGTGGACACTCTTGGGGCTGACAGGTTTGGTGAGGTTGGGTGAGCAAACGCAGACCCTTTAAAGTAATACTGCGTGGTACCCATCCCATGGGTCCCAAATCTCCAGTTTCAAGGGCATCTTCCTGCATCAAAAACATGCATGAGAAACCCAGAAGATGGTACACCGTGTGATCGGGAAAGGTTTCTAAAACGCACCTCATTTCTCATCTCCTTGTGCTCGGGTTCGCCATTCCAGCTACTTTACTAGCAATCTCCCTACTTGGAGAATCAGCACCTTTAACCTCCTGTTCTGTACAGGTTGCAATTTGTCCTGAGGGTGAACGGGAAGAGGGGCAACCAATGAGAGACCAGATCTAGGTGTTGGGACAGGCACAGGTCACTCTATTTTCCCATCAGGAAGAAGAATTAACCACAGGCTCAGCCTGCCGCCCGGAACCAGAATAGTGCCTGAGGCAATCCCGCGATTTGACGCCAGCTCCCAAAAAAGCAAGTTGAAAAATGGAGCTCAGGGGCCCTGCAATTCACAAACCTGCAGAGTTATAAATGATAACTCTCGTCCACAAATATATTGAGGGAAGGTAACAAAGAGGATTTGAAAGCAAGGCAGAATTGCAGGAAACAGGTTTCAGGAGGTAGATTCGAATCGCCTTTAAAGCACATGAAAAGTGGCAAAACGTCGACAATGATGCCCTTGGCCAAACAGGGCGTATGCGTTTTTTCCTGAATATATTCAGGAAAAAACGCATACGCCCTGTTTGGCCAACCAAGCAACCTGGAAAGGCTAATCAGCGCTACAAAGAAGTCTCGCTTCCCATCGGTCAAAAGGGCCATGCTGCAAAAAGTGTCAAAACCACAAATGCAGGACAGGCCATGGAGAAATGGCAGCCTTGCTACACTGATGTGCGGGATGTAAATTGCCAACAGCCACTCTGGAGAAGTGTACGGTGTGTCCTGAAACATCGAAAAAACACAGCTTAGGGAGCATAGGGCACGTCCACTCATGGGCGTATAAATTGGGAAAACTAAAAATCAGCAAGACACAGGCACCCCAAAGTTTAGGGCTGCTCTGTTGACAAGAACCTCCACTTCATGACACCTTAAATATCCCAGGAAAGAGAAAAATGGATAAAGAAGTTGTGGTCCTTATGTACAATGGAATATCACTCAGACATGAAATCAATGTCATAAGGCTAGTAGAAGCAAGATGAGTGGATTTAGGCACGACGATTCTAAGTGAAATAAGTCACACAGAAAAAGACACTTATCATAAGCTATCACTTATAGAGGGAATGTAAAAACCGCTACACTTGAACTGAATTACAAAACAGAACAGAGTCACACATTTAGAAAACACACAATGGCTGCTTAACGGGAAAGGTGAGGTGGGGTGATGCACAAAACAAGGGTTTCAAATTCGCTCAGATACCGTTCCATACACCCAATATGTAATAGACAAGACCTACTCCTTGCTCAGTGAACTGGACTCAACACCCCCTATTCACCGCACAAGAATATATCTGACTAGTAAGAATCTTAAAACCTATGTATTGATATCTGTCTGGAAGTGAGTCAAGTGGGTGTAAAGCCGCATAAACACAGCCGTGAAAAGCAGCTAAACCCCATTATAGAAATAAATTACTTTTAAAAACCCGTAAAACAAAGACAGTGAAAGAGAGAGAAATTCTTACAAAATTCGTTCAGAGGCTGTGATGCAACCTGCATTGACCATATCTAGACCCACAGCTGGATGAGACATAAGGGTGGACACTCTTGGGGCTGAGAGGTTGGGTGAGCAAACGCAGACCCTTTAAAGTAATACTGCGTGGTACCCATCCCATGGGTCCCAAATCTCCAGGTTCACGGGCATCTTCCTACATCGAAAACATGCATGAGAAACCCAGAAGATGGTACACCGTGTGATTTTGAAAGGTTTCTAAAACGCACCTCATTTATCATCTCCTTGTGTTCGGGTTCACCATTCCAGATACTTTACTAGCAATCTCCCTACTTGGAGAATCAGCACCTTTAACCTCCTGTTCCCTACACGTTGCAATTTGTCCTGAGGATGAACGGGAAGAGGGGCAACCAATGAGAGACTACATCTAGGTGTTGGGACAGGCACAGGTCACTCTATTTTCCCATCAGGAAGAAGAATTAACCACAGGCTCAGCCTGCCGCCCAGAACCAGAATAGGGCCTGAGGCAATCCCGCGCTTTTGCGGCCAGCTCCCAAAAAAGCGAGTTGCAAAATGGAGCTCAGGGGCACTGCAATTCACAAACCTGCAGAGTTATAAATGATAACTCTCGTCCCCAAGTATATTGAGGGAAGGCAACGAAGAGGATTTGAAAGCAAGGCAGAATTGCAGGAAACAGGTTTCAGGAGGTAGATTCGAATCGCCTTTAAAGCACATGAAAAGTGGCAAAACGTCGACAATGATGCCCTTGGCCAAAAAGGGCGTATGCGTTTTTTCCTGAATATATTCAGGAAAAAACGCATACGCCCTTTTTGGCCAACCAAGCAACCTGGAAAGGCAAATCAGCGCTACAAAGAAGTCTCGCTTCCCATCGGTGAAAAGGGCCATGCTGCAAAAAGTGTCAAAACCAGAAATGCAGGACAGGCCATGGAGAAATGGCAGCCTTGCTACGCTGATGGGCGGGATGTAAATTGCCAACAGTCACTCTGGAGAAGTGTACGGTGTGTCCTGAAACATCGAAAAAACACAGCTTAGGGAGCATAGGGAACGTCCACTCATGGGCGTATAAATTGGGAAAACTAAAAATCAGCAAGACACAGGTACCCCAGAGTTTAGGGCTGCTCTGTTGACAAGAACCTCCCCTTCATGACACCTTAAATATCCCAGGAAAGAGAAAAATGGATAAAGAAGTTGTCGTCCTTATGTACAATGGAATATCTCTCAGACATGAAATCAATGTCATAAGGCTAGTAGAAGCAAGATGAGTGGAGTTAGGTACGACGATTCTAAGTGAAATAAGTCACACAGAAAAAGACACTTATCATAAGCTATCACTTATAGAGGGAATGTAAAAACCGCTACACTTGAACTGAATTACAAAACAGAACAGAGTCACACGTTTAGAAAACACACTATGGCTGCTTACCGGGAAAGGTGAGGTGGGGTGATGCATAAAACAAGGGTTTCAAATTCGCTCAGATACCGTTCCATACACCCAATATGTAATAGACAAGACCTACTCCTTGCTCAGTGAAGTGGACACAACACGCCCTATTCACCGCACAAGAATATATGTGAGTAGTAAGAATCTTAAAACCTATGTATTGATATCTGTCTGGAAGTGAGTCAAGTGGGTGTAAAGCCGCATAAACACAGCCGTGAAAAGCAGCTAAACCCCATTATAAAAATAAATTACTTTTAAAAACCCGTAAAACAAAGACAGTGAAAGAGAGAGAAATTCTTCCAAAATTCGGTCAGGGGCTGTGATGCAAACTGGATTGACCATATCTAGACACACAGCTGGATGAGACATAAGGGTGGACACTCTTGGGGCTGAGAGGTTGGGTGAGGTTGGGTGAGCAAACGCAGACCCTTTAAAGTAATATGGCGAGGTACCCATCCCATGAGTCCCAAATCTCCAGGTTCAAGGGCATCATCCTACATCGAAAACATGCATGAGAAACCCAGAAGATGGTACACCGTGTGATTTTGAAAGGTTTCTAAAACGCACCTCATTTCTCATCTTCTTGTGCTCGGGTTCGCCATTCCAGCTACTTTACTAGCAATCTCCCTAGTTGGAGAATCAGCACCTTTAACCTCCTGTTCTGTACAGGTTGCAATTTGTCCTGAGGATAAACGGGAAGAGGGGCAACCAATGAGAGACCAGATCTAGGTGTTGGGACAGGCACAGGTCACTCTATTTTCCCATCAGGAAGAAGAATTAAGCATAGGCTCAGCCTGCCGCCGGGAACCAGAATAGTGCCTGAGGCAATCCCACGATTTGACGCCAGCTCCCAAAAAAGCAAGTTGAAAAATGGAGCTCAGGGGCCCTGCAATTCACAAACCTGCATTGTTATAAATGATAACTCTCGTCCACAAATATATTGAGGGAAGGTAACAAAGAGGATTTGAAAGCAAGGCAGAATTGCAGGAAACAGGTTTCAGGAGGTAGATTCGAATTGGCTTTAAAGCACATGAAAAGCGGCAAAAGGTCGACAATGATGCCCTTGGCCAAAAAGGGCGTATGCGTTTTTTCCTGAATATATTCAGGAAAAAACGCATACGCCCTTTTTGGCCAACCAAGCAACCTGGAAAGGCAAATCAGCGCTACAAAGAAGTCTCACTTCCCATCGGTCAAAAGGGCCATGCTGAAAAAAGTGTCAAAACCACAAATGCAGGACAGGCCATGGAGAAATGGGAGCCTTGCTACGCTGATGGGCGGGATGTAAATTGCCAGCAGCCACTCTGGAGAAGTGTACGGTGTGTCCTGAAACATCGAAAAAACACAGCTTAGGGAGCATAGGGCACTTCCACTCATGGGTGTATAAATTGCGAAAACTAAAAATCAGCAAGACTCAGGCACCCCAAAGTTTAGGGCTGCTCTGTTGACAAGAACCTCCACTTCATGACACCTTAAATATCCCAGGAAAGAGAAAAATGGATAAAGAATTTGTGGTCCTTATGTACAATGGAGTATCACTCAGCCATGAAATCAATGTCCTAAGGCTAGTAGCAGCATGATGAGTGGATTTAGGTACAACGACTCTAAGTGAAATAAGTCACACAGAAAAAGACACTTATCATAAGCTATCTCTTATAGAGGGAATGTAAAAACCGCTACACTTGAACTGAATTACAAAACAGAACAGAGTCACACGTTTAGAAAACACACTATGGCTGCTTAACGGGAAAGGTGAGGTGGTGTGATGCATAAAACAAGGGTTTCAAATTAGCTCAGATACCGTTCCATACACCCAATATGTAATAGACACGACCTACTCCTTGCTCAGTGAACTGGACTCAACACCCCCTATTCACCGCACAACTCTATATCTGACTAGTAAGAATCTTAAAACCTATGTATTGATATCTCTCTGGAAGTGTGTCAAGTGGGTGTAAAGCCGCATAAACACAGCCGTGAAAAGCAGCTAAACCCCATTATAAAAATAAATTACTTGTAAAAACCCGTAAAACAAAGACAGTGAAAGAGAGAGAAATTCTTCCAAAATTCGGTCAGGGGCTGTGATGCAACCTGGATTGACCATATCTAGACACACAGCTGGATGAGACATAAGGCTGGACACTCTTGGGGCTGAGAGGTTGGGTGAGGTTGGATGAGCAAACGCAGACCCTTTAAAGTAATACGGCGTGGTACCCATCCCATGGGTCCCAAATCTCCAGGTTCAAGGGCATCATCCTACATCGAAAACATGCATGAGAAACCAAGAAGATGGTACACCCTGTGATTTTGAAAGGTTTCTAACACGCACCTCATTTCTCATCTCCTTGTGCTCGGGTTCGCCATTCCAGCTACTTTACTAGCAATCTCCCTACTTGGAGAATCAGCACCTTTAACCTCCTGTTCTGTACAGGTTGCAATTTGTCCTGAGGATGAACGGGAAGAGGGGCAACCAATGAGAGACCAGATCTAGGTGTTGGGACAGGCACAGGTCACTCTATTTTCCCATCAGGAAAAAGAATTAACCACAGGCTCAGCCTGCCGCCCAGAACCAGAATAGTGCCTGAGGCAATCCCGCGATTTGACGCCAGCTCCCAAAAAAGCAAGTTGAAAAATGGAGCTCAGGGGCCCTGCAATTCACAAACCTGCAGAGTTATAAATGATAACTCTCGTCCACAAATATATTGAGGGAAGGTAACAAAGAGGATTTGAAAGCAAGGCAGAATTGCAGGAAACAGGTTTCAGGAGGTAGATTCGAATCGCCTTTAAAGCACATGAAAAGTGGCAAAACGTCGACAATGATGCCCTTGGCCAAACAGGGCGTATGCGTTTTTTCCTGAATATATTCAGGAAAAAACGCATACGCCCTGTTTGGCCAACCAAGCAACCTGGAAAGGCTAATCAGCGCTACAAAGAAGTCTCGCTTCCCATCGGTGAAAAGGGCCATGCTGCAAAAAGTGTCAAAACCACAAATGCAGGACAGGCCATGGAGAAATGGCAGCCTTGCTACACTGATGTGCGGGATGTAAATTGCCAACAGCCACTCTGGAGAAGTGTACGGTGTGTCCTGAAACATCGAAAAAACACAGCTTAGGGAGCATAGGGCACGTCCACTCATGGGCGTATAAATTGGGAAAACTAAAAATCAGCAAGACACAGGCACCCCAAAGTTTAGGGCTGCTCTGTTGACAAGAACCTCCACTTCATGACACCTTAAATATCCCAGGAAAGAGAAAAATGGATAAAGAAGTTGTGGTCCTTATGTACAATGGAATATCACTCAGACATGAAATCAATGTCATAAGGCTAGTAGAAGCAAGATGAGTGGATTTAGGCACGACGATTCTAAGTGAAATAAGTCACACAGAAAAAGACACTTATCATAAGCTATCACTTATAGAGGGAATGTAAAAACCGCTACACTTGAACTGAATTACAAAACAGAACAGAGTCACACATTTAGAAAACACACAATGGCTGCTTAACGGGAAAGGTGAGGTGGGGTGATGCACAAAACAAGGGTTTCAAATTCGCTCAGATACCGTTCCATACACCCAATATGTAATAGACAAGACCTACTCCTTGCTCAGTGAACTGGACTCAACACCCCCTATTCACCGCACAAGAATATATCTGACTAGTAAGAATCTTAAAACCTATGTATTGATATCTGTCTGGAAGTGAGTCAAGTGGGTGTAAAGCCGCATAAACACAGCCGTGAAAAGCAGCTAAACCCCATTATAGAAATAAATTACTTTTAAAAACCCGTAAAACAAAGACAGTGAAAGAGAGAGAAATTCTTACAAAATTCGTTCAGAGGCTGTGATGCAACCTGCATTGACCATATCT
The DNA here is from genome assembly GCF_028021215.1 of Eschrichtius robustus. NCBI lineage: Eukaryota > Metazoa > Chordata > Mammalia > Artiodactyla > Eschrichtiidae > Eschrichtius > Eschrichtius robustus. Next base: position 559,643 of record NW_027175208.1, read on the forward strand.
AGACCCACAGCTGGATGAGACATAAGGGTGGACACTCTTGGGGCTGAGAGGTTGGGTGAGCAAACGCAGACCCTTTAAAGTAATACTGCGTGGTACCCATCCCATGGGTCCCAAATCTCCAGGTTCACGGGCATCTTCCTACATCGAAAACATGCATGAGAAACCCAGAAGATGGTACACCGTGTGATTTTGAAAGGTTTCTAAAACGCACCTCATTTATCATCTCCTTGTGTTCGGGTTCACCATTCCAGATACTTTACTAGCAATCTCCCTACTTGGAGAATCAGCACCTTTAACCTCCTGTTCCCTACACGTTGCAATTTGTCCTGAGGATGAACGGGAAGAGGGGCAACCAATGAGAGACTACATCTAGGTGTTGGGACAGGCACAGGTCACTCTATTTTCCCATCAGGAAGAAGAATTAACCACAGGCTCAGCCTGCCGCCCAGAACCAGAATAGGGCCTGAGGCAATCCCGCGCTTTTGCGGCCAGCTCCCAAAAAAGCGAGTTGCAAAATGGAGCTCAGGGGCACTGCAATTCACAAACCTGCAGAGTTATAAATGATAACTCTCGTCCCCAAGTATATTGAGGGAAGGCAACGAAGAGGATTTGAAAGCAAGGCAGAATTGCAGGAAACAGGTTTCAGGAGGTAGATTCGAATCGCCTTTAAAGCACATGAAAAGTGGCAAAACGTCGACAATGATGCCCTTGGCCAAAAAGGGCGTATGCGTTTTTTCCTGAATATATTCAGGAAAAAACGCATACGCCCTTTTTGGCCAACCAAGCAACCTGGAAAGGCAAATCAGCGCTACAAAGAAGTCTCGCTTCCCATCGGTGAAAAGGGCCATGCTGCAAAAAGTGTCAAAACCAGAAATGCAGGACAGGCCATGGAGAAATGGCAGCCTTGCTACGCTGATGGGCGGGATGTAAATTGCCAACAGTCACTCTGGAGAAGTGTACGGTGTGTCCTGAAACATCGAAAAAACACAGCTTAGGGAGCATAGGGAACGTCCACTCATGGGCGTATAAATTGGGAAAACTAAAAATCAGCAAGACACAGGTACCCCAGAGTTTAGGGCTGCTCTGTTGACAAGAACCTCCCCTTCATGACACCTTAAATATCCCAGGAAAGAGAAAAATGGATAAAGAAGTTGTCGTCCTTATGTACAATGGAATATCTCTCAGACATGAAATCAATGTCATAAGGCTAGTAGAAGCAAGATGAGTGGAGTTAGGTACGACGATTCTAAGTGAAATAAGTCACACAGAAAAAGACACTTATCATAAGCTATCACTTATAGAGGGAATGTAAAAACCGCTACACTTGAACTGAATTACAAAACAGAACAGAGTCACACGTTTAGAAAACACACTATGGCTGCTTACCGGGAAAGGTGAGGTGGGGTGATGCATAAAACAAGGGTTTCAAATTCGCTCAGATACCGTTCCATACACCCAATATGTAATAGACAAGACCTACTCCTTGCTCAGTGAAGTGGACACAACACGCCCTATTCACCGCACAAGAATATATGTGAGTAGTAAGAATCTTAAAACCTATGTATTGATATCTGTCTGGAAGTGAGTCAAGTGGGTGTAAAGCCGCATAAACACAGCCGTGAAAAGCAGCTAAACCCCATTATAAAAATAAATTACTTTTAAAAACCCGTAAAACAAAGACAGTGAAAGAGAGAGAAATTCTTCCAAAATTTGGTCAGGGGCTGTGATGCAAACTGGATTGACCATATCTAGACACACAGCTGGATGAGACATAAGGGTGGACACTCTTGGGGCTGAGAGGTTGGGTGAGGTTGGGTGAGCAAACGCAGACCCTTTAAAGTAATATGGCGAGGTACCCATCCCATGAGTCCCAAAACTCCAGGTTCAAGGGCATCATCCTACATCGAAAACATGCATGAGAAACCCAGAAGATGGTACACCGTGTGATCGGGAAAGGTTTCTAAAACGCACCTCATTTCTCATCTCCTTGTGCTCGGGTTCGCCATTCCAGCTACTTTACTAGCAATCTCCCTACTTGGAGAATCAGCACCTTTAACCTCCTGTTCTGTACAGGTTGCAATTTGTCCTGAGGGTGAACGGGAAGAGGGGCAACCAATGAGAGACCAGATCTAGGTGTTGGGACAGGCACAGGTCACTCTATTTTCCCATCAGGAAGAAGAATTAACCACAGGCTCAGCCTGCCGCCCGGAACCAGAATAGTGCCTGAGGCAATCCCGCGATTTGACGCCAGCTCCCAAAAAAGCAAGTTGAAAAATGGAGCTCAGGGGCCCTGCAATTCACAAACCTGCATTGTTATAAATGATAACTCTCGTCCACAAATATATTGAGGGAAGGTAACAAAGAGGATTTGAAAGCAAGGCAGAATTGCAGGAAACAGGTTTCAGGAGGTAGATTCGAATTGGCTTTAAAGCACATGAAAAGCGGCAAAAGGTCGACAATGATGCCCTTGGCCAAAAAGGGCGTATGCGTTTTTTCCTGAATATATTCAGGAAAAAACGCATACGCCCTTTTTGGCCAACCAAGCAACCTGGAAAGGCAAATCAGCGCTACAAAGAAGTCTCACTTCCCATCGGTCAAAAGGGCCATGCTGAAAAAAGTGTCAAAACCACAAATGCAGGACAGGCCATGGAGAAATGGGAGCCTTGCTACGCTGATGGGCGGGATGTAAATTGCCAACAGCCACTCTGGAGAAGTGTACGGTGTGTCCTGAAACATCGAAAAAACAGAGCTTAGGGAGCATAGGGCACTTCCACTCATGGGCATATAAATTGGGAAAACTAAAAATCAGCAAAACACAGGCACCCCAAAGTTTAGGGCTGCTCTGTTGACAAGAACCTCCACTTCATGACACCTTAAATATCCCAGGAAAGAGAAAAATGGATAAAGAAGTTGTGGTCCTTATGTACAATGGAATATCACTCAGGCATGAAATCAATGTCATAAGGCTAGTAGAAGCAAGATGGGTGGACTTAGGTACGACGATTCTAAGTGAAATAAGTCACACAGAAAAAGACACTTATCAAAAGCTATCACTTATAGAGGGAATGTAAAAACCGCTACACTTGAACTGAATTACAAATCAGAAGAGAGTCACACATTTAGAAAACACACTATGGCTGCTTAACGGGAAAGGTGAGGTGGTGTGATGCATAAAACAAGGGTTTCAAATTAGCTCAGATACCGTTCCATACACCCAATATGTAATAGACACGACCTACTCCTTGCTCAGTGAACTGGACTCAACACCCCCTATTCACCGCACAACTATATATCTGACTAGTAAGAATCTTAAAATCTATGTATTGATATCTCTCTGGAAGTGTGTCAAGTGGGTGTAAAGCCGCATAAACACAGCCGTGAAAAGCAGCTAAACCCCATTATAAAAATAAATTACTTTTAAAAACCCGTAAAACAAAGACAGTGAAAGAGAGAGAAATTCTTACACAATTCGTTCAGGGGCTGTGATGCAACCTGGATTGAACATATCTAGACCCACAGTTGGATGAGACCTAAGGGTGGACACTCTTGGGGCTGACAGGTTTGGTGAGGTTGGGTGAGCAAACGCAGACCCTTTAAAGTAATACTGCGTGGTACCCATCCCATGGGTCCCAAATCTCCAGTTTCAAGGGCATCTTCCTGCATCAAAAACATGCATGAGAAACCCAGAAGATGGTACACCGTGTGATCGGGAAAGGTTTCTAAAACGCACCTCATTTCTCATCTCCTTGTGCTCGGGTTCGCCATTCCAGCTACTTTACTAGCAATCTCCCTACTTGGAGAATCAGCACCTTTAACCTCCTGTTCTGTACAGGTTGCAATTTGTCCTGAGGGTGAACGGGAAGAGGGGCAACCAATGAGAGACCAGATCTAGGTGTTGGGACAGGCACAGGTCACTCTATTTTCCCATCAGGAAGAAGAATTAACCACAGGCTCAGCCTGCCGCCCGGAACCAGAATAGTGCCTGAGGCAATCCCGCGATTTGACGCCAGCTCCCAAAAAAGCAAGTTGAAAAATGGAGCTCAGGGGCCCTGCAATTCACAAACCTGCAGAGTTATAAATGATAACTCTCGTCCACAAATATATTGAGGGAAGGTAACAAAGAGGATTTGAAAGCAAGGCAGAATTGCAGGAAACAGGTTTCAGGAGGTAGATTCGAATCGCCTTTAAAGCACATGAAAAGTGGCAAAACGTCGACAATGATGCCCTTGGCCAAACAGGGCGTATGCGTTTTTTCCTGAATATATTCAGGAAAAAACGCATACGCCCTGTTTGGCCAACCAAGCAACCTGGAAAGGCTAATCAGCGCTACAAAGAAGTCTCGCTTCCCATCGGTCAAAAGGGCCATGCTGCAAAAAGTGTCAAAACCACAAATGCAGGAAAGGCCATGGAGAAATGGCAGCCTTGCTACACTGATGTGCGGGATGTAAATTGCCAACAGCCACTCTGGAGAAGTGTACGGTGTGTCCTGAAACATCGAAAAAACACAGATTAGGGAGCATAGGGCACGTCCACTCATGGGCGTATAAATTGGGAAAACTAAAAATCAGCAAGACACAGGCACCCCAAAGTTTAGGGCTGCTCTGTTGACAAGAACCTCCACTTCATGACACCTTAAATATCCCAGGAAAGAGAAAAATGGATAAAGAAGTTGTGGTCCTTATGTACAATGGAATATCACTCAGACATGAAATCAATGTCATAAGGCTAGTAGAAGCAAGATGAGTGGATTTAGGCACGACGATTCTAAGTGAAATAAGTCACACAGAAAAAGACACTTATCATAAGCTATCACTTATAGAGGGAATGTAAAAACCGCTACACTTGAACTGAATTACAAAACAGAACAGAGTCACACATTTAGAAAACACACAATGGCTGCTTAACGGGAAAGGTGAGGTGGGGTGATGCACAAAACAAGGGTTTCAAATTCGCTCAGATACCGTTCCATACACCCAATATGTAATAGACAAGACCTACTCCTTGCTCAGTGAACTGGACTCAACACCCCCTATTCACCGCACAAGAATATATCTGACTAGTAAGAATCTTAAAACCTATGTATTGATATCTGTCTGGAAGTGAGTCAAGTGGGTGTAAAGCCGCATAAACACAGCCGTGAAAAGCAGCTAAACCCCATTATAGAAATAAATTACTTTTAAAAACCCGTAAAACAAAGACAGTGAAAGAGAGAGAAATTCTTACAAAATTCGTTCAGAGGCTGTGATGCAACCTGCATTGACCATATCTAGACCCACAGCTGGATGAGACATAAGGGTGGACACTCTTGGGGCTGAGAGGTTGGGTGAGCAAACGCAGACCCTTTAAAGTAATACTGCGTGGTACCCATCCCATGGGTCCCAAATCTCCAGGTTCACGGGCATCTTCCTACATCGAAAACATGCATGAGAAACCCAGAAGATGGTACACCGTGTGATTTTGAAAGGTTTCTAAAACGCACCTCATTTATCATCTCCTTGTGTTCGGGTTCACCATTCCAGATACTTTACTAGCAATCTCCCTACTTGGAGAATCAGCACCTTTAACCTCCTGTTCCCTACACGTTGCAATTTGTCCTGAGGATGAACGGGAAGAGGGGCAACCAATGAGAGACTACATCTAGGTGTTGGGACAGGCACAGGTCACTCTATTTTCCCATCAGGAAGAAGAATTAACCACAGGCTCAGCCTGCCGCCCAGAACCAGAATAGGGCCTGAGGCAATCCCGCGCTTTTGCGGCCAGCTCCCAAAAAAGCGAGTTGCAAAATGGAGCTCAGGGGCACTGCAATTCACAAACCTGCAGAGTTATAAATGATAACTCTCGTCCCCAAGTATATTGAGGGAAGGCAACGAAGAGGATTTGAAAGCAAGGCAGAATTGCAGGAAACAGGTTTCAGGAGGTAGATTCGAATCGCCTTTAAAGCACATGAAAAGTGGCAAAACGTCGACAATGATGCCCTTGGCCAAAAAGGGCGTATGCGTTTTTTCCTGAATATATTCAGGAAAAAACGCATACGCCCTTTTTGGCCAACCAAGCAACCTGGAAAGGCAAATCAGCGCTACAAAGAAGTCTCGCTTCCCATCGGTGAAAAGGGCCATGCTGCAAAAAGTGTCAAAACCAGAAATGCAGGACAGGCCATGGAGAAATGGCAGCCTTGCTACGCTGATGGGCGGGATGTAAATTGCCAACAGTCACTCTGGAGAAGTGTACGGTGTGTCCTGAAACATCGAAAAAACACAGCTTAGGGAGCATAGGGAACGTCCACTCATGGGCGTATAAATTGGGAAAACTAAAAATCAGCAAGACACAGGTACCCCAGAGTTTAGGGCTGCTCTGTTGACAAGAACCTCCCCTTCATGACACCTTAAATATCCCAGGAAAGAGAAAAATGGATAAAGAAGTTGTCGTCCTTATGTACAATGGAATATCTCTCAGACATGAAATCAATGTCATAAGGCTAGTAGAAGCAAGATGAGTGGAGTTAGGTACGACGATTCTAAGTGAAATAAGTCACACAGAAAAAGACACTTATCATAAGCTATCACTTATAGAGGGAATGTAAAAACCGCTACACTTGAACTGAATTACAAAACAGAACAGAGTCACACGTTTAGAAAACACACTATGGCTGCTTACCGGGAAAGGTGAGGTGGGGTGATGCATAAAACAAGGGTTTCAAATTCGCTCAGATACCGTTCCATACACCCAATATGTAATAGAAAAGACCTACTCCTTGCTCAGTGAAGTGGACACAACACGCCCTATTCACCGCACAAGAATATATGTGAGTACTAAGAATCTTAAAACCTATGTATTGATATCTGTCTGGAAGTGAGTCAAGTGGGTGTAAAGCCGCATAAACACAGCCGTGAAAAGCAGCTAAACCCCATTATAAAAATAAATTACTTTTAAAAACCCGTAAAACAAAGACAGTGAAAGAGAGAGAAATTCTTCCAAAATTCGGTCAGGGGCTGTGATGCAAACTGGATTGACCATATCTAGACACACAGCTGGATGAGACATAAGGGTGGACACTCTTGGGGCTGAGAGGTTGGGTGAGGTTGGGTGAGCAAACGCAGACCCTTTAAAGTAATATGGCGAGGTACCCATCCCATGAGTCCCAAATCTCCAGGTTCAAGGGCATCATCCTACATCGAAAACATGCATGAGAAACCCAGAAGATGGTACACCGTGTGATTTTGAAAGGTTTCTAAAACGCACCTCATTTCTCATCTTCTTGTGCTCGGGTTCGCCATTCCAGCTACTTTACTAGCAATCTCCCTAGTTGGAGAATCAGCACCTTTAACCTCCTGTTCTGTACAGGTTGCAATTTGTCCTGAGGATAAACGGGAAGAGGGGCAACCAATGAGAGACCAGATCTAGGTGTTGGGACAGGCACAGGTCACTCTATTTTCCCATCAGGAAGAAGAATTAAGCACAGGCTCAGCCTGCCGCCGGGAACCAGAATAGTGCCTGAGGCAATCCCACGATTTGACGCCAGCTCCCAAAAAAGCAAGTTGAAAAATGGAGCTCAGGGGCCCTGCAATTCACAAACCTGCATTGTTATAAATGATAACTCTCGTCCACAAATATATTGAGGGAAGGTAACAAAGAGGATTTGAAAGCAAGGCAGAATTGCAGGAAACAGGTTTCAGGAGGTAGATTCGAATTGGCTTTAAAGCACATGAAAAGCGGCAAAAGGTCGACAATGATGCCCTTGGCCAAAAAGGGCGTATGCGTTTTTTCCTGAATATATTCAGGAAAAAACGCATACGCCCTTTTTGGCCAACCAAGCAACCTGGAAAGGCAAATCAGCGCTACAAAGAAGTCTCACTTCCCATCGGTCAAAAGGGCCATGCTGAAAAAAGTGTCAAAACCACAAATGCAGGACAGGCCATGGAGAAATGGGAGCCTTGCTACGCTGATGGGCGGGATGTAAATTGCCAACAGCCACTCTGGAGAAGTGTACGGTGTGTCCTGAAACATCGAAAAAACAGAGCTTAGGGAGCATAGGGCACTTCCACTCATGGGCATATAAATTGGGAAAACTAAAAATCAGCAAAACACAGGCACCCCAAAGTTTAGGGCTGCTCTGTTGACAAGAACCTCCACTTCATGACACCTTAAATATCCCAGGAAAGAGAAAAATGGATAAAGAAGTTGTGGTCCTTATGTACAATGGAATATCACTCAGGCATGAAATCAATGTCATAAGGCTAGTAGAAGCAAGATGGGTGGACTTAGGTACGACGATTCTAAGTGAAATAAGTCACACAGAAAAAGACACTTATCAAAAGCTATCACTTATAGAGGGAATGTAAAAACCGCTACACTTGAACTGAATTACAAATCAGAAGAGAGTCACACATTTAGAAAACACACTATGGCTGCTTAACGGGAAAGGTGAGGTGGTGTGATGCATAAAACAAGGGTTTCAAATTAGCTCAGATACCGTTCCATACACCCAATATGTAATAGACACGACCTACTCCTTGCTCAGTGAACTGGACTCAACACCCCCTATTCACCGCACAACTATATATCTGACTAGTAAGAATCTTAAAACCTATGTATTGATATCTCTCTGGAAGTGTGTCAAGTGGGTGTAAAGCCGCATAAACACAGCCGTGAAAAGCAGCTAAACCCCATTATAAAAATAAATTACTTGTAAAAACCCGTAAAACAAAGACAGTGAAAGAGAGAGAAATTCTTACACAATTCGTTCAGGGGCTGTGATGCAACCTGGATTGAACATATCTAGACCCACAGTTGGATGAGACCTAAGGGTGGACACTCTTGGGGCTGACAGGTTTGGTGAGGTTGGGTGAGCAAACGCAGACCCTTTAAAGTAATACTGCGTGGTACCCATCCCATGGATCCCAAATCTCCAGTTTCAAGGGCATCTTCCTGCATCAAAAACATGCATGAGAAACCCAGAAGATGGTACACCGTGTGATCGGGAAAGGTTTCTAAAACGCACCTCATTTCTCATCTCCTTGTGCTCGGGTTCGCCATTCCAGCTACTTTACTAGCAATCTCCCTACTTGGAGAATCAGCACCTTTAACCTCCTGTTCTGTACAGGTTGCAATTTGTCCTGAGGGTGAACGGGAAGAGGGGCAACCAATGAGAGACCAGATCTAGGTGTTGGGACAGGCACAGGTCACTCTATTTTCCCATCAGGAAGAAGAATTAACCACAGGCTCAGCCTGCCGCCCGGAACCAGAATAGTGCCTGAGGCAATCCCGCGATTTGACGCCAGCTCCCAAAAAAGCAAGTTGAAAAATGGAGCTCAGGGGCACTGCAATTCACAAACCTGCAGAGTTATAAATGATAACTCTCGTCCACAAATATATTGAGGGAAGGCAACAAAGAGGATTTGAAAGCAAGGCAGAATCGCAGGAAACAGGTTTCAGGAGGTAGATTCGAATTGGCTTTAAAGCACATGAAAAGCGGCAAAAGGTCGACAGTGATGCCCTTGGCCAAAAAGGGCGTATGCGTTTTTTCCTGAATATATTCAGGAAAAAACGCATACGCCCTTTTTGGCCAACCAAGCAACCTGGAAAGGCAAATCAGCGCTACAAAGAAGTCTCGCTTCCCATCGGTCAAAAGGGCCATGCTGAAAAAAGTGTCAAAACCAGAAATGCAGGACAGGCCATGGAGAAATGGGAGCCTTGCTACGCTGATGGGCGGGATGTAAATTGCCAGCAGCCACTCTGGAGAAGTGTACGGTGTGTCCTGAAACATCGAAAAAACACAGCTTAGGGAGCATAGGGCACTTCCACTCATGGGTGTATAAATTGCGAAAACTAAAAATCAGCAAGACTCAGGCACCCCAAAGTTTAGGGCTGCTCTGTTGACAAGAACCTCCACTTCATGACACCTTAAATATCCCAGGAAAGAGAAAAATGGATAAAGAAGTTGTGGTCCTTATGTACAATGGAGTATCACTCAGCCATGAAATCAATGTCCTAAGGCTAGTAGCAGCATGATGAGTGGATTTAGGTACAACGACTCTAAGTGAAATAAGTCACACAGAAAAAGACACTTATCATAAGCTATCTCTTATAGAGGGAATGTAAAAACCGCTACACTTGAACTGAATTACAAAAGAGAACAGAGTCACACGTTTAGAAAACACACTATGGCTGCTTAACGGGAAAGGTGAGGTGGTGTGATGCATAAAACAAGGGTTTCAAATTAGCTCAGATACCGTTCCATACACCCAATATGTAATAGACACGACCTACTCCTTGCTCAGTGAACTGGACTCAACACCCCCTATTCACCGCACAACTCTATATCTGACTAGTAAGAATCTTAAAACCTATGTATTGATATCTCTCTGGAAGTGTGTCAAGTGGGTGTAAAGCCGCATAAACACAGCCATGAAAAGCAGCTAAACCCCATTATAAAAATGAATTACTTTTAAAAACCCGTAAAACAAAGACAGTGAAAGAGAGAGAAATTCTTCCAAAATTCGGTCAGGGGCTGTGATGCAACCTGGATTGACCATATCTAGACCCACAGCTGGATGAGACATAAGGGTGGACACTCTTGGGGCTGAGAGGTTGGGTGAGGTTGGATGAGCAAACGCAGACCCTTTAAAGTAATACGGCGTGGTACCCATCCCATGGGTCCCAAATCTCCAGGTTCAAGGGCATCATCCTACATCGAAAACATGCATGAGAAACCAAGAAGATGGTACACCATGTGATTTTGAAAGGTTTCTAACACGCACCTCATTTCTCATCTCCTTGTGCTCGGGTTCGCCATTCCAGCTATTTTACTAGCAATCTCCCTAGTTGGAGAATCAGCACCTTTAACCTCCTGTTCTGTACAGGTTGCAATTTGTCCTGAGGATGAACGGGAAGAGGGGCAACCAATGAGAGACCAGATCTAGGTGTTGGGACAGGCACAGGTCACTCTATTTTCCCATCAGGAAGAAGAATTAACCACAGGCTCAGCCTGCCGCCCAGAACCAGAATAGTGCCTGAGGCAATCCCGCGATTTGACGCCAGCTCCCAAAAAAGCAAGTTGAAAAATGGAGCTCAGGGGCCCTGCAATTCACAAACCTGCAGAGTTATAAATGATAACTCTCGTCCACAAATATATTGAGGGAAGGTAACAAAGAGGATTTGAAAGCAAGGCAGAATTGCAGGAAACAGGTTTCAGGAGGTAGATTCCAATCGCCTTTAAAGCACATGAAAAGTGGCAAAACGTCGACAATGATGCCCTTGGCCAAACAGGGCGTATGCGTTTTTTCCTGAATATATTCAGGAAAAAACGCATACGCCCTGTTTGGCCAACCAAGCAACCTGGAAAGGCTAATCAGCGCTACAAAGAAGTCTCGCTTCCCATCGGTCAAAAGGGCCATGCTGCAAAAAGTGTCAAAACCGCAAATGCAGGACAGGCCATGGAGAAATGGCAGCCTTGCTACACTGATGCGCGGGATGTAAATTGCCAACAGCCACTCTGGAGAAGTGTACGGTGTCTCCTGAAACATCGAAAAAACACAGCTTAGGGAGCATAGGGCACGTCCACTCATGGGCGTATAAATTGGGAAAACTAAAAATCAGCAAGACACAGGCACCCCAAAGTTTAGGGCTGCTCTGTTGACAAGAACCTCCACTTCATGACACCTTAAATATCCCAGGAAAGAGAAAAATGGATAAAGAAGTTGTGGTCCTTATGTACAATGGAATATCACTCAGACATGAAATCAATGTCATAAGGCTAGTAGAAGCAAGATGAGTGGATTTAGGCACGACGATTCTAAGTGAAATAAGTCACACAGAAAAAGACACTTATCATAAGCTATCACTTATAGAGGGAATGTAAAAACCGCTACACTTGAACTGAATTACAAAACAGAACAGAGTCACACGTTTAGAAAACACACTATGGCTGCTTAACGGGAAAGGTGAGGTGGTGTGATGCATAAAACAAGGGTTTCAAATTAGCTCAGATACCGTTCCATACACCCAATATGTAATAGACACGACCTACTCCTTGCTCAGTGAACTGGACTCAACACCCCCTATTCACCGCACAACTATATATCTGACTAGTAAGAATCATAAAACCTATGTATTGATATCTGTCTGGAAGTGTGTCAAGTGGCTGTAAAGCCGCATAAACACAGCCGTGAAAAGCAGCTAAACCCCATTATAAAAATAAATTACTTGTAAAAACCCGTAAAACAAAGACAGTGAAAGAGAGAGAAATTCTTCCAAAATTCGGTCAGGGGCTGTGATGCAACCTGGATTGACCATATCTAGACCCACAGCTCGATGAGACATAAGGGTGGACACTCTTGGGGCTGAGAGGTTGGGTGAGGTTGAGTGAGCAAACGCAAACCCTTTAAAGTAATACTGCCTGGTACCCATCCCATGGGTCCCAAATCTCCAGGTTCAAGGGCATCATCCTACATCGAAAACATGCATGAGAAACCCAGAAGATGGTACACCGTGTGATTTTGAAAGGTTTCTAAAACACACCTCATTTCTCATCTCCTTGTGCTCGGGTTCGCCATTCCAGCTACTTTACTAGCAATCTCCCTACTTGGAGAATCAGCACCTTTAACCTCCTGTTCCGTACAGGTTGCAATTTGTCCTGAGGATGAACGGGAAAAGGGGCAACCAATGAGAGACCAGATCTAGGTGTTGGGACAGGCACAGGTCACTCTATTTTCCCATCAGGAAGAAGAATTAAGCACAGGCTCAGCCTGCCGCCGGGAACCAGAATAGTACCTGAGGCAATCCCGTGATTTGACGCCAGCTCCCAAAAAAGCAAGTTGAAAAATGGAGCTCAGGGGCCCTGCAATTCACAAACCTGCATTGTTATAACTGATAACTCTCGTCCACAAATATATTGAGGGAAGGTAACAAAGAGGATTTGAAAGCAAGGCAGAATTGCAGGAAACAGGTTTCAGGAGGTAGATTCGAATCGGCTTTAAAGCACATGAAAAGCGGCAAAAGGTCGACAATGATGCCCTTGGCCAAAAAGGGCGTATGCGTTTTTTCCTGAATATATTCAGGTAAAAACGCATACGCCCTTTTTGGCCAACCAAGCAACCTGGAAAGGCAAATCAGCGCTACAAAGAAGTCTCGCTTCCCATCGGTCAAAAGGGCCATGCTGAAAAAAGTGTCAAAACCACAAATGCAGGACAGGCCATGGAGAAATGGCAGCCTTGCTACGCTGATGGGCGGGATGTAAATTGCCAACAGCCACTCTGGAGAAGTGTACGGTGTGTCCTGAAACATCGAAAAAACAGAGCTTAGGGAGCATAGGGCACTTCCACTCATGGGCGTATAAATTGGAAAAACTAAAAATCAGCAAGACTCAGGCACCCCAAAGTTTAGGGCTGCTCTGTTGACAAGAACCTCCACTTCATGACACCTTAAATATCCTAGGAAAGAGAAAAATGGATAAAGAAGTTGTGGTCCTTATGTACAATGGAATATCACTCAGCCGTGAAATCAATGTCATAAGGCTAGTAGAAGCAAGATGGGTGGACTTAGGTACGACGATTCTAAGTGAAATAAGTCACACAGAAAAAGACACTTATCAAAAGCTATCACTTATAGAGGGAATGTAAAAACCGCTACACTTGAACTGAATTACAAATCAGAAGAGAGTCACACATTTAGAAAACACACTATGGCTGCTTAACGGGAAAGGTGAGGTGGTGTGATGCATAAAACAAGGGTTTCAAATTAGCTCAGATACCGTTCCATACACCCAATATGTAATAGACACGACCTACTCCTTGCTCAGTGAACTGGACTCAACACCCCCTATTCACCGCACAACTATATATCTGACTAGTAAGAATCTTAAAACCTATGTATTGATATCTCTCTGGAAGTGTGTCAAGTGGGTGTAAAGCCGCATAAACACAGCCGTGAAAAGCAGCTAAACCCCATTATAAAAATAAATTACTTGTAAAAACCCGTAAAACAAAGACAGTGAAAGAGAGAGAAATTCTTCCAAAATTCGGTCAGGGGCTGTGATGCAACCTGGATTGACCATATCTAGACACACAGCTGGATGAGACATAAGGGTGGACACTCTTGGGGCTGAGAGGTTGGGTGAGGTTGGGTGAGCAAACGCAAACCCTTTACAGTAATACGGCGTGGTACCCATCCCATGGGTCCCAAATCTCCAGGTTCAAGGGCATCATCCTACATCGAAAACATGCATGAGAAACCCAGAAGATGGTACACCGTGTGATTTTGAAAGGTTTCTAAAACACACCTCATTTCTCATCTCCTTGTGCTCGGGTTCGCCATTCCAGCTACTTTACTAGCAATCTCCCTACTTGGAGAATCAGCACCTTTAACCTCCTGTTCTGTACAGGTTGCAATTTGTCCTGAGGATGAACGGGAAGAGGGGCAACCAATGAGAGACCAGATCTAGGTGTTGGGACAGGCACAGGTCACTCTATTTTCCCATCAGGAAGAAGAATTAAGCACAGGCTCAGCCTGCCGCCGGGAACCAGAATAGTGCCTGAGGCAATCCCGTGATTTGACGCCAGCTCCCAAAAAAGCAAGTTGAAAAATGGAGCTCAGGGGCCCTGCAATTCACAAACCTGCATTGTTATAAATGATAACTCTCGTCCACAAATATATTGAGGGAAGGTAACAAAGAGGATTTGAAAGCAAGGCAGAATTGCAGGAAACAGGTTTCAGGAGGTAGATTCGAATTGGCTTTAAAGCACATGAAAAGCGGCAAAAGGTCAACAATGATGCCCTTGGCCAAAAAGGGCGTATGCGTTTTTACCTGAATATATTCAGGTAAAAACGCATACGCCCTTTTTGGCCAACCAAGCAACCTGGAAAGGCAAATCAGCGCTACAAAGAAGTCTCGCTTCCCATCGGTCAAAAGGGCCATGCTCAAAAAAGTGTCAAAACCACAAATGCAGGACAGGCCATGGAGAAATGGGAGCCTTGCTACGCTGATGGGCGGGATGTAAATTGCCAACAGCCACTCTGGAGAAGTGTACGGTGTGTCCTGAAACATCGAAAAAACACAGCTTAGGGAGCATAGGGCACGTCCACTCATGGGCGTATAAATTGGGAAAACTAAAAATCAGCAAGACACAGGCACCCCAAAGTTTAGGGCTGCTCTGTTGACAAGAACCTCCACTTCATGACACCTTAAATATCCCAGGAAAGAGAAAAATGGATAAAGAAGTTGTGGTCCTTATGTACAATGGAATATCACTCAGACATGAAATCAATGTCATAAGGCTAGTAGAAGCAAGATGAGTGGAGTTAGGTACGACGATTCTAAGTGAAATAAGTCACACAGAAAAAGACACTTATCATAAGCTATCACATATAGAGGGAATGTAAAAACCGCTACACTTGAACTGAATTACAAAACAGAACAGAGTCACACGTTGAGAAAACACACTATGGCTGCTTAACGGGAAAGGTGAGGTGGGGTGATGCATAAAACAAGGGTTTCAAATTCGCTCAGATACCGATCCATACACCCAATATGTAATAGACAAGACCTACTCCTTGCTCACTGAACTGGACTCAACACCCCCTATTCACCGCACAAGAATATATGTGACTAGTAAGAATCTTAAAACCTATGTATTGATATCTGTCTGGAAGTGAGTCAAGTGGGTGTAAAGCCGCATAAACACAGCCGTGAAAAGCAGCTAAATCCCAATATAAAAATAAATTACTTTTAAAAACCCGTAAAACAAAGACAGTGAAAGAGAGAGAAATTCTTACAAAATTCGTTCAGAGGCTGTGATGCAACCTGGATTGACCATATCTAGACCCACAGCTGGATGAGACATAAGGGTGGACACTCTTGGGGCTGAGAGGTTGGGTGAGGTTGGGTGAGCAAACACAGACCCTTTAAAGGAATACTGCGTGGTACCCATCCCATGGGTCCCAAATCTCCAGGTTCAAGGGCATATTCCTACATCGAAAACATGCATGAGAAACCCAGAAGATGGTACACCGTGTGATTTTGAAAGGTTTCTAAAATGCACCTCATTTCTCATCTTCTTGTGCTCGGGTTCGCCATTCCAGCTACTTTACTAGCAATCTCCCTACTTGGAGAATCAGCACCTTTAACCTCCTGTTCCCTACAGGTTGCAATTTGCCCTGAGGATGAACGGGAAGAGGGGCAACCAAAGAGAGACTAGATCTAGGTGTTGGGACAGGCACAGGTCACTCTATTTTCCCATCAGGAAGAAGAATTAACCACAGGCTCAGCCTGCCGCCCAGAAGCAGAATAGGGCCTGAGGCAATCCCGTGCATTTGCGGCCAGCTCACAAAAAAGCGAGTTCCAAAATGGAGCTCAGGGGCACTGCAATTCACAAACCTGCAGAGTTATAAATGATAACTCTCGTCCACAAATATATTGAGGGAAGGCAACGAAGAGGATTTGAAAGCAAGGTAGAATTGCAGGAAACAGGTTTCAGGAGTTAGATTCGAATCGCCTTTAAAGCACATGAAAAGTGGCAAAACATCGACAATGATGCCCTTGGCCAAAAAGGGCGTATGCGTTTTTTCCTGAATATATTCAGGAAAAAACGCATACGCCCTGTTTGGCCAACCAAGCAACCTGGAAAGGCTAATCAGCGCTACAAAGAAGTCTCGCTTCCCATCGGTCAAAAGGGCCATGCTGCAAAAAGTGTCAAAACCACAAATGCAGGACAGGCCATGGAGAAATGGCAGCATTGCTACACTGATGGGCGGGATGTAAATTGCCAACAGCCACTCTGGAGAAGTGTACGGTGTGTCCTGAAACATCGAAAAAACACAGCTTAGGGAGCATAGGGCACGTCCACTCATGGGCGTATAAATTGGGAAAACTAAAAATCAGCAAGACACAGGCACCCCAAAGTTTAGGGCTGCTCTGTTGACAAGAACCTCCACTTCATGACACCTTAAATATCCCAGGAAAGAGAAAAATGGATAAAGAAGTTGTGGTCCTTATGTACAATGGAATATCACTCAGACATGAAATCAATGTCATAACGCTAGTAGAAGCAAGATGAGTGGATTTAGGCACGACGATTCTAAGTGAAATAAGTCACACAGAAAAAGACACTTATCATAAGCTATCACTTATAGAGGAAATGTAAAAACCGCTACACTTGAACTGAATTACAAAACAGAACAGAGTCACACATTTAGAAAACACACAATGGCTGCTTAACGGGAAAGTTGAGGTGGGGTGATGCACAAAACAAGGGTTTCAAATTCGCTCAGATACCGTTCCATACACCCAATATGTAATAGACAAGACCTACTCCTTGCTCAGTGAACTGGACTCAACACCCCCTATTCACTGCACAAGAATACATGTGACTAGTAAGAATCTTAAAACCTATGTATTGATATCTGTCTGGAAGTGAGTCAAGTGGGTGTAAAGCCGCATAAACACAGCCGTGAAAAGCAGCTAAACCCCATTATAGAAATAAATTACTTTTAAAAACCCGTAAAACAAAGACAGTGAAAGAGAGAGAAATTCTTACAAAATTCGTTCAGAGGCTGTGATGCAACCTGCATTGACCATATCTAGACCCACAGCTGGATGAGACATAAGGGTGGACACTCTTGGGGCTGAGAGGTTGGGTGAGCAAACGCAGACCCTTTAAAGGAATACTGCGTGGTACCCATCCCATGGGTCCCAAATCTCCAGGTTCAAGGGCATCTTCCTACATCGAAAACATGCATGAGAAACCCAGAAGATGGTACACCGTGTGATTTTGAAAGGTTTCTAAAACGCACCTCATTTCTCATCTCCTTGTGTTCGGGTTCACCATTCCAGATACTTTACTAGCAATCTCCCTACTTGGAGAATCAGCACCTTTAACCTCCTGTTCCCTACACGTTGCAATTTGTCCTGAGGATGAACGGGAAGAGGGGCAACCAATGAGAGACTAGATCTAGGTGTTGGGACAGGCACAGGTCACTCTATTTTCCCATCAGGAAGAAGAATTAACCACAGGCTCAGCCTGCCGCCCAGAATCAGAATAGGGCCTGAGGCAATCCCGCGCTTTTGCGGCCAGCTCCCAAAAAAGCGAGTTGCAAAATGGAGCTCAGGGGAACTGCAATTCACAAACCTGCAGAGTTATAAATGATAACTCTCGTCCACAAATATATTGAGGGAAGGCAACGAAGAGGATTTGAAAGCAAGGCAGAATTGCAGGAAACAGGTTTCAGGAGGTAGATTCGAATCGCCTTTAAAGCACATGAAAAGTGGCAAAACATCGACAATGATGCCCTTGGCCAAAAAGGGCGTATGCGTTTTTTCCTGAATATATTCAGGAAAAAACGCATACGCCCTGTTTGGCCAACCAAGCAACCTGGAAAGGCTAATCAGCGCTACAAAGAAGTCTCGCTTCCCATCGGTCAAAAGGGCCATGCTGCAAAAAGTGTCAAAACCAGAAATGCAGGACAGGCCATGGAGAAATGGCAGCATTGCTACACTGATGGGCGGGATGTAAATTGCCAACAGCCACTCTGGAGAAGTGTACGGTGTGTCCTGAAACATCGAAAAAACACAGCTTAGGGAGCATAGGGCACGTCCACTCATGGGCGTATAAATTGGGAAAACTAAAAATCAGCAAGACACAGGCACCCCAAAGTTTAGGGCTGCTCTGTTGACAAGAACCTCCACTTCATGACACCTTAAATATCCCAGGAAAGAGAAAAATGGATAAAGAAGTTGTGGTCCTTATGTACAATGGAATATCACTCAGACATGAAATCAATGTCATAACGCTAGTAGAAGCAAGATGAGTGGATTTAGGCACGACGATTCTAAGTGAAATAAGTCACACAGAAAAAGACACTTATCATAAGCTATCACTTATAGAGGAAATGTAAAAACCGCTACACTTGAACTGAATTACAAAACAGAACAGAGTCACACATTTAGAAAACACACAATGGCTGCTTAACGGGAAAGTTGAGGTGGGGTGATGCACAAAACAAGGGTTTCAAATTCGCTCAGATACCGTTCCATACACCCAATATGTAATAGACAAGACCTACTCCTTGCTCAGTGAACTGGACTCAACACCCCCTATTCACTGCACAAGAATACATGTGACTAGTAAGAATCTTAAAACCTATGTATTGATATCTGTCTGGAAGTGAGTCAAGTGGGTGTAAAGCCGCATAAACACAGCCGTGAAAAGCAGCTAAACCCCATTATAGAAATAAATTACTTTTAAAAACCCGTAAAACAAAGACAGTGAAAGAGAGAAAAATTCTTACAAAATTCGTTCAGAGGCTGTGATGCAACCTGCATTGACCATATCTAGACCCACAGCTGGATGAGACATAAGGGTGGACACTCTTGGGGCTGAGAGGTTGGGTGAGCAAACGCAGACCCTTTAAAGGAATACTGCGTGGTACCCATCCCATGGGTCCCAAATCTCCAGGTTCAAGGGCATCTTCCTACATCGAAAACATGCATGAGAAACCCAGAAGATGGTACACCGTGTGATTTTGAAAGGTTTCTAAAACGCACCTCATTTCTCATCTCCTTGTGTTCGGGTTCACCATTCCAGATACTTTACTAGCAATCTCCCTACTTGGAGAATCAGCACCTTTAACCTCCTGTTCCCTACACGTTGCAATTTGTCCTGAGGATGAACGGGAAGAGGGGCAACCAATGAGAGACTAGATCTAGGTGTTGGGACAGGCACAGGTCACTCTATTTTCCCATCAGGAAGAAGAATTAACCACAGGCTCAGCCTGCCGCCCAGAATCAGAATAGGGCCTGAGGCAATCCCGCGCTTTTGCGGCCAGCTCCCAAAAAAGCGAGTTGCAAAATGGAGCTCAGGGGCACTGCAATTCACAAACCTGCAGAGTTATAAATGATAACTCTCGTCCACAAGTATATTGAGGGAAGGCAACGAAAAGGATTTGAAAGCAAGGCAGAATTGCAGGAAACAGGTTTCAGGAGGTAGATTCGAATCGCCTTTAAAGCACATGAAAAGTGGCAAAACGTCGACAATGATGCCCTTGGCCAAAAAGGGCGTATGCGTTCTTTCCTGAATATATTCAGGAAAAAACGCATACGCCCTTTTTGGCCAACCAAGCAACCTGGAAAGGCAAATCAGCGCTACAAAGAAGTCTCGATTCCCATCGGTGAAAAGGGCCATGCTGCAAAAAGTGTCAAAACCAGAAATGCAGGACAGGCCATGGAGAAATGGCAGCCTTGCTACGCTGATGGGCGGGATGTAAATTGCCAACAGCCACTCTGGAGAAGTGTACGGTGTGTCCTGAAACATCGAAAAAACACAGCTTAGGGAGCTTAGGGCACGTCCACTCATGGGCGTGTAAATTGGGAAAACTAAAAATCAGCAAGACACAGGCACCCCAAAGTTTAGGGCTGCTCTGTTGACAAAAACGTCCACTTCATGACACCTTAAATATCCCAGGAAAGAGAAAAATGGATAAAGAAGTTGTGGTCTTTATGTACAATGGAATATCTCTCAGACATGAAATCAATGTCATAAGGCTAGTAGAAGCAAGATGAGTGGATTTAGGCACGACGATTCTAAGTGAAATAAGTCACACAGAAAAAGACACTTATCATAAGCTATCACTTATAGAGGGAATGTAAAAACCGCTACACTTGAACTGAATTACAAAACAGGACAGAGTCACACATTTAGAAAACACACAATGGCTGCTTAACGGGAAAGGTGAGGTGGGGTGATGCACAAAACAAGGGTTTCAAATTCGCTCAGATACCGTTCCATACACCCAATATGTAATAGACAAGACCTACTCCTTGCTCAGTGAACTGGACTCAACACCCCCTATTCACCGCACAAGAATATATGTGACTAGTAAGAATCTTAAAACCTATGTATTGATATCTGTCTGGAAGTGAGTCAAGTGGGTGTAAAGCCGCATAAACACAGCCGTGAAAAGCAGCTAAACCACATTATAAAAATAAATTACTTTTAAAAACCCGTAAAACAAAGACAGTGAAAGAGAGAGAAATTCTTACAAAATTCGTTCAGAGGCTGTGATGCAACCTGGATTGACCATATCTAGACCCACAGCTGGATGAGACATAAGGGTGGACACTCTTGGGGCTGAAAGGTTGGGTGAGGTTGGGTGAGCAAACGCAGACCCTTTAAAGTAATACTGCGTGGTACCCATCCCATGGGTCCCAAATCTCCAGGTTCAAGGGCATCTTCCTACATCGAAAACATGCATGAGAAACCCAGAAGATGGTACACCGTGTGATTTTGAAAGGTTTCTAATACGCACCTCATTTCTCATCTCCTTGTGCTCGGGTTCGCCTTTCCAGCTACTTTACTAGCAATCTCCCTACTTGGAGAATCAGCACCTTTAAGCTCCTGTTCCCTACAGGTTGCAATTTGTCCTGAGGATGAACGGGAAGAGGGGCAACCGATGAGAGACTAGATCTAGGTGTTGGGACAGGCACAGGTCACTCTATTTTCCCATCAGGAAGAAGAATTAACCACAGGCTCAGCCTGCCGCCCAGAAGCAGAATAGGTTCTGAGGCAATCCCGCGCTTTTGCGGCCAGCTCCCAAAAAAGCGAGTTGAAAAATGGAGCTCAGGGACACTGCAATTCACAAACCCGCAGAGTTATAAATGATAACTCTCATCCACAGATATATTGAGGGAAGGCAACGAAGAGGATTTGAAAGCAAGGCAGAATTGCAGGAAACAGATTTCAGGAGGTAGATTCGAATCGCCTTTAAAGCACATGAAAAGCGGCAAAACGTAAACAATGATGCCCTTGGCCAAAAAGGGCGTATGCGTTTTTTCCTGAATATATTCAGGAAAAAACGCATACGCCCTTTTTGGCCAACCAAGCAACCTGGAAAGGCAAATCAGCGCTACAAAGAAGTCTCGCTTCCCATCGGTCAAAAGGGTCATGCTGCAAAAAGTGTCAAAACCAGAAATGCAGGACAGGCCATGGAGAAATGGCAGCCTTGCTACGCTGATGGGCGGGATGTAAATTGCCAACAGCCACTCTGGAGAAGTGTACGGTGTGTCCTGAAACATGGAAAAAACACAGCTTAGGGAGCATAGGGCACGTCCACTCATGGGCGTATAAATTGGGAAAACTAAAAATCAGCAAGACACAGGCACCCCAAAGTTTAGGGCTGCTCTGTTGACAATAACCTCCACTTCATGACACCTTAAATATCCCAGGAAAGAGAAAAATGGATAAAGAAGTTGTGGTCCTTATGTACAATGGAATATCACTCAGACATGAAATCAATGTCATAAGGCTAGTAGAAGCAAGATGAGTGGATTTAGGTACGACGATTCTAAGTGAAATAAGTCACACAGAAATAGACACTTATCATAAGCTATCACTTATAGAGGGAATGTAAAAACCGCTACACTTGAACTGAATTACAAAACAGAACAGAGTCACACGTTTAGAAAACACACTATGGCTGCTTAACGGGAAAGGTGAGGTGGGGTGATGCATAAAACAAGGGTTTCAAATTCGCTCAGATACCGTTCCATACACCCAATATGTAATAGACAAGACCTACTCCTTGATCAGTGAACTGGACTCAACACCCCCTATTCACCGCACAAGAATATGTGTGACTAGTAAGAATCTTAAAACCTATGTATTGATATCTGTCTGGAAGTGAGTCAAGTGGGTGTAAAGCCGCATAAACACAGCCGTGAAAAGCAGCTAAACCCCATTATAAAAATAAATTACTTTTAAAAACCCGTAAAACAAAGACAGTGAAAGAGAGAGAAATTCTTACAAAATTCGTTCAGAGGGTGTGATGCCACCTGGATTGACCATATCTAGACCCACAGCTGGATGAGACATAAGGGTGGACACTCTTGGGGCTGAGAGGTTGGGTGAGGTTGGGTGAGCAAACACAGACCCTTTAAAGGAATACTGCGTGGTACCCATCCCATGGGTCCCAAATCTCCAGGTTCAAGGGCATATTCCTACATCGAAAACATGCATGAGAAACCCAGAAGATGGTACACCGTGTGATTTTGAAAGGTTTCTAAAATGCACCTCATTTCTCATCTTCTTGTGCTCGGGTTCGCCATTCCAGCTACTTTACTAGCAATCTCCCTACTTGGAGAATCAGCACCTTTAACCTCCTGTTCCCTACAGGTTGCAATTTGCCCTGAGGATGAACGGGAAGAGGGGCAACCAAAGAGAGACTAGATCTAGGTGTTGGGACAGGCACAGGTCACTCTATTTTCCCATCAGGAAGAAGAATTAACCACAGGCTCAGCCTGCCGCCCAGAAGCAGAATAGGGCCTGAGGCAATCCCGTGCATTTGCGGCCAGCTCACAAAAAAGCGAGTTCCAAAATGGAGCTCAGGGGCACTGCAATTCACAAACCTGCAGAGTTATAAATGATAACTCTCGTCCACAAATATATTGAGGGAAGGCAACGAAGAGGATTTGAAAGCAAGGCAGAATTGCAGGAAACAGGTTTCAGGAGGTAGATTCGAATCGCCTTTAAAGCACATGAAAAGTGGCAAAACATCGACAATGATGCCCTTGGCCAAAAAGGGCGTATGCGTTTTTTCCTGAATATATTCAGGAAAAAACGCATACGCCCTGTTTGGCCAACCAAGCAACCTGGAAAGGCTAATCAGCGCTACAAAGAAGTCTCGCTTCCCATCGGTCAAAAGGGCCATGCTGCAAAAAGTGTCAAAACCACAAATGCAGGACAGGCCATGGAGAAATGGCAGCATTGCTACACTGATGGGCGGGATGTAAATTGCCAACAGCCACTCTGGAGAAGTGTACGGTGTGTCCTGAAACATCGAAAAAACACAGCTTAGGGAGCATAGGGCACGTCCACTCATGGGCGTATAAATTGGGAAAACTAAAAATCAGCAAGACACAGGCACCCCAAAGTTTAGGGCTGCTCTGTTGACAAGAACCTCCACTTCATGACACCTTAAATATCCCAGGAAAGAGAAAAATGGATAAAGAAGTTGTGGTCCTTATGTACAATGGAATATCACTCAGACATGAAATCAATGTCATAACGCTAGTAGAAGCAAGATGAGTGGATTTAGGCACGACGATTCTAAGTGAAATAAGTCACACAGAAAAAGACACTTATCATAAGCTATCACTTATAGAGGAAATGTAAAAACCGCTACACTTGAACTGAATTACAAAACAGAACAGAGTCACACATTTAGAAAACACACAATGGCTGCTTAACGGGAAAGTTGAGGTGGGGTGATGCACAAAACAAGGGTTTCAAATTCGCTCAGATACCGTTCCATACACCCAATATGTAATAGACAAGACCTACTCCTTGCTCAGTGAACTGGACTCAACACCCCCTATTCACTGCACAAGAATACATGTGACTAGTAAGAATCTTAAAACCTATGTATTGATATCTGTCTGGAAGTGAGTCAAGTGGGTGTAAAGCCGCATAAACACAGCCGTGAAAAGCAGCTAAACCCCATTATAGAAATAAATTACTTTTAAAAACCCGTAAAACAAAGACAGTGAAAGAGAGAAAAATTCTTACAAAATTCGTTCAGAGGCTGTGATGCAACCTGCATTGACCATATCTAGACCCACAGCTGGATGAGACATAAGGGTGGACACTCTTGGGGCTGAGAGGTTGGGTGAGCAAACGCAGACCCTTTAAAGGAATACTGCGTGGTACCCATCCCATGGGTCCCAAATCTCCAGGTTCAAGGGCATCTTCCTACATCGAAAACATGCATGAGAAACCCAGAAGATGGTACACCGTGTGATTTTGAAAGGTTTCTAAAACGCACCTCATTTCTCATCTCCTTGTGTTCGGGTTCACCATTCCAGATACTTTACTAGCAATCTCCCTACTTGGAGAATCAGCACCTTTAACCTCCTGTTCCCTACACGTTGCAATTTGTCCTGAGGATGAACGGGAAGAGGGGCAACCAATGAGAGACTAGATCTAGGTGTTGGGACAGGCACAGGTCACTCTATTTTCCCATCAGGAAGAAGAATTAACCACAGGCTCAGCCTGCCGCCCAGAATCAGAATAGGGCCTGAGGCAATCCCGCGCTTTTGCGGCCAGCTCCCAAAAAAGCGAGTTGCAAAATGGAGCTCAGGGGAACTGCAATTCACAAACCTGCAGAGTTATAAATGATAACTCTCGTCCACAAATATATTGAGGGAAGGCAACGAAGAGGATTTGAAAGCAAGGCAGAATTGCAGGAAACAGGTTTCAGGAGGTAGATTCGAATCGCCTTTAAAGCACATGAAAAGTGGCAAAACATCGACAATGATGCCCTTGGCCAAAAAGGGCGTATGCGTTTTTTCCTGAATATATTCAGGAAAAAACGCATACGCCCTGTTTGGCCAACCAAGCAACCTGGAAAGGCTAATCAGCGCTACAAAGAAGTCTCGCTTCCCATCGGTCAAAAGGGCCATGCTGCAAAAAGTGTCAAAACCAGAAATGCAGGACAGGCCATGGAGAAATGGCAGCATTGCTACACTGATGGGCGGGATGTAAATTGCCAACAGCCACTCTGGAGAAGTGTACGGTGTGTCCTGAAACATCGAAAAAACACAGCTTAGGGAGCATAGGGCACGTCCACTCATGGGCGTATAAATTGGGAAAACTAAAAATCAGCAAGACACAGGCACCCCAAAGTTTAGGGCTGCTCTGTTGACAAGAACCTCCACTTCATGACACCTTAAATATCCCAGGAAAGAGAAAAATGGATAAAGAAGTTGTGGTCCTTATGTACAATGGAATATCACTCAGACATGAAATCAATGTCATAACGCTAGTAGAAGCAAGATGAGTGGATTTAGGCACGACGATTCTAAGTGAAATAAGTCACACAGAAAAAGACACTTATCATAAGCTATCACTTATAGAATAAATGTAAAAACCGCTACACTTGAACTGAATTACAAAACAGAACAGAGTCACACATTTAGAAAACACACAATGGCTGCTTAACGGGAAAGTTGAGGTGGGGTGATGCACAAAACAAGGGTTTCAAATTCGCTCAGATACCGATCCATACACCCAATATGTAATAGACAAGACCTACTCCTTGCTCAGTGAACTGGACTCAACACCCCCTATTCACTGCACAAGAATACATGTGACTAGTAAGAATCTTAAAACCTATGTATTGATATCTGTCTGGAAGTGAGTCAAGTGGGTGTAAAGCCGCATAAACACAGCCGTGAAAAGCAGCTAAACCCCATTATAGAAATAAATTACTTTTAAAAACCCGTAAAACAAAGACAGTGAAAGAGAGAAAAATTCTTACAAAATTCGTTCAGAGGCTGTGATGCAACCTGCATTGACCATATCTAGACCCACAGCTGGATGAGACATAAGGGTGGACACTCTTGGGGCTGAGAGGTTGGGTGAGCAAACGCAGACCCTTTAAAGGAATACTGCGTGGTACCCATCCCATGGGTCCCAAATCTCCAGGTTCAAGGGCATCTTCCTACATCGAAAACATGCATGAGAA
Organism: Eschrichtius robustus; assembly: GCF_028021215.1. Taxonomy (NCBI): domain Eukaryota; kingdom Metazoa; phylum Chordata; class Mammalia; order Artiodactyla; family Eschrichtiidae; genus Eschrichtius; species Eschrichtius robustus. The sequence continues at coordinate 586,148 of NW_027175208.1, forward strand.
ACCCAGAAGATGGTACACCGTGTGATTTTGAAAGGTTTCTAATACGCACCTCATTTCTCATCTCCTAGTGCTCGGGTTCGCCTTTCCAGCTACTTTACTAGCAATCTCCCTACTTGGAGAATCAGCACCTTTAAGCTCCTGTTTCCTACAGGTTGCAATTTGTCCTGAGGATGAACGGGAAGAGGGGCAACCAATGAGAGACTAGATCTAGGTGTTGGGACAGGCACAGGTCACTCTATTTTCCCATCAGGACGAAGAATTAACCACAGGCTCAGCCTGCGGCCCAGAAGCAGAATAGGGCCTGAGGCAATCCCGCGCTTTTGCGGCCAGCTCCCAAAAAAGCGAGTTGAAAAATGGAGCTCAGGGACACTGCAATTCACAAACCCGCAGAGTTATAAATGATAACTCTCATCCACAGATATATTGACGGAAGGCAACGAAGAGGATTTGAAAGCAAGGCAGAATTGCAGGAAACAGATTTCAGGAGGTAGATTCGAATCGCCTTTAAAGCACATGAAAAGCGGCAAAACGTTGAGAATGATGCCCTTGGCCAAAAAGGGCGTATGCGTTTTTTCCTGAATATATTCAGGAAAAAACGCATACGCCCTTTTTGGCCAACCAAGCAACCTGGAAAGGCAAATCAGCGCTACAAAGAAGTCTCGCTTCCCATCGGTCAAAAGGGTCATGCTGCAAAAAGTGTCAAAACCAGAAATGCAGGACAGGCCATGGAGAAATGGCAGCCTTGCTACGCTGATGGGCGGGATGTAAATTGCCAACAGCCACTCTGGAGTAGTGTACGGTGTGTCCTGAAACATCGAAAAAACACAGCTTAGGGAGCATAGGGCACGTCCACTCATGGGCGTATAAATTGGGAAAACTAAAAATCAGCAAGACACAGGCACCCCAAAGTTTAGGGCTGCTCTGTTGACAAGAACCTCCACTTCATGACACCTTAAATATCCCAGGAAAGAGAAAAATGGATAAAGAAGTTGTGGTCCTTATGTACAATGGAATATCACTCAGACATGAAATCAATGTCATAAGGCTAGTAGAAGCAAGATGAGTGGATTTAGGTACGACGATTCTAAGTGAAATAAGTCACACAGAAATAGACACTTATCATAAGCTATCACTTATAGAGGGAATGTAAAAACCGCTACACTTGAAATGAATTACAAAACAGAACAGAGTCACACGTTTAGAAAACACACTATGGCTGCTTAACGGGAAAGGTGAGGTGGGGTGATGCATAAAACAAGGGTTTCAAATTCGCTCAGATACCGTTCCATACACCCAATATGTAATAGACAAGACCTACTCCTTGCTCAGTGAACTGGACTCAACACCCCCTATTCACCGCACAAGAATATATGTGACTAGTAAGAATCTTAAAACCTATGTATTGATATCTGTCTGGAAGTGAGTCAAGTGGGTGTAAAGCCGCATAAACACAGCCATGAAAAGCAGCTAAACCCCATTATAAAAATAAATTACTTTTAAAAACCCGTAAAACAAAGACAGTGAAAGAGAGAGAAATTCTTACAAAATTCGTTCAGAGGCTGTGATGCAACCTGGATTGACCATATCTAGACCCACAGCTGGATGAGACATAAGGGTGGACACTCTTGGGGCTGAAAGGTTGGGTGAGGTTGGGTGAGCAAACGCAGACCCTTTAAAGTAATACTGCGTGGTACCCATCCCATGGGTCCCAAATCTCCAGGTTCAAGGGCATCTTCCTACATCGAAAACATGCATGAGAAACCCAGAAGATGGTACACCGTGTGATTTTGAAAGGTTTCTAATACGCACCTCATTTCTCATCTCCTTGTGCTCGGGTTCGCCTTTCCAGCTACTTTACTAGCAATCTCCCTACTTGGAGAATCAGCACCTTTAAGCTCCTGTTCCCTACAGGTTGCAATTTGTCCTGAGGATGAACGGGAAGAGGGGCAACCGATGAGAGACTAGATCTAGGTGTTGGGACAGGCACAGGTCACTCTATTTTCCCATCAGGAAGAAGAATTAACCACAGGCTCAGCCTGCCGCCCAGAAGCAGAATAGGTCCTGAGGCAATCCCGCGCTTTTGCGGCCAGCTCCCAAAAAAGCGAGTTGAAAAATGGAGCTCAGGGACACTGCAATTCACAAACCCGCAGAGTTATAAATGATAACTCTCATCCACAGATATATTGAGGGAAGGCAACGAAGAGGATTTGAAAGCAAGGCAGAATTGCAGGAAACAGATTTCAGGAGGTAGATTCGAATCGCCTTTAAAGCACATGAAAAGCGGCAAAACGTAAACAATGATGCCCTTGGCCAAAAAGGGCGTATGCGTTTTTTCCTGAATATATTCAGGAAAAAACGCATACGCCCTTTTTGGCCAACCAAGCAACCTGGAAAGGCAAATCAGCGCTACAAAGAAGTCTCGCTTCCCATCGGTCAAAAGGGTCATGCTGCAAAAAGTGTCAAAACCAGAAATGCAGGACAGGCCATGGAGAAATGGCAGCCTTGCTACGCTGATGGGCGGGATGTAAATTGCCAACAGCCACTCTGGAGTAGTATACGGTGTGTCCTGAAACATCGAAAAAACACAGCTTAGGGAGCATAGGGCACGTCCACTCATGGGCGTATAAATTGGGAAAACTAAAAATCAGCAAGACACAGGCACCCCAATGTTTAGGGCTGCTCTGTTGACAAGAACCTCCACTTCATGACACCTTAAATATCCCAGGAAAGAGAAAAATGGATAAAGAAGTTGTGGTCCTTATGTACAATGGAATATCACTCAGACATGAAATCAATGTCATAAGGCTAGTAGAAGGAAGATGAGTGGATTTAGGTACGACGATTCTAAGTGAAATAAGTCACACAGAAATAGACACTTATCATAAGCTATCACTTATAGAGGGAATGTAAAAACCGCTACACTTGAACTGAATTACAAAACAGAACAGAGTCACACGTTTAGAAAACACACTATGGCTGCTTAACGGGAAAGGTGAGGTGGGGTGATGCATAAAACAAGGGTTTCAAATTCGCTCAGATACCGTTCCATACACCCAATATGTAATAGACAAGACCTACTCCTTGCTCAGTGAACTGGACTCAACACCCCCTATTCACCGCACAAGAATATATGTGACTAGTAAGAATCTTAAAACCTATGTATTGATATTTGTCTGGAAGTGAGTCAAGTGGGTGTAAAGCCGCATATACACAGCCGTAAAAAGCAGCTAAACCCCATTATAAAAATAAATTACTTTTAAAAACCCGTAAAACAAAGACAGTGAAAGAGAGAGAAATTCTTACAAAATTCGTTCAGAGGCTGTGATGCAACCTGGATTGACCATATCTAGACCCACAGCTGGATGAGACATAAGGGGGGACACTCTTGGGGCTGAAAGGTTGGGTGAGGTTGGGTGAGCAAACGCAGACCCTTTAAAGTAATACTGCGTGGTACCCATCCCATGGGTCCCAAATCTCCAGGTTCAAGGGCATCTTCCTACATCGAAAACATGCATGAGAAACCCAGAAGATGGTACACCGTGTGATTTTGAAAGGTTTCTAATACGCACCTCATTTCTCATCTCCTTGTGCTCGGGTTCGCCTTTCCAGCTACTTTACTAGCAATCTCCCTACTTGGAGAATCAGCACCTTTAAGCTCCTGTTCCCTACAGGTTGCAATTTGTCCTGAGGATGAACGGGAAGAGGGGCAACCGATGAGAGACTAGATCTAGGTGTTGGGACAGGCACAGGTCACTCTATTTTCCCATCAGGAAGAAGAATTAACCACAGGCTCAGCCTGCCGCCCAGAAGCAGAATAGGTCCTGAGGCAATCCCGCGCTTTTGCGGCCAGCTCCCAAAAAAGCGAGTTGAAAAATGGAGCTCAGGGACACTGCAATTCACAAACCCGCAGAGTTATAAATGATAACTCTCATCCACAGATATATTGAGGGAAGGCAACGAAGAGGATTTGAAAGCAAGGCAGAATTGCAGGAAACAGATTTCAGGAGGTAGATTCGAATCGCCTTTAAAGCACATGAAAAGCGGCAAAACGTAAACAATGATGCCCTTGGCCAAAAAGGGCGTATGCGTTTTTTCCTGAATATATTCAGGAAAAAACGCATACGCCCTTTTTGGCCAACCAAGCAACCTGGAAAGGCAAATCAGCGCTACAAAGAAGTCTCGCTTCCCATCGGTCAAAAGGGTCATGCTGCAAAAAGTGTCAAAACCAGAAATGCAGGACAGGCCATGGAGAAATGGCAGCCTTGCTACGCTGATGGGCGGGATGTAAATTGCCAACAGCCACTCTAGAGAAGTGTACGGTGTGTCCTGAAACATGGAAAAAACACAGCTTAGGGAGCATAGGGCACGTCCACTCATGGGCGTATAAATTGGGAAAACTAAAAATCAGCAAGACACAGGCACCCCAAAGTTTAGGGCTGCTCTGTTGACAATAACCTCCACTTCATGACACCTTAAATATCCCAGGAAAGAGAAAAATGGATAAAGAAGTTGTGGTCCTTATGTACAATGGAATATCACTCAGACATGAAATCAATGTCATAAGGCTAGTAGAAGCAAGATGAGTGGATTTAGGTACGACGATTCTAAGTGAAATAAGTCACACAGAAATAGACACTTATCATAACCTATCACTTATAGAGGGAATGTAAAAACCGCTACACTTGAACTGAATTACAAAACAGAACAGAGTCACACGTTTAGAAAACACACTATGGCTGCTTAACGGGAAAGGTGAGGTGGGGTGATGCATAAAACAAGGGTTTCAAATTCGCTCAGATACCGTTCCATACACCCAATATGTAATAGACAAGACCTACTCCTTGATCAGTGAACTGGACTCAACACCCCCTATTCACCGCACAAGAATATGTGTGACTAGTAAGAATCTTAAAACCTATGTATTGATATCTGTCTGGAAGTGAGTCAAGTGGGTGTAAAGCCGCATAAACACAGCCGTGAAAAGCAGCTAAACCCCATTATAAAAATAAATTACTTTTAAAAACCCGTAAAACAAAGACAGTGAAAGAGAGAGAAATTCTTACAAAATTCGTTCAGAGGGTGTGATGCAACCTGGATTGACCATATCTAGACCCACAGCTGGATGAGACATAAGGGTGGACACTCTTGGGGCTGAAAGGTTGGGTGAGGTTGGGTGAGCAAACGCAGACCCTTTAAAGTAATACTGCCTGGTACACATCCCATGGGTCCCAAATCTCCAGGTTCAAGGGCATCTTCCTATATCGAAAACATGCATGAGAAACCCAGAAGATGGTACACCGTGTGATTTTGAAAGGTTTCTAATACGCACCTCATTTCTCATCTCCTAGTGCTCGGGTTCGCCTTTCCAGCTACTTTACTAGCAATCTCCCTACTTGGAGAATCAGCACCTTTAAGCTCCTGTTTCCTACAGGTTGCAATTTGTCCTGAGGATGAACGGGAAGAGGGGCAACCAATGAGAGACTAGATCTAGGTGTTGGGACAGGCACAGGTCACTCTATTTTCCCATCAGGACGAAGAATTAACCACAGGCTCAGCCTGCGGCCCAGAAGCAGAATAGGGCCTGAGGCAATCCCGCGATTTTGCGGCCAGCTCCCAAAAAAGCGAGTTGAAAAATGGAGCTCAGGGACACTGCAATTCACAAACCCGCAGAGTTATAAATGATAACTCTCATCCACAGATATATTGACGGAAGGCAACGAAGAGGATTTGAAAGCAAGGCAGAATTGCAGGAAACAGATTTCAGGAGGTAGATTCGAATCGCCTTTAAAGCACATGAAAAGCGGCAAAACGTTGAGAATGATGCCCTTGGCCAAAAAGGGCGTATGCGTTTTTTCCTGTATATATTCAGGAAAAAACGCATACGCCCTTTTTGGCCAACCAAGCAACCTGGAAAGGCAAATCAGCGCTACAAAGAAGTCTCGCTTCCCATCGGTCAAAAGGGTCATGCTGCAAAAAGTGTCAAAACCAGAAATGCAGGACAGGCCATGGAGAAATGGCAGCCTTGCTACGCTGATGGGCGGGATGTAAATTGCCAACAGCCACTCTGGAGTAGTGTACGGTGTGTCCTGAAACATCGAAAAAACACAGCTTAGGGAGCATAGGGCACGTCCACTCATGGGCGTATAAATTGGGAAAACTAAAAATCAGCAAGACACAGGCACCCCAAAGTTTAGGGCTGCTCTGTTGACAAGAACCTCCACTTCATGACACCTTAAATATCCCAGGAAAGAGAAAAATGGATAAAGAAGTTGTGGTCCTTATGTACAATGGAATATCACTGAGACATGAAATCAATGTCATAAGGCTAGTAGAAGCAAGATGAGTGGATTTAGGTACGACGATTCTAAGTGAAATAAGTCACACAGAAATAGACACTTATCATAAGCTATCACTTAGAGAGGGAATGTAAAAACCGCTACACTTGAACTGAATTACAAAACAGAACAGAGTCACACGTTTAGAAAACACACTATGGCTGCTTAACGGGAAAGGTGAGGTGGGGTGATGCATAAAACAAGGGTTTCAAATTCGCTCAGATACCGTTCCATACACCCAATATGTAATAGACAAGACCTACTCCTTGCTCAGTGAACTGGACTCAACACCCCCTATTCACCGCACAAGAATATATGTGACTAGTAAGAATCTTAAAACCTATGTATTGATATCTGTCTGGAAGTGAGTCAAGTGGGTGTAAAGCCGCATAAACACAGCCGGGAAAAGCAGCTAAACCCCATTATAAAAATAAATTACTTTTAAAAACCCGTAAAACAAAGACAGTGAAAGAGAGAGAAATTCTTACAAAATTCGTTCAGAGGCTGTGATGCAACCTGGATTGACCATATCTAGACCCACAACTGGATGAGACATAAGGGTGGACACTCTTGGGGCTGAAAGGTTGGGTGAGGTTGGGTGAGCAAACGCAGACCCTTTAAAGTAATACTGCCTGGTACCCATCCCATGGGTCCCAAATCTCCAGGTTCAAGGGCATCTTCCTACATCGAAAACATGCATGAGAAACCCAGAAGATGGTACACTGTGTGATTTTGAAAGGTTTCTAATACGCACCTCATTTCTCATCTCCTTGTGCTCGGGTTCGCCTTTCCAGCTACTTTACTAGCAATCTCCCTACTTGGAGAATCAGCACCTTTAAGCTCCTGTTCCCTACAGGTTGCAATTTGTCCTGAGGATGAACGGGAAGAGGGGCAACCAATGAGAGACTAGATCTAGGTGTTGGGACAGGCACAGGTCACTCTATTTTCCCATCAGGAAGAAGAATTAACCACAGGCTCAGCCTGCCGCCCAGAAGCAGAATAGGGCCTGAGGCAATCCCGTGCTTTTGCGGCCAGCTCCCAAAAAAGCGAGTTGAATAATGGAGCTCAGGGACCCTGCAATTCACAAACCCGCAGAGTTATAAATGATAACTCTCATCCACAGATATATTGAGGGAAGGCAACGAAGAGGATTTGAAAGCAAGGCAGAATTGCAGGAAACAGATTTCAGGAGGTAGATTCGAAACGCCTTTAAAGCACATGAAATGCGGCAAAACGTCGAGAATGATGCCCTTGGCCAAAAAGGGCGTATGCGTTTTTTCCTGAATATATTCAGGAAAAAACGCATACGCCCTTTTTGGCCAACCAAGCAACCTGGAAATGCAAATCAGCGCTACAAAGAAGTCTCGCTTCCCATCGGTCAAAAGGGTCATGCTGCAAAAAGTGTCAAAACCAGAAATGCAGGACAGGCCATGGAGAAATGACAGCCTTGCTACGCTGATGGGCGGGATGTAAATTGCCGACAGCCACTCTGGAGTAGTATACGGTGTGTCCTGAAACATCGAAAAAACACAGCTTAGGGAGCATAGGGCACGTCCACTCATGGGCGTATAAATTGGGAAAACTAAAAATCAGCAAGACACAGGCACCCCAATGTTTAGGGCTGCTCTGTTGACAAGAACCTCCACTTCATGACACCTTAAATATCCCAGGAAAGAGAAAAATGGATAAAGAAGTTGTGGTCCTTATGTACAATGGAATATCACTCAGACATGAAATCAATGTCATAAGGCTAGTAGAAGCAAGATGAGTGGATTTAGGTACGACGATTCTAAGTGAAATAAGTCACACAGAAATAGACACTTATCATAAGCTATCACTTAGAGAGGGAATGTAAAAACCGCTACACTTGAACTGAATTACAAAACAGAACAGAGTCACACGTTTAGAAAACACACTATGGCTGCTTAACGGGAAAGGTGAGGTGGGGTGATGCATAAAACAAGGGTTTCAAATTCGCTCAGATACCGTTCCATACACCCAATATGTAATAGACAAGACCTACTCCTTGCTCAGTGAACTGGACTCAACACCCCCTATTCACCGCACAAGAATATATGTGACTAGTAAGAATCTTAAAACCTATGTATTGATATCTGTCTGGAAGTGAGTCAAGTGGGTGTAAAGCCGCATAAACACAGCCGGGAAAAGCAGCTAAACCCCATTATAAAAATAAATTACTTTTAAAAACCCGTAAAACAAAGACAGTGAAAGAGAGAGAAATTCTTACAAAATTCGTTCAGAGGCTGTGATGCAACCTGGATTGACCATATCTAGACCCACAGCTGGATGAGACATAAGGGTGGACACTCTTGGGGCTGAAAGGTTGGGTGAGGTTGGGTGAGCAAACGCAGACCCTTTAAAGTAATACTGCCGGGTACCCATCCCATGGGTCCCAAATCACCAGGTTCAAGGGCATCTTCCTACATCGAAAACATGCATGAGAAACCCAGAAGATGGTACACCGTGTGATTTTGAAAGGTTTCTAAAACGCACCTCATTTCTCATCCCCTTGTGCTCGGGTTCGCCTTTCCAGCTACTTTACTAGCAATCTCCCTACTTGGAGAATCAGCACCTTTAAGCTCCTGTTCCCTACAGGTTGCAATTTGTCCTGAGGATGAACGGGAAGAGGGGCAACCAATGAGAGACTAGATCTAGGTGATGGGACAGTCACAGGTCACTCTATTTTCCCATCAGGAAGAAGAATTAACCACAGGCTCAGCCTGCGGCCCAGAAGCAGAATAGGTCCTGAGGCAATCCCGCTTTTGCGGCCAGCTCCCAAAAAAGCGAGTTGAAAAATGGAGCTCAGGGACACTGCAATTCACAAACCCGCAGAGTTATAAATGATAACTCTCATCCACAGATATATTGAGGGAAGGCAACGAAGAGGATTTGAAAGCAAGGCAGAATTGCAGGAAACAGATTTCAGGAGGTAGATTCGAAACGCCTTTAAAGCACATGAAAAGCGGCAAAACGTCGAGAATGATGCCCTTGGCCAAAAAGGGCGTATGCGTTTTTTCCTGAATATATTCAGGAAAAAACGCATACGCCCTTTTTGGCCAACCAAGCAACCTGGAAAGGCTAATCAGCGCTACAAAGAAGTCTCGCTTCCCATCGGTCAAAAGGGTCATGCTGCAAAAAGTGTCAAAACCAGAAATGCAGGACAGGCCATGGAGAAATGACAGCCTTGCTACGCTGATGGGCGGGATGTAAATTGCCAACAGCCACTCTGGAGTAGTATACGGTGTGTCCTGAAACATCGAAAAAACACAGCTTAGGGAGCATAGGGCACGTCCACTCATGGGCGTATAAATTGGGAAAACTAAAAATCAGCAAGACACAGGCACCCCAAAGTTTAGGGCTGCTCTGTTGACAAGAACCTCCACTTCATGACACCTTAAATATCCCAGGAAAGAGAAAAATGGATAAAGAAGTTGTGGTCCTTATGTACAATGGAATATCACTCAGACATGAAATCAATGTCATAAGGCTAGTAGAAGCAAGATGAGTGGATTTAGGTACGACGATTCTAAGTGAAATAAGTCACACAGAAATAGACACTTATCATAAGCTATCACTTAGAGAGGGAATGTAAAAACCGCTACACTTGAACTGAATTACAAAACAGAACAGAGTCACACGTTTAGAAAACACACTATGGCTGCTTAACGGGAAAGGTGAGGTGGGGTGATGCATAAAACAAGGGTTTCAAATTCGCTCAGATACCGTTCCATACACCCAATATGTAATAGACAAGACCTACTCCTTGCTCAGTGAACTGGACTCAACACCCCCTATTCACCGCACAAGAATATATGTGACTAGTAAGAATCTTAAAACCTATGTATTGATATCTCTCTGGAAGTGAGTCAAGTGGGTGTAAAGCCGCATAAACACAGCCGTGAAAAGCAGCTAAACGCCATTATAAAAATAAATTACTTTTAAAAACCCGTAAAACAAAGACAGTGAAAGAGAGAGAAATTCTTACAAAATTCGTTCAGAGGCTGTGATGCAACCTGGATTGACCATATCTAGCCCCACAGCTGGATGAGACATAAGGGTGGACACTCTTGGGGCTGAAAGGTTGGGTGAGGTTGGGTGAGCAAACGCAGACCCTTTAAAGTAATACTGCGTGGTACCCATCCCATGGGTCCCAAATCTCCAGGTTCAAGGGCATCTTCCTACATCGAAAACATGCATGAGAAACCCAGAAGATGGTACACCATGTGATTTTGAAAGGTTTCTAATACGCACCTCATTTCTCATCTCCTTGTGCTCGGGTTCGCCTTTCCAGCTACTTTACTAGCAATCTCCCTACTTGGAGAATCAGCACCTTTAAGCTCCTGTTCCCTACAGGTTGCAATTTGTCCTGAGGATGAACGGGAAGAGGGGCAACCAATGAGAGACTAGATCTAGGTGTTGGGACAGGCACAGGTCACTCTATTTTCCCATCAGGAAGAAGAATTAACCACAGGCTCAGCCTGCCGCCCAGAAGCAGAATAGGGCCTGAGGCAATCCCGCGCTTTTGCGGCCAGCTCCCAAAAAAGACAGTTGAAAAATGGAGCTCAGGGACACTGCAATTCACAAACCCGCAGAGTTATAAATGATAACTCTCATCCACAGATATATTGAGGGAAGGCAACGAAGAGGATTTGAAAGCAAGGCAGAATTGCAGGAAACAGATTTCAGGAGGTAGATTCGAATCGCCTTTAAAGCACATGAAAAGCGGCAAAACGTCAACAATGATGCCCTTGGCCAAAAAGGGCGTATGCGTTTTTTCCTGAATATATTCAGGAAAAAACGCATACGCCCTTTTTGGCCAACCAAGCAACCTGGAAAGGCAAATCAGCGCTACAAAGAAGTCTCGCTTCCCATCGGTCAAAAGGGTCATGCTGCAAAAAGTGTCAAAACCAGAAATGCAGGACAGGCCATGGAGAAATGACAGCCTTGCTACGCTGATGGGCGGGATGTAAATTGCCAACAGCCACTCTGGAGTAGTATACGGTGTGTCCTGAAACATCGAAAAAACACAGCTTAGGGAGCATAGGGCCCGTCCACTCATGGGCGTATAAATTGGGAAAACTAAAAATCAGCAAGACACAGGCACCCCAATGTTTAGGGCTGCTCTGTTGACAAGAACCTCCACTTCATGACACCTTAAATATCCCAGGAAAGAGAAAAATGGATAAAGAAGTTGTGGTCCTTATGTACAATGGAATATCACTCAGACATGAAATCAATGTCATAAGGCTAGTGGAAGCAAGATGAGTGGATTTAGGTACGACGATTCTAAGTGAAATAAGTCACACAGAAATAGACACTTATCATAAGCTATCATTTATAGAGGGAATGTAAAAACCGCTACACTTGAACTGAATTACAAAACAGAACAGAGTCACACGTTTAGAAAACACACTATGGCTGCTTAACGGGAAAGGTGAGGTGGGGTGATGCATAAAACAAGGGTTTCAAATTCGCTCAGATACCGTTCCATACACCCAATATGTAATAGACAAGACCTACTCCTTGCTCAGTGAACTGGACTCAACACCCCCTATTCACCGCACAAGAATATATGTGACTAGTAAGAATCTTAAAACCTATGCATTGATATCTGTCTGGAAGTGAGTCAAGTGGGTGTAAAACCGCATAAACACAGCCGGGAAAAGCAGCTAAACCCCATTATAAAAATAAATTACTTTTAAAAACCCGTAAAACAAAGACAGTGAAAGAGAGAGGAATTCTTACAAAATTCGTTCAGAGGGTGTGATGCAACCTGGATTGACCATATCTAGACCCACAGCTGGATGAGACATAAGGGTGGACGCTCTTGGGGCTGAAAGGTTGGGTGAGGTTGGGTGAGCAAACGCAGACCCTTTAACGTAATACTGCCTGGTACCCATCCCATGGGTCCCAAATCTCCAGGTTCAAGGGCATCTTCCTACATCGAAAACATGCATGAGAAACCCAGAAGATGGTACACCGTGTGATTTTGAAAGGTTTCTAATACGCACCTCATTTCTCATCCCCTTGTGCTCGGGTTCGCCTTTCCAGCTACTTTACTAGCAATCTCCCTACTTGGAGAATCATCACCTTTAAGCTCCTGTTCCCTACAGGTTGCAATTTGTCCTGAGGATGAACGGGAAGAGGGGCAACCAATGAGAGACTAGATCTAGGTGATGGGACAGTCACAGGTCACTCTATTTTCCCATCAGGAAGAAGAATTAACCACAGGCTCAGCCTGCGGCCCAGAAGCAGAATAGGTCCTGAGGCAATCCCGCGCTTTTGCGGCCAGCTCCCAAAAAAGCGAGTTGAAAAATGGAGCTCAGGGACACTGCAATTCACAAACCCGCAGAGTTATAAATGATAACTCTCATCCACAGATATATTGAGGGAAGGCAACGAAGAGGATTTGAAAGCAAGGCAGAATTGCAGGAAACAGATTTCAGGAGGTAGATTCGAAACGCCTTTAAAGCACATGAAAAGCGGCAAAACGTCGAGAATGATGCCCTTGGCCAAAAAGGGCGTATGCGTTTTTTCCTGAATATATTCAGGAAAAAACGCATACGCCCTTTTTGGCCAACCAAGCAACCTGGAAAGGCAAATCAGCGCTACAAAGAAGTCTCGCTTCCCATCGGTCAAAAGGGTCATGCTGCAAAAAGTGTCAAAACCAGAAATGCAGGACAGGCCATGGAGAAATGACAGCTTTGCTACGCTGATGGGCGGGATGTAAATTGCCAACAGCCACTCTGGAGTAGTATACGGTGTGTCCTGAAACATCGAAAAAACACAGCTTAGGGAGCATAGGGCACGTCCACTCATGGGCGTATAAATTGGGAAAACTAAAAATCAGCAAGACACAGGCACCCCAAAGTTTAGGGCTGCTCTGTTGACAAGAACCTCCACTTCATGACACCTTAAATATCCCAGGAAAGAGAAAAATGGATAAAGAAGTTGTGGTCCTTATGTACAATGGAATATCACTCAGACATGAAATCAATGTCATAAGGCTAGTAGAAGCAAGATGAGTGGATTTAGGTACGACGATTCTAAGTGAAATAAGTCACACAGAAATAGACACTTATCATAAGCTATCACTTAGAGAGGGAATGTAAAAACCGCTACACTTGAACTGAATTACAAAACAGAACAGAGTCACACGTTTAGAAAACACACTATGGCTGCTTAACGGGAAAGGTGAGGTGGGGTGATGCATAAAACAAGGGTTTCAAATTCGCTCAGATACCGTTCCATACACCCAATATGTAATAGACAAGACCTACTCCTTGCTCAGTGAACTGGACTCAACACCCCCTATTCACCGCACAAGAATATATGTGACTAGTAAGAATCTTAAAACCTATGTATTGATATCTGTCTGGAAGTGAGTCAAGTGGGTGTAAAGCCGCATAAACACAGCCGTGAAAAGCAGCTAAACCCCATTATAAAAATAAATTACTTTTAAAAACCCGTAAAACAAAGACAGTGAAAGAGAGAGAA